>NC_064640.1:229642070-230842070 GCF_023864345.2 Schistocerca serialis cubense
AGTGAGTGAATCCCTAATAAAAGAACAGTGTCTTAACCACTGCAGATATTTGAATTTTTTATGCTTTCAAGTGGTGTTAGAAACTTTGTTGAACGTTTTATTGATCTGATTAGCAATACGAGTCATCCTGCAAGCAAACATAGACTACTTGACGTAAACAAGGGACAGGTTTCGTTCTGATAAGGAAGCACCATTTATTAAATGTAGAGTGAGTACTTTTCAGTATGGTACTGTACCTGCTTTATAAAGCCTTATGATAAATTGTTATCGATCTAAAGAAATTATACACTGTAATAATTACACTTGGACCGCGTGCAGAGTTTTGGTGCTGTGGATGAAAGAATTCTGGTGACACTGCTCAAGAAGTCATTCAGTTCATCAGCCCGTCCATCAAAAATCGAAGCAAGGTTATTTTGGGTTTTGTTGGATCCTGGTTGTGTTGGATAAACTATAGCAATGTGGTACATTTGAGCAGCTGTTCATGTAGGCATACAGTCATAGAAAACCCTGTTTCTAATGGTGTGTTTTCAGCTACTAGATGTAGGTTAGTCAGTAGTGAAACGAAACCTGCCATCACAGACAGAAAATGGGAGAGCTTTCACATATTAAGATTTTAAGAAAAGATATGCAAATGGTGTATTTGTAAGATGATTGTCAATTGTTAAAGTTCTCTGCTGTCAGCGAGATGGAAAATATCGTGAAAAAAGGGCACTTTTCGGGCGCCTGGTGTCATGGTTTTTGTGTGTTCGCTTGTATTGTTTCCTTGTACTACTGTACTAAATGGTTCAAATGGCTCTGAGCACTATGGGACTTAACTTCTGAGGTCATCAGTCACCTAGAACTTAGAACTATTTAAACCTAACTAACCTAAGGACATCACACACATCCATGCCCGAGGCAGGATTCGAACCTGCGACCGGAGCGGTCGTTCGGCTCCAGACTGTAGCGCCTACTACTGTAGTAGTACTAAACCTTGGAGAATATAGCACTGAACCCAAACAGCGTTATCAATCACTGCACCATCTCTTTGTCTCTCTCTCTCTCTCTCTCTCTCTCTCTCTCTCTCTCACTCACTCTTTCTCACTCCTTTTTTGCGCAGAATATCAGGGGTTTGAATTAGAGACATGACTCTCCAAGTTAGAAGTAGTTTTGAGTGCATTTACTACAAATCCTGGAGTATACACGATCAGGAAGTAGCGAACTTTCCCAGGTGTGCAGACTAAGATTTATCAAGCAAAAGTTAAACTTTTTAGTCGTTCTTTGTTCGCTAATGCCCAATGTGTAATTGATCGATACGTGGGTATGCAGAATTCGTTCCAAAGCACGAGGTTCTTCACCAAATTCGGAAACTTATTGATGACATTTACTAAATTTTAACGTAAACTGACCAAATGTAGGGTATAAAGTAAATTTTATTTAGATTGTAAAATCCCTCCATAATAATTTTCATTTCACGAGTATTTTTTTCCTTCTAAATGGAATCCTTAATTCCTTCGCCAATTTCTTAAACAGGTAGTTAATTACGTCGAGTAAAGAAATGAGTTAATAAATCATATCTGACCTTAAAGTTCTAAGCGGTGACAGATGTACTGAATTCAGAGACGAGCTGTATTTGCAAATATTTCTTTATTACAGCTCGGAGTTCAGTGCTCGAATACGTCATAAAAGTATGCTTTGGTATGACGGTTTTTAGTAGCGAGATAAAATAGTATGGAAAATGAAACGATTTTGAAAGGTAAACCGGCGAGTGTGGCACGCAGCTGCTATACTCAACGGAAAAAGAAAGGTAACAGCAGTAACTAGTGTCCTTACTCACTCTTTCTGAACTCATTGTCTCAAGATATTTGGCGCTGTAGCTGGCATTAGATTAGAACATGTATATGACGCCGCATTTGCTAGCAGCGAGCAAACATTGCGCTGTCTGAAGTTTCCAGTCTAATTTCTTCCACTTATCAGGTGTCCCTTGATAGGCTGAGTATGTTCTTCCATACGTATTCCATTTCTTCGACTGCTGTAGGTACCTTTGCATAACGTAAACTTGGTTAGGCTGCTCGTTTGATGAACTACATGCGGGGCTTTGTCAGCAGCGTACTGCATTGTTTATTTCCTCCATTTACTTCTCTTCCTACAGAGAATAACCATTTCTATGGGCGTACAAGTTTCTTATAGAATGACGTGCCTCCGTGCATTACGTACACGGACTGACTTAACAAAATCGTTGCTCAGGACTATGCCACGACCCTTTGGTTATCGGCAGCTGTTTTTCATAAGATGAAAAATGCAAAACCGTGTTACGTTTTAGTGTCATCTGTAACAAGTGCATGCTGTCTGCCAGATGTGTTTCAAGTAGATACAGTATTAGACTCTTGATTTTATTTTGTCAGGGAGACAAAACAACAGTAGTCTTAGACCCCTGTTGCCCGCGCTGAAACTAAGTTTATTGTGCGGTTTCTTTCCCTGTCATTCTAGCAAAGCAAGCCAGTTCCATACGAGAGTAGTAGTAGAGCGTTTACGGGATCTTTGTTACACACAGTCTTTTCGGGAATTGGTAACCAAAGAATTTTTTGTCGTTTGGCATACAGTGCTTCGCGGCGGAAGATTAAATGTGGTGTGATTTCATCCCCTCACACTGCACAGTCTGCACTTAGCTCCTTTCTCCATAACCATCGTGTGTGTGTGTGTGTGTGTTTCATGAAGTTCCCATGGCCAGTCATTATAACTGCTATGAGTTTAATCTGCGTCCTGTTAAAGCCCAAGATGGCAGAACTTCTCATAAAACATGGTTTCGTCATTAACTTGAGATGTTTCCGTTTTGGGTTATTAGTCCAATATTCTACACACTGCTTCCTGAATCTAGCTACGTAGTATTAGACTCTTACTAAACTGTAATTTTCTGTCAAGTTGTGGTCTGCATGCGGATCCAGGGTTCACTTGTTGTGGAATAAGGGGCGAGGGGAAGAGCTTACCCTCTCCCCCCCCCTCCCCCCCCCTCCCCCCCCCCAGTCTTAAACACGTTTAACATGTCGCAGGTGCTTTCACGAAAACAATGACTATGTAAAATGTTTCAATATTATAATAAAAATTTATTTAGATCAGTGCTTAGTACATCGCTTTAGAATAACTTCCAAGTCGTAGTTAAGAGAAATACAAAATTTTAAAACCATTTTTCCAAAAATTTGAAAAGTACGTGTGTTATGTAATTAATTTAAGGAATGTAGCTGCAAGCAACTCCCTAACTTCGATTCGACAACGTCGTAATTTACACGACATACATTATATGTATGTACATACCATTACCAGTACTAAGCATTGTGAACACAGTTGCGCAAACAAAGACAATTCCAGCGTGTAAATTAAAAGAGGGGAGGGGAGTGCTGTTTCTTTTCGCCTATGTTCGCGAAAGATTTCGTTTTTTTTTATTTTTATTTTAAAGGACGGTCTTTCTCTTTCCGTATTGCCTCATTCAACGTCATATGCTTTTCTGGTTCTACGTGTGGACTCACGGACTGTGTGTCTGATTTTTTGTTTGTAGAATGTTTGACCAGAATGTGTCAAACAAAGCTTGTAAATTCCTAAAATTCTCTCGCGATTTTCGTGCTACCTTAGACACTCTAAGACAGAAAACGACGCACCACGAAGGAATTATCCGAATGGGACGGAAATCCGTACATCTGATGCACATGTACAGAAATACAAGTGATTACAATTTCAGCCGGCTGGAGTGGCCGAGCGGTTCTACGCGCTTCAGTCTGGAATCGCGCGACCACAACGGTGGCAGGTTCGAATCCTGCCTCGGGCATGGATGTGTGTGATGTCCTTAGGTTAGTTAGGTTTAAGTAGTTCTACGTGCTAGGGAACTGATCATCTCAGCTGTTAAGTCCCGTAGTGCTGAGAGCCATTTGAACCATTTGATTATAATTTCAGAAAAAAATGGTGATTTGAGAGCAAGAGCTTCACAAATAGAGGAAGTCAGTAACGTGTTGCTTCCCTCAATGACTCTTCTGCAAGCAATTATTCAGCCTGGCATTGATTGATGAAGTTTTTGGATGTCCCCCTGACGGATATAGCGCCGAATTCTGTCCAGCTGAAGCGTTAGACCGTCAAAATCTCGAGCTAGTTGGAAGGCCCTGCCCGTAATGCTCCATGGGTCTCAATTGGGCAGAGATTCGGCGTCCTTACTGGCCAAGGTAGGGTCTGACAAGCACGGAGACAAGCAGTAGAAACTCGCACCGTGGGCGGGCATTATCTTGCTGAAATGTAAGCCCAGGATGACTTGCCGTGTAAGGCAAGAAAACGTGATGTAAATCATCGACGTACCTCTGTGCTGATAGGGTGCCGCGAATGACAACCAAAGGGGGTCCTGGAATGAAAAGAAATGGCACCCCAGACCATTACTCCTGGTAGGCGGGCCTTATGGCGAGCGACAGTCAGGTTGGTATTCCACCGCCCCAGACACGTCTTCAGCCTGGACCCTCATTGACTGGAGTATAATTTTCTTCAGTGATGAGCCCTGCCTCTAACTGTGTCCCGCTGAGCAGCGAAAACGTGTCTGGAGACGCCGTGGGCAGCAGTGGGATATCAACCTGACTGTTACCTGCCCCGTCCGGCTGGTCCCGGCGGAGGTTCGAGTCCTCCCTCGGGCATGGGTGTGTGTGTTTGTCCTTAGGATGATTTAGGTTAAGTAGTGTGTAAGCTCAGGGACTGATGACCTTAGCAGTTAAGTCCCATAAGATTTCACACACATTGGACCATTTTTTTTGTTGCCTGCCATATTGCCGGACAACCAGGAGTGGTGGTCTGGGGTTCCATTTCTTTTCATAACCTCTCTGGTTGTCATCCATGGCACCCTTACAGCACAGCGGTACGTAGACATTATTCTACGCCCCGTTTTGTTGCCTTTCATGGCAAGCAATCCTGGGCTTACATTTCAGCAAGATAATGCCCACCCGCACACGGCGAGAGTTTCTACTGTTTGTCTTTGTGCTTGTCAAATCCTACCTTCGCCAGCAAGGACGCCGAATCACTCATCAATTGAAGACGCTTTGAGCGTTATGAGCAGGGCCCTCCACCCAGCTAGGGATTTTGACGATCTAACGCGTCAATTGGACAGAATCCGCCAGGAGAACATTCGACAGGAGTGTTAATCAATATCAAGCCGAATAATTGCTTGCATAAGGCCAGAAATGGACCAACGCGTTATTGACTTCTCAATTTGTGAAGCTCTTGCTTTTGAATAAATAATCCAATTTTTCTGAAGTTGTAATAATGTATCTGTACATGTGCATCAGATCTATGGATTTCCGTCCGATTCAGATAATTCCTTCGTGGTGCGTCTATTTTTTCGTTTTTTCTTGTTTCTCTTAGAATGTGCTTCGGAAGTTAACTGAGAAATTTGAAAATTTTTATATGTAAGAATACAGTCACCCTTAGTACTGTGTTTTTTTTGGGAGGGGGGTGGGGGGAGCACGACTCCATGACCCTCCCCATTGGATCCACACTTAAGGTGCACATGTTTCCGTTTTCCACGGTTTTCGTCATCGGTCCAAAGTTTCACAACCGAAGAACTAATTTTTTCATATGCGGTGAAAAAATAATTTTAAATTATCTCATCGAGACAAAAAAACTGCGTCATGTTTTAACATTTTATTAACAGCGTGATCTTTGGGGACGTAATACAGGTCTAGTTTTGAAGATGAGCAAAGGAATCGCTGAATAGGGATAACCACGTCGTTAAACGTTAATGCCTTACCACCATGGGTATGTCGTCCAGAACAAGCAAGTTCTACAGCTTCCGAATGTGACAATCTGCATACTCTTCGGTACTGAGGATTCGCTGTAATTCAGTAGCGGTACGTGAAAGTTAACAGTTTATTAAAAATAAGTTAGGACCTTCATGGCGCAGAAAACTCTATTAAAGACCCAGTACCACTAAACATACGGAGGATATCACTAGCAGTGCTTGAAGAAGAAAGTGAGTTATTTGAAGATGAAAGAACCACTGGGATTCGATAGAACATCTTCATTTTGCCGCTGTCTCTGAAGCGAAGAAAAGGGACGTTTTAAAGCTTTCTCTGAAACACTCTCCCAATGCTTAATGTCATGTTATCTATGCGCGACCTACTCTGATAAGATAATGCAGTTGCGTTGCGTGTTTTTCTGCTCATGCCTGTTTTGACTTTGGCTGTGTAGATTGTTACGGCAAAAGCTAAAAGTTCCAATTTTACCCATTCCTAAAACTTGAGTTTGAAGGCTGCATATACATATCATTTGCACAAATTGTTAGGTAGGCGTATAACGATTCTGCCACAGCCTTGGTGAAGTTTCTCGTTGTCTCTGCTCAGACCTTCTTGCTCTTCCTTTCAGTCCTATTGTATTTACACCACTAGAGCACATTTTACTAACGTGAAGATTCATATTAACGGGTAATGTGGCGCAATTGTTAAGGCACTCGACATTGTTTCGTCCGTCATCCTGAATTTCGGTGGTTTCCCTAAATCACTAAAGGCGAATATCGGAATAGCACCTTCAATAAAGTCACGCCGATATACTTTCATGCCCCTCTCTGACATCGACGACATCATAAAACCTAATCTTTCTCTCTCTCTTTCCTTTTTTTTATTTTGCGAACCATGCGATGCCAAATGAACGTGAAAATTATTCAGGCATCCAATTTAAGAGCGGGAAACTGCGCTGAATGAAATATTTACTTAGACTTGGCCAAGAATTCTACTTATAATGCTTTCTCCAGCTCCATCCACGATCCTGCTCGCGCTGTCTAGGAATTATGTTATGTGTACATTTGAGCGAGGTGCTTTTGGAGTTAAAATACTTCCCTGCAACACGAAGCGAAACTGATGCGTTATTTCAGAGGAAACAGGTTTGAAACAGTTTCTCCTCCGGAGAATCTCCAGACCATAGAACTGTTGTATTATTTACATTTCAGAGGAACAGAGTTCAAATCTCTGTCGGGCTGTTCAAAATTAAGTTTTCCCTTCTTCCCTCAACGCACCTCTGGCAAATGCCGGAAACTTTTCATACGGAAAAGACTTAGCTTGTGCTCCGTCCATAGTGATCTCGATGTAGAGTGGGCGTCACACTTTAAACCTTTTTTTCTAGAGGTATTTTGTAAGAGAAAGCAGTCGTTTCACACAATCATGTTTGATGTGACACAATGTTAAGAATTATAGAACGGAGCTAAAGCGCCTCCTGGCTGATGAAGTTAACTTGTAATTAGTGAAAGAGTGTCGTATTCCGAAGTATTCCTCGGTATTTCATCTACGTGAACATTCCGCAAGGCATCGTACGATGAACTGAGGGCGGTTACATAGTGTAGTAGCATGATTTGTCGCTTCATATTCAGTTTTCTTCTGGTATGAGGGAAGCGCTATTGTCGGTAAGCCGCTGTATAAAAACAAGAGCTTGTCTAATTTTACCGTCACAATCATTAAGTGTAAGAGGGCGGTATCTTTATCACGTTTTTCAAAACGTACGTTGTAAAATTTTTAAAAGCTCTGATGTGATGTGCAATATATTTCATGTATCAATACCCACTTGAGCATTTTTGTAACGCTCTTTCGGAAACAGCAAACCATATGACACTGGAAAGGCGTCTGTATGCCTGCCCTGTCGTTCTCAGTAGCTAAAAGGTAGGGGAGATCGAGGCGGAACTGTCCGACTAACATTTAGAGCATATTTTGGAGGTCTCAGTGACGAAAGAAACTGTAGAAAAATTAGGAACCGTTTGTTTAAATATTTTTGTAATAAAATTTGCAAATTAAGATAGCATAAAATATTTCGTTTGTTATATCAATAAACTGAAGAAGTGTCTTAAGTTCGTTCCGCCCCGTGCAGTGTGGACTCAGGTTTTCTTTTTTAGTTTCGGTGACCTATCCTCCTTATTGAAAACGCACTCGTCTTTATTGCAGGTTTTGTCAGTTGTTGAAAGAGGATTGCCCTTTTTCATTTTTGCTTATAGTTTTAAAGTAGTCAAAGGAACGAAAAATTGTTTCGATGCTTTTTTCGTGGGCCATTGTTTTATTAACTACCGATTCAACAGCTTTTTCCACGTTTTTTGTGGACTGATTTTCTCTCTCCGTTTTCTGTACTCAGTGACGTACCATCTGCAAACAAGAACGGCGAACCATTCCGTAGAATTCGTCAAATAAAGAATAAAAGGCGACTGGGGAGGAACAGACTATAGCAGTAGACCATTCCGTCCAAAAACTCATGTCTATTGAGAAAATATTCAGTAACCACCGCAAATAATTATTTCCAACTGCATTGTATACAAATGTAGCTAAGAAAATGCTGATTTAGATGGACTAAACGTTGCTTAAGAAGAAGAAGAAGAAGAAGAAGAAGAAGAAGAAGATCGATAGACTTACCTTAGTCGGAAATGGTCCGGAAAGTAATAATAGAACAGCGAATTCACTCACCTTTACAGACAGATTACGCAACTCGCGCGCGAGAACATTTGCAACCTGACTAAACGGTAACAGACATTGGTTTGCTGAACACTTCTCATTCTGAGCGCACCCTAGCGCCTCAAGACGAAATTAGACGATCGAGACCATTCTAGCCCGGTAGTCCATTCCGCCCCGGCCTCCCCTAAAGTTTTCGCACTAGGTCTGCTTCTTCCTGTCCAGAAGCATAAGTTGTCGCCTACGCGTTAGGCTGTTCCGTTGTGACTGCAGCTTGGCAGCATGAATTGTTGCGTCATGTATCGGGGTGGAACTTGATACTACATGCGATATCATTTCCTCCCGAGGGAATCTGAACAGCTACCGGTACATAAAGGTGGATTTATTACCCGAGATTCTGTCCCTCGTTTCCACAGCGGTTGTTCCATTGTCACAGGTGCTGAGAAACTTGCAAGCCTCTTTTAAATATCAGTACCTATACTCCCCCTAGCTTGTACGTTCGTCTGACTTGTGAGTGTTGTGTTTGGTCGGAAATTTATTATTAACAGTCCACTAGCAACTACTGTTAGTGATTTGTAGACTCGCATGCCGGCCGCGGTGGCCGTGCGGTTCTGGCGCTGCAGTCCGGAACCGCGGGACTGCTACGGTCGCAGGTTCGAATCCTGCCTCGGGCATGGGTGTGTGTGATGTCCTTAGGTTAGTTAGGTTTAAGTAGTTCTAAGTTCTAGAGGACTTACGACCTAAGATGTTGAGTCCCATAGTGCTCAGAGCCATTTGAACCATTTTTAGACTCGCATGCTAATTGGGTGGAGGTAGATACCCAGAATCGTATCCAATCTTCCTTTATTTCATGGGATGACATTTATTGGCTCTGATTGCTTCCTTGTACAAGGGATTCCAGATGTCTTGAGTTAATATGCAGTTACATACTCCTAATCATTTTCGTATTGTCATGCACTTAACCTGTGCTACAAAATTTTGAAATTTTCGTAAAAGTTTATTTATATACAGCTGCACCACTAGCCAACGTGATATGCGCGACCGCGGTACTCAATAAACTGAAGTGATAAATTAATCGTCACGTGTCAATAGTTGTTAAAAAGTGAAGAACATAGCCGTATGTACTCAGTGAGCACGTATCTTTGCTGTAACTAAGACACGTAAATGGAAAGAGGACGTAAGGGCCGTAGTAGGGGAGGCGAATGGTCGACTTCGGTTTATTGGGAGAGTTTGAGAGAAGTGTGGTTCACCTGTAAGGGAGAGAGCGTATAGAACACTAGTGCGACCCATTCTCGAATACTCCTAGACTGTTTGGGATCCCCAGCAGGTCGGATTAAAGGAAGTCATTAAAGTAATTCGGAGGTGGGCTGTTAGATTTGTTACCGGTAGGGTCGATCTACACGCGAGTATTGCGGAGATGCTTCCTGAACGCAGATGGGAATCCCTGGAGTGAAGACGACGTCCTTCACGGGGAACACTATTGACAAAATATAGAGAACTGGCATTTGAAACTTACTGCAGAAAGATTCTACTGTCGCCAACGTACATTTCGTGTAAGGCCCACGAAGATAAGAGAAATTAGGGCTCGTTCGGAGGCATACACTGAGGTGATGCAAGTAATGGTATAGCGATATGCACGTATACAGATGGCGATAGTATTGCCTACAAAAGATGTAAAAGGGCAGTGCGTTGTTGGAGCTGTCATTTGGACTCAGGTGATTCATGTGAAAGGATTTCCGACGTGATTATGACCGCACGACGGAAATTAAGACTTTGAACGTGGAATGGTAGTTGGAGCTAGCCGCATGAGACATTCTATTTCGGAAATCGTTAGGGAGTTCAGTATTCCGAGACGCACAACGTGAAGTATATGCCGACAGTACCAAATGTCAGGGATTACCGCTCACCACAGACAACACAGTGGTCGACGGCCTTCACTTAACGGCCGAGACCAGCGGCGTTTGCGTGGAGTTGTCAGTGCTAACAGACAAGCAACACTGAGCCAAACAACCGGAGAAATCAGTGTGCGACGTACGACGAACGTATCTGTTAGGACAGTGCGGCGAAATTTGTCTAAGGCAGCAGACGACAGACGCGTATGTCTTTGCGAACAGCACATCACCTGCAGCGCCTCTCCTTGGCTCTTGACCATATCGGTTGGACCCTCGACGACTGGAAAACCTTGGCTTAGTCAGATGAGTTCCGATTTCAGTTGGTAAGAGCTGATGGTAGGGTTCGAGTATAGCGCAGCCCCCACGAAGCCATGGACCTAAGTTGTCAATAAGGCACTGTGCAAGCTGATGGTGGCTGCTTAATGGGGGTGAGTTGTGTTTACATGGTATGGGCTGAGTCCTCTGGTCCAACTGAACCGATCATTGACTCGAAATGGTTATGCTCGGCTACTTGGAGACTACTTGCAGCCATTCATGGACTTCATGTTTGCAAACATGATACCGGGCCACGGTTGTTTTCAGCTGGTTTGGAGAACATCTCGACAGTTCGGGCGAATACTTTGGCCACCCAGATCGCCCGATATAAATCCCATCGAACATTTATTGGCCGTAATCGAAAGGTCAGCTCGTGTGTAAATCCTGCACTGGAAATACTTACGCAATTAAGGACGGTTATAGAGGCAGCATAGCTCAGTATTTCTGCAGGGGACACCCAACGACTTATTAAGTCCATGCCACGTCGAGTTGCTACACTTCGCCGGGCAAAAGGAGGTCCGACAAACATTAGGACGTATTCTAAGACTTTTGTCACTTCAGTGTAGTCTGCCAACGACCGAGCTCCTGAGTCTCTAGACATGGATACGTCCATCGTGATGCTGCAAACAAAGACGGGACGCGTTTAAAAAGACGACGTGGCGCCAGTGTTGCTGGGCGCAAAACTGCCGGCGCTCTCGTCTCTGCTACCACGTCAAGGGAACCGCAGCAGTGGTCAACGTCTGACAACCCAAGGTGATCCAGGATCGACAACTGCAGTCTAGACAGCCCACGATTCTGCCATTCTCGAATCCTGACACTTATTGATGGGTGTTTCTCTTTCTTAAACGAGGCTTAACACCATCTTCTCACAAATAACCATCATTCAAATGCGAATTCTGAATAGGAGAGTGGTTTCATGTAGTCGAGGCCAGGTGGCTTGGGCAGTCACACAAGCACGCTCAGGTTCGTGGAGTATTCTCAAATTACACTACTGACCATTAAAATAGCTACACCACGAAGATGACGTGCTACAGACGAGAAATTCAACCGACAGGAAGAAGATGCTGTGATATGCAAATGATTAGCTTTTCAGAGCGTTCACAAAAGGTTGGCACCGTTGGCGACACCTACAACGTGCTGACATGAGGAAAGTTTCCAACCGATTTCTCATACACTCACAGCAGTTGACCGGCGTTGCCTGGTGAAACGTTGTTGTGATGCCTCGTGTAAGGAGGAGAAATGCGTACCATCGCGTTTCCGACTTTGATAAAGGTCGGATTTTAGCCTCTCGCGATTGCGGTTTATCGTATCGCGACATTGCTGCTCGCATTGGTCGAGATCCAATGACTGTTAGCAGAATATGGAATCGGTGGGTTCAGGAGGGTAATACGGAACGCCGTGCTGTATCCCAACGGCCTCGTATCACTAGCAGTCAATATGACAGGCATCTTATCCACATGGCTGGAACGGACCGTGCAGCCACGTCTCGATCCCTGAGTCAACAGATGGGGACGTTTGCAAGACAACAACCATCTGTACGAACAGTTCGACGTCGTTTGCAGCAGCATGGACTATCAGCTCGGAGACCATGGCTGCGGTTACCCTTGACGCTGCATCACAGACAGGAGCGCCTGCGATGGTGTACTCAACAACGAACCTGGGTGCACGAATGGCAAAACGTAATTTTTTCGGATGAATCCAGGTTTTGTTTACAGCATCATGATGGTCGCATCCGTGTTTGGCGACATCGCGGTGAACGCACATTGGAAGCGTGTATTCGTCATCGCCATACTGGCGTATCACCCAGCGCGATGGTATGCGGTACCATAGTTACACGTCTCGGTCACCTCTTGTGCGCAATGACGGCACTTTGAACAGTGGACGTTACATTTCAGATGTGTTACTACCCGTAGCTCTACCCTTCATTCGATCCCTGCAACACTCTACATTTCAGGAGGATAATGCACGACCGCATGTTGAAGGTCCTGTACGGGCCTTTCTGAATGCAGAAAATGTTCGGCTGCTGCTCTGGCCAACACATTCTCCAGATCTCTCACCAATTGAAAGCGTCTGGTCAATGGTGGCCGATTAACTGGCTCGTCACAATACTCTTGATGAATCGTGTTGAAGCTGCATGGGCAGCTGTACCTGTAAACGCCATCCAAGCTCTGTTTGACTCAATGCCCAGGCGTATCAAGGCCATTATTACGGCCAGAGGTGGTTGCTCTGGGTACTGATTTCTCAGGATGTATGCACCCAAATTGCGTGAAAATGTAATCACATGTCAGTTCTAGTATAATATATTTGTCCAATGAATACCCGTTCATCATCTGCGTTTCTTCTTGATGTAGCAATTTTAATGGCCAGTAATGTATTCTGATGCGGCTCGTGAACGATACATATTGTATTTTTATTTATTTAACCTAATCTGATTAGGGCCATAAGGCCCCCTCTTACATGGGACCAGGCTTTCACACATACAATATCTTCTTTTACATCATATTATCTAAGAAATAACAATTTTTATACGAGAATAGTATTAAAACGATTTGAGTGTCTATAGTGACAATGTGAGAGAATAATTCTGACAATGGGGGGCGATCAATAAATAATGCAACACATGTTTTGCTGAAAGCAGGTTGGTTTTATTCAGGAGTCCAGTACGCCATATTATTTCCCACGCTTTTAGCTACAAAACCCTATGTTTCAACATAACTCCGTTCACTGCGACGGCCTTACGCCACCTTACTGGGAGGGGCTGTATGCCCGCGTGGTACCACTCTACTGGTCGACATCGGCGCCAACGCATTGCTGCATCAATAACGTCCCCATCGTCGACGAGCTGCATCTCGTGAGGGCATCCTTCGTTGGAACAAACAGATGTAAGTCCGAAGGTGCGAGATCAGGGATGTAGGGTGGATGAGGAACTCCGTGGACACACACCATTAATACCCCAACTGGTGGACGAATGTGTCAGCACTACCAACAGAGACATCCAGTCTTTGATTGTGATCCGTCGATCACCTCGAATGAGTATCCGCACGTTTCAACATTGCTGGAGTCACAGCTGTGTGGGGCCGGACGGCACGCGGGAGATCGGACAGGTTTGTGCGGGTTGTTGCCATGGTGACGCATGCCTCGCCCAACGACTCACCGTTCTTTTGTTCACTGTTGGGTTTCTGTAGACATTCTGCAATCTCGCATGAATATGCGCGATGCTCTTGTTTTTCGCCAAAAGAAGCCCAATGATAGCGTTCTGCTTGGAACGCACTTTCGTTAGAAACGCCATTTAGAAGGCTACGTAAAGCGCCGGCACGTATCATAACTATAGGGGCTGAAGCGGGAACATTCCATGATGTCCCACAACAGATTCTGCATTTTTTCAATCGAAATTGGCCTAGAGAAAAAATGTATTGCATTAGTTATTCAACGCCCCCTCGTAATACTAGCAATACTTGTGCTACAACAACAACAACAACAACTACTACTACTACTACTACTACTACTAATAGCGACTACGATGAGGATGACGATAGTGACAGATATAAAAAGAATTTACAGCTCTACAAAATAGATTTTTCTGATATAGCGTGTTCTGGGGTAAGACATTTAAGGAGACTACACCAGCTAAGAATGCTGGGAAATGAAGACCTGATCGGAAAGAAGGATGTGAAAGGGTAATAATTATTGTTGTTTTATTAGATATGTCATTGTCTTCTGAAGCTGGAAATGTTATTCAGTTCACTAATATTGCGCGGGAGGTTATTCCTTAGTCACATCCCTGCTACTGGGAAAGGCTTCACGAAAGTGGCTGAAGGATGGCGTGGGACAGAAACAATTTTGCCCTGATGGGAACGGATGTTTTTGCCATGTTGTTCAGGCAAGAGCTTTAAGGTCGATGAGAGGTATGGGGGACAGTGTACGTCAATAAGACTGTTAAGACAGTGGGTGTGAACATCTCTGGGCTTACCTACACGCAGCCAAGATAGCTGTGCATAACAACATCACAGATATAACGAATACAAGCATTCATTTTCGAATACAGGCATTCATTGTCGTACTGAATACACAGGTAACTGGCAGGACGATGTAGGAAGAAAAAGACAAAACTCGTACAACCTGTTTCTGTATAGTTTGCCATTGAGGGATAACGGCGAAAGTGTAGGAAGCCCTTTTCACCTCAAAATTTAAAAGAATACCTCCAATACTTATGTGAACGACGCCCGTTAACAAACTGGAATGCAGAGCCTCATGTGGTTTCTACGAATTCGTGCTCTGTCATAACGAGTACCACAGTGTACCGCGAGTAATCGTCCCAGGCGTCTTTTCCCATACTTCGAGCGTCCTATTGTTCCAGTTTTGAGTTCGTGCTAATCTCTGTTTTTTGTGAAGTGAGCCAGCGGTGGTACACGTGTGGAGTGGTGTCTTTTGTATCCCTCTTAACGTGTAAGTGATTGTTATGGCCACTCACCGGATGTTGTTAAGCGGTGAATTGGCGAGCGCTTTATTGCCCTGTGACCTGTGTATTCACTGCTTCAATCCGCTCTAGTGGACGGTGATCATCTCGTTAACACGTTGCTGCCCTAGCCAATTCACGCTGTCACTGACAGTTTCCTCCCGAATCGTAGTACTGAGGATACACTCGCTCATAGCAGCACGTGGAAATTCCAGTGGCGTCACGATTTTGAAGACTGTGTGTGTCTTGCGTCGTTGTTGTTGTGGTCTTCAGTCCTGAGACTGGTTTGATGCAGCTCTCCATGCTACCCTATCCTGTGCAAGCTTCTTCATCTCCCAGTACTTACTGCACCCTACATCCTTCTGAATCTGTTTAGTGTATTCATCTCTTGGTCTCCCTCTACGATTTTTACCCTCCACGCTGCCCTCCAATGCTAAATTTGTGATCCCTTGATGCCTCAGAACATGTCCTACCAACCGGTCCCTTCTTCTTGTCAAGTTGTAGCACAAACTCCTCTTTTTCCCAATTCTGTTCAATACGTCCTCATTAGTTATGTGATCTACCCATCTTACCTTCAGCATTCTTCTGTAGCACCACATTTCGAAAGCTTCTATTTTCTTCTTGTCCAAACTATTTATCGTCCATGTTTCACTTCCATACATGGCTACACTCAATACAAATACTTTCAGAAACGGCTTCCTGACATTTCAATCTATACTCGATGTTAACAAATTTCTCTTCTTCAGAAACGCTTTCCTTGCCATTGCCAGTCTACATTTTATATCTTTTCTACCTCGACCATCATCAGTTATTTTGCTAACCAAATAACAAAACTCCTTTACTACTTTAAGTGTCTCATTTCCTAATCTAATTCCCTCAGCATCGCCCGATTTAATTAGACTACATGCCGTTATCCTCGTTATGCTTTTGTTGATGTTCATCTTATATCCTCCTTTCAAGACACTGTCCATTCCGTTCAACTGCTCTTCCAAGTTCTTTGCTGTCTCTGACAGAATTAGTGTCATTGGCAAACCTCAAAGTTTTTATTTCTTCTCCCTAGATTTTAATTCCTACTACAAATTTTTCTTTTGTTTCCTTTACTGCTTGCTCAATATACAGATTGAATAACATCGGGGAGAGGCTACAACACTGTCTCACTCCCTTCCCAACCACTGCTTCCCTTTCATGCCCCTCGACTCTTACAACTGCCATCTGGTTTCTGTACAAATTAAAATAGCCTTTCGCTACCTGTAGTTTACCCCTGCCACCTTCAGAATTTGAAAGAGAGTATTCCAATCAACACTGTCAAAAGCTTTCTCTAAGTCTACAAATGCTAGAAACATAGGTTTGCATTTCCTTAATCTTTCTTCTAAGATGAGTCGTGAGGTCAGTATTGCCTCACGTGTTCCAGTATTTCTACGGAATCCAAACTGACCTTCCCCGAGGTCGGCTTCTACCAGTTTTTCGATTCGTCTGTAAAGAATTCGTGTTAGTAGTTTGCAGCTGTGGCTTATTAAACTGATAGTTCGGTAATTTTCACATCTGTCAACACCTGCTTTCTTTTACGTCGGGGACAAACTATCTGCCCGAGATCACAGTGCCAAAGACCTCCGGCAACTCCTTCTGCTGCAACTGTTTCGAAGCATAATACAATGTCATTTTGTAACAGAATCCCATGCGTGTGTTTACGCCCTCAACGAGCGCTGCGAGTACTGGCCTGTAACAAAGGAAGGTGGGTTTCATTCCTGAGTGCATAGGCAGCCAGGAGTGGCAGCACGTGTGAGAAGTGCGCCCTCCCCATCGCCTGACGATCCGTTGTCCTGGAATCCCGCACACCTCCTTCCCATTACGGAGACCTGAATAACCGGTTGCGTGGAGCCGTGGTCGAGGCAGCCACTGCCGCCGCCGCTGCTTCGCTGTCTGGCTCACACTTTTAGTACCCATTATCGCCAGAGCTGAAAGTCGGCGTTGGTCCTCCCTGATGTCCGTCTGCTAGTATGATTCTTTGTTCTAAACATCGTGTTTGCCGCTCCCTGTCTTCTCCTACTATTGTTCAGTAGCCAGCTCTATCTTGTAACTGTTGGATATAATGTGTTTTCTGCAATTGTTAGTCAAAGTGAAACAGGTAAAGAATTAAAATCAGCTTGTGTTCCATAAAATTAGATTTGTAACTCCGAAACGCAGCCAATCTCCTGAGGTAAATAAACATTATAGTGGTCGGAGACGGTATGTTGTTATCACTCACATAAATTGCTTTCATCTGAAAGAAACGGTTACGGGATGCAAAAGAAAAGAAAACGAAAAAAGCACTAACCAAGTTGGCCTGCGCCTGGTATACATGGTAGTACGGTTGTTATCAAGTCTTCTAAAACACGTGAGCGTGCAGTGCTGAGTTTTGCTCGTATCTCTTATCTGTTATTTTCACGTCTCGATTGTAGTAGTGGCGTGAGGGATGGCAAATTGGCTAGTGTTTTTTTTTCTTTTCTTTTACTCATCATTCCACATGTAATGTGTATGTGTTATCTATAAGTTTGTAATTTCAAAATCTTTCAAATTTTAATTCTTCATACATACGGGCACTAAAAATTTTAAATCTGTTGAAAATGAGTTCTCCCTTTACACAGAAATACTTGAGGAGAAACTCATTCCGTGATCCTAAATTTGCTGCGAAGCATTGGAGTGTGTCCACGTTAGGCTCCTCCTACGGCCCCTCCCCCTTCTCCCCTCCCCTCTTTGTCAGAAACAAAGGACGATCTCACGCGTAGTGCGTAAATCTGAATACCGACGCAGAATAAAAAATAAGTGACGTGCAGAAGGTGATAGATGGAAACACGTTGAGTATAAACTGTAGAGAAAGAAAGTAGTTGAGAAAGAAGCAGTTTCAGTGAACACTTACACGGTCTTTGAAAGCGAAATGGCAGGCAAATGCACGAACTTGAGGCGGTAATACAGTTGGGTGGCTGTACTAATAACCACGTCGAGTGTAAGCCAGCTAGGGCGATGAAAGACAAGCGGACTGAAAAAATATTAGTAGGCGGACAAAGACAGCGGGAAAATCTACTCTTTTATAACAACTCAGTAAAAAGTGTGAGGGCAGGTCAGGCAGAGAACCACTGTGTAACCTGTACATAAAAACAAGTACCACAAACGTGACATTTCATCTTCAAATATAAATTATACTAAAAATAACATTCACGTCACCAGTGTGTGGTAAAATATTGTTGGTACTGCAATAAGTTTTCGACAAGGAACAGAATCTAATACAAAAGTAATTTGTACTATTCTTCGTAGCATCTATGTGTATGGGGTACCTGAACACTTAACTCGTGTTGAAAATTAGAATACCATGGTATAACGCGCGGCATACTTACAATTGAAAACTTTTTGGCTTGCTGAGTCAGTGGTGATCCTTTCGATTCCAGTTCGTACCAATATCTTCCTTGTACTCATACTTTTAGTTCTGATGGTGGTACAAGGAAAATTATAAAGTTCGTTGTGGTTCTGCACTAAACTCTGCTCCCCGCAGTTTGCTGTCAGTCGACAAGCTAGGTGAAGTGAAGGCTGTGGCGTACCACTTGCTAAATAGCACACGGTCCTTCCTACCTTCCTCGTTGTTGCTCCATGTTTCACCATCACCAAGTCTGTGTGAGTGGAACAGTAGTACTCCATTTGGTTATATTTGATTGATAAATTTTTCCGAGATCCACTTTGATAGACCGCGCGGCTGCCCCCGTCGGAGATTCGAGTCCTCCCTTGGGCATGAGTGTGTGTGTTGTCCTTAGCGTAAGTTAGATTAAGTAGTGCGTAAGCTTATCGACCGATGACCTCAGCAGTTTGGTCCCATAAGACCTCACCACAAATTTCCAAATTTTTTACTTTGATAGAATTTGAGAGCCCAAGAAAAATAAAACTTCATGATTTGTATGTGTGTCACCAGTCAAATGAAATTCCCGTGGACTCTAGCGCAGAAGCTTCCTACTACATAGCACTTGATGGTTCCTTAAACTTATTGCGCATATCAAGAACGTGAAAGGCGAGTAAAACGAATACGTACTCCCGTGGATACTTCCATAGTTGTTTCACAAACTTGGAAATGGTTCGCCGCAAAATGTGGAGAATTGAGGGCCGCAGAGGCATACTTCCAGCTGCTTACATCATGTGACAGGTCACTCATTCCTAAATTCTGTGTCGTGCAGTACGATAACGTGACTGCTGTGCTTCCCAGGGACACTGTGTGTGTGTGTGTGTGTGTGTGTGTGTGTGTGTGTGTCCGTTTCTTTGCGAAACGGAAGAGTCAGAAACAACCCGCTACATTGTCTGTTACAACTAAGTGCGGCATAAATTTCTCAGTGGTTACTGTTCAACGATGTTAGTCCACCTAAAAGATACGAGTATTCCTCGTTCTACGAACTCCCTTGGGCAGATTTTGCAGCTGGTTCGAATCTGGCTACGCAGTTAGCTCCGTATATTACAACCCACCCGAAAGAGTCTCTGCTTCTCAAAATATCTCGCGCTGCCTTTGCATGTCTAAACTCGTTCCAGAGCAGTACGCCATTCCGATTTCAGCTGAACGCGCCTACTACGAAACTTCTTTAAATTTTGTGAAAGTAGGTGTCCCTCCCTCCCTCCCTCACCCTCCTCTCCTTCTCTTTCTCTCTTGGATGACTAAAAGTAATGTATGCTATTAGAGTAGCTCATGTTCTTTGCTTCACATAGTAGCGACCTGGCTCTGTGATTAAAACACAAGAGCCGAGTGGGGAAGTGCAGTGGTAAGACAATGGAGTCCTATTCGACAGGACGGCGGTTTAAGTCCCCGTCCTACCATGTAGATGTAGGTTTCCGTGGTTTCCGTAACTTGCTTAACTCAAATGCCGGCATGGACCTATGGAAGATCATTCACCGATGCTTCCCCAAGCTTGTATGTATATGTCCCGTGCTTGCGACCCCGTCTCTAATAATATCGTCATGGTCGGGACGCTAAACTCTAATCGTTAATGAAACACAGGACTTTTATTATTTTAAATGGTTTCTCTAAATCACTTGGGATTGTTCTTTGAACAAGACTGTTGGCAGTGAAGCCTTCCATGCTTATCCAATTAACGTGCTTACATCTCTGATGATGACTTCGATGTCGACATGGCGCTAAACTCCACCCTTTTCTCCTCCTCCTCCTCCTCCTCCTCCTCTTATTCGTCGACCTCTGTCCATTTTCTTTATTTTTCATTCTGTGATGATTCGTCATACTGTTCGTTTTAGAGCTTTTAAGACTTGCCGCCGGCCGGTGTGGCCGTGCGGTTAAAGGCGCTTCAGTCTGGAACCGCGAGACCGCTACAGTCGCAGGTTCGAATCCTGCCTCGGGCATGGATGTGTGTGATGTCCTTAGGTTAGTTAGGTTTAAGTAGTTCTAAGTTCTAGGGGACTTATGACCACAGATGTTGAGTCCCATAGTGCTCAGAGCCATTTGAACCATTTTTTTTAAGACTTGCCAGAACAGAGTGATAGCAGTGAACAGATATCTTCTTCTGCGTGAATCAGGCTGAAATGTTAACCAACCAAGTTTTTCTCAATTTCGGAACAGAATTACTTAAAGTTACTGTCATTTTACATCGGTATCAGTAATGAAGACGGGATTTTGATCCGTTCTTCCATTTTAGCAAAAGGAAACTCATTCGGCTGGAGGGTGCCGGCCGTGGTGGCCGAACGGTTCTAGGCGCTTCAGTCCGGAACCGCGCGACTGCTACGGTCGCAGGTTCGAATCCTGACTCTGGCATGAATGTATGTGATGTCCTTAGGTTAGCTAGGTTTAAGTAATTCTAAGTTCTAGGGGACTGATGACCTCAGATGTTAAGTCCCATAGTGCTCAGAGCCATTTGAACCATTTTTTGTTAGAGGGCAAAGCACACTTTAGGCAATGAGAAGCATTATTTGCATGCGTGTGTAGATTGGTGTTTCCAATTTATATGCTTCTAAGTAGCTCCACAAGCTGTTGCGCATTCTACGACTAAAACAGGCTTATGAACGTCATATCAGTGTCCGTTGTTTTAATAACTGGTAATGAAGGAGGAGGAGAAGAAACCATAAAAAGACACCGTATTCCAATTTTTTATTTCATCACTATATTTCAGGCCCCAAAATTGCATACTTAGGTACAGCAGCTATAGTTTTTAGGTAGCAGAACAAATTACAATGTGCCGTTTTAGATGTCGGGTTTCCTATCCAGCGTTCTTTAGCGAGGTAATTTTCCCGTCCACAATGGTAAAAATATCCACACGTTTAGCTCTACTGCCTCTGGCTCAGCAAACGGTAGAGAAAGGCATGTGTTTCAGTATGCAGTTGTAAGCTCCCAAATACACGTAGATGTCTAAAACTCCCTCACCGACCACTTACTTCACCAGTGCTCTTGCTCTCATTTTGTTTAGAGAAGTAAGTCAAGGAAAGCAACCTGCAAGAACAAGCTATTCAACAACTTTTTCCTTCCATAACCTACAATGTGTGGTATAGATGACAGTTTAAAATTGGTGACACAGTGGAAATCTAATAGACGTGAAGTAAAAGTAAAGCTGTTACACACCCGAATATTGGTCTGAGCTCCATAGTGCCTTACTAGGAATGGTCCTGTCAGTGATGGTATACTGTTCTCTTCCTCCGACTTTCGAACTGACACCCAGCCAGCCATAGAGGGACGTACAGCTTAACGTGGATTCCAACCCACGATGCAACTCAAATATAGCTGTGAATTAGATGTTAAATTCTCATTATTACCCCCCATGTTTTAAGGACTTCAATAAGATGGGACAGCTGGGCATCTGCGACACCCGAAATGACTAAAATATCGAAATATTTTCATCGCAACAGAATAAACTTAAAAGGACTAATGCTTAGAACCTCTACATTATAGCAACAAGAAATATTTTAGACTTTGCGAAGTGTTAGTAATTTCAGGCTCAGCCATGAATTCTGACAGTAAACTGAAGAGCGTTCACTGGCAGTCAAGTTCCTTTGCCATAATTTTCAGTTCTGGGATTATTCGTTCGTCTCACGGAACTACCTGAAAGGGTAAAATGTAGAGATCTTTTTCTGTTGCATGTAGTATGGTGTTACTGCAGTACATATACAACTAATACTTTCTCTGTTGTCTCATTTCTTTCTTTTTCGGACTTGTTCAAGTAATAGATGACTCTTCCGTGATGTGCTGCTGTAGTCTGTACGATGAGTGTCCTATTTTGTGTCTTAATTGCTGCAACATTTGTTTTACTAAATTACATATCCTTACAATTTCTGTCTTAAACCGTCAGAGAATCCGGATATTGTACTTCTTTTCTTTTTATCAAACATCCAATCAACAGCGATATCATTGCTGGCGGAGATATACCCCTGTCAGTCCAAAACGTTTCGAGACTGGATCATTAAAAAGTAGAGAAACGTTGGTATGGTGTTTTAATGCTTCAGGTGTTCCGCATAGACTCCCTTCCCTTGTGTGCAAAGCACAGAACATTAACACAACCACATGAAAGTGTCAGAACAGTCTTTCTTTGGGATGTAGTTCAACTCTCTCAACACATTGGCTTGTATGTCGGTTATGCCATCAAAAAACTGACTTTAAATATGAATTTCTGCACTTTGTCGTTCTGTGGTAGGTTCGTATTGATAAATTAGTCTCGACACTCGTGACGTTTTTTTCCTCAGAAAGGAACTGTCTGTCTACTGCATTTCAGTCAAGTGGCGACCGGCGTCCGGGCGACGTTGATTTTGTTCTCTCTGATCGGGAGTTAAAAGTGTACGGGATAAACTCTGAACACACTTTTCTCTTCTTCAGTATATACTGGAAAATGTATTGAACACTTGATTTAGAGATGTTGCTCTATTGATATTTGCGACGCAACTATGCTGACACACTACAGCCGCACGTCCACTACTTAGCGCTGCCCGCTCGCGACTGACTGATCGAATGCACATTTGTTATTTATAAATTTGTTAGTTCAAGCTGCCACCATAGTTACTGGGCTAACGTCGCTTATACGCCAGGAATAAAATCAGTCTCGGAGCTTTGTGGACGGGTCGTGTGTAGGCACGTCCCTTGAATGCCGGAAGGAATCATCCTAAGCTTTTTTTCCAGAGTCAGTCCGAAGTTCGTCACGAGTGCTTTACGAATACAGCGGAAAAGAAAGCTAGTTGTAGTACCGGAATTCTATCACTACATTCAACCCGTTTTTAGTTCCTCCACAGCAAGTATCGAGCGAAGTGGTACATTGGACGCTCACTCGGGAGGACGACGGTTCAGACCCGCGTCCGGCCATTCAGATTTAGACCGCTCCAGGCACATGCCGGGGTGGTTCTTTTGAAGGGGCACGGCCAGTTTCCTTCCCCATCCTTGACACGGAGTTTGTGCTTCGTCCATAATGACCTCGATGTCGACAGGACGTTACCTAATCTTCTTTCTATCTTCTCCACTCTTTAGGCCGGCCGAAGTGGCCGTGCGGTTAAAGGCGCTGCAGTCTGGAACCGCAAGACCGCTACGGTCGCAGGTTCGAATCCTGCCTCGGGCATGGATGTTTGTGATGTCCTTAGGTTAGTTAGGTTTAACTAGTTCTAAGTTCTAGGGGACTAATGACCTCAGCAGTTGAGTCCCATAGTGCTCAGAGCCATTTGAACCATTTCACTCTTTAAATCGTTTGTTTACCTCCTTTATCTTTCACGGATGGGACGTGTCTGGAAAATTCTCTTGCGGTACGCTAAGTCGGTTATTGTGCTGCACAGTCTTTGCACTTAATAGCGGGGGAAGAAATGGTGCACTGCTGTGTTCTTTTATTGTTTTTGTTTTTTTGTTTTGGACTATATGTTAATGTACACGCGCAACAGCTTCAGTTGAGAACGTGGCTGGCTAATGCGTCTTCAAGGCTAAATAAAGCGGAATCCTCGGGAAGACGTGGGCGACACGGTACGCTGTTGGAATTTGTGGCCCGCGCCGCCGGGCTCCCCCCTAACCTTTGCTTTCCACCTCTGCCGTGCCTGGCTCCACGCACAGGGTGGCTCGGAAGTTTCGTGCCGCACGCTTACGAGCAGATGTCTCTTTCCAGCAGCCTTGCATGTAGCACGTTCCTGCCGAGTCTCTTTGCGTCGAAACGTGATCGATTTTTTTTAACACAGGGACTCAGTTTTTTCGAGTTTAAAGATCTGGTGTCAACTAATAATTTTATGTTATTGTTCTCATTTTTCTTTATGAACATGTTTGGTAGTTAAAACACCTGGTTTAACCGTATCGCCCGAACTCGGCAACTTCTACCTTTCGGAAGCGCTTCCTGAGCAGCACGCACGAACTCGGCAACTTCTACCTGTTCGAGGCAGAACAGCTGCACAAGCCAGGCAACTCGGAACGGAGCTTGTGCACGACATCTGCCTCTGTTTACAACGACATTAAAGAGTACTGTAAATACGGGATCAATGAACACGATATAAAAGAAACTAAATTATACTCAAACACAAAGATTCTGTTACAAATTTCACATATAAATATATTTCCCGAAAACAGCTACTCTTTTATTCATATGATCTGCTTAAGGCTGCTTTGCTCGGAACGTACTTCACAAATTCTAATTTGCCAATTTCACCATTTCTGAGAAATTTAATTTCTGTTGTAAGAAAGCTTGTCTCTTCCTGGCTTTGAGTACGTTTTGGTGACGTGGCCATTTTTTTCCTCTTTTTTTTCAGAGTCGATTCTTATATAGGTATCAGTTCGTTATGCTTCAGACGTCTTACGAAGTTGAAGATGTTTAGGTGAGGAGATTCACACGAAACACTGAAACGGAGATGAAAGCTTTCACAAGCGTTAGCTGTTCTTCACAGGGAAGCGCAATATACTGCCCAAACATAAGGAGGAAATAACGCATCTTCGTCATCAATATAATTTTCAGTTACATAATCGGCAAATTTGGCGAGTTTTTAGAGTTGTGGCTGTATGCTGACCAAGTCAGAAAAGGCGTCAGGAACATCTTGAGGCTTTAAGTAACTAAGCCCACAGATGTAATGCAACCACTGGCCCTTTCGCTGTTCTGGTCTTTGTACATCTAATCCAGACCAAGTGTTTGCATTTTCCGCTACCTGAAATATGCAGAAAAAATGTTAGTGGAAATTTAAAAGACAGAAGTTTAAGGTCCGCTTTTTGAGGAATGTACACAACTCTTTGTAGCATGATTGGTGTACAGTTAACCTGAAGAATATTGTATACTAATTAATGCCGTTTATCGGTCAGTAGTAACGTGGTTTTTTTTAAAAATAACAATTACAATTTTACTAAGAGAGCTTGAACCGGGTGAAACCTACGAGTGATCTTGAATGATGGGAAGGCACCGTCATACTCTCATGGATTGACTATCGAAGTCAGTTACCACCGATTTTAGGTTAAGACAGTTGCCTCTTCTTACATTCATCTTGAAGACACCGTATAATTTTCAAATATGTTTCCCTCTTCTTATCTTTTATAAGGATGAACACTAATTGTAAGTATGAAGCTCCGGTATAATTGCGAACCGTGAGTAACTGGAGAAAATATTTCGCTACATATTGAAAAGTACTGTCCATCAATATAGTTACCCGCTGACATAGGTATTATAGATTGAAGTCGGTTGAAAAACATGACTATCTTCCATAACATTATTAACGACAAAGGCTCTGCCGTTTGTAGTTGTCACCTCCATCTGCAATAATGCAACCTGAATTTACATCGCGGATTTTGGCAGTTTCAGCTTACTCTTCAAACGTGCGTGAGTAATGTTGTTGTGAATTTATCGCACGTCCTTCCTCGTTAATGTGTTCACGGTTGTCGGACTATCGTCTACTAGTGTGCGTGCAAGCTTTAATAGTCTTTCATACAAAGCTTCGGATGTTATTTCAACAGAATTCAATAACATTCTCCTGTTTAACAGTTGTTCTGGAACCGGTGTGCGGTCATGATTGCCTTCCAAACGCGAAAATAAGTTTTCGGTGCCTGCTGTGAATAATCTAACAAAACACCGCCAACTTTCACCACATCATCGCCATCCACGTTCTTCAGTTTCTCGAACTCTTCTATAAGGTTCGACTTTATAACCATCGCAGGTTAAATGTATGTTATCTCGATCGCTAAAAATAGGTTACGAAACGTGACTTTCTGCCACATTTTTCGCTTCGATGACTAACTTGAACAACAAAGAAATACTATATGACTGCACAGAAGTTTGCGAGTTGCTGCCGTTCAAAGGGCTGACGAGTTCAGTTAGGGGCAGGAACACAACCACCAGCGTCGATTCATATCCAGGGCCGTCCTACTGCCTGCGTTTAGAGTTGCCGAGTTCGAGTGTGGGTTAAACTGACCCTTTCACAGTACCCTTTCTGTGGTCCTTAAAGGCGCGTGCACACTAGTCCAACAAAGGCCAACGAACGACAGCCAATGGATTCGACCGAACATTGGTCGCCAACCTATTGGCGTCTGGCCTCTCATCCTCACCAAACCAAGGGGTTGGGACCAAGGGATTCGTCTCTGGCTCTGACAACTTGTCGAGATTGCTCCCGTTTTGTTATTTTTATAAAGTAGCGTTTAAATTACTGTTTCACCGGTCGATAATAGGAGGGAAGAAGAGGACTTAGCAATCGTCGCTTGTGCAGCATTTATTTTACTGCAAGAAATTGATGATGACAAAGAGGAGGAGGAGGAGGAGGAGGAGGAGGAGGAAGAGGAGAAGAAGAAAAAACAACATTAGTGAAGAACCTCACATTTAAAAAGTAGGAAGCAGCGTGGTGGGACAAAATTGTCTGACCTTAAAGTTGAATTGGAATACGGGCAATTTCATATTTTTTCCGAATGAAAATTACAAATTTCGAATTTGTGTTGGATTCTGTAGACCCTGAAATTTCCAAAAATGACACCTCTTTTAGGCACAACATTCAGTTTTGTTTGTTTCTCTTTATCTTTCACGGCGAAAAGATGTCAGTAGAGGCTCCATTGTCTTTTTCACATCGTGTTGAATATTTTCTAACGGCTCACTTATTTCCCTCCAAGTGTATAATCTTTTCAATTTGTTTTTATAACTGCAGTTCTTAGGGTCCCATATATATCACCGCTCACGATCAAACACTATTAGCTTTAAAGCTGTTTCCGTAGTCCACTCCATACTCCAGTATTTTTAAATTGAATAAATGCACACCCGTTATACACACACGCAGCAAATTGCTACGGAATTAACGAACATTCGACGCGGAGTCCACACTAGGAGAGGTATCCCAAGGCCAACCCACCGCCAACGCTTTGGTGCTATCGCCAGCAGACCGAACAGCAACCAAGACCAACTGCTTCCTTGGTTCCTATTTGCCGCCCGAACACGCTAAGTAAATCTCGGCTAACGAAGCGGTTGATCTAGTGTGTAAAAACTGTTAAGTTGCGGAGTTCGAGTCTGAACGGTTTAGCGTTTTCCGTAAAATACAGATTTCTGCTAAGAGTCCAGCTCTTTCATCCAGTTTTAAGTTGTGGCGTGGATTCCTAAGGAATGTTGAGTGTCTTAGACCCTAGGAATATTTTTGTTGGTGTATATCAAAAGGTTAAAACACATGCAGAGTACCACGAACGAATTAAAATACCAACATTTTCTTACTGTTACTGACGTTCCAATGATTTTCTTCATCTATACGTGTCATATAAGTGGATGTAAGTAATTGTGTGTGTATGTCTGCATCTCCTCCTAAACCATCGGATCTGTTTCAGCCTGACTTGGTAGTAGGGGGCAAGGGAATATGGCCAGACAGAGGGAGGGGATGGACTGAGTGAGGAGGAGGAGATTGAGTGGATGGAGGAGGAACTGGACTAATAGAATTGGAGTAAATACATACCCGGGCAACATTAGGTACTCAGCTAAGATTATGATGCTTCGTTGTGAAAAGTTATCATTCCAAAAATGTAATTTCTGTAGTAAGGAAGAAGACAAGGGTTTACGTCTCATCGATGATGAAGTCATTGGGGATCTCGAGAAAGATCGGATTGGGAAGGATGGAGAAAGAAATTAGCCGTGTCGTTTTCACAGGAACCATCTAGCCATTTACCTTTGTTTTTTAGGGAAACCAAACTGGATTGAAACTTCATTCCTCTGTTATGTGAGTGTAATGACTTAACCGTCGCACCACCTCGCTCGGTGGGTAATTAGTTACTGGAAAATGTTTAGCGGAACACCCATTACAAGGACTAAAATACCCAACAAATAAATAGCGCATTATCCTTTGAGTGAAGGCCAAGATTTGTAAGAAGGGGGTTACACAACGAACGTATAGTGAAACAATGTAGTGTACTGGAGGGAGACAGAACTAAAAAGTACATGAAAGCAAAATAAATAGCTGAGAAACATGTCTTCAAGATTTATAAAGTAATTTTAGTCCAGTTCTGTGTATTTTCCGCAAATTGTGGATCACAGCCTTCATAAATGGCAAAGAAACATGTTAAACTCCCCGTGTCCGTTAGAATAGGGGGGTGGGGGGGGTGCGTTTGAGAAGGCCCAGTCTCCAAAAAAATGGTTCAAATGGCTCTGAGCACTATGGGACTCAACTGCTGTGGTCATAAGTCCCCTAGAACTTAGAACTACTTAAACCTAACTAAGCTAAGGACATCACACACATCCATGCCCGAGGCAGGATTCGAACCTGCGACCGTAGCAGTCGCACGGTTCCGGACTGCGCGCCTAGAACCGCGAGACCACCGCGGCCGGCACCCAGTCTCCGCCAGGTGGATTGTAGGATTGTACAGAGGGAGAGATGGGAGCCATGGGGGGTAGACCAACCCAAACGTGTCGCGACTGATAAAGGAAACGCTACATACAGATGGGATAACGATAAATGCCAAGGATTGAGAAGTTCGGATTCAGGATTCTGAGTACAATGTAAGAAATAGTCTAGTGATTTGCAATTTTTCGTGCACCATGTTGTTAGCCAGGAAACAGTTCTGTCTTAACGAGGGCTCTTTGGTAGGCAAGCAAGGTGAAGGACGTCTTTAAGAAGTTTGGAGTAGAGTTTGATGCATATCTCTCTCCTAGCAACACAACTTGCCAGCAATTTCGTATTGTTCTACAATAGCCACACATTTGATAACTGCTGTAAGATAATATACATTAACTTTTATATGAAATTTTCCTGCTTGGGGGAGGGGGGAGGGTGAAAGACCTCGGAATCTAAAATATCCCTGACGTAGCGTTTGTTGTTCATTTAGCTCCCAACACGTCGAAGCCGAGACGGCTTGTGGCGCTGTAATCGATCACGATTGGCGTTTGTGTACTAAGCAGACTACGTCGAACCGTCGATGCAGGAAAATATATACTCTTTGGCGTGCTCAAGTATTGAACCAACACTTAAAAAAAAACTTTTACGTTCCTTTACGTCCATGCGGAAGGTGTAGCTGACACCTCTTACTGGGCTCTCACAGTCCGTTCCAATAGCCACCATTCGTTGTTGGAGAACCTCCTCTGTTTACAGGTTCCATACACGCATCGCTTTCGCATCAACATGCTCGGTGCAAGCCGGACTATCACGGCATGACAAACATCTTTCCCAGAGATAGATTTTTCTGCTCTGTTTTCCCTCTTCCTGATATCGGACCCTTGACCTCGGCGATGCATATTGTGACTGCCTTTCAAGTTTCCATTATGGTTCTTGTACGAATGAGCCGAGTGTAACATAGACCTTTCTGGTCACATATGAACATAGGAGACTTCACCAGTGTACGTCACCTCTCTGCAGTATTGCTGCACACATCCTAAGTTTGAACTGATTAGAGTTTTCAGTAATTAATGTACTGCAATTAATTTCCCCGAAAGTGTGTTCGATAATAGTGTTGTTTTGAAAGTAATGATGACATAGATACTTAATGTAGTGACGTAAACATTGAAAATAATTACATTATTTCTATCGAGAACTTCAATTCAGAGTAATGAGCAGATGGTAAATTGACTGCGATTGGTTCAGTAAATACTGATGAGTTTTCACAGGTACCAGGAGTCATATGCTTTGTATTGCACAGCTTACAGAGAGTGCTTGGCTTATAATTGTTAGAGGGTGTACGGAGACTAAGGTAGCCCCAGGCACGTTTGATTCAATTCACGTGTTGAATATTCCGGGACCATGGATACGTAATCTTCCAGCTGTTTTCACTGATTTCTAACTTTGTGACATACTTTCTCTGTACATTAAATTCGTCTCAGGGAACAAACTCTGTGTATGTGATGTACACGGTTTGCAAGACTGATGAGTTCTGTCAGGCGTTAGTTTTATGTATAGACCGTTGCGTCGCCCCCATCAGCCTATTTTCCGCCCACAGATGTTGTACGGTATTGGTTCGGCGCCAAAGTGCGTCTTTAGGATGGCGTAGAAATCAGGCCTTCAAGAAGGAAACAGCCATTTGACGCGCCACTTCCACTTTGATTATAAACGGAAACGCACGTCCTCTAACTTGCTTTGGGCGTATCCCATTTTATTCTCGGAAAGATCGCAGAGGCAGATCATGCACTCTCTGCGATGAGGGTAATTCGCAAAGGTACTTGTATTATGCTACTTATAACCACTAAGCCCACCGGCCAAATATTAGTCACCCCCAGCCGAAACCATATGAATACCGTGTAACACCGTCTCTAACCTTGATAATGGCCTCACTTCGTACATGAAGAGAGTACATAAGTTTCTTTAGGTATACATACTCAAGCCACTGATTTACGACTATATCCCGTGGACTACCAAACTGCAGTGAAGTTGGTTGCTACGTTTCACCCGCAGCTCCAAGTAATCTGAAACTTACTGTGGGATTGCGACTCTGTGATTTAGCGCGGCAGAAATTATTATTATGTTTGTGTGTTCGTTCTGCAGAGTAATGTAGTACTCTTTTATGAGGACGTGCTGGAAAGTAATGTCTCCAAATTTTTTTATGTGAAAGCTCTTAATACTTTTTAAATAAAACAGACGTTATTAAAACTCTACGTCTTTATTCTTCATTTCTACATATTTGCAGCCGTCTATCGTTAGAGGGCGTACTTAAATCAGTAAGTGGATCGAAACAGCATATCCAGACACTCTGGGATGCTAATGGCATTGAAACAGAGAATGACACGCGTAAAGCTGAAATACTAAACACCTTTTTCCAAAATTGTTTCACAGAGGAAGACCGCACTGCAGTTCCTTCTCTAAATCCTCGCACGAGCGAAAAAATGGCTGACATTGAAATAAGTGTCCAAGGAATAGAAAAGCAACTGAAATCACTCAACAGAGGAAAGTCCACTGGACCTGACGGGATACCAATTCGATTCTGCACAGAGTACGCGAAAAAACTTGCGCCCCCTCCCCCCTTCTAACAGCCTTGTACCCCAAGTATCTAGAGGAACGGAAGGTTCCAAATGATTCGAAAAGAGCACAGGTAGTCCCAGTCTTCAAGAAGGGTCGTCGAGCAGATGCGCCAAACTATAGACCTATATCTCTGACGTCGTTCTGTTGTAGAATTTTAGAACATGTTTTTTGCTCACGTATCATGTCATTTCTGGAAACCCAGAATCTTCTCTGTAGGAATCAACATGGATTCCGGAAAAAGCGATCGTGTGAGACCCAACTCGCTTTATTTGTTCATGAGACCCAGAAAATATTAGATACAGGCTCCCAGGTAGATGCCATTTTCCTTGACTTCCGGAAGGCGTTCGATACAGTTCCGCACTGTCGCCTGATAAAGTAAGAGCTTACGGAATATCAGACCAGCTGTGTGGCTGGATTGAAGAGTTTTTAGCAAACAGAACACAGCATGCTGTTCTCAATGGAGAGACTTCTACATACGTTAAAGTAACCTCTGGCGTTATGGGACCATTGCTTTTCACAATATATATAAATGACCTAGTAGATAGTGTCGGAAGTTCCATGCGGCTTTTCGCGGATGATGCTGTAGTATGCAGAGAAGTTGCAGCATTAGAAAATTGCAGCGAAATGCAGGAAAATCTGCAGCGGATAGACACTTGGTGCAGGGAGTGGCAACTGACTCTTAACATAGACATATGTAATGTATTGCGAATACATAGAAAGAAAGATCCTTTATTGTATGATTATATGATAGCGGAACAAACACTGGTAGCAGTTACTTCTGTAAAATATCTGGGAGTATGCGTGCGGAACGATTTGAAGTGGAATGATCATATAAAATTAATTGTTGGTAAGGCGGGTGCCAAGTTGAAATTCATTGGGAGAGTCCTTAGAAAACGTAGTCCATCAACAAAGGAGGTGGCTTACAAAACACTCATTCGACCTATACTTGAGTATTGCTCATCTGTGTGGGATCCGTACCAGGTCGGGTTGTCAGAGGAGATAGAGAAGATCCAAAGAAGAGCGACGCGTTTCGTCACAGGGTTATTTGGTAAGCGTGATAGCGTTACGGAGATGTTTAATAAACTCTAGTGGCAGACTCTGCATCGCGGTGTAGCTTGCTGTCTAGGTTTCGAGAGGGTGCGTTTCTGTATGAGGTATCGAATATATTGCTTCCCCCTACTTACACCTCCCGAGGAGTTCACGAATGTAAAATTAGAGAGATTGGAGCGCGCACGGAGGCTTTCCGGTAGTTGTTCTTCCCGCGAACCATACGCGACTGGAACAGGAAAGGGAGGTAATGACAGTGGCACGTAAAGTGCCCTCCGCCACACACCATTGGGTGGCTTGCGGAGTATAAGTGTAGATGTAGTTGTAGGGCTCCGAATTGTAGCGTGTAAGATAGCGGTGTGTGACGTAACTATGTAGGTGCGCGAGAAATAGCGTGCTGTAATCGAGTTTTCAATTCGGAGAGTTCGTCCACACATGTAGCACCCTCTCGATCAGTACGACAATGCCAGATCACACACAAACGCTGTGGCATCTGCAACAATTCGACGACTTGGATTCACTGTCATCAATCATCCTCCATACAGTCCCGACTTGGCACCATCAGATTTTCATATGCTTCCAAAACTTAAAGAACACCTTCGAGGACTTTACTTTGATAGTGATGAAGCGGTGCAAGCAGAGGTGAGGTAGTGGATCCGTCAACGGAGTCAAACATTCTACAATGGCGGTATCAAAAAACTGATCTCACGTTGGGAGAAACGTGTTCGTCGCTTGGGTGACTATGTAGAGAAACAAATATGTAGTCATGAAGAATAAATATGTAGAATGTTAAAAACGTTTTATTTAAAAAGCCTTGAGTTTTCAAGTAAAATATTGAGAGGCATTTCTTCGCAGCACACCCTCGTATATTAGTATGCTTGATAACGACACAGTATTCGAAACTCGTCAATCGCACGAAAAATAATTGATATTGAGATCTGCAGACGACAATCTTTGCTTCCATTCCATCGTTGCGGCTGATACATCAACCAGTGTACGATTTGAGATAAAAGTAGTCTTGGTATTTTTCTCAGACACTGTTTTCTTTTAACGAAATTTTTGGGGGCTGTGGCCCTGCGTATAAACAAGATCTTCACAACAAAATGGGCTGCTTCATTCACCCTGTGGTCATGGGCACGTACAAACAGGATAGCGCCTTTCTGCCATTCTGTCACGTCTTCATGTAGACGTTACTGCACAGATTCCATTAAACCGACTGGTACATAATCCACATCACTGTCATGACGTAAGTTAGCAATTGAGGGTCACGCAACAGGTACCAGTTCTTAAACATCTACAGTGCTTCTAAGTAGCCAGTGTGCTCTTTTAGAGTGGTGGCTAGTAATTTGTACGGTGAGCTGATACTGTTAGGTATGTGTTTGCGTGGTAGCAGAATGAATGAAAGGGGGAAGATGGAAACGGGTTCTGGCACATAGCCTACTCACAGAAAAGCACAACGATGCGCTTCTCCTCACACTGTCAACAACTTGTGCTCTGTCAGTATGCCAATGTGGGCAAGTTTATAATTTAACACAGGGCGTTGGCGAACGATTTCCTGATTACGGTATATACGCCGGCGCCTCTCCTCGTTTGGCTGAAGAAATTCTAACGATGAAAATATTTCAGCAGCGGCACTGGTATAGTATGCCGATGTTGATTCCTTAACGTTTTCTGCCAAATCAGCTGGGTCATTTCTGACACTGCTGCGCAAATTAATACATTTTTATTTGCTTTGCCTTCGTTAGCATACAACCATTGCCCTTAGAACCAATGCCTGCAAGTCGGTAAGAGCATTCCCTTGGAAGTCAAGGGTCCGTATCAGTGTCGACTGGTCACAGTTTGACAGTTCCTTGAAAACGCACTGTGCTGTTGAGTGAAAAATTCATTGCAGTGACTTTAAATTTGCTTTGGAGACCCGTACGCCGTAGAGGTCGGCGAGCAGCACTTTGCAATGAAATGAACACCCTTAGCTGCTTACAGGCGTTGACATACGTCAACGGGGACAGATGAAAATGTGTGCGCCGACCGGGACTCGAACCCGGGATCTCCTGCTTACATGGCAGACGCTCTATCCATCTGAGCCACCGAGGACACAGAGGATAGCGCGACTGCAGGAATTTATCTCTAGCAAGCCTCCTGCGAAACCCACATTCTCAACGTATTGCCCCGCACTACATTCGTAGTGCCCCCGCCCATTATACTTGACTACTCGCGGCGCGTTGTCGATTCCAGTAAGAGTTCGGGCACTGTTTGTGCATTCGCACAAAAGAAGAAGAAGAAGAAGATGGTCAAGTGGCCGGTGAGCCTTAACTATATATATACTAAGATGGTATCTTAGTATATATATAGAGCAGCACTTTGAACACGTGTGTGGCAGCCTTTTATTGCCAAACGAGCAGCTCAGCTATGTCGTGTCGATTGAGTCTTTTGCATTCATTCGTAGAGTACACGTACCCCGCACATGCATTTAACGTAGAAACTATCGCTTAATTGTCTCATTTGATACACTTTAATCACCTCTCACAAACTGTGATTTTTAGAATTTCTTTCTGAAAGCCGGTTTTTTTATCTTCTTAGCTCCGTCCATTGCAGCTTTTACGTTAAACAGCGAAACGTGAGATGTGTGTGTACGGTCTATTGTATGATTTGTACTCTCTCCACATCAGGTCACAGGTGACACGCAGCAGTATGGAAACACCGCGAGAAACGCATGAATGAAACAAATGCAGATGCTCTCGAAGCCTGCAGGCTGCACTTGTATTTGACCACAGACGGCCCCTGTGCAATATCACCAATACATTGGAAATGTGAGTCGGGGTCAGATCAGTGTTCTGTGTCGTTTAGAGTGCATTATGTTGGAGTGAAGTGAATTCGAACGTGGTCGCGCGGGGTAGCCGTGCGGTCTGGCGTCTTGTCACGGTTCGCGCGGTTCCCCCCGTTGGAGGTTTGAGTCCTCTCTTGGGCATGGGTGTGTGTGTGTTGTGCTCAGCGTAAGTTAGTTTAAGTTAGATTAAGTAGTGCGTAAGCCTAGGGACCGATGACCTCAGCAGTTTGGTCCCATAGTCCTTACCACAAATTTCCAAATTCGAACGTGGACAAATTGCTGTTGCTCCTATGGTGGGTGCTTCCGTAACTAAGGGAGCCGAAGAGTTTGGTGTTTCAAAGAGCCGCCGTATCAAATATTTATACCATATACAGGGAAAGCGGAAAACATCAACCTCAAAGTCACACCGTGAACTGAAGTGTGTGTTGTGATAGTGACAAACGGTCATTCATAAGGACTATGATGGAAAAACAAGGGGTTGACAGCTGCAAAAGTCACTGCTGAACTGTATGTTGCACTCGCGAACCCTGTCAGCTGGGAGCTCCATAAGCAGTGAATTGCAGGACGAGCTGTAATTCGAAGTCACTCATCAATGAAGCAAAGGCCCTTAACAGGAAAACGTGGCGTCGAAGCTACAAAGCGTGGGCTATGGAGTAATGGAAGAAAGTCGTGTGGTTAGACGTTCATTCTGTTTCCAACTTCAGGACGATTTTACGTCCCAAGAGTCATGATAGGAGATTCGTTGGTGATTTGGGCAGCTGTATCATGGTATTCCATGGGACCCATGGTAGCTACGCAAATCGTAATTGCCAGCGATTATGTGACTAGTCAGGAACATCTCATAATACAATGTTTGTTGTCCGAGGATGATGCTGTGCTCCAAGACGACAGGGCTCCTGTTCTCATTGTCCAGGGCTGGTTTCGTGAGCACGAGGATGAACTGTCGGATCTCCCATGGCCACAACAGTCACCAGATCTCAAATATTATTGAGTCTTTGTGATTTGCTTAAGAGAGAAGGGTGCGTGATCGCTATCCACTCCACCATAGTCACCTGATCTTGCCACTGTTTTGCAGAAAGAATGGTGCAAGACTCCATTGAAAACCGTACAGGACCTTTATACATCCATTCCGAGACGACTGGGACCTGTTTCGAATGCCAACAGTTTTCCAACACCATATTAGGCATGGCAGTGCGTTGTGTTTGTGGTGTTTCCATATTTTTCTCCACTCCCTGTATTTTGGATCTAGACGTTCCTGCTGACTTCTGGTGGACATAATGAGTTGACTGCTGGCTTCGCGTAGATCGGTCCGTTCTGCGTTTATTTATCGTGCGTGCGGCTACACCCAATGGTTATTGCTGTTCCTTTCACCAAAGAGTATTCCGCCTTAGATTACGCTACGGTCGCAGGTTCGAATCCTGCCTCGGGCATGGATGTATGTGATGTTCTTAGGTTAGTTAGGTTTAAATAGTTCTAAGTTCTAGGGGACTGATGACCTGAGAAGTTAAGTCCCATAGTGCTGAGAGCCATTTGAACCATTTTGAACCTTAGATTAACTCCACTGCGCAGCGCGAAAAATTTTGTGTGTAATAGCGAAAGCAAGACCAGAACTGCCCTAGTATGTTGGGGTGTAACGTAAACCAGAGAAGTAGCTCATGTTCTCATCCTAGACATATCAGTTGTATTTATTGTGGTCTGTGTTTGGTTTTTACGGTCGTACAACCTATAGAAAATGATGCCGTAAGATACGGAGCTCAGATTTCAGAAGAATGGAAGAGGAATTACCGTTGGCCTTTCACAAAGAACTAGGCTGGTCGTCGTCTCGAGTGATTTAGGTGAACGAGGAAAAAAAAGTACTTTTGTTTCCCCACGCCACATCACTCCTGCGAGCAGCGCCCTTGTCGTTTGTAACTTAAATTGTGGCGGACAGCCGCGCAGTCCTACGCACGGGTGGATAAACAGCCTGAGAACAGTCCGCTGGGGAAGGGAGGCTTCGTTTGCCTGAGGCTTCCGCCTTTTAGTAACGTGTGAGGACGTACGATCCTGGGCATGCTGTTATTAGAAAATGAGTTTTCTCAGATGTACTTGAGGCCGAGCCAGTAAAGAATGAAAACGATTTTTTAAAAAATTTACGCATATTGTAGGCGACGTTTAAAATAATGCGATCTTTTTCGTAGCACTTTCCATCGATTTGTAAGCTCTTTGCCAACAATTTCATAGATTTAATGGTAGCCGTTAAGACATTGCTTCAGAAACTTCATATTGTCCTTCGTAGCCTCTGATTAGTAAAACAGGCTTGCAGCGTAGCTCCGATTTCAGAGAAAACAAAATCACAAAGAGCACAGCGACTGGGATCTGGGTAACGTGCAGCAGAAAGTAAATGTAGCTTAAGACTGAAGACGCTGCTGGAAGCGTCAGGACATGGTTTGTCGGTGGTTTAAGCGCCAAACTGATCGATGCAACTCAGTATACTTTCTTTGGATATTATTTTATCCATTATGATTAGAGAACACCGCAACTGTTTTCGTAAGTTACACTGTAGGATATACTGCAACCAGCCACAAGGTTTCTAGAAATGATTTTATTGTACCGTTACTACTTTCGGGCATGAGCCCATCGTCGGACGGTAGCGCCGATTCTTGAGAAGTTTTACATTTGTGTTCTAAAATATAACAAAGTATTTGTGATTACATAGTTTACAAAAGGTATTACATTGTATATTAGCTTTATACATTGTACTTACATCATGAAAAGCCCATCTTAATATATTATAAGTAAGAAGTTTGATTCTCTTGTTCGATCCACGCCGATTCACGAACCTTAACTAAATGTAAGATAACGGATAAATTCGTTTACATCGGCCGCTGATTTGATGTAACAATGAACGTGATATGCGCACAGATACGGCATACGTCTGGAGCTACTACAAATATACTTCTTCGTAGTAGAGATCATTTTAGAGCTATACATTTAATTATTTAGGTTTCGATGCTGCTGGTAATGGCCAATGAAGAATATTGTCTGTCGGTCAATTATTTCTATCATTTCAAATTATAAGAGTTGTATGAAATTTTGGAGGTACATTTGATTTCTTAATTCTAGTCGGTCATTCAGGATGCAATCTGGTTTACTGTGCATGTGACTGTATATTTCTAATTCTTCCAACAAATTCATTTGTACTCCTTTTTCTGCAATATTTAATATTTCTAAGTTTTCTTTGATGCTTATCTCTGTGTTTCTGTATTGGGCCAAGTGAGCAGCGGAAGTTGATATATTTAGGTTGTTGAGCCTGAGAGTATCTATGTGTTCTGGGTATCGTACTTTTGAAACTCCTACTAGTTTGGCCAGTATAAAATTAGGAGCACACAGAACAGTTTAGTTTGGCTGTTACCTGCAGCTTGAAAATGATCTGTGGTACGAAGAAGTGTCTTTGCATTAGTTCCAAAAGTGTGCCATATCTGTACACACATCATGTTCTTTGGCACGTCAATTCACGGCCGATGTAAACAAATACATCCGCCATCTTGTGTTTAGGTGATGCTCATAGAACGAAAAAGAGAATCAAACTTCTCTCTCATAATATGTAAGGAAGAGCTTTTCATGAAGTAAGTACGCTGTATAGAGTTTATATACAATGTAAAGCCTTTTGTAAACTATGTAATCACAAAACATTGTATTTTAGGAACAAATGTAGAACTTGCCAAAAAACCAACGCTGCCGTCTGATGATGGACTCAAGTCCGAAACTAGTAACGGACAATAAAATCATTTCTAAACTACTTTTGGCTGGTTGCAGTATTTTCTATAGAGTAATTCTTCGGATATGTTCAACAAGAATCTTAGATGGTTCAAATGGCTCTGAGCACTATGGGACTCAACTGCTGTGATCATCAGTCCCCTAGAACTTAGAACTACTTAAACCTAACTAACCTAAGGACATCACATACACCCATGCCCAAGGCAGGATTCGAACCTGCGACCGTAGCAACAGCGCGGCTCCGGACTGGAGCGCCTAGAACCGCACGGCCACCGCGGCCGGCCAAGAATCTTAGAAATGAATTGTAATGAGCTTCTGTAATCATGAACCCTCTACCTAGAAGGTAGGCGTGGAAAACCATCGGCACACCCTACTTGCCTTTGCGCATGTGCGATGTAGCTCAGGTCTTACTCAGCTAGTGTATCCATCTTGCCCGTTACGCTTACAGCATTGGAGGGGTCGCCTACTCAGTGATACGTGCTACCCGGGTGGGATTCCATCTGGCTTCGTTGTTAACGTCCTTCCAATCAACCTCGTGGGCAGAGGGGTAACTGAGAAGGGACTTGTTAATAAACCAATCCTCGACAATGGAAAACAGAAGTCTCCGCGTACGAAATAACAATGATTTCTCTGTTGCGGCCGAAGCGAATGATTTCCATACGATACTCTAATGTGCAGCATGGAAATGGTAGCGACGATGCAAATTTTCTTCCACTTTGGTTGCAGAAACGAGCTAAGTGCCACAAAACACTGCCGAAGTTTATTATAGCCTTCATTTGCAGGTGCTGCGCGTGTGTAAGCGATCGTGCAGAATGGCGAAGAAAATGCCGTGATAAGTATACATTTATGAGGTCGTATCCATACAAAACCTGCATTCATAATGTTTTACACTGAGGTTTCGGTGGCCTGCACCTGTACAGAACGGTGTGGGGGATATTACCGCCACCACACACCTGCTGCAACGGCGTCTTTGGCAGATTTCTTTTGTAGGAATCCAACGTTGTGTCAATCTAACACGGAAAAGGCATTGTATACTATCTGAGGGTCATGTTTGAATGACTGAGAAGGCACGTGCTTCCAGTAACACACAGTTAAGACGTAAATAACTACCGACAGTCAAAATTTCTTCAAATTAATATTGTAATTGTAACTACACACCACTGGACTGAGCTCGTCTTCGGAGGGCAGAACTCTTTAATTATGCAAATTGCATAACATTTCCCTTTTATTATGAAATTAAAAATATTTTTTTAAAGGAATGTGCAATCATTAATTACAATCACGTGAAGGTTACAACATTAATGTCTAGAGAAAATGTGCTTTCTCGAACATAATAATTAATTACTGTGAACGAGTTTACATTCGCGAAGAGCCTGCAGTCAACATGGCGAATGCAAGAGATGTAAACAGGGTGAAAAGTATTTAAACCGACAAACTCTGGGAGGTTGTAGGGGACATGAAAACAAATATTTTTCTGTAATGTCATTTTTCCCTATGAGGAGTATTGAAACCGGTAGAGGAAGATTTCTTTGGTGGCAAATTATTAAACCAACTAACACTTTTCCATTTTTTTATGACCAAGAGACAACGCATTAACACAACCCAATTTCAGTTATAGTAGACTTTAAAAAATGCCTCCATTGACACGTAAACAAAGGTTACACCGTCGGATCATGTTCTGTCTGACATGGGCAAGAACTCCAGGAGTATCCTGAATTGTTCCTGCTGCTGCTACTATCCAGGCAACCAGATCCTCTTCTGATGCAACAGGTGTTGCGTAAACAAGGTTGCGCATCTCTCCCCACACAAAAAGTCCAGAGGGGACATGCCTGGGGATCGAACAGGCCATGGTACAGGACCACCTCTGCCAATCCACGTTTCTGGGAACCGTCGGTTCAGGAATCGACGCACACGACGACTGAAATGTGCCGGCGCCCGTCATGTTGGAACCACATGCGTTGTCTTGTAGGGTGCGGGACGTCTTCCAGCAATTCTGGCAATGCTTTGGCTAGAAAATTGTAATAGTGCCTGCCATTTAATGGCCTAGGTGGCAGATACGGCCCAATTAATGAGTCTCCAACAACACCGACCCACACATTAACGAAGAACCGCACATGATGAGCGCTCGTAACTGTGGCATGTGGGTTATCCTCACTCCAAACATGCGAATTGTGCATGTTGAAGACTCCATCAGGCCCAACGTTACTTCTTCGGTAAACAACAGAGGATGGAAATGTAAGATGCATTTCACACTGTTCCAGGTACCACTGCGAAAACTGTGCTGTGGGTGGATAATCAACTGGTTCCAGGTTGTGGACACGCTGTATGTGAAATACACGTAACAATTGCTCTCGAAGGACTGTTCTTACATTCGTCTGATTCGTTCCCATGTTACTTGCAATTACACGAGTGCTGATTGAAGGATTCCGCTCCACATGCTGCAAGACAGCTGCCTCAAATTGCAGCGTTCTTACCGTGCGACGGCGTCCCTGTCCAGGTAATCTGCAAAATGACCCGGTCTCACGCAGACGTTGGTACACAGCAGCAAAGGTCGTATGATGCGGCATAGCCCGCATCTCGTGGTCGTGCGGTAGCGTTCTCGCTTCCCACGCCCGGGTTCCCGGGTTAGATTCCCGGCGGGGTCAGGGATTTTCTCTGCCTCGTGATGGCTGGGTGTTGTGTGCTGTCCTTAGGTTAGTTAGGTTTAAGTAGTTCTAAGTTCTAGGGGACTGATGACCATAGATGTTAAGTCCCATAGTGCTCAGAGCCATTTGAACCATTTTTTTTGATGCGGCATACGGCGATTAGGATATTGTTGTTGATAAACCCGCTGTGCAGCTCGTCCGTTGTGGTGCGCTAAGTAGTACGCACCAACCATATCAGTGTACTCACTCCAGGTGTATCGCTCTATTAGTAAACAGAGACAATGCACTACTACACTGGGGGACAGCAGTTGCCTACAACTGAAGATCGTAATACGGCCTCTAACAACTGAAGAGCGTAATACGGCCTCTACCGGTTTAAATAATCCTCATAGGAAAAAATGACATTAGGGAAAAATATTTGTTTTGATGTCCCCTACAACCTCCCAGAGTTTGTCGGTTTAAATACTTTTCACCCTGTATACGGTGACATCAGTTGTCGTTAGCTTACTATTGTAAAGGAAATGAAGGAAGTTGGTATGATGATTGGAATGATGTGCATTAAAAATTTGTCTGTTTCACAAAGTCCTTATTGAAACAACAGAAGAAAATATGGAGGTTGCAGTTAAAGTTGTTTTTAGTGATTGTTACATACTTCTATGTGGGAGATAGTATACCGCAAATGGTAAGTTGGATGAATTTAAGAAATAAATGAGACAATCATGTCGCTTCTTACTTGAACGATATAAAAGCGACTGTACAGTTGTGTAACTAACTTATCTTTTCTAAACCGTAACCGACCTATACAATCGTCGTGGATTAAAAACACACCTTGTCGTGCTAGACGTTCGACGTTTGGCCTGTATAGGTCATGACTCTCAATTTAAGGTGACTGTAGGTAGGTATTGTAATTTTCTTCTTTAGCTGCCCGCTTATTTGTAATTTCAGGCTTTGAAGGTTTCATACTAATGTGAAACTATTTTAGATGGCAACGTTAGCTCTACTTGGCATCCCTTTAACTCCCAGTATATAAAAATTTTCACATATTACAGCAACTTGTTTTAGCTGCATCCATTGTGGAGTACGGCCGTAAGACAAGAGTTAGGAATGGAATAAAAGTTCGTGTTCGCATACCACGCACGGTTTTAATGTATCAGTAAGTTTCAGCGTCGTTGACCCTGGCGCGCACTTCTGCTTAAATAAGACGGTCACAGAGCTGCCTCTCCCCCTCCCTAACCCGTCGTGGCAATCCCCGTTTTAGGGCAGAGATGTTGACACGTGTATATTGGGACTATCGTGTTGTTAAGATGTTTGTCAGGACACATGGAACGATTCTCGTTCAGGAATTTACCTTATGCAGCACGAGACTGCATGATGTCCACGTATCGTGAACACCCATAATGTGTAACAAACGAGTTAAGATAACAAAACAAACGATAGTATGGAAAGAGGCGAGCAACTTGTTGCGAGGTTAATACTTGTAAATTTAACTCAGGAATAAAGCAAATTATTTTTAATGAAATTTTGTTTCTTAATGCGATTCAGTACTTCACGAAAAGAGAAGTACAACAATGTGAAACACGAATGTTTACAGTGACCTTTTAACAAAAATAACTGGCATATTGTGTAAATATGAAATCAGTGTTAGACACAGCAAATTTCTCTCCTTTACCGTACAAACAGTATTAAACAAAGTTGAAACTGAGCTTTGTATGCATACATTTTGAAATTCCTTGGAATGTTTTTCGCACATTTTTCCTTGCAGAAAGTTGTATGAGCATTGACATGTGGTATCTTGTTGTTGAGAGTACTAATAGTACACACACACACACACACACACACACACACACACACACACACACACACATTGACAGGTGGAAAAACCTTCGAATAGTATCTGCTACGTTTAAGCTACAAGTTTTTGTATATAATTAAAAAACGGATTACACCGTGATAAGAAGACAAGAATAGGGAACATCGATGGCAAAAAAAAAATTGCTCTTAGACGGGTTAAAGAGTTCAGATATGAGAGCCATATTCACAGAAACTTCAAGTGAAACTGAGACTAGCCGGCCGAGGTGGCCGAGCGGTTCTAGACGCCACAGCCTGGAACCGCGCGACCGCTACGGTCGCAGGTTCGAATCCTGCCTCGGGCATGGATGTGTGTGATGTCCTTAGGTTAGTTAGGTTTAAGTAGTTCTATGTTCTAGGGGACTGATGACCTCAGATGTTAAGTCCCATAGTGCTTAGAGCCATTTGAACAATTTTTTGAAACTGAGACTAAAGCCATAATCAGCACAGGTGGATGTTTCCAGGCTCTGTATAAACGGAGCGTTCGGGTTGTGCCAAGAGAGAACGAGACTGTACAAAATCATAATACTCATTGTTCATTACGGATATTGGAGATGGAGCACAAGAAAGTAAGAACAGAAGCAGCTCACTCTTGAGAAAGGTCCTCTGAAAACCTACGGACTAATTACTGACAACGAAGCGGGGAGTGGAGAGTAAATAGTGAACGAACAGTGTGTTCTTTATCTACAGGAAGTGGACACTCTAATCCCGATCCGGATAGTCTGACGTAGATTCTCTATTATATTTTTCAATTACATCCTTGTCGAAATTGAGCTACTCTACTGCCTCCAACGACATCGCAGACGACGGATCACCAGATTGTAATTAAGCTGTAGCCTAGATGAGTTCAAAAAGTTGACAAAGTCGTATCCTAGAGGGCTGATATCCCTGCTAGCCAACCATCCCCGAGCCGGCGACAGCAGGTCAGTGGAACGGAATGCATCCCCATAGGAAACAGATCGGCAGCGAAAGAACTGCGGGCGATTTCCCCAACTCTGAGGCCGTTTTACGGGGAGGAGAGTTCCGACGGCTAACAACGAGCGAACGTTTCCTTCCGCTCGAATAAAATGATGGAATCAGAACGTGTGTGTCGTATGCACCCACTGATTTATCTGACTGCAGCCAGCAGCGGTAAAGTGCGAGTCGGCCCTAATAACGGACCTGATGCGAGATGGGGCGCTGCTCAGAATTACGCCCTCATAAAACCCTCCCTATAGCGAAGAGCAACAGGTCCCTCTCTCCGCTTCGAAAATATTCGCTCCTCAGTGCTTTCCAGTCCACTGTAGCGGACCATATTTGAGCGGTTGTCGTCAGCTCTTCATTCTCCGCCGCCTCCTGTACACGTAGATAACGACTGAAAACAGATTAATAACTGCCACACAAATGAAGAATTTAGAAGAATAACAATTTGTAGTTTCACGCTTAAAGGCAGCGCCAAGGAAATAAAATTTGTTCTTGGATTTCCGTACTTCAGCTCTTTCGTGTTACTTCCTTTGATGCTTAAAAATGGAAAGGCGAAAATACGTAACAAAGCAAGGCAGTGCGTAGTGCCGGGCCTCGCTCCGCATCGAGCAGTGTTTTCGCTCTGATGTTCACAAACCGCATAGCGCCTTCTGTAATCAGGGATTCCGATTACAGCTTTGGCAATGTCTTCAGGTGCGTTTACACGGGACATATTTTACGGCATTGTGCGACCGTGATAGTATTGGCGTTAACATTTCTGCAATGTGGCTGCAGTAAATGGTAATAATGCGGTGTGGCCGTGCAATACTGATGATGGAATAGGCCGTTGCAAGTAGTCGTCGTTGTATGGCAGAGGTGTTGCCGGTACGAATATATCTTATTGCAGGGCAACATGTACCTCTGTCCATATCCGTAAATGCGTCCGCCTCACTATTAGCCTTGATTCTTCTTTCTCACGCCGGACGTGCTGAAGTATAGTCAGCAATTTTTTTTTTTTTTTTTTTTTTTTTTTTTTTGGAGGAGAGGGTGCTTGCCCATACAACCATCTCTGTAGTGTAATGTCAATTATGACGTAAGAGGGCAACACAACACCCAGTCCTCGAGCGGAGAATAGTTCGCAATTTGGCCAGTGTATGTAGAGACATTCGATTTGTTTGTTTTCTACAGAAATGTAGAAATGGAGAGTCGAGACAAACATGAAGTCTATAAATGTAATTCGTGAATCTACTACCAGAGCTATGGAACAAAGAAAATTAGATGTATAAAGGCAGAACTCTGAAGAAAAACAACACTCTCGCTGCTACGGTCGTAATAGATCTGCGGTAGTCAGCCGTTATTTCATTCTAATAAATTCTTAAACCCTCTAACCTTTTTGACATTTCATCATGTGTGTTTCACGACTTTTCATTACTTTTCACGCCCCATGGCTCTGGTCTTAGATGAATCATATTTGTAAAATTTCGTAGTTCTCTCACAGTACTGGTGAATGTCAGTAGTATTAACATAAACATTTGATTGTTGTTTCAAAGTACTTTAATGAATTAAAGTCCTTCAGAAAACAAAGCGTTTCAAACACCTTGTACAAAGAGGCATATCGACTAGGAGAGGTACACACATCTGTGTGAACCAGTAGTAACTAAGGGGTGATCGCCGGTCTGTGGCAAGTGGTGTTAATCTTTCAATTCTCGGACGAACTACATTTAAACGATGTATTCAAAATCATGTTTCCGCGTTCTGGAATATCATTTCACGAGTTAGTTGCGGAAGTAGGGTACATACTTACAAAAATCCAAATAAGTGCGAGCAGAGCTTGCGCATCGAGGGTTCCGTACAAACTTAATTACGTATATAAATAGTTCAATCCATCCCGGAATAGAGAACCTCGACGATTTTCGCCTGTTGTCGCTATCGAAAAGAAAGATATATGTCTACCCATTTCTGAGAAAAATGGGGTCTTAACACAAGCACAGACAGATTGTCAGATAACAAATGACAATAAACATACTCTTTCTCGTGATTTAATTACAAATTAACAATTTTCGGATTTTTTACTTCAGTTGTATTGTGAAACATTGCTTCTTGACAAATTTCATGAATCTAGGTCAACGGAAAGTATCTTAAGGTTTTGATGAGTGAGTTTGCGAGTGTCAAAATACACTGAGCTGAGAAGTCATGAGACACCTTCCAATATCGTTTTGGACCTCGTTTTGCCAGAATGCGAATTTGGTATGCAGCAATTCAACGTGACAAGGACTCAACTAGTCCTTGGAAGTCCCTTGAGGAAATATTGAGCAATGCTGCCTGTATAGCCGTACATAACTGTGAAAATATTGCCGGTGCAGGATTTTGTGCACGAACTGACCTCTCGATTGTGTTCCATAAATGTTCCATGGGATTCATGTCGGGCGATCTAGGTGGCCAAATCATTCGCTCGAATTGTCCAGAGTGTTCTTCAAACCGATCACGAACAATTGTGGCCCGATGACATGGCGCACTGTCATCAGTATAAATTCCACCGCTGTTTGGATGAGAATGGTCTCCCTGTAGCCGAACGTAAGAATTTCCAGTCAATGATCGGTTCATTTGGGCCAGAGGACCAGTCCATACCATGTAAACACAGCCGACACGGCAATGGAGCCACCACCAGATGGAACAATGCTTATTGACAACTTCGGCCCACGGCTTCGTGGGGTCCGTGCCACACTCGAACCCTACCATCTTTATCGGGCCCCATCTGACCGGGCCACGGTTTTCCAGTCGTCTAGGGTACAACCGATATGGTCACGAGCCCACGAGAGGTGCTGCAGGCGATGTCGTGGTGTTAGCAAAGGCATTCGCATCGGTCGTTTGCTGCCATAGCTCATTGACTCCAGATTCCACCACACTGTCCTAACGGATAAGTTCGTCGTACGTCCTACTACATTGATTTCTGGGGGTATTTCCCATAATATTGCTTGTCTGTTAGCACTGACAAATCTAAGCAAATGCTGCTGCTCTGGGTCGTCAAGTGAAGGCTTTCGGTTTCTGCGTTCTCCGTGTTGAGAGGTAATGCTTTAAATTTGGTATTCTAGGCACACTCTTGACAATTTGGCTCTCGGAAAATTGAATTCAGTAAAGATTTCTGAAATGGAATGTCCCTGCTCCAACTACCATTCCGCATTAAAAGTCTGTTAATTCCCGTCGTGCGGCTATAGTAGCGTCGGAATCCTTTCCACATGAATCACCAGAGTACAAATGACTGTTCTGCCAATGCACTGCCCTTTTATACCTTGTGTACGTGTTACCACCGCCATCTATATATGTGTGAATATCGTAATTCCTTGACTTTTGTCACCTCAGTGTATACTGTGTTGCCTTCTGCTTCAGTTTTTTACTATGCCAAGGGACCGTAGACGTAAATATGTGACATAAAATGCAACTCGGTAAGTCTACTTGTTCATGCGAGAAAAGGACTTTTAACAGACAGACAGACAGACAGACGGATGGACAACTCAGTAATCCAGTAAGAGCTACGATTTCACTGACTGAGGTACATCTACATCTACATCCATACTCCGCAAGCCACCTGACGGTGTGTGGCGCAGGGTACCTTGAGTACCTCTATCGGTTCTCCCTTCTATTCCAGTCTCGTATTGTTCGTGGAAAGGAGGATTGTCGGTATGCCTCTGTGTGGGCTCTAATCTCTCTGATTTTATCCTCATGGTCTCTTCGCGAGATATACGTAGGAGGGAGCAATATACTGCTTGACTCTTCGGTGAAGGTATGTTCTCGAAACTTTGACAAAAGCCCGTACCGAGCTACTGAGCGTCTCTCCTGCAGAGTCTTCCACTGGAGTTTATCTATCATCTCCGTAACGCTTTCGCGATTACTAAATGATCCTGTAACGAAGTGCGCTGCTCTCCGTTGGATCTTCTCTATCTCTTCTGTCAACTCTATCTGGTACGGATCCCACACTGCTGAGCAGTATTCAAGCAGTGGGTGAACAAGCGTACTGAAACCTATTTCCTTTGTTTTCGGATTGCATTTCCTTAGGATTCTTCCAATGAATCTCAGTCTGGCATCTGCTTTACCGACGATCAACATTATATGATCATTCCATTTTAAATCACTCCTAATGCGTACTCCCAGATAATTTATGGTATTAACTGCTTTCAGTTGCTGACCTGCTATTTTGTAGCTAAATGATAAAGGATCTATCTTTCTGTGTATTCGCAGCACATTACAGTTGTCTACATTGAGATTCAATTGCCATTTCCTGCACCATGCGTCAATTCGCTACAGATCCTTCCGCATTTCAGTACAATTTTCCATTGTTACAACCTCTCGATACACCACAGCATCATCTGCAAAAAGCCTCAGTGAACTTCCGATGTCATTCACCAGGTCATTTATGTATATTGTGAATAGCAACGGTCCTATGACACTCCCCTGCGGCACACCTGAAATCACTCTTACTTCGGAAGACTTCTCTCCATTGAGAATGACATGCTGCGTCCTGTTATCTAGTAACTCCTCAATCCAATCACACAATTGGTCTGATAGTCCATATGCTCTTACTTTGTTCATTAAACGACTGTGGGGAACTGTATCGAACGCCTTGCGGAAGTCAAGAAACACGGCATCTACCTGTGAACCCGTGTCTATGGCCCTCTGAGCCTCGTGGACGATTAGCGCGAGCTGGGTTTCACACGACCGTCTTTTTCGAAACCCATGCTGATTCCTACAGAGTAGATTTCTAGTCTCCAGAAAAGTCATTATACTCGAACACAATACGTGTTCCAAAATTCTACAACTGATCGACGTTAGAGATATTGGTCTATAGTTCTGCACATCTGTTCGACGTCCCTTCTTGAAAACGGGAATGACCTGTGCCCTTTTCCAATCCTTTGGAACGCTACGCTCTTCTAGAGACCTACGGTACACTGCTGCAAGAAGGGGGGCAAGTTCCTTCGCGTAGTCTGTGTAAAATTGAACTGGTATCCCATCAGGTCCAGAGGCCTTTCCTCTTTTGAGCGATTTTAATTGTTTCTCTATCCCTCTGTCGTCTATTTCGATATCTACCATTTTGTCATCTGTGCGACAATCTAGAGAAGGAACTACATTGCAGTCTTCCTCTGTGAAACAACTTTGGAAAAAGACATTTAGTATTTCGGCCTTTAGTCTGTCATCCCCTGTTTCAGTACCATTTTGGTCACAGAGTGTCTGGACATTTTGTTTTGATCCACCTACCGCTTTGACATAAGACCAAAATTTCTTAGGATTTTCTGCCAAGTCAGTACATAGAACTTTACTTTCGAATTTATTGAACGCCTCTCGCATAGCCCTCCCCACACTACATTTCGCTTCGCGTAATTTTTGTTTGTCTGCAAGGCTTTGGCTATGGTTATGTTTGCTGTGAAGTTCCCTTTGCTTCCGCAGCAGTTTTCTAACTCGGTTGTTGTACCACGGTGGCTCTTTTCCATCTCTTACGAACTTGCTTGGCACATACTCATCTAACGCATTATGTACGACGGTTTTGAACTTTGTCCACTGATCCTCAACACTATCTGTACTTGAGACAAAACTTTTGTGTTGAGCCAACAGGTACTCTGAAATCTGCTTTTTGTCGCTTTTTCTAAACAGAAAAATCTTCCTACCCTTTTTAATATTCCTATTTACGGCTGAAATCATCGATGCTGTAACCGCTTTATGATCGCTGATTCCCTGTTCTGCGTTAACTTTTTCAAATAGTTCGGGTCTGTTTGTCACCAGAAGGTCTAATATGTTATCGCCACGAGTCGGTTCTCTGTTTAACTGCTCAAGGTAGTTTTCAGATAAAGCACTTAAAAAATTTCACTGGATTCTTTGTCCCTGCCACCGAGAACTCTAAAAAGAACACATCAAGGAATCACGATGTCTCTTTCTCCCACTAACATTTCCCCTTTTGTAATGCAAATGCAGGAGATCCGCACTGATTTCCGGCAGCTGTCTTTCGTCTATTTCGCGGTCTTGGTATAACACGTGTAAACACTTCTGGCCCGGGAACGTATTGCTGAGCACACAGTTTTAATCTGCCAGGAAATTTCAATAATTAAGTTTGTTAGAGTAAAATACTCGCGTAGAATTTTCAGCAGCTCAACCAGTTTAGACAGATATGTCCTCCTTACTAGCTTACGAATAACTCGTGGCCTGAGGTAGCGTCATAAATTGAGGGAAGCCACAATTTGTATGTGGCGCCTTAGGGTTCATTACTAGATACGGGATGGTGGTGTTGGAAGTGTGTGTGTGTGTGTGTGAGAGAGAGAGAGAGAGAGAGAGAGAGAGAGAGAGAGAGAGAGAGAGAGAGAGAGATAGGAGGGGGTGCGCGGTAGGGGGGGGGGGGGGTTCAAAATGGCTCTGAGCACTATGGGACTTAACATCTGTGGTCATCAGTCCCATAGAACTTAGAACTACTTAAACCTAACTAACCTAAAGACAGCACACACATCCATGCCCGAGGCAGGATTCGAAACTGCGACCGTAGCGGTCACGCGGTTCCAGACTGAAGCGCCTAGAACCGCACGGCCACACCGGCCGGCCTAGGGGGAGGAGGGGGGGGGGCGGGGAGGCGAGGAATATCTCCTTAGCCTATTCAGTTTTAACGTAGTAAAATTACTTTTTATGTGTTTTAGTTACAAATGTTAACCCATCTACCTCATTTCTTATCACCATGCTCGCATTACTTGTGTCTGGTACGTTGAAATTCTTTCGTTTATGTCAGCGCTAAAACTATTCCATTTGTGACCTCTACTCAGTTCATCTTCCCTGACTGGTAAACTCACTACGACTTTTTAAATACAAAGATATAAAACTAATTCAGTCACGCGTAACACCATTAAACATTTTATGCGTCCTCATAATAGAGGTTTAAAAAAGGATAATCACAATTCACAATTAGCCGCTCGTTAGGATATAAGTAAAGTGGTCATCAACGCATTATAACCGAAAAGCAAATTGCAGTTGAGAAAACCTATTGGGAAGTGGTTTAAAACATTCAGATATGATAAGGGAAGAAAAAGTAAGGTGTCCACCAGTCCAAATAAGGTACTTCTTGTCTCCTGAGAAAAATACTTCACTGTTACTTGCCTAGATCGTCTGAATAGTATTGTATACAAGGAGAAGCAAATATATCTGTTAAATGAGAGCTACGCGATAGGTGCTAATGAAAACAGTAGAGTGAGTGTTGTTATCAAGACACAAAGATAAATAATACACCCAAATAACGCCATGGGCCATTTCCTCACGAGCTGTGCATCACTTGAACCTACTTTGTTTATACAAAAGGCAGATAAGAGCAACAGCATGCATATTACTACAATAGGTTAAATCAGGATAGATCTTATAAAACTACATGGAACAGTAGCTTGCAGCTGTGCAAATTAATGAAGCACAGTAACAATTTTATCTAGTAACGCAATTTTAAATTTAACGAAATGTTGTAGCGACCGTACTGTGAATAATGTGTTTTGACCTGGTTTAGCATTTCTTTTCTATGTCCTTTCGTGTTGTACGTCTTATTGTGGTAGCTTTAACGCTTAAGTTGTTCCGCTATCGCATCTGTCTTTCGTGATACAACTTGGTTTTCAACTCGAAAAGTGAAAATTTTTGGGATGTACCCATAGTAAATCATACTTTGGCATTTGATCAGTGATATGTGGAAAACTATGTAAGTTATTGTTGCTGAAGACGGCCAGGAATAACATGTCGTTAGCAGTTACATGGTCCATAGTAGCCGTACATTGATTTATTCTACTACCTAGCTGCCGCAACAATTTCAGTTCAGTTCCTGTGTGATTTATTGTATTCAGAAGCCAAGTGTTCTTGATGATAAGTCTTCACTAAAAAAAGAAAGCCTCGCCATTGTGAACCGATTTTTGATTGTGTTCGATGGGAAATGCTTAAAGGAATTATATCACCTTCCCATACTCGTTTCCTCTACTCCGGAAACGTCTTTAAATATTGAAGGCAGTCTTCTTTTAATCTGGTGTAGATCTTGCGTTAATAGGTGCATCTGCTTCGTAATTTTTTAATGCCGGTACAAGAGTGCACGAGAGAGAAATAGTTGTCTGTTTTATCATGTGATACTACGTAACATTTATTTCCTGTTAAGGCAGATGCACGTATTACGAAAAGTCACTTCAGTTGGAAAGTAACCTCGATTTAACGTTAATTAATCGTTAAAAAATCGGCCGTAATGCCTTTCAGTAGAACAGCCACGGAAGTTTGTGTATAACTTTGTCGGCGAGCAAATATTTGCTGCCTCTATTGGCCGACTACTCCGTGCATGTATAAAGCTTCCAAGACATCGTGGCACGTGTAACGTTAAACTTCACACAACGTTCATCGTTGAACTGCCGTGCAGGGAAGAACTTCCTACGTTAGCGACTTAGATGTAGTCAACAGAGACCTATTTTCTTAACAATATTTTGTTTCAAATAATTCAGTCTTACCTTATTTCTCACGATGGAAGTCGAAGTAACCTAATTCACTTCCGGTCAATGTAGAGATAATTATTTTTAAAAATTTGGAAAAAATACGGTCAAATGTTTTGTGAATTTTTTTTTCCAAAAAGAAAAGTAAAATGTACTAGAGGAACATACCACGCTCCTTTTCATGATGATCGAAATCTTGTACAGTAACTGAGATGCTCATACGATACTGACGTAATAGAACCACTGGGTTAAATTCCATCAGACATATATCCCGTAGAGCCGGCCGCTGGTGGCCGAGCGGTTCTGGCGCTACAGTCTGGAACCGCGCGACCTCTACGGTCGCAGGTTCGAATCCTGCCTCGGGCATGGATGTGTGTGTTGTCCTTAGGTTAGTTAGGTTTAAGTAGTTCTAAGTTCTAGGGGACTTATGACCTCAGCAGTTGAGTCCCATAGTGCTCAGAGCCATTTTTTATATCCCGTAGAACTGCAAAGCTCTAAGATTCTGTACATGTACAGAAAATGAAGTACCGAGTGAGAATTTAAAGTTTGACGATTAGCTTAAAATCTTAGAATTTTAAAGATTTCTAGAGGGCGTTTGGTGAAATATCACTCAGTGGCCCTTATCGTATGAGCATCTCATTTGCAGTCGACGATTTCGGGCGTGATGCAAAGGCGCGCAAAATGTTTCTCTATTCTACTTTATTACATATTTTTAGACAAATCACTTCACAAAGCATTCGCCCGATTTTATATTTCAGTTTTTTTATTTTTATTTTCATATTTTGTTCAGAAAGCGTGAAGTATAATATATTCTATTATTTTAAGAGTATATAGATTAAGAGAAAGCAGAGAAGTTCCAATTTATGCTGTGATTTGATATTTTTTGATACTCTTACTTCATTTACGTAGCTAGCAGCAGCTGTTCGTGGCCATGAAAATTCTGACAAAAAACTGTCGTATAATTTCAAGGGAATCTTGTTTTCGCTCCGCTCAAACGATTGACCAAAATGATCGCGAGAAAATTTGTTTCACATCCTATCCAGTCGGAGCTTAAGCTCCGACTCTGATGAACTTTTTGTCGACGAGACGGTAAATTCAAAGTTTCATTCGTGCCTGTTGCGTACGACCCGCATCTAAATCCTCTGCCAAGGCCCAGGATTGGGCAACACTGCTGCTGTGCTTGCGTCATTGAATTATGTGAGGACTGCGGGCCGACAATAAAATGCAGCCACATATTCGGAGAACTTTCTCTTTAGAAACTTTAACAGTAACCAATGTCAGTAATTAATCTTGAGTTTAACATGGAAACGTTGCTTAACTAAGCAAGATAGATTCCTCCGATTTCAGTGTATTACAATGGAACCTACAGTCTGTCGTCTAATCCTAAATACGTTAGCAATTGACGTTCACAGACGGAAAATCTTATCAGACTTGACTGTCACGCAGATTGCCAGAAATTTCTGTTTGTCTCAAGGGGGAACGACATGGTGACGGACGAAAGTATTGCTCAGATTTTGGATTTTTTCCGTACTGGAATGTAGTAGACAATTGGGGTTCGCTGCAATGAACAAAGCATGCCGTGAAGTTTGTGTTGGTATTTTTTTTATTGGAAAATATCAATATTTTCTCTGTGTAATTGATTTTCCCGAGGCAGCTCCGAAAGTAGGTAGATCGACGGTTGTCGCTGTAATTCCGTTGTGCTTATCTGAAACATGAAATTAGCATATCACCCTGATCCTTACAGACAAAAAATGGTCGGTTTTGAACCCCTCATTTTTCGCGGAAAAAATACTAAATAACATAAAAACATCGACTACGGCAAACTGAAGAGAATAAAACTTTTTTCAAGGGAGACCAGAAACCATTAAAATCAGATGAAAACTGTAGCGTGGGCGGCGAAAAACATGCCGAAAACCATGGTTGTGAGAAAAAGGCGTTTAAATTCGACAAGTATTTATGGTATAAAAAAAGGGACAAAGCTTGGAACTTATGAGATATCATCTATGCCTGGTCCATAACAATCGCCCCAGCTAGTGGATGGCGGCTTTCTGTTACTTTGACCTGATAAACCACCATTTTCGTATTCAAAGCCCTTTTCATCGCCGAGTGCATCGTCGCTGGCGTCTCTGTCTTCACAGAATCGGCGCATTTCAGCGCTGATATTGATTTGAATAGACATGCAGCCAAATTTGAAGTAATGTTGACAATTTCGCTTCGGTCGGATGTCATTTTTGGAGCTTATCTCCAAATGAGACTGTTGAAACTTTCGTTCACACTTTGAGTAAAATCACCCAAACAACGCTCTCGCAAATCAGGTTTACTCAAATCGGTATGCCGCCCGTGTGGCCGAGCGGTTCTAGGCGCTTCAGTCCGGAACCGCGCGACTGCTACGGTTGCAGGTTCGAATCCTGCCTCGGGCATGGATGTGTGTGATGTCCTTAGGTTAGTTAGGTTTAAGTAGTTCTAAGTTCTAGGTGACTGATGACCTCAGATGTTAAGTGCCATAGTGCTCAGAGCCATTTGAGCCATCAAATCGGTATAAATAGGGGTGATGGCATCGATAACGGCTTGTCAACCGGTTCTCTAACGCCGAGACTTGCCGTGCACGCTCAGCTTCAAACGCTCACGGAATCATTACTTTTTGGAACTCGCGCGTAATATTTTGGGGAATAATTCTTCAATATATATACATTCGAATACCGCAATAAAAATTGAGTTTTTTCGACCGTCACCCTCTCGTTCCCCTTAGGGGAATTACACTGTCTTTGAAGCTCAAAGATTCTGTGTACAGATGCCACTATCGTGAAACAGTAATTGGTTATCTGGAGTCGAATTTTGTACGGTTATTAATTGTAGACCCTACAATACAAACGAATTAACTGAAATTCGCTATGAGTTTTCACTTCAGTTACACGTATAAGCTGAAGATCAGATGGGTAGATCACATAACTAATGAGGAGGTATTGAATAGAATTGGGGAGAGGAGGAGTTTGTGGCACAACTTGACTAGAAGAAGGGATCTGTTGGTAGGACATATTCTAAGGCATCAAGGGATCACCAATTTAGTATTGGAGGGCAGCGTGGAGGGTAAAAATTGTAGAGGGAGCCCAAGAGATGAATATACTAAGCAGATTCAGAAGGATGTAGGTTGCAGTAGGTACTGGGAGATGAAGAAGCTGGCACAGGATAGAGTAGCATGGAGAGCTGCATCAAACCAGTCTCAGGACTGAAGACCATAACAACACCACAACACGTATAATAGTAATTAAAAGAGCGAGACTAAAACAAAAAATCACAAATTTAGGAGCTACGTAGACGACAGTCGTTCACTTTGTTGATGTACTGATACTGGTTAATAACGTTTCAAGTTAACTGTCACCATTAGAAACATTCTTCTTTTTGCTGGGTTTATTGACGTAGTCTGACACTTTGAAGCACTTACCTCCATCTCCTATCCAGTCTTTCCATTCTGTGCAACGTCTGGCTTTATTTCAGTCTAAAATCATTCATTCCGTACAGGAACACTGGCATCTATGGCAATTCAGCAAGTTACACTTGCCATACTACGGTGTAAATCTGCATCATGTTCCAACCTTACTTGTGAATAATGTTTCTTATGTCCGATGTACGAATTTTGCTGGTCGGTTGAGGTCTGATGACACATTCTCCTGATTGAACTTGGAGCGCAGCATTAGATGGAATAAGATATTCAGATGTTTCACCACGAAGAAACTTGTTAGGGGCGATGAAAATTTTACCGTTTGAGGGCGTTGTTGCAGCGTGTATGCAACGTAGCGTGACTCCGGCGCGGGTATATAAGCCACGACGTGTCTTTCCGACGTGCGTGCGGTCAGCGCGGAAACGTGTTCTATGGCGACGTTATTACCAAATTATTCAAAACAGTACCAGCATGCTGTTATTCTCTTCCTGGCTGCCAAAGAGCAAACACCGTTAGACATCCATCGGAGAATGAAGAATATACAGAGGGGTCAAAAAAAAATGTATCCACTGTTTAAAGGTCCATAACTTGCAAACTAATTGACGAAGTTGTCTCATTTTTGGTGAAAGTGTAGCTTAAAGTCCCACTTAAAGATATCTCTGTAGGTGTTCGAAATTGTCACCATTAACATCCACACACAAACGAAGGCGCCGAACTGCAGCTCGAACTACTGATTTCAACGGGTTCAGTTGGTTATTTGCACATGAATGTACGATGGATTCTCGAAGTTCATCCAATGTGCGTGGCTTTTGTCGATAAACGACGTACTTCAGTGTTCCCCACAGGTAAAAGTCCAGAGGAGCTAGGTCTAGGGAACGTGGCGGATACTTCACAGCACCTCTACGGCCTATCCATCTTCCTGGTAGATTTTCGTCGAGTTACGCCCTAACAAGATTTTGGTAGTGGGCTGGGGCACCATCTTGTTGAAAGTAAACTCTTCCGTCTCCATACAAGTCTCGGATGGCAGGTAAAATGGATGTCTGAAGCTTCTGAAGGTACACCTCACCGGTAACTGTGCCGTCAAAGAAGAATGGCCCAGTCAATCCCCGGTAAGACAACCCACACCACACATTTACTCCTGCCATATTCACGGCTTCGTCTACATGGACGTTCGGATTTTCGGCGGCCCAGTAGATGCAATTGTGGCGATTTACTGTACCACCGAGTTTGAACTGTGCCTCATCAGACCACACAATCCTCTCTGCAAACTCTTCATCGTTGCGTACCATGTTAGTAAACCACTCGCAGTACTCCATTCTACGATCTGGGTCGTCCTCGTTCATTGCGTGTATCAATCATTTCATACTCATTTCGCCATTGCCGTTGAACCTCATGAATGTTTTAGTACTTAAAATACCACTTCAAAACTGACTTGCTTTCATCGAATGTAAGCCTTGCGCCAGCCATGTTTACTCGAGTAACTAGGTGCAGCTAGGAACAAAACACTATCTGGAGACTGTCATCTGACAAAACAAAACAACGCAATACAACGCTTGTGTGGCGATTGCCGGAACTACAAACTGTTACACTACCAAAGACGAGACAACTGTCAATTAGTTTGCCATTTATGGACTTTTAAATAGTGGATACATTTTTTTGGACCCCTCTGTATATGGAGCAGCATGTCTATAGAAAACCACGGTTCTGGAATGCTGTGACGGCCGGAATGGCCGTGCGGTTCTGGGCGCTACAGTCTGGAACCGAGCGACCGCAACGGTCGCAGGTTCGAATCCTGCCTCGGGCATGGATGTGTGTGATGTTCTTAGGTTAGTTAGGTTTAATTAGTTCTAAGTTCTAGGCGACTGATGATCTCAGAAGGTAAGTCGCATAGTGCTCAGAGCCATTTGAACCATTTGGAATGCTGCGCCAAGTTGCGTGTTGGTCACAATTCGACGCAAAGTGCCGCCGATCTGGGAGGCCAGCGTCATCCATTAGGACAAGTGGACGATTGGTGATGTGATGAGGGCGGACCGGAGCATAACCATTCGTGCGACAGCAAAGGATCTCGACATCAGCTTCGGTAGCGTGCAACACGTTATCCTTCACGAGTTAGGCTACCGTAAAGTCTGCAGCCAGTGGGCGTTGAAAGCAGAACAAAAAGCAAATCGAATGGCTGTCTGTCTGAAGCACCGAATGCATTTCAGCGTTGAAGGCAACACGTTCCAGTAGCGGATTGTTGCAGGCGACGAGAGCGGGTGCCACCACTGGGAACCGGAGTCAGAAGTGTCGACGATGCAGTGGTGTCATCCATCGCCCCCACGTCCCAAGACGTTAAAGAGCAAGCCATCTGCTGGATAGGTGATGCTCGCCCTATTCTTCGCTTACGGGGCCCATTGTTTGTCGATTTCTAGAAACCCGGTGTCTTCATCACTGGAGAACGTTATTGTGCAACAGTGTTGTAATTGCGGCGTGCAATTACGACTGAACGTCCAGGAAACTGCTACAAGGGGTACTGCTGCTTCATGATAATGCACGTCCATATACCGAAAATGTAGTAACGCAGAAGTTACGCCAGCTCAAGTGGGAGACACTATTTCCTGATCTCTCCCCGTGCGATTATTACGCCTTTGGCCCCTCAAAAGTCTTGAAGGGTCAACGATTCCTATCGGACGAAAATGTGCAGAAGGCAGTTACGGGCTTCAACAGCCGGTCACGGTGTTTTACCAAACTGGTATCTCCAAACTGTTGCGCCGGTGGGATGATTGCGTCAGTGTTCACGGTGATACTGCGTTACTATCACAAAGATTCTGGACCGTACAGCCTTCGAACGAAAACATTTTATTCGCGCCTTACCTTAAAAAAAAAATGCCCGTCGGTAGACTGGTTGGCATGGGTCAAATTTAGAATATCGGTTCGAAAATGTGGTGTCACCGCCAGACACCACACTTGCTAGGTGGTAGCCTTTAAATCGGCCGCGGTCCGTTAGTATACGTCGGACCCGCATGTCGCCACTATCAGTGATTGCAGACCGAGCGCCACCACACGGCAGGTCTAGAGAGTCTTCCTAGCACTCGCCCCAGTTGTACAGCCGACTTTGCTAGCGATGGTTCACTGACAAAATACGCTCTCATTTGCCGAGACGATAGTTAGCATAGCCTTCAGCTACGTCATTTGCTACGACCTAGCAAGGCGCCATTACCAGTTACTATTGATGCTGTAAAACATGTACCGTCAAGAGCGATGTTCACCAATTATGGATTAAAGTTAAGTATTCGAGCGGCTACGTACGTTTTTTTGCTAGTATAATTCCCTTGTCCTGTTCCAGACCTCACGCCAGCCTGCGTGAGCTTAAACGCGTGCCTTTCGGCTTCCTCATAGTGGGTTGGCTGTCTTGCCAATCCACAACAGAAAACAGTTTTAATCCGTCAGAAAATTTCATTATCAATTCATGCACCACGGTTTCGTGGTAATTAAAAACATAATAATTGACGCGTTGATATTAAAAAGGAGACTTCTCATTTTTGGAGTATGAGTTATTACTGTAGTTGTTGTTTTCACGCGATTCGGAATCTATTGGCTCTAAAATGCGACTTGTTCACCAATTTTTTTTCCCCCGACCAAGCAAGTGTTGAAATTTCGTTTGGTGTAGAAAGAGGACTTGTCACAGAGACAGGTCCCTATGTTGCGTGAAAGAACTTGAGGCGTGTGGCAGCACTGTAGCGGGATGCAGAAAACATGGTAGTTGAGTTCACTGTCCAGTCAAAATGGGTCTCTGTTTCGCCCAGTAACAGTGGAATGGTGAAATATGAAAGACTGAGTCCCTCATTTTCATAATGTGCCGAGTCCGCCCTCGGTAGCTGAATGGCGCCGGCGCAGTAGCTCAGCGTGTTCGGTCAGAGGGCTGCGTGCTCTCTGTAATAAAAAAACTGAGTCCAAGAATCAACGATCAACTTGAACGGATCTCTTGTGACATCCGCCCAGACCAAACGCAGCGAACAATATCGAACAAAATGAATTTAAAAAAAAATGGTCCCCGTGACGGATTGTCAATCCTCGGAGCCCGGGTTCAATTCCCGGCTGGGTTGGGGAATTTTCTCCGCCCAGGGATTGGGTGTTGTGCTGTCCTCGTCATCATCCTATCATCCTCATCGACTGCAGGTCGCCGAAGTGGCGTCAGATTGAAAGACCGGCACCCGGCGAACGGTCTGCCCGACGGGGTGCCCTAGCCATACGAATAAATATAAAAAAAAAGTGCCGAAAGCATATATGGTCGTCACTCCTCTGAAATCTGAGAAACTACTGGATGTTTCACGCATGATTGACGTTATCCCTTTGCAGTTTCTTGAGTATTTTTATAATATTCTAAAGAAATGACTGGTGGAGCAGAAGAAACTGAATCTGGAACTGAAGTTTGGGACAGTGATCAAGAGTGACAAGTTTATGAATTGTCTGTCAAAATAATCAGAGTTGTTAAATAAGAAAACAGTGGGATTAACTCTCCCATGTTAAAACCCAAGGCAGTAAAGAGAATGTTGTCTTCCATTATATTGTTTAGTTATGAATGTTTATACAAGTAATAGAAATATGTATTAACATGTTGAAATGATTAAAAAGAATATTTGGCTTGAAAATGTACTTTTTTAGTTACACGGTATTTATGACAAAATGAGTATTGTTTAGATAAAAATGGGTTATGTGAGTGTTTAAAGATCATCGTGGATGCCGGACACAGGGTGACAATTATTGAGCTATATAAAAAAAAAACTTAAATTAGTTACAAACTACGGCGTTTACACGCTTCATTCAACATGTAGACGTCATAGATATTCGGATTTAGGTTATGACATGTTCGATTGCCTGTCGTCATTGGCGATGACTTGGCGCAGACGAACAGCGAAATTCTGCATGACCCGCTAAAGTGTCGGAACATCGATGCTGTCTATGATCTTCTGCATGGCAGCAATGGTTCTGGGGTTATTGCTGTACACGTTGTCTTTAATATAGCCCCACAAAAAGGGGTTGCATAAGTTCAGATCCCGAGAATATGGCGGCCATTCGAGGCGCTTGCCTGTGGCCTCTGGATATCCCAGAGCCAGAACGCGGTCCCCAAAGTGCTCCTCCAGGACATCAAACACTCTCCTGCTTCGATAGGGTCGAGCTCCGTCTTACATGAACCACATCTTGCCGAAATCAGGGTCACTTCGGGTAATAGGGATGAAATCATCTTCTAAGATCTTTACGTACCGTTCGGTAGTCACCGTACCGCCAGAATATGGCACCGATTATTCTGTCACTGGACATTGCACACCACACAGTCACCCGTTGAGGGTGAAGAGATGTCTCGATCGCGAAATGCGGATTCTCAGTTCTCCAAATGCGACAATTTTGCTTGTTGACGAACCCATCCAAATGAAAATGGCTTCATCGCTAAACCAAATCATACTAATGGCCATCATGCGTCGCGACCAACCGAGCAGTTTGAACGTGTTAACGCAAATCGTCCATAAGTCACGACGATTTTATTTCATATAGTTCAATAACTGTCACCCTGTACTTTGATGGCCCAGCCATACGCTTAAGTAGGGTCCTCGGTAATATATTCTGCGGTATCTGTGGCCTACACAAAATATTCATTGCCACTGGGCGTGATCGAAAGTGGTTTAAAATTAGGGCGACAAGCGGGTGGATATGGAGAGCTGCTCCTCTCACCCGGTGTGCGGCGAGGACGAGAGGCGGTGAATATTCATGGACACGCGGCACGCGCACCGCGCATACGGCGCGCAGTCCGCATGGCGCCGGAAGTTCGTCCACGCCTCTCTCTCTCTCTCTCTCTCTCTCTTTCTCTCTACCTTTCCCTCCCTCCCTGTCCCTTAGCTCTTGTAATGTCCAGATTACTACTTTTAATCTTCCTCGGCAGGAGGTCATCTTGCTTTTCAATTTCGTCTTTCCTGGCAGTGCATCCTAACTGTTTCAGTTAACCTATTGCAAAACAATAACATTAGTAATTGTGATCGGGTCTGGTGATCTAATATTAAACCGCGTGATTGGAAACAGAGGTCGCAGAGTGGATTCCCAAACTAAATTTTTTAGCCTGTCTTCAACCTAACTTCATCTGTCACTGATGTGAAGATTCGCCCGGAACAAAATATGGTTCGTATTCTACGGTGGACTGTAGGTCTTCTTTCACCGGCGCGATCGCTGTGGTAGGTAATGGATACGCAAGCCGCCGAGTGGTGTCAACTTGAAAGACTGGAACAAGGTTGTCGAAGCTCATAGAAGCACTGTTACAGTTATTTAGTGTCCACAGTGGAGATCGTTAAGCGTCTAACGAAAGGAGAAAATGTATAGCTTTACTTTAAATTAAAAAGTGAAATCTATGTTGAAAGGTCTAAAATTTTGCGTCTTGTTCTTCTGTTCTCAATCCGTAGATTATCAAATGGCTCTGAGCACTATGGGACTTATCTGAAGTCATCAGTCCCCTAGAACTTAGAACTACTTAAAGCTAACTAACCTAAGGACATCACACACATCCATGCCCGAGGCAGGATTCGAACCTGCGACCGTAGATTATCGGCAGCAATTCCCGTTCTCCATTTTTCTCTACCTTTCGCAGTCCTGTTCAGTTCATAGTATGGTGTCAATGTCAGATATTGTTTTATCTGCTTGAGGTACTGCAGTCTTCGCCTTCTTCGTTCATTCATCTCAAGCATTTTTCCTTCTATTAATTTCACAATGTTTGGATGCGTGCCCGACCCATCGGTTCCTCGGTTCGTTGATAGTCCTTAAAGACGATATTTTCTCTCCTATGTTGCTTATCATTTTCCTTATCCACGAACTCTTAAAGACTTCTTTGCAACACCATGTCTCAAAAGCCGATAGTCTTTTCCATTCTGTCCAGCCTGCTGTCCTCGTCTCAGAACTATATAAAGCAACGCTCCAAATTAAAGTTTTTACAAGCTGTATAGGTAAGTTATCATCTTTAGCAGCTTCAATGAAAGTCTTTTTCAGACCAAACCCGTTTTGCTTTATTCTAAAGCATCTTCAGTGGTCAGGTTTGTTTGTTGTTTCTTGTTCTTCCAAGTGTATATGTGTCGGGCTTTCAGGACACAGGACTTTCACTGCACTGGATACATTCACGTGTTTCTGTGTTGAGAGGAAGCACTTTCGTCTCACGCCACATACAAGAATTTCGGTCTTTTACTTATTTATTTTCATGTTATATCTTTCTGGAAATGGCTTGTTCATGCCTTTTGGTTCTTTTGGAGGCTGTTTTCAGATCTATCTAGCTCTGCTTTACCATCTGCAAATCTAAGCATTTTTGCGTTCTCTCCATATAGAGTTTTACTGCAACATACGTATCTTGACGCCAGCCGTAGTCGCCGAGCGGTTCTAGGCGCTACAGACTGGAACCGCGCGACCGCAACGGTCGCAGGTTCGAATCCTGCCTCGGGCATGGATGTGTGTGATGTCCTTAGGTTAGTTAGGTTTAAGTAGTTCTAAGTTCAAGGGGACTGATGACCTCAGATGTTAAGTCCCATAGTGCTCTGAGCCATTTGGTTTCGCATACGAGAGTAGAAAGTCGGTAGAAGAGCGTTTGGACAACCCTAGCATATTTGCACCTTCTTTCCGTATATAAACTCATTCCTCTGCAGTTAGATGTTATATCGTCTAAAGGCTTTTCGTATGAAGATTGTGCTTTAAATTCCTAACAACGTTTTCAAGAGACATCAGAAATAAGTTTATCACAATCATCAATTATTTACAAAGCGAGATGGCGCATTGGCGAAGATACCGAACACTTGTGATACATATACATCTGTACTTCGCAAACGATTCGGAAGCGCATGGCTGTGGGTACTTCCTATCGTACCACATGTTAAGGTTTCTTCCCGTCCCATTCGCGTACGAAGCGCGGTGATCAGGATTGCTTGAACGCCTTTGTGCTTGCTATATATAGCATAACATTGTCTTTGCTTTTGCCACGGGCTGATATACAGAGGGTTGTACTACATTCCTTTATTCCTCACTTAACGCTTGTTTCTTTACCTTTGCAAATTCGCTTCAGCTCTCACTGTGCGTTTATACGAGGGTTGGAACTTTAATAGTGGCAACTATTTATTTACAGCTCGTACAAAGTAGATACGTGTTTCAAAGTTTTACTCGCCTTCAAAGTAGTCACCAGCATTGTGTATAACCAGTTGCCAGCAATGTGGAAGTCATAGGATACTCTTAGCAGTGCCAGTTCTGTTGACACTTCGAGCGGCGCGGTCTATTGCCCGACGAATTTGTAGCAGTTCTGAAGCGAATGCCGTGAAGTATTTCCTTCAGTTTAGAAATCGAGTTGAACTCACGAGGGCCTGAATCAGGGAAGTGCAGTAGGTGGTATAGCACTTAGCAGCCCCATCAGTCAAACAAATCAGTAACAGCTTGCACTGTACGTGCTTGAGCATTGTCCTGCCAAATGATGGTCAGGTCCTGCAGATAGTGTCAGCACTTCTGTCTCTAAGCTGGTCGTAGGTCGTGTTCCAGAAACGATCATCATAGAGGCAGAAGTGATGACACTTTCTGCAGGACCTGACCATCATTTTGCAGGACAATGCTCAAGGACGTACATTGCAAGTTGTTACTGATTTGTTTGACTGATGGGGCTGCTAAGTGCTATACCACCTACTGCGCTTCCCTGATTCAGGCCCTCGTGAGTTCAACTCGATTTCTAAACTGAAGGAAATACTTCACGGCATTCGCTTCAGAACTGCTACAAATTCGTCGGGCAATAGACCGCGCCGCTCGAAATGTCAATGCAACTGGCACTGCTAAGAGTATCCTACGACTTCCACATCGCTGGCAACTGGTTATCACAATGCTGGTGACTACCTTGAAGGTCAGTAAAACTTAGAAACACGTATCTATTTTGTACGAGCTGAAAATAAAAAGTTCCAACCCTCGTATTCAACCGTGTGCTAGTTCAGGTTTTGCAGCATCTCAGTGACTCTCTTCCGTGGGTCAAGCAAACCCGTATCCACTTGTATTGTTCTTCTTTGTATGTACGTTCAGTATCTCCTGTTAGTATGCGTCCCACACACTTGAGCAATATTCGAAGACGGGATGCACAACTATTTTGTAGGGAATCTCCTTTGTAGACTGCATTTTCCAAATATCTTAGCAATCAACCGACACCTGTCGTCTGCTTTAGGCGCGACTGAGTCTACAAGATCATCCCATTCCATGCCCACACAAATTGTTAAACCCAGGTATATGTATGGTTTGGCGGGGTGCACTCAGCCCATGTTGGGCCAATTGAGGAGCTACTCGATTCAGAAGTATCCGCACCTGTTAGACAACGGCCGGGAGAGCAGTGTGCTGACCACATGACACTCCATAACCGCATCCGGTGACGTCTAAGGGCTGAGGATGACACGGCGGCTGGTCGGTACAGTTGGGCCTTCAAGGTCTGTTCGGACGGTGTTTGTTTTATTTGCATGGTTTGACTGGTTCCAGTTATCACTCATTGATGTTGTCGTCACAGGATACTTCGCTTTTAGGTTTTGCGAAGTGCAAAGCGGGAGAGATGGTCGCGTTTCAGCGAAGAATGTGGTGCAGTCGCTCTGTTTCTAAACGATTGCGAAAAGCGTTTTTAAAATCTGTGTGGTTGGCTGGTGGGACTCATCTCGGAGTTAACACAACTAGGTTATCTTTCCGATATCAACGTTGGCTAAAATTAATCCAGCCGTTTAAATAGTGCGACTTAGCGATCAAAAATAACACTCCGAAACTGCCAGATTGCGGGGCACCTTTCCATGCAAAAGCCAGGAATGAAGTGCAAGGATGCCATGTGATTATATAGGCACAATATGGCATTAAGCTGTTACACAGTTTGCCTATGCGATATGAAGCTCGATATTTGACTAACGTATTAGCTTATCACGACTAGCAGTAGAAATTTATTTCCCATTTAAATGAAAACTATGAATGTATGTAATACGGTCAGCTAAAACTTGTCCGCACAACTGTCTCAGCATCCATGAATATGCATTGTCTAGTCACAATAATGTGACCAATGTGAATGAATGTAATAAGGTCAGCACGAAACTCTTTCGCACAACCGTCGTAAAATGCGTGAATGCGCACTGTCCATTCACATTACTGTGGCAAATTGTCTAAAGGCTGAATTTTGCAGTGCGAGACGTACGGTAAGTACATCAGTGAGGTTCTGGAAGGTACCGACAGGGATGTGAAGTCATGCCGACTCCAGTGCTGTGGCCAGCTGCCCTAGGATTCTCGGTTTAAATCCGGGGGGTATGGTGGCCAGAGGAGTACGATAAACCATCTTAGTGCTCTTCGAATTACGTATGTACACCGCGAGCTGTGTAACACGTTGCATTGTCCGGCTGGTAGATGCCATCGTGCCGAGGAAAAGCAAATTGCATGTAGGAATGGACATAGTCTCCAACGATATGCTTATTTTTCTTGATGCATTGTGCCTTCCAGAATGACGAGATCGCCTAAGGAATGCCATTCGGTCGTTTTACCGTACACGCCAACGGCCATATCTCCGAAGGAGCATAAAACCAGAGTCGCCTGAAAAGGCCATATGTCGCTTCTCTGTGGACGTCCAGTAGCGGTATTGGCGTGCAAATTCCAGCCTCCGTCGCCGACGAAAGCCAGTTAGCGTGAGTGCATGAACCAGGCGACTGCCGCGGAGGAAACGCAGCAATGTTCGCTGACGGTCGTTTTGGAAACACTGATGGTGGCCCTTTAGTTCATCTGGGCGGTCGTTTACTCTATGGTTGTACGTCTATTCCCCTACACATCTCCTCAGCTGTCGTTTACCGCTTTCATCTATGGTCCGTAGTGCATGACAGTTGCGTCAGCGCCACTTTTTCAGTGTTACCTTTTGCCATGCACGGTATACTTTAACCACGGCGGCACGCGAACCGTTTACAAACATAGCCGTTTTGGAAATGCTTCCACCCGTGGCTCGAAAGCGAATGATTTCCGTGTAACCACGCCGATTTTTGGTTTATGGGGCGCTCAACTGCGCCCATATGAAGTCCCAATTTTTACTCAGTCCATTTTTTTCACAATCCAATCTAGTCACTGTCACAAATGATGATGATGATGATGATGATGATGATGATGATGATGATGATGATGAGGAGGAGGAGGAGGAGGAGGAGGAGGAGGAGAACAGAAACACCCAGTCCCCGGGCAGAGAAAATCCCCAACCCGGTCGGGAATCGAACCCGGGACCCCGTGATCCAGAGACAGCAACGCTAGCCACTAGACCACGAGCTGCGGATGATTTCCGGGTAACGACAACGGCTGCTTCGTCGTCGTACTTTACCGAAAACTGTTGAGAGGGGAGGTAGAAAGAAAGAATCACATACCGCGAGATCAAGCGACCTTGGAGGCCAGTGTTGCAATGCGAGACTCGCGCGCGCCTTGGGCCGATCAGTCCTCGAGACCGTACTCTCACCGAAAAAGGCGCCACACGTTTGTAACTACAAATGAATCCAAAGCAACCGACCAGTTGAAACAAAAGATAGTTTTATTCAATCTTTGACAATGGTTTCGACGGATGTAAACGCGTCTTCTTCAGAAATACATGTAACCTGAAGACAATGTAACAGCCGTGACAACAAACTGGGAAACACACGTGTCCAAAATTACGCGTCATACAGAGACTAGACCCCCACGAAGGGATGTGAATGTCACATATATCACAAAACATAACCAAAAGAATAAAAACTAGTACTTACTAAAATTTCATGTTGTAGAAACGAATAATGAAGCTATCTGACATTTGTCAATGGAAATATGCTATCAGTATATATGACACTCAGATGTTTAGGACGGGTGGTAGGGACAGAGCATCGAGTGACATTATAGTGAGTGCACTATCCGAAAATTACCTCGAGCAATTAAACAGAGAACCGACTCGTGGAGATAACATCTTGGACTTACTGATAACAAACAGACCGGAACTTTTCGACTCTGTAAGCGCAGAACATGGAATCAGTGATCATACGGTCGTTGCAGCATCCCTGAATATGGAAGTAAATAGGAAATAAAAAAAGGGAGGAAAGTTTATCTGTTTAGCAAGAGTAATAGAAGGCAGATTTCAGACTACCTAACAGATCAAAACGAAAATTTCTATTCCGACTCTGACAATGTTGAGTATTTATGGAAAAAGTTCAAGGCAATCGTAAAATGCGTTTTAGACAGGTACGTGCCGAGTAAAACTGTGAGGGACGGGAAAAACCCACCGTGGTTCAACAACAAAGTTGGGAAACTACTGCGAAAGCACAGAGAGCTTCACTGCAAGTTTAAACGCAGCCAAAACCTCTCAGACAAACAGAAGCTAAACGATGTCAAAGTTAGCGTAAGGAGGGCTATGCGTGAAGCGTTCAGTGAATTCGAAAGTAAAATTCTATGTACCGACTTGACAGAAAATCCTAGGAAGTTCTGGTCTTACGTTAAATCAGTAAGTGGCTCGAAACAGTATATCCAGACACTCCGGGATGATGATGATGATGGCATTAAGGCAGAGGATGACACGTGTAAAGCTGAAATACTAAACACCTTTTTCCAAAGCTGTTTCACCGCTCTGCAGTTCCTTCTCTAAATCCTCGCACAAACAAAAAAATGGCTGACATCGAAATAAGTGTCCAAGGAATAGAAAAGCAACTGGAATCACTCAGTAGAGGAAAGTCCACTGGACCTGACGGGATACCAATTCGATTCTACACAGAGTACGCGAAAGAACTTGGCCCCCCTTCTAACAGCCGTGTACCGCAAGTCTCTAGAGGAACGGAAGGGTCCAAATGATTGGAAACGAGCACAGGTAGTCCCAGTCTTCAAGAAGGGTCGTCGAGCAGATGCGCAAAACTATAGACCTATATCTCTGACGTCGATCTGTTGTAGAATTTTAGAACATGTTTTTTGCTTGCGTATCATGTCGTTTCTGGAAACCCAGAATCTACTCTGTAGGAATCAACATGGATTCCGGAAAAAGCGATCGTGTGAGACGCAACTCGCTTTATTAGTTCATGAGACCCAGAAAATATTAGATACAGGCTCCCAGGTAGATGCCATTTTCCTTGACTTCCGGAAGGCGTTCGATACAGTTCCGCACTGTCGCCTGATAAACAAAGTAAGAGCCTGTGGAATATCAGACCAGCTGTGTGGCTGGATTGAAGAGTTTTTAGCAAACAGAACACAGCATATTGTTCTCAATGGAGAGACGTCTACAGACGTTAAAGTAACCTCTGGCGTGCCACAGGGGAGTGTTATGGGACCATTGCTTTTCACAATATGTATAAATGACCTAGTAGATAGTGTCGGAAGTTCCATGCGGCTTTTCGCGGATGATGCTGTAATATGCAGAGAAGTTGCAGCATTAGAAAATTGCAGCAAAATGCAGGAAGATCTGCAGCGGATAGAGACTTGGTGCAGGGAGTGGCAACTGACTCTTAACATAGACATATGTAATGTATTGCGAATACATAGAAAGAAAGATCCTTTATTGTATGATTATATGATAGCGGAACGAACACTGGTAGCAGTTACTTCTGTAAAATATCTGGGAGTATGCGTGCGGAACGATTTGAAGTGGAATGATCATATAAAATTAATTGGTGGTAAGGCGGGTACCAGGTTGATATTCATTGGGAGAGTCCTTAGAAAATGCAGTCCATCAACAAAGGAGGTGGCTTACAAAACACTCGTTCGACCTATACTTGAGTATTGCTCATCAGTGTGGGATCCGTACCAGATCGGGTTGACGGAGGAGATAGAGAAGATCCAAAGAAGAGCGGCGCGTTTCGTCACAGGGTTATTTGGTGAGCGTGATAGCGTTTCGGAGATGTTTAGCAAACTCAAGTGGCAGACTCTGCAAGAGAGGCGCTCTGCATCGCGGTGTAGCTTGCTGTCCAGGTTTCGAGAGGGTGCGTTTCTGGATGAGGTATCGAATATATTGCTTCCCGCTACTTATACCTCCCGAGGAGATCACGAATGTAAAATTAGAGAGATTAGAGCGCGCACGGAGGCTTTCCGGCAGTCGTTCTTCCCGCGAACCATACGCGACTGGAACAGAAAAGGGAGGTAATGGCAGTGGCACGTTAAGTGCCCTCCGCCACACACCGTTGGGTGGCTTGCGGAGTATAAATGTAGATGTAGATTAAATACGCTGGCCCTTATGATCAGGGCTTGTCAAGTGAAAATGGTTAAAACCCAAATAAATCAGTCAAATAAAATGACAGGTCATGTCATGAGCTGCATGCCGACTGACAGGAATCGGAGAGCAGGTACACCAGGAAAACAAGGCAGGTGGCCCGTGCGCAGAGGTCGATGTACGCTTGCGGCATAAACGGCCAATAGGTGGAAATACGTTGAGGTTGCCACAGACTAAGAAAGGAAACAATGAGAAGTAAAGAATGTTCAAGGAAGCTATTGTGAATTAAAATACGATAACTTACATTTAAACCCTTTTAAGACCACAAGCAATTTCTTACAAACCGTAAAAAAGTTAATGGATGAACACACTGCTATAAACAAACGTGACAACAGAGATTAGTGCATGGGTAAAATTAGTGTCTTTACAAAATATAAAAGGGGGGAACGAAGACGTATGCACGAACAATATGTATTAGTATTTTAAGTAATGAGCAACTCCCTATGGCTACCAGCAACCGGAAGCGTAACACGGAGAGCTGAGGACGCGTCACGGTGCTTTCTGCAGTGCAGGCGCGTGCAGTGTTAGTGGCCTTGGCGCCGCTTGACGTCTGTAGCAGAGTTGCGAGCTGTCCCGTAAATCCTCAGTATTGTGCGAACTTTGACTCAGCGGAAGCGACGCCCTGGTGTTAGATCCTCCCGTCGGGCTTAAATACGGCTACAGGAGGAACCGGGGATAAGCGGCTGTTTTTGTGGACTGCCTTACCAACCGGCGTGTCACATGTTTTGGTACGGCTGTTAACAACCCCCTCTCACCATCACAGAGTCGCTCCAGCTGCTACGGCATGTGGGTGAATTTGGCATGGGATAAACCCGATACAGCTGTAGAATAGTCTCGTTTATGTTTCAAATATACGGTAAGCTGACGAAACAGATATTTCATCAGTGCTTCAAGCTTCATAATATTCTGATTATGTCGTTAAGGAATGGTAAATTTGTGGTCGACCAGATCTCTAACGCAAATTTTCTGCATTTCGCGAGCAGTCACCTTACTTATTAGGTTATCTGAGTGCATTCCCACACCTGACCCCAGACTTTCGTTGTCCCTGATATTTTCTCCTATCTCAGAGCACTACAACCAGCGATTGTCCCCCGGAGTATCCGGGGACAGATCTACTGGGAGGAAGGATTTGGTCAAAGGCCATGACTTACCTTGCTGTAGGGATAAATATCATCCGAAATGAATTCGCTGAAATACGTTGAATAGAGTTAATGGGAATGAAATGAACGAAGATGCAATGGTAAAACGAAAACCGGTCGCAGAATGTTAATGACATTGCAGGATCAGCATTTCTGAATGATTTTTTGTAATACCATTTCACCTCATTACATCTTCTTTGATTTCATCCCCTTCGAGCCAGTCATTTTACTCACCTAATTCACTGTGTTATCCTACCGAGACGAATTTCTTCCATGATATTAATGGTGAAAGCTACAGTTAATCTCGAAAATATGGGAAAATGAACCAAATAAAGTAAGATACATTAAGTTTCGTGAATTACACCAAAAGGTGTCACGTCCAGACTTTGATATCTGCTTCCCGTGTTAAGTGTGATGCCTTGTAGTTGTGAACAGAGAAGTGTAAAAATGTTTACATCCAGATGATACAATATAGGACAAAAGTAAAAAAAAATGGTTCAAATGGCTCTGAGCACTATGGGACTCAACTGCTGTGGTCATAAGTCCCCTAGAACTTAGAACTACTTAAACCTAACTAACCTAAGGACAGCACACAACACCCAGCCATCACGAGGCAGAGAAAATCCCTGACCCCGCCGGGAATCGAACCCGGGAACCCGGGCGTGGGAAGCGAGAACGCTACCGCACGACCACGAGATGCGGGCGACAAAAGTAAGAAAACGGGGAATGCATTTTGGGAGAGACAGATAACATTAGTCTTACGAGTAATTTGTATTCGTTTGTGTCTACATTGGTGTCCAAAATTCAAGCAACAAACAAGAAATTTTGCAAGGTTGCGTTTATTTTGCCTTCTAGGCGCTACAGTCTGGAACCACGCGACCGCTACGGTCGCAGGTTCGAATCCTGCCTCGGGCATGGACGTGTGTGATGCCCTTAGGTTAGTTAGGTTTAAGTAGTTCTAAGCTCTAGGGGACTGATGAACTCAGAAGTTAAGTCCCATAGTGCTCAGAGCCATTTGAACCATTTTTTTATTTTGCCACAAAACAGTGTAATTAGGTTATAGTAAAGTAGAAACAATATAAAGAATACAGAACGTAAACAACTGCAACATGTATAACGGTAGACAAAAATGTTCTTCGGTTTTTCCAACTTAACGGATTTACACATGCATTCCGACAACTGGCTGACGCGCTCAGTATCGGGTGTGACCACATCTGGCAGCAATATAGGCCTGACAAACGACGGGGCATTCTCTGAATGACGTTATCAGTCTCATGTTGAGGCAATAACGCCCATTCTTCCTGCAGCGCTGCTCGCAGTTCTTGGAAAGCGGTTGGTGGATGCTGATGTGATGCAACCCGAGTCCCTAGTGCATCCCACACGTGCTCTATTGGATTCAAATCGAGAGAGCGAACAGACCATGCCATGCGTGCAATATCTTCCGTTTCCAGGAAAACATCAACCACCGTGCTCTCTGACGTCGCGCGTTATCGTCCAGCAATACGAAGTCTGGGCCACAGCATCTCGCAACAACCGCACCTGAGGTCCCAATATCTCGTCACGATACTGACAGCAGTAAAACCTTGCTAATTTAACCGTAAAGTATCATGAAGACGTGTTAGAGTGGTCAACACAATCCCTGCCAACAACACTAGGGATCATCCTCGATAGCAGTCTCTTTCCATAATGGTTGGGTCCCGAAATAGTGTTCCACGTTCCCTCCAGATGCGAATTCGTCGAGAATGACTGTCCATACCAAATCGGGTCTCGCTTGTGAAAAGAACATTGGCCCACTCTCCGACCGTCCAAGTGTCATGTTGACGGCTCCACTCCAGACGTCCCCTTCTGTGATATATGAATGATTGTCAGATCGTGTGCATTAGTTTGATCACCTACAGCACACTACAGGTGGCCTGGACTTTCGGTAAGACGGTGGCCAAACCTGTCATCACTTCCGACTCTTTATTACGGTTTGATGAACATTCCGGGACATGAGGCGACTTGCGTGGCCCTAACCTACCTCATTTATCCTACTGGGGAAAGGGCACCTACATTTTAATTTGAAATCCGAAGCACGTGGCATTTCTGGCGATTCATTACGTCGTTAAAGGACAGGTTAAAATGCAGACTGAAAAATTCGTGGTCTGATCGGTATTCGATCTCGCAACCTCATCGTTTCTAGGCGTGCGTTTTACTAATTGATTATCAGACCTAACAGTCAACTAACTTAAAATGTCTGCACTACTCTGAGCCTACTGCTTGTACCTCACTTGATTGATGGACACCTTATTTCTGGACTAGCAGAAACTGGAAGACTTCAGGCTGCCAATGTTTAGTGTCTGAGCACTGCCAATAACAATAATAATAATAATAATAATAATAATCCGGCTCTACAGCAGTGTAGCAGCCATTACCCAGTTACTGTTGTGTTTTGCTGTCAGTTATTTCGTTTATTGTTATGAAGTGAAGGAAGAAACAATTTATGATCTATTGCTCGAACTACCTAAAACTCGGAGGAGGCATTTTCATGAGATATTTAAGCATATGAGGTGTATAAATATGTCTGTTTCTGTGATAGGCGCATTGCACAAAGTAGAAGTATGTGTGTAGTGGGTGGACCTTATGAGGAAGATGATGTTTATACATTAGTTTCACTAGCTGTAACCTCTACCACATTTTGTCACATGTTATTGCTAGTATTTAAAAATGCGTAATTATTGGTAAAGTACGTAAAAAGTAGTACAGTTTTCGAAATAATATTAGTAATGGTCTTTTAAAAATTATTTAATTTCATGCTTTCGTTTTTACCCTACGAAGAATTACATTTTACCCCTCAGGGGTAATTACCCCCAGGCTGGGAAACACTGCACTAGAGCAATCTGTGACCGCTGTGTCGGATGGACACGTAAAGTTCCCCTTTAAAAATAATTTTGTTTGTAACGTGGAAGAAACCTACATTTTCCGTTGACACAGGGCGTCGCATCAAAGACGTGATGGCCAGTAACTGTGTGGGCTGACTGCAGCTACACACTCCAAAAACGGAATTTCTAACGTCTGTCTAAATACCAAAGAACACAACTTATATACTTGCTGTTAGATTACGCTATCGGAAAAAAAACCATCGCTAAATCCGTGAAAACAGTAAGACACTAAAATACCTAGGAGTAGCCGTTCGGGGCGGATTAAAGTGGAATGGCTCCACAAAACTAACTACAGGAAAAGCAGGTGTCAGGCGAGGATTCAATGGGAGAAAATTAAATTCATCTGCGAAAGAAGTGGGTTACAAAACACTTATTCAACCAATTCTTGAGTATTCTCATCGGGCTGGCACACTTAACAAGTTGGATTATTGGGTGGGAGGGAGGGAGGGGAGAGAGAGAGAGAGAGAGAGAGAGAGAGAGAGAGAGAGAGAGAGAGAGAGGGTCGTTTAGTAAACCGTGAGTATAAGACAATAAAAAGAGGCGTTGTTTATCACGGAGAAGTTTCTTGTCGAAATTCTTAGAGCGCACATTCCGTAAAAGAATTGAGTAACTTATTTCTTCTTCCTTGGGAAAGAGCAGGATGAGGAAATCAGATAAATTTGAGCTCATACCGAGGCTTATGGGTAGTCGTTCTTCTCACGCACTATTCGCGATTGTAACAGGGGAGGGGGAATTGACAATGGGATCTGTGGTACTCTCCACACACACCGTTGTGGGGTTTGCAGAGTGTAGATTTAGGTGTAGATGCAGATACTTGTATTCGTGCAATGGGACACTAATTTCGTTTCGTGTACCTACTGTTGAAATTAACGTTCGTGTTGTAGAATTTGACCGGAACGGAAACGAACCTAGAAGGCTGCGGGGGCCCGGGCGATGTTGCTCTGTAGATAGGACGTGGGCTGTCGACCAAAAAAGCACTCAACCCGAACGGAACAGCGTCCCAGGCGCGTCGTGGGCCATTCTAGTGACAGAGACGAAGAGCCAGGCCGCAATTGCTAGCTGTCACGGGAACACACCGGACTTCTCCAGCGGCGCACGGAATGCGTCGTGGGTGGCAAGGGGAGAGTTTAGGACAGTGTGTGACCAGGCAGCGGCTGGCGTATGTTAGAAGGGGGTTCACGCGCAGTCAGCATCGAGAGTGGTAGAGGCGGGCCAAGCTCTAGCGGCTAAACCCGAATAAAAATTGATTTAAAACACGTAGATGTATCTACTGTACCACCCGTAGAGGTCATTTATCTGAAAAACTAAAATTGGTGCTTCAAGGATAACGACCCAAACACTAGTGACGAAATTTAGTACTTCATCCATCTTCAGCAACTGCAAGTATATTTGTTGAAAAAAAAATCAGCAACAAGTTGCACAAAAGCAGTTATATGGGGTGTTACTAAAAGGTACGGCCAAACTTTCAGGAAACATTCCTCACACATAATTCAAGAAAAGATGTTATGTGGACATGTGTCCGGAAACGCTTAATTTCCATGTTAGAGCTCATTTTAATTTCGTCAGTATGTACTGTACTTCCTCGATTAGCGCCAGTTGGCCAAATTGAAGGAAGGTAATGTTGAATTGTGCAATCACGTCATCAACACAGATTTTCTGTGAACGTTTGGGCAGGCATTATTGGTGATGTCTTGATTGGGCCCCATGTTCTTCCACCTCCTACGCTCAATGGAGCACGTTATCATGATTTCATACGGGATACTCTACCTGTGCTGCTAGAACATGTGCCTTTACAAGTACGACACAACATGTGGTTCATGCACGATGGAGCTCCTACACATTTCAGTCGAAGTGTTCGTCCGCTTCTCAACAACAGATTCGGTGACCGATGGATTGGTAGAGGCGGACCAATTCCATAGCATCCACGGTCTCCTGACCTCAAGCCTCTTGACTTATATATATATATATATATATATATATATATATATATATATATATATATATATATATATATATATATAAAATTATACCACAAATAATTACAATCTAGATAATAATACTAGAAAATTTAAAGACAAAGAGATGGTACGTACTTATAATTATAGCTGTATTAGAGAGCATCAGTTTTTATTTCTGCTAGCCGCATGGTGCTATTGGCTTCTCAACACCACTCCGCCGATGTGTCCTGTAGCTTACCATACAATTGGTATGAATGTCGCCAGTCAAAATTGTTTCACGAATCGTATTTGTGACCGGGCATACATTGCAGTACTAGTTATTTCACTAAAACAGAAGTGTACATTTGTGCTCACGCTCTTTCCTCTAGAATCATTTTCTGACCCTTCATATTAACTACTGATTGTGAATTGTTTCCCCACTTACTCCAGTTACAGCTTCTGGCCTCTTGCTTTGTACTTCGTTTTCGCCGACAGGTTCCCTGCTAGCACGCCACTGACCTCACTACACCTGTTTCGGCGATTAGTTTCTAAACTTCTCATCCATAGTGCCACATGTAGTCTTTATTTCTGATTTTATTTATCGTTAATGTGTAGGATTTTATATGTTAGTCCGCAAGACTGCTACGGTCGCAGGTTCGAATCCTGCCTCGGGCATGGATGTTTGTGATGTCCTTAGGTTAGTTAGGTTTAGCTAGTTCTAAGTTCTAGGGGACTAATGACGTCAGCAGTTGAGTCCCACAGTGCTCAGAGCCATTTGAACCATTTTTATATGTTGGTAAATACCCTAGTTGTGTGCGCTTACATTTTCGTATATGTTGTATGGCAATTGTAGTTACATAGGTTTTTGTTTTCATAACTTTTTCTTACTTTTATCCCCATTCTGAGACCAACCTGTAGATAGGCATGTCTTAAGGTATCAGCTCCAGTTCTTGCATAATGTCTGCATATTTTTTGGTGTCCTTATACCATATTTATATGTGTACTATTATCCATATGTAAGCGCTAACGAGCTCTTTTTGCATTATCGCATTTTATTATTGTACGACATATTGTTCTTGTCTTCGCCTGAAGATGACGAGTAGTAAACTTGTCGAAACGTTGTCAGAACGACGCATTGACTTGGCTGATAACCCGACAAGGCATCACCAGCGAAATTTGCTGAGAACACCTACATTCTCATAAAATTTCTTTTATGCAACTGGCTACTGATTTTTTTCCAACAAACAAAACTACTGACGAAAGAAATATCTTGTCACTCTATCCTAGCGTTTGTCCCGTCGTAAAAAGTCTGCTGTTTCCATGATTTTATCAAAATTTAATTTTGTGGCCGTCACCACACTCATCACGTAAACCAAAGGAGGGATGAGGTGACTTCATTCTGTGTGTTACCGTATTTTAACTGTTTGTCTAACGTATTTTCTGAGACGCTGATTGGGGAAAAGCTCAGCATTTGCCTAAAAGCGCGTGGAAATCCGTTTAAATACACACTCAGCATGGCCGGTGTTCAGATGAGTGGTCGTTAATCCGCCGCGCGAATTCGATGCGGGTGTGGCTCACATCCCCATTCCACGAGTTAGCTTTACGAGCAAGTCTGAAGAAATAGTATCGTCGCGTCTCTACCACCACATTCTCCCAATTCTACACCTCCACACCCTTCGCGTCCTCTCCCAACGAAACTTTAATCGCCTTCTCTTACCCGACCATGAAATTCGCCATGATATATACCCGTCCTACCAGATCTAGGAGATACCTGCCACCCTTCTCTGCGTCAGGACTCCCTTCCTGTACAATCGTCTCCACCCACTTTCTAAGTCTTGGTTCGGAATTGTATCCCCCTCCACTTTTCCCGAATCCCTCCTCCGAACATCCACCTACACAAACAGCTTCCTATGCACTACATATAAATTCTCCGTTCCCATGATACTTTTATCCGTGGCAGTCCCTCTTTTCACTCATCTATGTATCTATTTTAATCGGTCAACACTTCGGCCTTCCTCTTTTTGCCTTATCCAACTGCCCATATGTTTTTATATATTCGTGTGCGACATTCATTTTCCATTCATCTGTGTCTGTATTTTAATCAATCATCAAATCAACCTTTTATATTTTAACTTATGCAATTGACGTTCTGTCTTTTTATCATACAAAACGTTTATTTTTGTCAGCTGTCATGTCCAGCTTTTGTACCATGTTTTTAAAATTATTACTCTGGTGTGACTGAAGAGAGACAAATTGTATCCGCTGACAGCCCGCAATAATATAGAAAGAAAGATAGTATCGTGTAACCGACAAACATGACCAACAGATTAACAAGAGGTATTAATGATGTATTTATATAAACACTTGCAGTACTGAGTTATAAAAGGAAAAATCTGCGGCGCAAGCCGGTGATCGGACTATTGGCTTGAGTGTAGGTCGTGTCCATTCTTTCGTCGCTGTGGCGTTAAGAGTGTTACTTTGTTAAGTACTGCATGTATTGCTTTAAGCAACAGAAACTTTTTGTTTTATCTTTAGATTCGCTGACCTTCAAGCAACGATTGTACACAAATGCGTAGTTTTTAAGATAAACCATCTTGTTCGGTAGGAGAGCAAACACCTCTATATTTTAAAATAGTTATTCTGTTTTAGACGTTAGAACTGAGACACTCCCCTTCTTAGTTACTGCATTTGTTTCCACAAACCTCTGTCCAGCATGTTAGATTTTTCTGTGTTTACAGTACCGTTATGTCAACTTTACTACAACTTCTCTTTGTCTCATATGTTATCAGCCGCGTCCGTATTTGTAAGTACTCTTGTTTTTCTGATTTGTTTTGCCGAAAGTGCGCGTCCTCTGCAAGTTTGCTGAACCCCGGTGCGGCCGAGCTCTCCACTTTAGCTCGATTAAGTAATGTGGACTACGGAAGGCGCGGTTTTAATTTCGTTCCTAATTGTGGAGCGGGCGGTAGTTGGCCGTCTCTGGGGCCGCATCAGCGGCGTCGCCAGATAATCCACACTCCTGCCCCCCCACTAAATCTCAGAGTTTGCCAGACGCGCTCGATAAAACGCCGCCCGCGTAATTACACTCTCTCTCAACACGGAACTTCCATTCTAGGGGCTTTTTACATTCAGATACTATGACTGCTTCTCCTTGTTAGTCATTCTGTTCCTTTATCAGTGCAAGATTACGGGCTGGAGATAGAACTAATCTTTTATGAGAGAACTGCTCGTGTAGCACAGAATTCTTTTCCGAGCCGCGCGCCGACGCTGTATAACCATTATTATTGTCCCATACATGACTTTGTAACATTACATGACTCAGTCAATGAAGCTAAGTACCTAATCGTAGCGCTTCTTTATGAATGGGATGACGGGTCGGAAAGGAAGTGCCATATCATTGAGTACCTATAACAGACCGCAATTAAAATGTCAGAAACGAGATTGGTGTGGTTCCCTATTTTGAAAATAATTCAAAGAAATCAAGGCGATTACTTTTACGTAGCCCCACCTCTCTCTCTCTCTCTCTCTCTCTCTCTCTCTCTCTCTCTCTCTCTCTCTCTCTCTCTGTCGGCTTAATTCAGTTACGTTGCATCGACAGCAAGCTAACCGTGCACGAATGCAGTATCACGTATAGCTCGCGAAAAGCTGAATAAACCACGCCAAGCCAGTGTGATACGTGATCAAAATCCACGACTGAGGTATGTCGTGTGGAGGCACATAAACCAGTCCAGGTTATTAATGTATCGTAAATGGAATAATAGGGCGAAACTCACAAACATTTGGGTAAAGAAATATTAATGTCCCTCTAGAATTTCGAGTCACAGCCTGTTCAGTTTTGCATTTGTCTAGATCTCATGATGAACGTAGATCGGTTGGGTATTCGAAATCCCTTCTGAAAGATGATTTTTTGATAATAAAATCATTATTATTAAGAGAATTGACTGTAAACGTCTCTAATAACGATGTGTCGTCATTTTAATTACCAACACCGAATAAACAGAATGACATCGTAACAGGTTCTGACTCGAAAACTGTACGCGTCAAGATGATCAGTGCATCGTAGTGTTGCAGAGAAAAGAATACCATTACCTGAGAAGAGCCACAGAATCTAACTGCACAAAATGGGTGATCTCGTTGTATACACTGTCCGGCCGTCATTAGCTTGATGAAGTAATTGCTAAATTCCAAGTTCTGTACTACAGTTTAACAGAATATGGAATTTTTTCTGGTCCGGTGCGAGGGCAGAAAAAGAAATAACCCTCAAGATGAACAGTCTGTTGTGGTTGTTGGATTTAGATGAAAAAGTGTCCGAAAGATAAGCATACATAAGAAACGACACTGCCTGAATGGAATGGAATGTCGAAAGTTTAACAGAACAAGGTAAAATTTCGTCACAAGACATTTGGAACACGTAGGTGACAGAAACGTATAAATAGAAAGATAAGGAAGCAGAAGGTACACTGCGTGCGATCTGAGTTGGTTGCAATAACTCCGTTCGTACTCAATCCAGTTTCTGCTAACAGCTGAGAGAGCTGATATTGTGGCGATTGACGACGTGTAGCCTCCCCATTGCTCCTACTCGTCCTGTATAGGATTCAAATCCGAAGGCCTCGCTGGCCAGTGATTTGGTGGGTGTACTCAGTTGCAATATACTCATCTACTGGAACCGCTCGATGACGACGGGCGTTTTGACTCTGAAGAGGAAATTTGGGCCAGTTGTATTTTCAGTAGCTCATTTATGCACCTCAGTGCCTTCCCACACAAAGATACCCTCCACCAGAGTTATCACCACACTGGTCTTTTTTCTCCATGTTCCTGTGATTATAACAGCTACCTTACTTAAAAACTTCTTTCACACCTGGAACTGGCCTCTGAAAAACTTTGCGAAAATAAGTTGGACATCATCTCAAACGTTGTCAATAACAAATTTTTGCAACCGGATTGGAAACAGTCGCCAAAATTACACAAAATAGCTACACCTAACTCATCACTTAGTTCACTCATTACATACTAGGCACTCCAACCACGATGGACAAAATGTTCAGGACTACCTTTAGCAGCAACGTTGGAGGGGAAGGATTAAGCTGAAAAATTCCAAAATTTTCTTCGATTCGCACTCACAGTGCAATAGAAGTTCGTAACTACGAGAAAAATGAAGTTAAATATTTTGTTCATATTCCCAAGGAAAGTTTTAGCAAGTAAGCCATTAAAAGCCGTTTCAGCTAAAATGTATTTCCCGTCCATGTAGATGCAAGACAAACAAAAGCATTTACTTCCAAAGCTGGAAGAATTTGATCAAGAGGCAATATTTTAAGTCATAAAGACGGAAACAAATAAAAAAGAAAAAATTCATTGCGTTAGTAAAAAGGCAAGTCTTGATTTAAGTTTAATGTACAGCTCGAGAGAATTTTATCTTTTTTTCCCAGCTTTGAGAAACAAGGATTTGTTTTAGGAATATTTCATCACGGGGGATACTAACCCGACAAAAGGAAAAAAGTGGCAGACTACAGATCAAAAGTTCTGTAGTTCGATCCGTGGTTTCTTCTAGAATTTTTATGCCACTTAAAACTTACGTCACCCAGGCAATGTTTATCAATCTGAAGAAGGCAGAGATCCACCGTAGTTTGGGTTCACATTATACTGTATAACAGTGTGAGCGGGATGAATGGCGTAGCTGCTCCAGTAGTTAAGCATCGTGGTGTTCGAACCAGTCGTCGGTTGATGACAGCTGTACGTTTTTATTACAGGGTCGTTCTGCAACATCGATTTCTCATTGTGCTCTCGCTCTGCTTAAAGGGAAGTGATCAGTGATGTACACATAGCGATCAATTCTCAATCACACGTTACTTGTCGTATAGTTAAATTCACTGAAATTAGGCTAAATTAGGCGCCCTGCAGCTATTTCTCCGCTTTCTAACACTAACCTAGTGTCCAATTCTCAGTGAATTACAGCCGCGCGGGGTAGCCGAGCGGTCTTAGGCTCCTTGTCACGGTTCGCTCGCCTTCCCCCCGTCGGAGGTTCGAATCCTCCCTCCTCAGGCATGAGTGTGTGTGTTGTCCTTGGCGTAAGCTTAAGTTAGATTAAGTAGTGTGTAAGCTTAGGGACCGATGACCTCAGCAGTTTGGTCCCATAACACCTTACCACAAATTTCCAAAATTTAGTGAATTGCATCGTGGCTTGATCAGACATCATTTGACACTCGTTTCCTATTGTGTTGTGGTCAGCTTTGTCGGCCTAGGTCCACGAATAAATTGTAAGGTCGCCGATAGCTACTGCATGCGGGCTGAAATCCATCTAAAAAAAATTCTGGAAGGAAATTATAGACATTGGAGTGAAGTTTGCCGGGATTTAGCGCGAACTGAGATTCTAATACAGAAGATTACCAAGAAAAATCTGAGATATTAGTAATTATGAATCGGATACAGCAGATTCACTGATTCAGTACCCCCTGAACGTCCGTTGGAAGTTAGTCGCGAGATTCAGTTCTCTTGTGTATCTCCGGTTGGTGACGTGTGACGTGGATTGAAGCAACGGTGGTCACAAATGGTGGCTCACGGCTCTTTGTCATAGCAGCATGCTCAGACTATTCCCCTCCGGTCGCCCCCCCCCCCCCCCCCCACCTTCCGCCGCGGCATCTAATTCCGTCCTCTTTCTCACAACATGGCTTTTCACTTGCATCCACTGCATTATAGACACGAAACGAGACAAAAGTGGACGCGACACAAGTTGCCAACGACTCCGAATATTCTGGCTTATTTTCCGCCGAATCAGTGTTCGGGATGATGTGGGTGCAGGCTTTGGCGGTACGTAGGCATTTATATGAAATATTAAATGTACGCTACCGCAGCCAGAAGTCTGTAGCTAGTTTGAAAATAACTACTTGTCACGACGTTTCTCTCTTCACTCTATCACTCCGTCCTTTTCCGCTTATAGTTATTGTACGGCATATTTTGCTCCCTCCCTGTGGTTCTTGCGGCACTTATTTTTCTTTTCAATCTTTTATTCTCCAAGCTTTTTCAACGGACCCTTATCATTTTACATGCCGACCCGTCCTTCATTCATCTGTTTCCTCATTAGCACACAATTATTCCTTATCTGAAGCTGTATATCTTGTCTGTCAGACTTTTAAGCTACGTCAAAACAGTCTGATTATTTCAGATTTTCTCCTACGAAACAGTGGTTTTGTTGATCATCATCTTATCTTCATTGACGACTATTATGGATGTGTGTTCATTTGGACAACTTAGGACTCAATTCCTATGTCACTTCCTGTAACACATCTTGGCTCTTGCAGATATACTTTGCTACATACTACACGGCGATCACGGTTTATAGCCCTGGCGTAGGTAATGGATTTTATTGATCTTTGTTAACTGCAAGAGAGAAGCATGGTCGGTTCTCTTTGATATATATATATATATATATATATATATATATGAGAGAGAGGATTCGGGACTGCCAGAGATTTTTCTAGCGTCGTGATGCCAATTGAAGAGCTACTTGACCACGTAGTGGAGGGTTATGATCACGAAAACTGAGAACGGACGGGACAGTCGACTGCTTGACCCTACGCTCCTCCCTACTGCATCTAATGACGCCATTGGCAGAGGATGACAGGGCAGTCGGTCGGTACCGATGGGCCCTCCAAGGCCTGTGCACGGACTTAATGTTTACGACATGTTGTTGAGTGTGTAGTTACATTTCTTCTGGCAACATTATTAAATGCGCCACATGCTAAAACGTGCATTGCAAGAATTTTACGCCTCCCACTCGTTTAAACGAATAATCTCTTTCTTAGTGGGATTGACAACTGCGTACTCACGCTTGAGGCCATAAATAAGAAACGCTGTGCGCATGATTCACGAGAAGACAAATTGCTAGAATAAAAAGTTCCAGGCCTGTGCACTGTCACTTGGATTTCGTAACTCACGGTATGGCATACATCTGAACTGTGACGTAATAAGTTCGTACTATTCACTTATGGTCAGTGCTACTTCATTTCGCTGTTTAAAAGTCAATCCCTTGACTTGTATGTATCTGAACATTCTGTCGATAATGTCTGTGCATTACCCCTCTGGGAGACGTTGTGTTACGATTTTGGACTCCAATGTGTGCTTATTTCACAAGCTTCTTGGGTGATGATTTTAGGCTGTCGTCCTCAGCTATATGTTGTGTCTGCAATGATTGCTGAGTCGACAGAAATTTAAAATATAGCGTTACTTGGTTTTGGATATATAACCGCTTTAGGCCTTATAGTTTCATGAAGTTCCGATAGGTGGCGTGCTATACGTAGTCTTCAAAATGGTGTTCCAAGTAGGGAGCATCGCGGATATTCACTTCCAGGATGTCTACGCAGACCTGGCACTGAACAAAAGCACGGTGAGTCATTGGGCGAGACATCTATCATCATCGCAACACGGTAGCGCAAACCTGTCCGATCTCCCGCGTGCCGGGTGGCTGGCGGCACACAGCTGTTCAAAATGGTTCAAATGGCTCTGAGCACTATGGGACTTAACAGCTATGGTCATCAGTCCCCTAGAACTTAGAACTACTTAAACCTAACTAACCTAAGGACAGCACACAACACCCAGTCATCACGAGGCAGAGAAAATCCCTGACCCCGCCGGGAATCGAACCCGGGCGCGGGAAGCGAGAACGCTACCGCACGACCACGACCTGCGGACACACACAGCTGTGAGTCCTGTAATGTTGGAACGTGCGGACACTCATGAAAACGAACTTCTCCATGAGAACGCAATGCACACACAAGTCTACGCACCGAGAACAGCTCACAAAACTGCAGTGGATTGGTCTTCCTCATACACCCTGCAGCCCGGAACTCGCACGTTCCGAATTCCATCTGTTTGACCCAATGAAGGATGCACAGGAAGCAGTACGTATATTATGGGGAGGTAATTGATGCAGCAAAAGACATTGGCTCCGACGTCGACCAGTAGAGCTGTGGCCCGCCTAGTAAGATGGCGTAAGGCCGTTGCATTTAATGGAGATTAAGTTGAAAAATATGATTTTGTAGCCAAAAGAGTGGGACATAATATGGTGTATTGGAATCCTGGATAAAACTAATCTGCTTTCAGAAAAAATATGTTGCGTTACTTATTAAACGCTCCCTCGTAAACTCGGCCAGAAGTTAGAAATAGTGCGAAATAAGACTCATACAGCCAAATAACTTTTTTATATCGCTCCTTAGTTAATGTTTTATGGCTTCGACGACACGTTGTTCTGTTATGGGCATTTTCATCATTGATGAGTGGTTTTTGAATAACGCCCGCCATGCGATTCCCAGGTCATGGAGCTCCCTTAGTGTTGTTTTGGATCTGACAGGGTTCCGAGAACAACATTCAGTTCTGCAGTGACTTTCGCAGATGTCGTCCTCTTATTTTTCGTCACAGTCCTCATCAATGACCGTGCGTCACGATTACTAAACACACTCTTTCGTCTGCGTTGAGATTTAACGGATGGTATTTTTCCGCTTTCCCCGTATGCGGTGTAAATCTTTGCTACGGTGCCTCTTGAAACACCAAACTACTTCGGCTTGCATGGTTACGGAAGCAGCCATGATACGAGCACCAATAGTTTTCCCATGTTGGAATTCTCGTAGCTCCGACGTAATGCACTGGCAACTATACAGAACCCTGTTCTGACCATGATTGACACTTGCAACGTATTGAGGACATTGCAAAGGTACCGTTCCGGGCCAAATTCAACAACACAACCTGCAGGCTTGACTAGCATGTGCATTTATATTCAAGCATGAATTTCTCGCGGTGTTTCCGTATTTTTGTCCAAAACCTGTAGGTACTGACGGATGATGATTATGATGATGATTATTAGTGTTTTAGGGCGCAAAACAACGAGGTTATCAGCGCCCGGTACTGACGGAAGTGAAAAGTGCCTGGATAGCATAGTCGGTAAGAGTATTCACCGTGAAGAATAAGTTTTCTTGTTGGAGTTCCAGCCCGACACAAAGTTTTCATCTACCTCGAAGTTTCAAAATCCAGAAAAGCAGTTGTACCCTTCATTTTTCGAATAAGGCTTGCACGTTCCTCACAATTTGTGGTCGGGCGTCCTACTAAATTATGGCTTATGGAGTTGCCTGAAGGAGGAAAAGTATCTCGGCAACGTCGGATATTATGTCCAACTTCTCAAATGATCACACTTGGTCTCTGTTCGCTTAGCATCTCAACATTGCAGACCACCAGATTGTGGTCAGTCAGTAGCATCCTGACGCATGCGACCAACCACTGTAGCACATTTTGGAGTGTAATTCGTCCGAAAACAATTTTGGCATTTAGCCTGCCAGCGACGATTGTCATGTGGCCATTGTTTAGGATGGGATGAGTAAAGACGCGTCCTTTATTCCACATATTTACTTAACCTGCGGGTCACCTTGTCACGTTACGCGGCAGCAGCACTCTTTGCGCGTGAATTCAAAACTATAGCGTCCGTGACATTAATGTTTATGAGGTAACGCACTGATACGAGTGGCGCCCCATTTCGCGGCGCGCCACGCCAACAAATTATGTCTCAAAACACCCGTTTTTGATAGTACGTTCATTTTATGTTCACCCCATTTACAGATATTCACATTTATTTACGAGTCTTGAACATTGTTTCTTTAATTATTACGTTTTACAACAGCTATCTTAAAAAGCTTGTTGCAAAATTCTGCAGCTCCTCGTTCTCTCTCCCACGAATTGCTTCCGAGGACCGGGTTGAATGCAGTCACGTACCGGATCCGGCCCGAGGACCGCCGGTTGCCCACCTGTGGTTCAGGACGTTTGTGGTTTCTCGAAAATGGAAGCTGACAAAGTGGCTTGTGCATATAAAGTCAGATGATGAGTACAGTGCAGTTCTGTAAGAAAATTTGTTTTAAAGAATTTTACCTACTGTAGTTGGCCCACTTCGTATTAATTTTCTCCTGCTCCTTCTAAAAGTAAATTGCTTTCGTAATGTCAGTGACTTAACAAAAATATGTTTTAGTCCATTTATAAACCGCATTAATATTCGTAGTTAAAAAAACTATAAATTTTTCAGCAGCATTGTCGTTACCATATTGTGATAGATTTGGAGAGTACAAATATTTTACGCGAATATCTCCTCCAGTAAATGGTATTAACTACTATTTTCGTGCAACTGGTTCTTGTGGTGATCTGTGTGTGCCAAAGACAAAGGAATGTAAAGGGAATTCACTATGGTCAAATAATGAAGTAGATTAACAGTAGTGGAGATGGTTATAAATTAAAGTTCACACGTGTCTGACATTAGCGTATCACTGTAACCTCCCTCATCAGGCCAGATTGGAGAACCTCAAATCTGTGAATCCTGAAGACAGAGCTTTCGCTCTCAAATTCTCATATATCAATAAAAAACAACGAAATACGTACATTTGATGGACTTGTATGAATAAAAAACTTTCACATGTGAAGCCAATATGAATTAGTGGAAAAAATGTAGCGTGCTTTCCTATCAGAATGAAACTTAAGAAACGGTCATTTCAAGCGCGTCGTGCGCTGTTCGAACGGCAGCTGTAGTGCATTATAAAGAAAAAAAATCTAACTGAAGTTTACGAATAGTGTTCTGAATAATCCTCAGAGTAGGAGATAAGCGGGAACGTGCGTGTTAAGAGTGCCGTCTCGATAACGCCTTCTTTACACTTGTTAAGCAGACACATTCAGACAACACAGATATGTCATGTAGAGACTGATGACACTTCAGATATAGATAAGATCTACACTCACCTCATTTTTAAACCAGTGTTACAGAATTGTGCCGGCCGAAGTGGCCGTGCGGTTAAAGGCGCTGCAGTCTGGAACCGCAAGACCGCTACGGTCGCAGGTTCAAATCCTGCCTCTGGCATGGATGTTTGTGATGTCCTTAGGTTAGTTAAGTTTAACTAGTTCTAAGTTCTAGGGGACTAATGACCTCAGCAGTTGAGTCCCATAGTGCTCAGAGCCATTTACAGAATTGTAGTTTCTCCTCCTAATTCCGCTGTTTGATTAATAATTGTATAGTGTAGTATAGTTCAGTACAGCATGGTACAGCATAGCGCTGAGTGAATCAAAACAGCCGAAATTAAACTTAGAATAATAAAAAGTCACAGAGGAGAAGGAGATCAGTGTTGAACGTCCCGTCGACAACGAGGTCATTAGAGACGGAGCACAAGCTCGGATTAGGGAACGATAGGGAAGGAAATCGGCGGTGCTCTTTCAAAGATACAATCCCGGCACTTGCCTGAAGCGATTAAGGGAAATCACGGAAAACATAAATCACGATGGCTGGAAGCGGATTTGAACCGTCGTCCTCCCGAATGCGAGTCCAGTGTGCTAACCACTCCGCCACCTCGCTCGGTAATAAGTGACGTTGAAGTGTTATGTACATGACCATCAGAAGCGTTCGTGAGAATTTTTCTTCTTTGTCTTGTGTCTTTATCTCGTACCTACGCAAGGTCTGCATGGTTGTTATCAGTTTCGGCATTGATAATATTAGGTGGGGTCCGGGTACCCTTCCAGTCGCCACTCCTTTACTCCCCCCCCCCCCCCCCCCCCCCCCCGGTCCCCTTCGATACCGAATTGTGGGACGTGGGTACCAGCCCGGTATTCACCTGGTCGGGTGTGGGGAAACCCCCAAAAACCACATTGTGGCTGGTCAGCCTACCGGCCCTCGTCGTTAATCTGTCTGGTGTGTTCGATTCGGGGCAGGCGCACGTGATCGAATCCCGGAAGTGGCGTGCTAACATGAGTGGCTATCCGGGCAGCTGGTGAGAATTTTCCAAAAATTAAGGTTCAGTGAAATCATTATTTTTGGATGTTGTTTAATTTATATGTGGAGCTGAAAGTATGTTCGAAGTAGAATTTATGTCGACATCTTCCTTCCGCCGTAAAGGAGTAACACTACTTCAATTACAGCAAGACAGCGCTCCATAAAGCATACGCCTAATTTTATTTTTCGGCCTCCAGAATTCTACTAATATACAGGGCGTCCCGGAACTCGATATGGAAGTACTGGTAGAGATCATGTAATGGTAAAGGCACTGCTGACGATGAACGGGAGCTGAAGAGCAATGAAGAACAAAAACTTTTCTTGCAGCGCGGGCCAAGGGCGCTATTCTTCTCTTCTCTTCTTCTTCTTCAGACAAATTTGTAAATTTTGAGCCGCGCAGTCTTGGGCGCTGCAGTCATGGACTGTGCGGCTGGTCCCGGCTGAGGTTCGAGTCCTCCCTCGGGCATGGGTGTGTGTGTATGTCCTTAGGATAATTTAGGTGAAGTAGTGTGTAAGCTTAGGGACTGATGACCTTAGCAGTTAAGTGCCATAAGATTTCACACACATTTTGAACATTTTTTTTGTAAATTTTGAGTCTGTCAATAGTTGACAACGGGAGTACATTTCATTACACCTTGACAAACTTGAGAGTATATCTTTTGCATCGGCTTTATTGGGCACATGTATATCGGAGAAAATTAGGTGGGGATGCTGCTGTTGAAACTTTTATTTGTGTGGAAACGTCTGGAAACAAATGTTTCTTGTATTTAGGTGCTTCACGGGATGAACACGCGTAGCTTATGATTGTTACCCTTCAGTGGCCTCCATTTAACGTAAACACCACTCACGAATTATGCCTTTGACCTGTTCCGACTGACTGACTGCTGCCTACAAGGTAGTTCGAGGAGCGACCTATGATCGTGGGACATGTGATAAGCATGTCGCAAATCCTTCCAGCCGTTACTGACAGTAGATGAGTCCTGATAATGTCGCAGCTTTTTTTTTATTCAAATAGCTGCTCGTGTGGCCTCGCGAGGCTAAGTGGACCCCGTTTCAGACCACCTTATCCTAGTAAAATTAGAGGGGGTACCGGAAATCGATCGCTGGTCCTTTCGCAGAGACGCTAACCATTCGCCTACGGAGGCGGCCCACCTCCATTTAATTAGAGGGGGAAAAAATCTATGATCAGTGTGGAACAGTGGCGCTCCAGTCATGACGGGGAAGTTTATGGGGTACAATACGCCACTCGACTAGGAAGGGAAGAGGTGTCTGTGTACAGTTTTTGATCACCCAGTGAACCAATGCCTTGGCTTTAAATTTCATATCTCCTCGTACTATCGTATGGGGTGAAATAAGCTAGTGTCACACTGTCTTGTGGAGGCGTTAAGGTTCCCAAATACCTAATGCTTTCGACGAAGAGTAGGCCGCGCTGAAGATTCACACTTAATAAGGTTTTCCATCTCTCTTCATGGAAAAGCGAAATAATCTGAGAAAAAATACAATCTTGGTTGTGGAGGTTATTATTTTCAAATTTAATTGCTGCGTTTCGCCTGTGGGAGGCATAATTTTCGGCTACCACAGACGAAAGGCGTCACTGAAATTTTAAAATAAAAACGTCCGCAATCAAGATTGTATTTTTATCTCAGGTCTTATACTGGTTGCTGTATCAGACGCAACGATGTGATGAGAGAAATTTTTTAAGCGAAATAATTTATAATTTTGTTTCATGCTAAATTTATTCTATATTTAGCATTCCCAATTATATTTTTCACCGCTAAGGGCCTGACGTAGCTTCACATTTTATACAATAAAAGTAAAATTATCTTCGAAATATAGTAGCCGCGCGATCTGAGGCGTCTTGCCACGGTGCGGGCGGCTCCCCCCCCCCCCCCCCCCTCCACCCGTCGGAGGTTAGAGTCCTCCCTCGGGCATGTGTGTGTGTGTGTGTGTGTGTGTGTGTGTGTGTGTGTGTGTGTGTGTGTGTGTGCGTGCGCGCGCGCGCGCGCGTTGTCCTTAGCGTAAGTTTAAGTTAGGTTAAGTAGTGTGTAGGCTTAGGGACCGATGACCTCAGCAGTGTGGTCCCTTAAGAATTCACACACATTTGAAAATTTGAAGTATAGTTCAGCATTCAAAATGAATTATCTTAGGCATAATAAATTCATAATTTCCCTTCTTTATACAGTGAACATGGTTTAATATTATTGGGCGCTACTGAACGCAGAACAGAAGGCTGCGGCAAAACACCTCCGGTGCACTAGAAAATCATTGTTTCACAACGCTTCAAACAAATTTGGAAAATAATCTTTTTCACGTAAGTGACAAATACGATGTTGGAGCAGGTTTTACACGGATCTTGATATAAAAAATACACGAATGGGCAATTAAATTACACTTACGTAATAGCGTGCAGTAATGGAAGCTATGAGATTCTGTGAATGGATTACACGAGGTACCGAAAAGCGCGGGGGAGGAGGGGCGGAGGGCATTCTGATCCGTTACCGCTTAGCTGCCACCCGCCACTCTCGTCAGATAATTTATTTCAAGGAATCCATACCCAGCTTGCTGGCGTCCAGCATCTGCACAATCTCAAACTATTCTGACGCAGTTAGTGAACGGTGGGATATTTCAGTGCGTTACTGAAGGTACGGGCGGACACACTGATGTGCTGCATTATAGGTGCTTGTGTCGTTCACCAGCATGACACATTATGGTCCCATTTTGCCCCATGTAAATATGTCCATTCGTCAGCCTGCCTGAAGGGTCCTCTATTGCAAGCTGAATGCACCGCTACATGTGGTTTTCGACGTACGCGCCATTGACGTGCCCAGTGTGCACCCCGACTCACAGCGTTGGTATTATTTTTCCATTACGGTGCTCATGCTCACATGTTAAATCACAGTGCCCTGTGAGCTGCGGTGAGATGTGTGGGGGTTATGGCTCCTGTATCCCATAGCAAGAAAGTGTCAGGGGGTGGCTCCCCGTTTGTTGTTCCTCAGCCTTGAACTGAGGAGTAAAATGTTCATAAATGTCGACTGGCATTGTTGTCTGGGTATCGCAGGGAGGAGGTTCAGTCGCCTGTCGGAAAGGAAGTTGTTCTCTGCGCATATAGGCCCCTTTCCTTGGAGACAGGTGATAGATACAGTATGTCGCATATATATATGTGTAGATTGTAGGTAAGTGTAACGGATGCATGTACAGCGTAGTGTTACGTTTGCGTTGAATAATGATATTGATAATGACGATGATCTTCTCGAATAGTACCCGTGTGGCTCTGTGGCCGAGCGGTTCTAGGCGCTTCAGTCTGGAACCGCGCTGCTGCTACGGTCGCAGGTTCGAATCCTGCCTCGGGCACGGATGTGTGATGTCCTTACGTTAGTTACATTTAAGTAGTTCTAAGTCTAGGGGACTGATGACCACAGATGTTAAGTCCCATTATGCTTGGAGCCATTTTTGAAGTACCCGTGTGGCTGGGAAGCTTAACGTCCCCATGCGACGGACAGGTCACCATCAACAGTGTCACATCGAATAAAACACTCGAGCTTTCGATAGCTGTCTGTATCATAGTCATCAGGCGGAGACATGCCACAGCGAAAGACTCCAGAGGACCAGCAGTGTCACATGTTCACATTCCATAAGATACTGCGTAGATGTTTGGAATTTAATCCAGGGCTTTTGCGCCAACACTGTTGACGAGCTTCACGCCACCACCTCTAATCTCCTCTCCTCTTCTCCCCTGCCCGGCAAAATGCTGGCAGTGAAAATTTTATCCACCACCAGTACTCGAACTGGCTTACCTCCGAGTGGAGCCCTAACGAGTGATTACTGTAGAGGCCTGTCCAGCCATTGATAGACTACACATCAGTCGATGGCGACCCTTGTCTTGCATTATTTTCCGCGGCATTTGAATCTAGTGGCGGCAGCTTTTCCTGACTAAAGGCGCTTAAGGTACGCGCAGTGCCTGCGTGATCACATCGACGGGATGCCCAATATGTCGATACGACCGCGATCAAGTGCTGTTCCCATCCTTCGCTGAACTTCGATCGCGTGGCGGCAAAGGCGCGGAGAGATCGCTACTGCTACTTACGAGTGTACACCACTGGCTATTAAAATTGCTACACCACGAAGATGACGTGCTACAGACGCGAATTTTAGCCGACAAGAAAAAGATGCTACGATATGCAAATGATTAACTTTTCAGAGCATTCACACAGGGTTGGCGCTGGTGGCAACACCTACAACGTGCTGACATGAGGAAAGTTTCCAACCGATTTCTCATACACAAACAACAGTTGACCGGCGTTGCCTGGTGAAACGTTGTTGTAATGCCTCGTGTAAGGAAGAGAAATGCGTACCATCACGTTTCCGACTTTGGTAAAGGTCGGATTGTAGCCTATCGTGATAGCGGTTTATCGTATCACGACATCGCTGCTCGCGTTGGTCGAGATCCAATGACTGTTAGCAGAATATGGAATCGGTGGGTTCAGGAGGGTAATACGGAACGCCGTGCTGTATCCCAACGGCCTCGTATCACTAGCAGTCAATATGACAGGCATCTTATCCACATGGCTGGAACGGATCGTGCAGCCACGTCTCGATCCCTGAGTCAACAGATGGGGGCGTTTGCAAGACAACAACCATCTGTACGAACAGTTCGACGTCGTTTGCAGCAGCATGGACTATCAGCTCGGAGACCATGGTTGCGGTTACCCTTGACGCTGCATCACAGACACGAGCGTCTGCGATGGTGTACTCAACGACGAACCTGGGTGCACGAATGGCAAAACGTCATTTTTTCGGATGAATCCAGGTTCTGTTTACAGCATCATGATGGTCGCATCCGTGTTTGGGGACATCGCAGTGAACGCACATTGGAAGCGTGTATTCGTCATCGCCATACTGGCGTATCACCCGGCGTGATGGTATGGAGTGCCATTGGTTATACGCGAGAACCGTTCTGATACCTCTGGTAGTCGTATACATGTACTGGTACTGTTGTTGCTAAGATTGTAGGGTAGGCAACTTTCACAGCTGGTAGTATGGACCAAAACAAACAAAAAATTTCCAGTAAATATGGACTCTAGTATGCATACCTGAGGAGCTACGAGCAACTTGTTCAGCTTTGCTACTGTGAAACACATCTCCTCTATTGAACAAGTGCTCATAGTTCTTAAGGCATGCATTTTAGAGCCTACGTTTACTAGACGTTTTTTTTGTTTTGGTCCATACTACCACCTCTGAAAGTTACCTACCCTAATCTTAACAACAGTTCCACTGTCTGAGGTATCAGATTGGTTTTCGCTTATAACTTCAGTCTCGTTCGTTTCCTAACCAGATTACTTACCTCAAAGTGATACATTTATCCTTCTCCATCATCCTTGAAAGTTTGTAACATCATCATGGAATCACCCTGTTTACGTTTACAGGCGCCGGCGCCTATGAGTCTGGCACTCTGTAGCGTCGTTGGATGACGTTTCCGGACATGGGTTCCTACAGAAAACGTGATCTACTGAGTCCTCTCTACAACCTCTAGATGTGTGTAACATGAGCTGTGAAACACCCTGTGTACAGTCTGTTTCGACACAGCAGTGATTTATTTGCGTTACTGATGAGACAATAATGTAAAATAGCCGTCGTAATTATTTGGGTATCATTGCAGTATTGTGATTCGAAAGTAAGTTATGAACACGCTGCAATAGTAATCGCTCTGAGCACTATGGGACTTAACAGCTATGGTCATCAGTCCCCTAGAACTTAGAACTACTTAAACCTAACTAACCTGAGGACAGCACACAACACCCAGTCATCACGAGGCAGAGAAAATCCCTGACCCCGCCGGGAATCGAACCCGGGAACCCGGGCGTGGGAAGCGAGAACGCTACCGCACGACCACGAGCTGCGGACATGCCAAACAGCCACTTAGATGCTGATGAAAGGCTTCAATCGTGAACAAGCTGAAGACATCATAACTGAGTGCTTCAAAGAAAATATATTTACGAATGTAAGTTGAGAATAAAATAATTACGAATTAATTTTAAGCCATTACTATTTCTATCAAGCAAACATTTTGTTATCAAGGCGGAGTGGGGGGGGGGGGGAGGTCAGTTTATCCTTAATTAACGAGAGACCACCGATAACAGAAAACAGTAGTGGCTCTATTTTCTATCATCAATAACGTTTTATACTGATAGATTAAATACGCATAACACTTTTTGCGAAGTCAAAACACATCGCACATACGACCGATCAGGTATTGTCAACAGTAGTTTTTTTATATAGGTATATATTCAAAAAGGAAAGCAATTTCGCACGTTGTTGGAAATCAGTGTAGCCACCACGCGCCTGCAGTGCATCTTAAACAAGACAGAAGCGAGGACCAAAAATTGGCTGGTAACCCTAAACGCCGACAAAATATAGGCCATTATGCTAACCAAAAAGTTAGGCAAAAGGCCCACTCCTCTCCGCAAAAGACCACCCCCAGTGCTGTCCTGCCGAGGCAGAAATCTGCAGGTGAGAAACACCGTCGTCATAGACAAGCCCCTGACATGGCAGACGAACGTTGCTAATCTGAGGAAAAGCGTCATCCACCCTGTTATAAACACAGCCAGCGGTCTATCTGGCGATGTAGGAATCAGAGTATGCTGCAGCCTTATTCGGCCAGTATTAGTATATGCGTGCTCAGTATGGGAATACGCGGCAAAAATCCACTTACAAAGACACCAAACAATTCAGAGCAGTGCCCTATACAGGCTCATACATGTAGACTGGAGATTTTCAATCATTGGCGTACACGAAACCACAAAAGTACAAATGCTAGAACGCAGCAAAATGGCTCTGAGCACTATAGGACTTAACTTCTGAGGTCATCAGTCCCCTAGACTTAGAACTACTTAAACCTAACTAACCTAAGGACATCACACACATCCATGCCCGTTGCAGGATTCGAACCTGCGGTCGCGTGGTTCCAGGCTGTAGCGCCTAGAACAGCTCGACCACCCCGGCCGGCGAACGCAGCATGTCATTCTCAATGGCGAGAAGTCTCCCGAAATAAGAGTGATTTCAGGCGTGCTGCAGGGGAGTGTCGTATGTCCGTAGCTATTCACAATACATATAAATTACCTTGTGGATAACATCGGAAGTTCACTGAGGCTTTTTGCAAATGATGCTGTAGTATATCGAGAGGTTGTAAGAATGGAAAACTGTACTGAAATGCAGGAAGATCTGCAACGAACTGACGCATGGTGCAGGGAATGGCAACTGAATCTCGATGTAGACAAGTGTAATATGCTGCGAATACACAGCAAGAAAGATCCTTTATCATTTAGCTACAATATAGCAGGTCAGCAACTGGAAGCAGTTAATTCCATAAATTATCTGGGAGTACGCATTAGGAGTGATTTAAAATGGAATAACCATATAAAATTAATCGTCGGTAAAGCAGATGCCAGACTGTGATTCATTGGAAGAATCCTAAGAAAATGCAATCCGAAAACAAAGGAAGTAGGTTACAGTACACTTGTTCGCCCACTGCTTGAATGCTGCTCACCGGTGTGTGATCCGTACCAGATATGGTTGATAGAAGAGAGAGAGAGAAGATCCAACAGAGAGCAGCTCGCTTCGTTACAGGATCATTTAGTAATCGTGAAAGCGTTACGGAGATGATAGATAAACTCCAGTGGAAGACTCTGCAGGAGAGAGGCTCAGTAGCTCGGTTCGGGCTTTTGTTGAAGTTTCGAGAACATACCTTCACCGAGGAGTCAAGCAGTATATTGCTCCCTCCTACGTATATCTCGCGAAGAGAGCATGAGGATAAAATCAGAGATTAGAGCCCACACAGAGGCATACTGACAATCTTTCTTTCCACGAACAATACGAGACTGGAATAGAAGGGAGAACCGATAGAGGTACTCAAGGTACCCTCCGCCACACACCGTCAGGTGGCTTGTGGAGTATTGACGTAGATGTAGAGATTCGGGGTACTAACCAAATCATTCTACATACAAGCACACAGCTCCCCCAATGAACTCATCAGCAAGCTAGGCTAATACAGTGGACACCAGTTCAGATGCAAGAGACCCAAGATTCTTGCAGTGAACGAACAGTAAATGTAAAAAATAAACTAAAATCAAATAAAAAATAAATGGAAAAATAAAAATAATAAATGAAAAAGTTAAAACACAAAGTAGTAAACCGTCAATTTACATCTACATATATACTCTGCTAGCCACCAAGCGTTGTATGACGGAGGGCATAATTCGCGCCAAAGTCATATTCCCCCCCCCCCCCTCCCCCCCCCCCCGTATTCCACTCACGGATCGCGCGAGGGAAAAACGACTTTCTGAGCGCCTCAGTACGAGCTGAAATTTCCCTTATCTTTGAATGATGATCATTACGCGACTTGAAAGTTGGTGGTAATAATATATGCTCTATCCTCGGTGAAGATTGGATTTCGGAATTTAATGAGCAGCTCCTTCTGTTTAGCGCGTCGTCTATCCGCAAGTGTGTCCCACTTCAAACTTCCTATGAGATTTGTAACGCTCTCACGATGACTAAATGTATCAGTCACGAATCTTGCCGCTCTTCTTTGGACATTCTCAATCTCTTGAATCAGACCCAACTGGTTGGGTCCCATACAGACGAATAATACTCTAAGACTGGACGAACTAACGTACTGTAAGCTATTTCCTTTGTTAAAGGACTGCATCGCTTCAGGATTCTACGAATAAATCGCAATCTAGAGTTCGCCTTACCCGTTACTTGTGTAATCTGATCATTCCATTTGAGATCATTTGGAATAGTCACACCCAGGTACTTGACTGATGTTACCGCTTCCAAAGACTGATCATTTATTTTGTACTCATACATTAATGGGGATTTTCGCCTTGTTATACGCAATAGGTTACAATAATATAGAGAGATAACTGCCAGTCATTACACCATGCATTTTTTACCACATAGAATATAAATTCATATCACTATAAACATAGGACATACCATAAACACGAAAAATAAATATATCTAATTAGGCAAGAGGAAATGTCATTTAGAGAAAACCCTTTATAAGATAGAGGCACTTAGGAAAAGGCCAAATAGTAGTGACAACGACGGCGTAAGTCAGTGATTCCATAAAAAGTAAAGTAAAAACGAGGCTCGCAAAAACGGACATGGACCAATGAGGCTATCGTGTGAGAATGTGTTTACCCCGGGCAGGATGAGGAGAGGAGAGAGCAGAGCTCCAGGGCAGGCGTGGATGCTGGCTGGTTGCGGGCCCCTGCCGTTGCTGCTGCTGCTGCTGCCGCTGCGGCGGCGGCGGCGTTGCCACATCGTCGCCTGGTCGCGCAGCGCCATGCCGCGAACGTTCCGCCTCGTTTTACTGCCACTTATGCCTTGCTACAGTTCTTCTTGGGCCGACCGCCCCACGCGCTCGCCGTAGATGTCTTTCACACCACTGCTCGCGAAGTCGTACGTTCTCATCTGTCAAAAATATTGTCTTGACACGTCGTCACTCACTTCCTTCTTCAGACAAGCTATTGTCTCCTACTTTGTGACGACACCTTGGTGCCACTAAGTAATTACCCACATGCAAAAAATTTACGTTAGACACGCTTAGTACGATAAATATACAACGGGTAAACATATACTATTGAACAGTTCCAGAACGGAAATTGTTTAACGTCGGTATCAGTAAATGGGGGATGTGAACGCGGTGTGTAATTGTATAATAAAACACCTGGAGTTCTCCCACTATAAACCTGAAATTAGAATACTCACAAATAATGTGAAAAATCGATTATTTCGTTTTTGCAGTTGTTACACCTATGAGGAATGCTCTTCAACTATTATTATACTTATGTCGTGATTTAACGGTAAAGACACTCGCCCTAAATAGAATGCTCACTTCTTAGTCACAGGCAGAGAGTAAGCTTGTCAAAAATCACTGAAGGAAAACTGCAGCCAGCCACACTTACATTTACGAAAACAGCCGCGGCGTTCTCAAACCATCGTAGGTATAATGTAACCTTATCTGTCTCAGTAACACAGACCCAAAATACATGTAGCCCCTTATAACTTAAAAATAAACGTTTGAGTAAAATTAGATAGCTTCTCTGTCTTAAACTCGAGGTTTGACCGCGAGTTTATCCATGTTCTCAGTGACTGGTGGCTAATATGTGTATATCGTGCTTCTTTACCCGACCTTCAGCTATATCAGGAAAACTGCAGCAATTACTGCAAAACTTTTTGCCAAGCGAAAGGACAAGGTTCAAGGAATTATTAGGTAAAAGAATGTCCACGGGCGGAGTTGCATACTTTTTCGTTTGTAAGTCGTTTACCTCCGTTATTGCCGGCCAGTGTGGCCGAGCGATTCTAGGCGCTTCAGTCTGGAACCGCGGACCGCTACGGTCACAGGTTCGAATCCTGCCTCGGGTATGGATGTGTGTGATGTCCTTAGGTTAGTTAGGTTTAAGTAGTTCTAAGTTCTAGGGGACTGATGACCTGAGCAGTTAAGTCACATAGTGCTCAGAGCCATTTGAACCTCCGTTATTTCAGTGCTGTGTCTTCTTCACACCGCCAGCGTCCGTAGAATTCGTTGCGCCCCGTGTCATTAAGAAATGTTGGGGATTATGGACAACAAACCACGTGGAAGGGATATGATCTCGCAAGCTTTTTACCTCGGTGCTCTGTGATGGGACGAACGAGTGAGAGACAAGGATCAGTCAAATGAAAACCCATCAGATGGAAAAAAGTAAAGTGTGTATTATTTCAAAAATAATCGCCATAACTGCTAACACATTTGTACCACTGAGGGACAAGACGGTCTCTGCCTTTATGGAAAAATGTTTGCGCTTGTCTTCGTCCGAAGCAAATCGACGGCTACGAATGTCTTTCTTCTTAATTGCTGCAAAAATATGGTAATTACATGGGGATAAATCGGGACTGCATTTCGTATGTGTAAAGGCTTCCCAGCAAAACTTATAAGCTTACTCGGAACGACCTTGGCAACATGTGGGCGGGCACGATCTCTCCCGATGCGATTTCCATCTTTTTTGGAACCCCGAAGAAAGACATTCGTGACGGTCGATTTTCTTCGGACGAAGAAATGCACGCCTGGGTACAATTATGGTTCTGTAAGCATGCGCAAACATTTTTACATGAAGGTATTGACCATCTTGCCTCACAGTGAGATAACTGCATCAACTTATGGCGATTACTCTTGAAATAATGAACAGTTTACTTTTTTCTTTTCCCTGTCTGTCTCGTTTTCAGTTGCCTGCCCCTTATAGCACCAAAGCAGCAGTCTTTTCGCATATCAACGGAGTTGCAAACAAATAAGACGATATGGCTCTCACCTAGATTTTCGACACCGGTTTACTTAACTGCCAAAAGAAAGCAATTAGCGCAATAATTATTGTAGAGCTCGAACCAGTTTTATTATAGGCAGGAATGTGTACGGACAAGAATTCACAGATATATGTAAGTAAACCTGAAAAGTTTTTACGTTGAGGATGGAGAGAAGTTGATGAATAGAAAGTCGAGCGATGAAGGGAGTCATTCACAAGATGTGCACGATGGGGGGCGCGAATTGTCGTCCATGAAGACTAATGCCTCGCCAATATGCTGCCGATATGGTTGATCTATCGGTCGGAGGATGGCATTCACATATCGTACAGCCTTTACGGCGCCTTCTATGATCAGCGGCGTACGTCGGCCCCACATAATGCCACCTCTAAACAGCAGGAAACCTCCACCTTGCTGCAATCGCTGGACAGTGTGTCTAAGGCGTTCACCCTGACCGGGTTGCGTCCAAACACGTCTCCGACGATTGCCTGGTTGAAGGCATATGAAGCACTCATCGGTGAAGAGAGCGTGATGCCAATCCTGAGCGGTCCATTCAGCATGTTGTTGGGCCCATCTGTACCGCACTGCGTGATGTCGTGGTTGCAAAGATGGACCTCGCCATGGACGTCGGGAGTGAAGTTGGGCATCATGCAGCCTACTGCGCACAGTTTGAATCGTAACACGACGTCCTGTAGCTGCACGAAAAGCATTATTCAACATGGTGGCGCTACAGTCAGGGTTCCTCTGAGCCATAATCCGTAGGTAGCGGTCATCCACTGCAGCAGTAGCCCTTGGGCGACCTAAGCGAAGCATGTCATCGACAGTTCCTACCGCTCTGTATCTCCTCCATGTCGTCCGAACAACATCGCTTTGGTTGACTCAGGGATGCGTGGACACTTCCCTTGTTGAGAGCCCTTTCTGGCAGAAAGTAACAATGCGGACGCGATCGAACCACGGTATTGACCGTCTAGGCATGGTTGAACTACAGATAACATGAGCCGTGTACCTCCTTCCTGGTGGAATGGCTGGAACTGATCGGTTGGAGCCTCCCTCCGTGTGATAGGCGCTGCTCATGCATCGTTGTTTACATTTTTGGGCGGGTTTAGGTGACATCTCGGAACAGTCAAAGGGGCTCTGTCTGTGATACAATATCCACAGTCGACGTCTGTCTTCAGGAGTTCTGGGAACCGGGGTGTCGCAAAACTTTTTGATGTGTGTGTATTAAATAATGATGTAATCGGCTAGATAGTTCGGCAGCAAGAGGCTAGGTAAATACTACTAAAAAAGCTGTTACATTTGCTACTTTTCAACTCTTAACCACATCGGGGGATCGATGGTGTCCCTATCTAGTAAATTAACCTGATTAATATCCAACAGTACGCTCGCTCTCTTCTGCATACACTACTATACCATTGTGCACGTAAGGTAACAGTGTGATTCTCTAAGCACATACAATACATTTCATCTGTCCGCATGAGGAGCGTACTTTAAACATACCCTGCCTTTCAGTAGAGCACTGCATTCTTTCCTTAATTGAGACAGAGGCTTTCCGTCGCTGTCGTGACATTAGCACTCTATCGAGAGTTAATTTACAATAAAAAAGTATCCTTTTTATAGAGACAGTAATTTTTCCTTCGCTCGATATAGGAATGAAACGGCACAGGAAATCGCTCGTATCGATACCCAGTAGTCTCCGCGGCGCGCTGTAGTACAGTGGCCGCGCGGGATTAGCCGAGCGGTCTCAGGCGCTGCAGTCATGGACTGTGCGGCTGGTCCCGGCGGAAGTTCGAGTCCTCCCTCGGGCATGGGTGTCTGTGTTTGTCCTTAGGATAATTTAGGTTAAGCAATGTGTAAGCTTGGGGACTGATGACCTTAGCAGTTAAGTCCCATAAGATTTCACACACATTTGAACATTTTTTGTAGTACAGTGACTTGCGCAGCGTACGAGGTGTAAACGATAACTGTTTACAGCGTGCCACAGTAGTGTAGGCGAATTCAAGACGAACAGATTGATATGGGACACATGTGGTCTAGCAAGCCAAGAAACAGCCTGAATTTGATCTACAAATGCCACCTAAGCAACAGGGCATGCGCGGCGCACAAGAATTTGCCGAAGTCACCCTTGAATAGTAAAAATCCCTTGTTCTTGTACTTACAAAATGTAAAATTGACGTTTGTGTAAAAATTACCTCGAAATATTATGCATTTTAACAGCATAAAATTAACAATTACATCGCCCGCAGCTCGTGGTCGTGCGGTAGTGTTCTCGCTTCCCACGCCCGGGTTCCCGGGTTCGATTCCCGGCGGGGTTAGGGATTTTCTCTGCCCCGTGATGGCTGGGTGTTGTGTGATGTCCTTAGGTTAGTTAGGTTTAAGTAGTTCTAAGTTCTAGGGGACTGATGACCATAGATGTTAAGTCCCATAGTGCTCAGAGCCATTTGAACCATTTGAACAATTACATCGTTTTGTTTGTCAGACCGCCTTACTGTGAAACTAAGTTTGAATCGAATGGTAAACGTAACTAGTTCCGCATAACGTTTACAAGTCCTTATCAAAGTAGCCGGCTAAGCCGGTGGCGTTAAGAGAGCGAGAGGATATAGAAAATCTCGCGCGGCGCGCATGCGCTTTAGCTTAGGTGGCTTTTGTAGGCCGATTTCGGGTTGTTTTACGGCCTGCAGACAGCAACCGTCGTCTGTGAAGTTGTTCGTCTCGACCTCCCCTACGTTGTAAATAGTTATCTTTTATACCCTGTATACGCAGATCTAGAAGCGTTTCAAATTGTAATATAGGCTCCAAGGAGGGGTATTCCCACAGATGTTGGGGGTTCCTAAATGTGAATGTCTGGAAGAAAGGCGACATTGTTTTTATTAAAAATCACTTTGCGTTTCGAGGCCATTTTCACTGCATGCGCGTGCGTTACAAAAATATGAACATTTTTAAGAATATCTCTTTGAGATGTTTTAATTTTTTTATTTTCCTATTTACATATTTTCTTGGTACGTAATTAAGTTTTAAGAAACAAAAGGATGGCTTAATGTCTCCTCGGATGACAGAGTCGAAATCAAAGGGTCAGATACTCAGTAATAAGGCTATTCTGGCAGTTAACGTGACTTTCACCTCTGCCATTGTTTTTTCAGCCTCGCCGTCCTACGTATTCCACATTATAGATGTCTGTATTACTGCAGTACGATCTGGGTGGCACGAGCACACCACTCCCGTACAACCATGCCTAGGAAGTTACTTCCAGGTAGCATATATTTATTTGTACGATATTAACGTAAAATTCATCGCCATCCAAGAACATTCTTAGGATCGTGTATTGAATATCACATACAGAGTCAGTGTGCGTGTGTTCATTCGAGCAGACGAACCTTAATTTGTCGTCTACGTATGGTCTGTCATAAATTCTCGTCTGCTCGTGCACATACCGAAAGGAAACCTTTCAAATTCCCTACACAACGGTCTTGACTGTGCCTCAGTATGAATTTTTTAAAGAACGTATAGTGTTTTTTCTCTAATAACTCACGCATATTACTCTGTTATGCAAAACTTAAGGGCCGGGCGCAGTGGCCGAGCGTTTCTAGGCGCTTCAGTCTGGAACCGCGCTGCTGCTACGGTCGCAGGTTCGAATCCTGCCTCGGGCATGGATGTGTGTGATGTCCTTAGGTTTGTTAGGTTAAGTAGTTTTAAGTCTAGGGGACTGATGACCTCAGATGTTAAGTCCCATAGTGCTTAGAGCCATTTGAACAAATTGAAAACTTAATGGCGAGGTACCTAAAGCAATATAACATTTTAACAACTAGTTGGAAATGAATGAAAGTGCGGGAGCATGTTGCCAGAGGTTTCCAGACGTGCACAGAAAGACTGACGTCGCTTGGCGTGAGGTCAGCGAGACGATAGCGCCAAATGGGCCTCGCCCAGCACACTAGACAGTTGAAGGGATGGTTAAAAGACAGTGTGTGTCAACCAGGGAGCAGTTACCGTGCATTGCGGTGGTATTCTTGATTAAAACATGGCCAGAGACAACATTTGGATGACTACTCACGGGGAAGATTCGTAGGCCAAGACGTTTTACGAGTGTAACCCAGGAGTTTGGTATTGCTCACAGCATTGTTTCAAGTGCTTGGAGAGCTTTCAGAACCACAGATATTGCTGCCCAAAGGAGAGGAGGTGGTCGACCACGATGAATTACAGCAGCAGATGACCGCTGTATTGTGCGACAGGCAAGTAGGGACCCACGTCAGACAGCGGGTGAAATTTCTACCACATGTAACAGGACTTAACGCATACAATGTAACATTCCAGTGGCACGGCCACTGCATGGGGATGCTCCGTGTTCCCCGACGATCAGTACGCTGTGTTTCGTTCATACCCGCACTTCGGCGGCACAGTTTGCGATGATCCCAAGAACATGCAGATTGGACCAACGATACTGGAGTCGCGAGCTCTTGAATGAGAGGAGGTTCAGTCTGAGTAGTAATTCTGGATGTACCCTCATACGGCGAGAAGTGGGAACACCTAACGCACCCAGGAACATGTCCACAAGATCGTTTTGGTTGTCCAGGTGTGGTGATGGTGATGATGGTGATGATGGTGGTGATGATGATGATGATGATGATTAGTTTGTGGGGCGCTCAACTGCGCGGTCATCAGCGCCCGTATAAAGTCCCAATTTTGACACAGTACAATTTTGACACCGTACAATTTTGACACAGTACAATTTTGACACAGTACAATTTTGACACAGTACAATTTTGACACAGTACATTTTTGACACAGTACATTTTTGACACAGTACATTTTTGACACAGTACATTTTTGACACAGTACATTTTTGACACAGTACATTTTTGACACAGTACATTTTTGACACAGTACATTTTTGACACAGTACATTTTTGACACAGTACAATTTTGACACAGTACAATTTTGACACAGTACAATTTTGACACAGTACAATTTTGACACAGTACAATTTTGACACAGTACAATTTTGACACAGTACAATTTTGACACAGTACAATTTTGACACAGTACAATTTTGACACAGTACAATTTTGACACAGTACAATTTTGACACAGTACAATTTTGACACAGTACAATTTTGACACAGTACAATTTTGACACAGTACAATTTTGACACAGTACAATTTTGACACAGTACAATTTTGACACAGTACAATTTTGACACAATCCAGTCGAGTTACTGACACGAATGACGACGACGATGACGACGACGACGACGATGCAATAACAACACAAATACCCAGTCCCCGGGCAGAGAAAATCCCTAACCTGGCCGGGAATCGAACCCGAAACCCCGTGATCCAGAGGCAGCAACGCTAGCCTCTCCACCACGAGCTGCGGACTTCATTTTTATGGGTGACAATGCGCGACATCATCGAACAGCGCAAGTGGAGGAGCTCTTGGAACTAGAGTATTAGCGGCGAATGAACTGGCCTGCCCCTTCTCCCGACTTAAATCCCATCGGACATGCGTGGATTGCCTTGAAGAGACGTAATGCAGCACATTCACATGCACCATCCACCCTGCAGCAGCTGTCAGCCGCCCTGGTGGAGGAATGGAACGCCCTACCACAAGAATTCCTTAGCCACCTTGGGGCGAGCATGGGAGCACGCTACAGAGCGTGCACTGCCGTCCGTGCCGATCACACACCTTATGAATAACCATGTCCTGCCGTTTGTACTGTCCAGGGGAAAATCATAAACAACGCGGTGAGTTGAGTGTAATTATTGTCTTTGAATAAAAGTTTCTTTTCTGTTCGTCTCATTGCGTATTTCTTTGTTACCTTCTGGACGATACTGTAGCATTTATTAATATGTATGGTCCAAGATTCATGGGGTTGTGTTACTTGGCAGTGATACATCAGGCGATAGTTACTTTTTTCCTTAAGTTTTGTACTCCAGTGCACTTGCTTCAATTCGATACCTCTAGTAGTAAAGCGCGTGTCTGGGAACAGAAAGATCGCAGGCGCGAACTCCGGTTGGACGACGCAAAATTTTAGTCTGCCTTTAAACTATCTTTCATCTCAGAGTGATGTGAAGATTCGCTAGGAACGACACGTTTTTCGGATTTCATCTTAAACTGAAGCTTCCCGTTTCCCCCCGGTAGGATTACTCTGGTAGGTTATTGTGTCGCAAGTCACCGATGTGCCGTCCAAATGAAAGACTTGCACCAGGCCGTTAAGACACACGGAATTGTTGTTATACTCCAGTTAAATATAACTGTAACAGAAAAAATGATAAATGAAGTAACTGGGCCTGTATTTTGAACACGCCAAACGATAATTTTCGCCACTAGTGCTATGTTCACTATACTTACTGTGTCTGTGTCTAACTATAAAATTGGACTTTCCATATAAAGGGCAATTTTCAGACATCTATTCATTATTACACTTGGATTAACGTGATGGGCTTCCAGTGTTTTAGATTTCCTTGATCGAATTACGTACTTCGAAATCTTAGTCTATGATTCTTGAGATTTGTTAAAGATGTATAATACAGCGCATCTAACTAAGCTAATGTTGCCATTTGTCGTCGCAGTGCGTGCTAAATAGTACAAGCGTTGGGCCCTGACTCAAGGCAGTTGCCTTCACTGGCGTTGGGAATAACGCGAGATTTACTACAGTATATTTGGTACTACCTTTATTTTTTATCTTTGGTAGAGTTAAATTTCTTTTGTGTGTCTGGAATATGAAAAATAGAACTGTAATGATACGAGGCAGGTGACGGGCGATCCTTTGTGACGCGCTTAGCCGCGTTAAGATAATCCAAGTGAGAAATCACGCGAAGAAAATGGAAACAGAACACCTCAATGGCTGCATAACCGTCAGGAGCCGCGAGTGCGAAATCCGTCGTATACCGGGGTACGTGGTTGTTAAAGAGCTACTCAGTGTGTAAAATGGATAGCTCAGACACGCAGAAATTGAAAAAGAAAAAAGACAATATTAACGACGTATGACAAGGCCCCCTTATGAAGAAAATTGATCGCCGTTGTTTTTTCTTTCTCCTTGTGTTCATTTGTAGCCTGTATCTAGTAATTGAAGCAGGCCTCGTCACGGCAGGCTACGAATCCAGCAGAGAATTAGTATACCAGGACAATAATTTATACAAGAAACTCACTAGTGATTCTCTTGATAAAGTTTCATCTACGTGCAGGGGTTTACAGCCTCCCACCTGTAACTGCGATCGTCTACAGTAACTGTGTAGACGTCAATAGTTACTATCATAATGATAGTCATCTCTGACAGTGAAGTAGTATTTGCGTAGTCGTTGTTCATAACCAACGCATTATATCACTCAGGCAAAGGACACACACGCATAAATCTGGGATTATTTCCGTGGCGAGACTCGAACCTGGGGTGCTTTCGTGGTGATTAGACTTATAATAATAATAAAATGATTTCTAAGACTAAGATTTATGCTGTGACACAGAAAGATAGCATGCTAATGTGCAAAATAGCGCTTACACGAACGGTGGGTGTTCCGCAAACTCCAGCAGCTACTGTGGTTTCTCGTCAGTAATTTCAACTTTGTATGTTCTGATTTAGGCATTTCAGTTTGCCAATGACAACTGTTCGCTTATTCTCTTGCTTCTGTTTCGTAGTCGAGAAAATCTATAGCTTTCTTGGCGAGTAACTTAAGCACTAGTTGCATTTTCATATATTTCCTATTGTGTTTTGCATCTTGCGCGTTCACTGAATGAATGCTGCATCTTATTACCGGTTTTTATGATTCAAATGGCTCTAAGCACTATGGGACTTAACATCTGAGGTCATCAGTCCCCTAGACTTAAGAACTTCTTAAACCTAACTAACGTAAGGACATCACACACATCCATGCCAGAGGCAGGATTCGAACCTGCGACCGTAGCAGCAGCGCGGTTCCGGACTGAAGCGTCTAGAACCGCTCGGCCACAGCGGCCGGCTACCGGTTTTTATTTCTGTTTTTGCGTGTTCTGATAGTTCAGTGTCCGTTGACATTCCAGGCTCGCGTGTTTTCAGTTTCTGCTGTGGATGCTCAAGGCTGTCCACAAATTCCCTCGCGACTTTGTGCCAGTTCTCTTTCTTTATTTAACCTGCTTGCCTCGCTCTTTTTCCACTCATTCATGACTATAGCATAAAAAGCACCATCTTACCGGCGAGTTGTATATAAGACTGTCTATTATGTCTCTGCTGAAGAAACAGAAGTATCTGAGCACTTCGCACGTCAGTGGCTCTATGTTATGGTTTACCATGAAGCGGTTCAAATGGTTCAAATGGCTTTGAGCAATATGGAACTTAACAGCTGTGGTCATCAGTCGCCTAGAACTTAGAACTACTTAAACCTAACTAACCTAAGGACATCACACACATCCATGCCCGAGGCAGGATTCGAACCTGCGACCGTACCAGGCGCACGGTTCCGGACTGTGCGCCTAGAACCGCGAGACCACCGCGGCCGGCACCATGAAGCGGACAGAGACTGCTTATAAGTGAACGCATTGCGTAATTACCACTAGGCTGGCCAGGGTGTTAAATACTACTCGTCTGTTAATGCGCCGTCTGGAACCACGCGGCTGCTGTGGTCGCAGGTTCGAATCGGGCCTCAGGCATGGATGTGTGTGATGTCTTTAGGTTAGTTAGGTTTAAGTAGTTCTAAGTCTAGGAGACTGATGACCTCAGATGTTAACTCCCATAAAAAGAGGGTGGCAGAAATAAAGCTGTCCAGGAAAATTTGTTGGGCTATCATCATACTTCCTCTGCGACCAAATCAGATCTGTGTGAATTCCTAAGAGACCAAACAACTGAGGTCCCTATACTTACACACTACTTAAACTAACTTGTGCTAAGAACATCACACACACTCGTGACCGAGGAAGGACGAACCTTGGGCGAGAGGGGCAGCGCCGTCCGTGACATGGCGCCTCAAACCGCGCGGCGCTGTGACCAACATTCGACGAGCCGGTGTTCCTGGCGGCCACTTCCGTGTTTTCAATCAGTTTTAAACTGCTGCACAATAAGATAGGCGTATCTTGCTTATATCTGTCTTGCCTGTTTCTAGTACGGAGACTGGTGTACCAGCGATGAGGGCTGGAGGGTGTATTCTTTCTTGCCAGGCAGTAAGGAAAGGGCTACGAATAAATCACCAGTTCCAGTCGGTGCATGGACACACGTGCTTTACTCAGCACACTAGCATACAAGCAACTTTGTGACCCAGATTCGTTAAGTAAATCAAAGTATCACATCGCAGCACTGAACAAAAAGGCGAAGGACACATTACTATGCATGTGTATGTGTTATTTGGTGTTTACATAACGTTGTCTCGTGGTCACTTTTCGGCCTGTTTTTATTTTAGCCACTCCATACATCAGTATCTACATTCATACTTCTCAAGCCACTACTTCATGCACCAATGTCACTCCCTCCTCCTTCTTTGCCCTGGTAATCCTTCGTATGACGCTGATTTTAACTTCATAGTACCTTCGAGAGATATATGTAGGAGAAAGCAATATGTTGGTTGAACCTTCCAAGAACTAAGAATCTCGTCATTTTTACAGTAAAAGACACAGTGCTGCAGAACGTTTTTTTAGCGCCTGCCACATGAGTTGGGTGGACATTTCCGTGATGCTACGCGTTTTACTACGCGAAACTGTGACGAATCGCACTACTTTTCTTAGAATCTGCTGTATTTCATTTGTCAGTCCTACCTGCTAAGGATCCAGGACTGAAGAGCAATACTCAAGAAAGCGTCTCGTTAGCTACCTCCTACGTGGATGGACTATACTTCCTAAGGATTCTTCCAGTTAATTTGGTATCTGCCTTTCCTGCGGTTACTTTGATGCGGCCGCTCCATTTGAAACCGCTCCGTAAGCGTGTTCCCAGATGTTTAATGGTCATTATCGTTTCCAGTGACTTCTACAAATGCAAACACGTATACATGCGCAGTTACATACATCGGTTTATGCTGAGGGTCGACTGGCAGTCCCAGAACCAAGCGTAGATTCTCTACAGGACTACTTGCACCTCGCTACAATATTCTAGCGTTGCGAATTCTGTGTTTCAGTGACCACCTTTGGACGTTATCCACGCTGCTCGCCACGCTTTTCATGCGACGCCCATCGTAGTTTCGTTCCCCGTTACAAAGGAAATGATTTTTAAATCGGAATTTTGTGTGTCCATTCGATAGAGCGGCCCCAAATATGTGTAGTGCGATATTCGTCTTATCGATATGTTAACAGACAGTAAAACTCGAAAAATAACCAGTATTCCAGATCGATGTCACCGTCCTGGCCCGCGTTGACTGCTACCGCCGTCCAGAAGTGCTGCTCAGTCGCTGCTGGCGTTTTAGGTAATTTTTCGTGATTTGCTGTCGCTGTTAATACATATCGATAAAACGAATATCGCACTAGACTAATTTCGGACGCTCTGTCGAATATACACGTAAAATTCCAATGTAAAAATCATTTTGCTTGCAAAGGGAAACTGACACTTTCTGTCAAAACTGGGCGTGGCTTGAGACACTCCGGTACGTATTACAAGAACGAAACTGCAAATATCTGTTGAAACCTCAGAAAATTTACGTGACGCCCCATTGGAGACACACCCAGGATATCACTAGAAATTCTTCAATAACAAAACTGGTCAGTTATATTGACGCTTGTATTTTGTTCATTAGTTGACACTGTGGAATTATATCGCAAGCCTTCTGCAAGTTAAAGAATGCAGCATCTACCTGGGTGGACTTATTTATCGCTGTATGGACCTCATGGACGAACAAAGTTTGTTGGGTTTCATAAGATCGTTATTTGCAGAATCCATGTTGATGCGTGTAGAGGAGATATTCGGCGTACAGAATTTTTTTATATGCAAGCGTAAAACCTTTTCCAAAATTCTACAACAGGTTGTCGTTAGCAATGTAGACCAATAGTACTGTGCGTCCGTTCGACGACCCTTCTTGAAAACGGGAATGACATGGCACTTTTTGCCAATCGCTGGGCACGCTTCATCCTCCAGCAACCTACGGTACATTGCTGCTAGAAGTGGAGCAAGTTTCTTTACCTACTCTTTGTAGAATCATAAAAGTATCCTATCAGGTCAACTCACATTTCCTCTGTCGAATGATCATCTTTTTTTTAATTACATAGTCACTTATCTCGGTTTCTTCCATTTTTGGGTTTGTGTAACGATTCAAAGGACGAAACGTAGTAAGTGAAGCAATGTTGGAAATAGTAATGGTGCTAAACTAACTGTCTTGTCGATTTAGCGTAATAACGAACACACATTTAAGAGGAATGCTCGGAAGGTTCGGGGCCAAGTTTGAATTAACGTGTCTTTTCCTGGCGTAGAGAGAGAGAGAGAGAGAGAGAGAGAGAGAGAGAGAGAGAGGGTGGGCATGGGCGAAATCTTGCGTTTAGTGATGCGTTATTTAAGGCGTGCGGCAGCCATTGTGGGCGAGGGACGAGGCGTAATCAGCAAGTGCTTGCATTAGCGGAATGTGGTGGGAAGTGTTGCGCCATTGTCCGCGTATTGATCGCCTGCGCCGCTGCCCGGGGAACGAACTGTTGAGCCGAAATGGCGGCTGAGCGGAACGGCGCTCACATCAGGTGTGAAAACACTACTGCCTGGCATTTCCCCGTCGCGAGCTGGCGCGCCAATTTTTTGCGATACGCCAGCACCCAGTTAATTTTAACATAATGGCTTGGTGTACACTCAGACTTACACTGTCTGCATTCGTGACCTTAGTTTCGTAAATGGGACTCTTATCTCACTAGCATCGGTTAATTATCTTACAAAGTGGGAATACGTTTTGGATGCAATAAAGAAAAGAAACCAAACATGGTATTAAGTTTATATGCATTAGTGTTATGAGCTAGCCTTGGTGGCCGTACATTTAATGCAGTAACCAGTGTAAATAATTCGACTGTTGGAAAATGTAAATAAGGATATACGCGATTAATCGGCAATTCACACTTACTGTCACAGACACAGGGTTCATAGAATCTCTTTCGGACTATTTCACCACTATCCCGCCCTCGAATAGCACGTGAGAAAATGTACTCCTAAATATTTCCGTGCGAGCTCTGATATCTCTTGTTTTATTAAGATGCTCGTTTCTCCCTATGTAGCTGAGAGTCGAAAATATATTCGGAGGAGAAAGATGGTAATTGAAATTTCTTCCTGCAACGAAAAACGCATTTTCTTTAATGATTGCTACTCAAACTCGTTTATCATACTCGCGAAACTTACAAGGAGACGGCACGACCGTGGGGTCGGGGATTTGTCCGAAATTTTGTGTGGTGAAAGAGGACCTCTAACACCTCACGTGGTTAAAATATTAGGTCGCACTAGCCGGAAAATCCCGGGAAAAATCGATCCAAAGTTTCTTAGGTGCCTTTTGAGTGTGAAATGTTAGTTCATTGCCTAGCCGCCGCTGGCCTCGATGACTGTCGGCTCGCAGCCGTGCTAGCGTGCGGAGCTGCTCCGCGCGCCGTCCGACGCTCCGCTCTCGGCGGTGTTTACTTCCGCGTCGCGGTGTTTGTGTCTATCGAGTCCAGTACTAACGTCTCCATGCCGCACTCGTACCGCCGTGCAACGATCAAAGTAACGTTTCAGGCCGAACATCCTCGACCCAGAGCTTTCGAAGTCGAACAGTTCATACGTGAGGATCTACGTTTGAACCCCCCCAGGACGTAATTGGCATACATCTTTCCATCACTGGAAGTGTTGTCAACATCAAGATGTCGACGGAGGAAATTTGCAATGGCATAATTCACCGTCATACCACCGGACTAAAATTTAAACACACTGATGGACATATGGGTGCTGTGACAGTCGCCCATGCTGGATTCGGTCTCCGGACATTGCGGGTGTTTGAGCTCCCGTTCGAGGTGCCTCAGGATGTGGTCATTGCCGCTTTCCAACCATATGGCACCGTCTTGGGTCACGTCGCGGAGAAGTGGCAAACATTTACGACCTACCCCGTATTAAATGGCGTCCGGCAAATAAAAATTGAGCTGACGAAACATGTCCCATCGTACCTGCTGATTGGCGGTGTGAGGGCCATCGTCATGTACGATGGACAGCCACGAACGTGCGCAGGATGTGACCAGGAGGGACATGTACGTTCCGAATGCTTACACCGCCGTTTAATACAGACGCCGTTACGTGAAGAGACCCAGGCTTCGACGGTCACGTCCTTACCCATCACCTACGCCAAGGTTGCACAGGACCCCGTCGTACCAATCTCGATTGCGCCAGCAGCATCGTCAACGCCACCCGCCGCAGAACAACACGCCGACGACACAAACACGGCGTCGCCTACAGTGCTCGCTTCAGGACCGTCCGGGTTGCAGACCGAAACCGATGTTCCTGTTGGAACCATGGACGTCGACCTCGGTGTCGTGCCGACGTCTGGCTTTGTCCAGACGGGTTCGGCGTCAGACGACTAGCGACCACATTCTGATTCAGAAGGCCACATCAGAAAACAGCGGCCGCCTCGCAAACACAGGAAACGACGACGAACGCCTTCCGATGACGCCCTTTCTCAGACGGCCCCGCGAGATGTCGACCTGTTGTCTGGCGGTGATCTCCCACATTGCGTCCTGCGTCCAGTCACGTGATGCAGCAGCAACAGGCCCCCCCCCCCCCCCCGTGACGCCTCCTCTCCCGGTTCGAGACGTGTCCTAGCCGTTGTCAACGAATGATGACGGCGGTCCCCCTGCCACTCATGTTGTGGAATCCACAACACCCATTCCGGAAGTACGTGACCGTCACGTGTCCACGTCGTCAGCTTCCTGGGCCGATGACGTTGAAGAAGTGGAACAGACTGCCAGCGTGTCTGCACAGGAGTCCACCTCGGCGACAATGGGGCTGGCGCCCCGCCATTAATAATCACCACTGCGGGACCACCGGCGGGTCTCAACCTGCCGGCTACTTCTACCGCACGTTCTGCAGATACTGAGGATGGCCGTACACAGCAATATCGTATCGCCACGATGAATCTTGCCACCATTCGTGCCCCCCATAAACTGGCCATGTTCAAAGACACTATTTACTCTGCGGATGTGGATATAGCACTCTTACAAGAGGTGTTTGTGGCTGACTTCCTAGTTCCCACCGGATACAACACCCATGTTTCCCCCGCATCCGACACCGGTAGCGGCGTCGCCATCCTGCTACGCGACGGACTCCCTGCAGAGGACGTCATCTACCTCCCCACTGCGCGAGGTATGGCCCTCACACTGTTCGGCGTGCGTATTATTAATATCTACGCTCCGTCCGGCACTGGCCGCCGTCATGACCGACAAACTTTTTTTGCCGAAAGCGTCACACCCCTCTTCACCGGTCCGCAGGACGATTTGGTACTCGGTGGGGATTTTAACTCGACACAAGAGCCCGCGGACCAACTCCCGCGACATTCCCCTTGTGCATCTCTCTCAGTGGTCATCGACCGTCTACGACTTGTTGACACATGGAAGAAGCTCCACGGAATTCAACCGGGATATACATTCTACACCTCTCACTCGTCAAGCCGCATAGATCGCATCTACGCTACCCGCTCCCTTGCTGATGGCACACGTCATGCGGAAGTCTGGCCCTTGGCCTTTTCAGACCATGATGCGTACCTCTGTGACGTCACTCTCGCCCGACAGCAAGTGTGGCATAGTCGTGGTCTGTGGAAACTCAATGTCGCTCACCTGAGCTCCTCAGACTGTCGCCGTATGGTCGAAGAAGCGTGGGCACGCTGCCCACATCGTCGAGAAGTCTATGACTCCACCTTATCATGGTGGCTCTCCTGTGCAAAGCCGACCCTCAGGAAGACTCTGATGAGTTATGGGAAGGAATTAAAGGCGTGGCAAACTAATACCCTGCACTTCTACTACACCATACTACGTGACTGTACGACGATGCCTTTCTCGCCAGCCCGGCAGTCGATGGTCCATCGCACGAAGGCGCAGATCTCCTTGATCATGCGGCGTCACTTGGAAGGCACTGTAGTCCGTTCTCGAGCTTCTAATCGAATCCCTCAAGAACGTCCGTCGATGTACCACCTCCTTCAGGAAAGACAACGACGACGACGAGCTCTGATCCAAGTCCTCACTGATGTGGAAGGGCGCCGGCACGACACCCAACAAAGTGCTCTCCATGATCATTTTGCCGGGCTATACGCAGCCGTACCGCATTCTGCAGCACTGATCACAGAAGTCGCTCAGATTACTACGAACACTCTTCCGGAGGATGCAGTGCATGACCTCCAAGACGACGTAACCACAGATGAAGTGGTAGATGCTATCAAGGCGGGTTCCGATAACAGATCTCCAGGACCTGACGGTATACCCATCGAATTTTATAAAGGTTGTCACTATTTGTTGGCTTCCACGTGGACGGCAATCGCACAAGAGATGATGTCACCGATGACAGTGGTCCCGAGCGCCTTCCTAGAAGGCATTATTATCCCCGTACATAAACCGCGCGGGTTATCGAGGGTCCAGGACTATCGACCAATTACTTTGCTCAACAGCGACATGAAAATATTCACACGGCTACTGGCATCGCTGCTCAAGAAGGTCGCACGTTACGTCACATCCTGCGACCTGACTTCCTTATGAGGCGACAACAACATCCGTACGGCCCTTTGCCGTTACAGAGACATGGTAGCATTAGCGCATTATCAGCGTCTCCCTGGCGCCTTGGCTTCACTGGACTTTAGCCAGGCATTGGACTGTGTTGACCACTTCTATTTACGGACAGTTCTTCAGCATATGGGTTTTCCTGGCGGTATTGTCACAGTGGTTATGCGCCTGTTGAGTAGTGCAACCTCTAAAATCATGTACAATGGTCGCCTAACACCGCCCCTGGTCATCGCACGATCTGTGCGGCAAGGCTGCCCTCTTTCCACGATTTTGTATGCTTTCGCCTTGGAACCCCTGCTCCAGGGCATGCGCCAACGTTTGGAAGGTATGGCAGTGCACGGCCACCGTTTTTGTTGTACAGCCTACGCAGACGACATAGTACTATATCTGCGCAGTGAAGATGAAGTACGAGCAGCACTGACATGGGTGGCGACTTACGGCGAAGCGTCGGGGAGCTGCCTTAACGTGTCAAAATCCAAGGTCCTGCTCATTGGTGAGGGCTTGCCGGAGAGATGCGCTGCCCCCCTTAGTGTCGCCGCCACCATATGGTGTCTTGGACTTGATTTCACAGCAGACCTGCGCCGCTCAGCGACTATCAATGGTAGACGCTTGCTACAGACAATCAGAGCAAATATCGCAGGTCACCGGCTACGAGCTCTCGACGTTATCCAACGCGCGCAATACGTGAACATGTATCGTGCTTCCCGTATACCACACGTGGCTCAAGTACTACCAGTCCCAAATCTCCTGGCGCGACGACTGTTCATGGCTTTCGGCTCCTTCGTCAGCTCGGGGATGTTATTCAAGGTGCAGTATGAATCCCTTGCACTGCCACGAGATCGTGGCGGGGTGGGACTCATCCACGTGCCGACTCGTGTCAAGGCACTATACGTCAGCTCCCAACTAACACTTTGGCATCGTTGCCCGCAGAGCCTTACTAGCCTCCTGCTTCACAACTTTGCACCGGCCTCCTTGTCCGCCCCAGTACTGGTATCGACCATTCCAACCCCCTTTTATTACATCCAACGATTTTTCCTGGAGTTCAGTTATATCTACCGGTCCTTACCACTTACACGTTTGTACCTCACGAAAACAGTCGCCGAATAGTTAAAACAGTGCCGCCCGTCCAACCCCATCGAACGTAAGTATCCACAGTACGTGTGGCGACACATATGGAAGGCGATCCATGCGCGTTTTCTTGAATCAGACGTTCAATCAGCGTGGTACATCACCGTGAATGGCAAACAAGTTAACAGAGATCGTCTGCACCGCATCCATCTCGCCGATTCATCCCTCTGCACCCACTATGGAGAGGATGACACGGATGTCCACCGGTTCCACTGTGGCACAGCGTTCGACGTCTGGACACTTGCGCGGCGAATTTTGGCGTTTCTTACTCGCCAGACACCGGCTCAGATCGCCGTCCACATGCTTTTGTACCCCGATAAGACTTTCTACCCCTCCGCCAAAACTCACTCTGTGAATTGGATCTGCGGCCACTCGATCCGCTATCTTTTTACTTCTGGCGACAAGTCTACGCTAGGATATTGGACTTATCTCAACGAACGACACTGCGTCCTGATACGCAACCCACGCTATAAGCAATATTTTTCCAATTTCTTACGGAGCACTTTCGATGACCCACCTAGTAGCTGGAACGTCCAAGCCGTGAGAAGCTGAAAACTGTATAAACCGAACCGAACCGAACCGAATAGATCTGCTACCCAGAACCCACGCCTACGCCATGAGAAGACACGTTTGGACAAGCTGGCATGCTGTTGGCGGAGACGCTTCAGGAGCTCTTGTAAGAACTGGTCTTTAACTACAAGTCACACGACGACTTTAATTAAAAAAAAAACCTTTTCCTTATTTATTCCACATAATTTGTTCTTACAGGAAAAAGAAATTTGATTTTGGCTTTGAGCAACTTTTTTTTGTTCCAAAAGATTGCTTCTTCGCCAACAAAGCAAAGGAGACTCATTTTTGTTTACTGGAAGGAGAAACCTGTATAATTGGAGTCTTTGTTTTCTTTTGGAAAAAAAGGAGGTCTAGGAGGAAAAAAAAATGTTTAGGCCTCGGAGTCTTATGCCAGAGGTCTCGGGTTCGATTCCTCCTCTGGCACTTTTTTTTCGTCTGTTTCATTTTATTTTGTTATTCCACCAATTATTCAGAAAGTTTCCCAAACCTACATTATGTTTATCAAATTAGTTACATTATTGAATAAAAATTATTTTCTTTTTGTCCAACAACACAATTCATGGCGTGGGGTTTCCATTTTTAATTGTAAATTATATGAGGGGAAACATTGGTTTTTAATCAGAATAACAAAATCGATTGGGAAACATTTAGTTTTCATACATATAATAATTATAAACAAGAACCGCAGTGGTAATTATCGTAAAAATAAACAAAGCAATAATTTTTGCGACGTTTTGCGCAACACATAAAGGCGGATTTTTTGTTTCAATCACAGGGCGTTTGCAATAAATCTTTACAAAAACATGCCCTATTAACATTTACGAAAGTGTTTTGAGTTTCTGATAATTTTGAGGCAAACCAGGCATATTGAATCATGTCTCGGAATATTGGTGACGATAATTGACGGTGAATTATAGAATGATTTTTTATACAATCTTTCCGGGAATTAATTTCACGATTCTTCTGTAACAATGAGCTGCAATTTTGCACGCAACAGAAGGAAAAAAAGTGCCGGAGGAGGAATCGAGCCCGAGACCTCTGGCGTAACGGTCCGAGCGCTAACCATGTAGGCCAGACGGCGGGTCGACAATGGAATAACATTTTATGCTCATAAGGCACTTAAGAAACTTTGGATTGATTTTTCCCGAGATTTTCCGAGTAGTGCGTCCTAATATTTTAAACACTTGAGGTGTTAGGGGTCATCTTTCACCACACACAATTTCGGACAAATCCCCGACCCCACGGTCGTGCCGTCTCCTTGTTAGTGTGTTCTTGATGACTGGTTGGTTGGTTGGTTGGTTTGGAGGAGGGGACCAGACATCGAGGTCATCGGTTCCATCGGATTAGGGAAGGATGAGGAAGGAAGTCGGCCGTGCCCTTTCAAAGGAACCATCCCGGCATTTGCCTCAAGTGGTTTAGGGAAATCACGGAAAACCTTAATCAGGATGGCCGGACGCGGGTTTGAACCGTCGTCTTCCCGAATGCGAGTCCAGTGTTCGCGAAACCCTCCCGTTTCGCGACAATACAAAACGACTTGAATTTCTTTGAGCTTTTTCGATATCGTCCGTTAGTCCTGTCTTGTAAGCGTTCCACACTCCGCAGAAATTCTCCAGAAGCGGACTCAAAAACGTAGTGCGCGCAGTCTGTTGGATTTGTTGCACCTTCTAAGGTTTCAGCCAATAACATGCAGTCTTCGGTTCATCATCCCTACAACAGTTTGTTTGTGATAGTTCCAATTAAGTTGTTTGTTATTGTAATCCTTAGGCACTTAGTTGAATCTACAATCTTTAAATGGGTGTCATTGATGTAACCGTAATTGAATTTTTTGGTACTCATGTGGAGACCCTCTGATGACTTTAGTAGACTATAAGCGCCAGAATGATCTGCAAATACGTTATGAACAATGCTCACCGCGACGTTGGATGCCGCCTGGTGGCGTTGCGGGCACATTACGCGGTAACAGAAGTATATAAGCGCAGCAGACACGAACGGGGGATCAGGCTTGCGAAGATATAGGCTGAAAATGGGGAAATCCATTGAGATAAGCGACTTTGACGAAGAACAGATTATTATTACCCAGAGCCTGTGAACGAGTATCTCGAAAACGGCGAAGCTGGTTAAATGTTCGTGTGCTATCGTCGCCAGCATCTACGGAAAGAGGTAGAAGAACAGTGAAACTACAACTAGGTGCTAAATGGATGGACGTGGGGGTTCGGAGGCTTGTCTGTTGTGTGATGTAGGATAGATGGTGATATGCGGGCATCTATGCCGAAAGAGTATATTGCTGGAGCACGAACAAGTGTTTCGGAGCACACTGTTCACCGTATGTTGCTGAACCTGGAGCTCCGCAGCAGACCACCCCTACGTGTTCACATGTTGACATCGTCCGTTAAGATTTCAGTGGGCACGGGACCTAGTAGATAGTGTGGGAAGTTCCATGCGGATTTTCACGGATGATGCTGTAGTATACAGAGAAGTTGCAGCATTAGAAAATTGCAGCGAAATACAGGAGCCGGCCGCGGTGGTCTAGCGGTTCAGGCGCTCAGTCCGGAACCGCGCGACTGCTACGGTCGCAGGTTCGAATCCTGCCTCGGGCATAGATGTGTGTGATGTCCTTAGGTTAGTTAGGTTTAAGTAATTGCAAGTTCTAGGGGACTGATGGCCTCAGCAGTTAAGTCCCATAGTGCTCAGAGCCATTTGAACCATTTGAAATACAGGAAGATCTGCAGCGTATAGGCACTTGGTGCAGGGAGTGGCAACTGACCCTTAACATAGACAAATGTAATGTATTGCGAACCTAGAAAGAAGGATCCTTTATTGTATGATTATATGATAGCGGAACAAACGCTGGTAGCAGTTACATCTGTAAAATATCTGGGAGTATGCGCACGGAACAATTTGAAGTGGAATGATCATATAAAATTAATTGTTGGTAAGGCGGGTGCCAAGTTGAGATTCATTGGGAGAGTCCTTAGAAAACGTAGTCCATCAACAAAGGAGGTGGCTTACAAAACACTCATTCGACCAATACTTGAGTATTGCTCATCTGTGTGGGATCCGTACCAGGTCGGGTTGTCAGAGGAGATAGAGAAGATCCAAAGAAGAGCGACGCGTTTCGTCACAGGGTTATTTGGTAAGCGTGATAGCGTTACGGAGATGTTTAGCAAACTCTAGTGGCAGACTTTGCATCGCGGTGTAGGTTGCTGTCTAGGTTTCGAGAGGGTGCGTTTCTGGATGAGGTATCGAATATATTGCTTCCCCCTACTTATACCTGCCGAGGAGTTCACGGATGTAAAATTAGAGAGATTGGAGCGCGCACGGAGGCTTTCCCGCAGTCGTTCTTCCCGCGAACCATACGCGATTGGAACAGGAAAGGGAGGTAATGACAGTGGCACGTTAAGTGCCCTCCGCCACACACCGTTGGGTGGCTTTCGGAGTATAAATGTAGATGTAGATATAGACCTTCGGGATTAGACCGTCGATCAATGGAAACGTGTGGGCTGTTGGAGTGAATCACATTTTTGCTACGCCAGGTCGCTGGTTGTCTCCACAAACTCAGTATTATGATGCTACGGGTGACATTCTCTTGTGCTTGAAAGGGACCTGTGGTTATAATAGAAGACACGCTGACAGCAGCGAACCACCTGCATCTCTTCATGCTTCATGTTTTTCCCGACGGCGATGTCGTCTTTCAGCAGTATAATGGTCGGTGTTTCGGAGTCAGAACCGTGCTACAGTAGTTTGAGGAGGATTACATTGAACTCACATTGATGTCTGGGCGACCAAATTCTCCTGATGTAAATGCTATGGAACCCACCTGGGTCGCTATCGGGCGCCATCACCGCGTACGCAAATCAGTGGCCCGCTATTTACACGAATTATATGACGTGTGCGTAGACATCTAATGCCATATACCTCCACAAACCTACCAACAAACTGTCGGATCACTGTTACGCAGAATCAGGGACGTGTTTGAGTCCAAAGTCGGACAAACAGGCTATTAAACCCGTCATAGGTTTTGGCTCATCAGTGTATATAGTAAGAATGTTAAACTTCCTGGCAGATTAAAACTGTGTGCCCGACCGAGACTCGGTCGGGCACACAGTTTTAATCTGCCAGGAAGTTTCATATCAGCGCACACTCCGCTGCAGAGTGAAAATCTCATTCTGGAGTAAGAATGTTGCTCTATACTACTGAACGACTGTCCTCGAACCTCTGGCACGGTACGCAGACTGACAGTTGCAGTTTGCCTATCTAACGGGTCCCAGGTCCAACAAGAATTTGATTTTCAATATTTCGCATAGTTATTGTCCGGACTTAAAAATTTAAAATCTTGTTATAATCTGTTAATTAAGAAGTAGAATCTTACGTTAAAAGTGTAACACAATAAGACAAGTATTGCAGCTGGAAGCTGTGTTTGTCTCGTGGAAATGTAACTGACGGCGCGCAAATGCACGGACTTTATTCATCCAGTATTAGAGAATGAGAGCCCTTAGCAACTTCCAACAAATTTTGCACACAATTTCAAACTTTTTCAGAACCTTTTTAGAACTTTTTCTCGTTGACGCCTCCCACACTCACAGAATGATTAAAGGCAAAAATTTACCGCTTACCATATTTCTGCTGTTCATGTACTGAAACGGCAGCATCAAGAATGATGTTTTAATTTATTACTTTTTTACAATTGACTCTGCTCGCAACACACTTTGCATACAGGCATCTACGTAGATCACTGAATGTACATGCAAAATTGTAGGAATAGGACGTTATAAATATTGAGGTGCGTGATAAACTATAAGGGATGATCAAAAAGTTTCCGTTCGAAGGTTACAGTAACCCCTTGTCTACATGTCGGTGTCTGTATACCCGTATCAGTCGCAATGGGTTGCATGTACGCTACAGCAACGCCCTCAAAAGGAAATTTTTTTAGCTTTTGCTTAAAATGCGGCGCAAATTACCCGGTTTATATTCGTCCATTGTTTCATAGTGAGAGCACTTAGCGACCGCTAGGAAACTTCAAGCATAATTTCAAACCTTTGCTAAACTTTTCTCGCTTACAAGGTTAAGGCAAATATTTAACCCATTAACTCATCTGTAATCGAACGTTTTAGGAGTTTGATTTTTTAAAGAATCATTGTTAAACCCAGTTATCGCTCCGGTTGCATTAGATTACTTCTAGTCAATTACTACGAGTACTGTTGCCCCATGATTGAGATGCCTATGTTACTTGCTGAATCTGATCTCTAATTGGAAGAATGGAAGGCTGTATTGTCTGAATTAAGGCCAACATGGGTGTTAATTTCAACATTTTGCATGCTCTACTTTTTTATATATTGGTTCTGTCTGAAAACTGAATTAAGCGACCACGAAGATATTTCATCCTGCCTCTTTTCATTGTTACTGAATGAGATGGCAGATTGTTTAACGCGCTGGACACGCATTCACGAAGAAAATCTCCATCCGACCATTCCGATCTAGGCTTACCATGGTCTCTTGAACCTTACAAGAAAACATTCCCAAGTGTCAGTAAAAGATCTTGAAGAACCTTGGCGAATGTGTAGAGGGAAAAAATAGTGCAATACGTATTTTTTTTTTTTTTGTTTGTACCCAATTTCACTTTTAAGGGTTAAAACACACCCCGAAAAGCAATTTGGTGTGTTAGCTTTAGAGGGACTATCTTCGAAACAATGTTACAAAGAAAACGGTTTTCATATAAAAGTTGAAATTTAATTAACGTTCTTGAAAACTGTGTAATTAACTTTTGTAATAATTTGAAATTTTGCATAATTACCCACTACCATTAATTTTGAAAAATGAAAACTTTAGTTACGAAATAAATTAAAGAAGCTTTCTGGCCATGTATGTCCATGTTTGATAAAACTGTTTTATGAAATACCGTTTATGGAAAATAAGCTGTATACGGTGTGCTGTCGGTATATTTTCAGTACACCTAATTAAAATATCTAAACATTCATTATTATTCTAATTTTTATTTTACTTATTTGTTTCATGTTTTAAATTGTTAGTTTACATTTTAAATTCCTTTTTTTCAGTTTACTGTTTTCGCAGTTTACTGTTTCATTAATTGAAAATAATAAGTAACTCATTATGATACAAAGTCATCACAGTAATGACAATCTTTAAAGAAATTCGAAAAAATAACTTCATTTTATATTCATGACGGAAAAAAGAACGAAATTTCTTCAGGTAATATAATTAACCGAGATCACACTGTAAAACAAAATCCAGAAGTATTTCAAAAAGTGACTAGTGATTTGTATCAGAAATATTTCAGTACATTGGTAAGCCTCAGCGAACAAAACTGATTATGTACCAGTGACTCCAGGTGGGTTATACTGTTTCTCAGGTGGAGATTGACGTCGTAATCATTCAACAGAACTAAATCTGAGAATCTTCTCACAAAGTCCTTTCAACATTGAAAACCGTACCCGGTCCACGGCTGTACCTGTGCCTTCGAGCTCTTTGGGATCACCAGATGTTTCTTGTCCTCGGATACGACGATTTTTTCCTCACTGGCCACCCGCCTTTTCACAGTTTTAAAAGAAACTGATAGTTTGGACCGAGAATTCGAAAACCTCTTTTTGAGCCCCAAGTGTCCTTGTGACAGCATCAGAATCTGGTAAACCAACGTCTGACCAGGTCAAACGATATTTGAAAGATGTTCATTTCCCAGTGAGGGAGAAAAGTCTAGATTATTGGTAGATAACTGTGATTATCAGTATGAAAGAACCGTTAAGAGCATAGTTCCTGAGGATAAGGAACATTATCTGGAGATTGCAAAGGTTTTGACGGCTCAGGCACAGCCATGGACGTATGGGGCTTTCGATGTTGGAAGAACTATATGAGGTGGTTTCAGACTTGGCTCTGTTGAATGATTTCAACTTGAGAAACAATACAATGAAGCTGTAGTCACTAGTACATAATCAATTCTCTTCGCTAAGGCGTACCAATGTACTGAAATGTGCCTGATACAAATAAGTATATTTAAAGGATCACCTGCGACAATTTGAAATCCTGCTGAATTTTGCTTTATATTGTGTTTCTCCGTCGTGTATATTATGTACAGAAATGTCGTTCATTCTATGTGCATGATGTAAAAAAAAGGTTATGGTTTAAACATTTCTTTACATATTAACCTTATTGTAATGCTTTTGTATCATAATAATGACTTACTTATTTTCGATTGACAAAATACACGTATGTGAAACGGTAAACTAAAAAATAAAAAAAAACCATGAATGTACAACGTACACTAAGAATTTAAAACATAAACCAAATATAAGTGAAATAAATAATTAGAATAACAAACGTTTAGATATTTTAATTATGTTGAAAATACTGACACCACATTTTGTACACCCTATTTTCCAAAAATAGTGTTTCAGAAACCAGCTTTATTATACATGGAGGTCTGTGGCTTGGGAGCTCCTTTAATTTATGTTGCAACAAAAGTTTCAATTTCTCAAAATTAATTAATGGTGGAGGAGTATTTTGTAAAATATGGAACTATTACAAAAGTTGATTATACGGTTTCCAACAATATTAATTACATCTCATCTTTTATGTGAAAAACAATTTTTATGTACCATCATTCCGAAGATATTCCCTCTGTACCTAAGATGCCAAACTACCCCTGGGAGCGTGTTTTACGCCTTACAAGAAAAATTGGACACCAACAAAAAAACTGGTATTGCATTATTTTGCCCCCTTACACACCCACCAAATTTCATAAACATCGGTTTATTTACACTGAGGAATGTTCCCTTGTTAGCCATATAGGACTTAATAATAACAATAATAATCACGTTTGAGTCCTATTGGTTCACGCTATTTACAAAAAGGGGCATTTTCAGGGTTTTGTTTTAGCTTTGTGCTTATACTACTTTCGTACTCTTAGAATGGGCTCTTATCCAATCGTCAGACAAAGTTGTACTCGTCTTCCTTTTTTTCTGACAGGCCAGCTGCCCAGTCGTGAATTTTCTGCCTAATAATGTTTTTCTGGTACGTCAAGTTGTGTTATTCTTGCTTCCTTCAGGTTTGTATTGTATCAATTTTAGCTTTACTGCAAGTTTAGTAGAATGCCAACCACAAACTGTATAGTTCATCTGGTTGGTTCCGTTCTTTTAATACGCCCATGAGATTTTAATGATGTTAACTGTACCCTTCTGTGTTACGTTGTTTTATTTAATAATATTTTCACGATTGTCAGCAACTCGTGGTCCTGTGGTTACGTTGGTGCCTCTCCATCACGGGGCCCCAGATTCGACTCCGCGTGAGGTCGTAAATTTTTTTCTGCTCGGGACTGGGTGTATGTTTTGTCCTCATCCTCATTTCATCATTATCGACGCGCATTTCGCCGAAGTGGCGTCAAGTAAAAAGACTGGTACCAGGCGGCCGAGCATCAAAGATGGAATTCCCAGCCAATAATATTGTACGCACATTTTATTTCAGTTCAACGTTCTTTCCTGTTTCTTATGCATTAAAGATAGTTGTCATTACATGCCTTACCTCTTTGTATATAATATAAAGTACTGCATGTTAACATGGTTGTTAAATGTGTAATACCTAAATCAGAGTTTGTAGATACCAAGTCCAAAATTTATGGCAATAATTTGAATCGAATTTGAAACTTCCCTAAATCGTTTAAGGGGGGTAGGACGTCAAACGGACCGACTTGGAGCAGGAGAGGCACCATAGGACATCTTAATTTCCACTGTCTATACTTGTACAAAAAAATTCATAAAAATTTGTCAGCATGACCAGGAAGGATTCAGAATTAACACTCATAGCAGTGGAAGTTCGGAAACATAACGAAATAATTTTTTTTACATGTGAAATTTCATCATTTTTTCATTTACTAATGGCAGTATTTGTTGCTATAGGTACACTTTTCTTCATAAGTAAGAGATTCTTCGATGAATTGTGCACAGCATACAAACCATACTTAAAGGTGTATGAAACTCTAGAATTTTCGAAATCTATTAAAAATTGTGGAAAAATTGAGGTAATTAACTATAAAATTTGTGTTTTTCCTAAACGTGAAGTTTAAAATATAACAGTTCATTCGTTTTTTCATAAATTAAATAAATTCTAGATTTTCATACACCTGTGAGCATAGTATGTATGATGTGCAAAATTAATCGAAGAATCTCTCTAACGTATGGAGAAAAGTGCACCTATAGCAACAAATGCAGCCATTTGTAAGTGAAAAAATGATAAAATTTCACACGTAAAGAAATTTATTTTGTTATGTTTTCGAACTTCTACTGCAATGAGTGTGAATCCTGAATCCTTCCTGGTGATGCTGACGAAGTCTTATGAACTTATTTGTAAAAGTATAGACACTGGAAATTAAAATGTCCTTTGATGCCTCTCCTGCTCCAAGTCGGCCCGTTTGACGTCCTACCCCCCTTAAGGTAAATGGCTGTGTGGTTCCTTTGTCAGGGAGACGACCGATTTCGTTCACCAATCGGTGCTTCCGTTGACTCCGATTACCTCATCGGCTGGACGATAAACCATAATTGTCCTTTGTATTGGTCATGTCGTTGACGAGAAGATAAACAATAATCATCTTTTTTTCCATCGTTTTCATTTTTGCATCGTGTGAACTGGAAGTTATGTGGTGTCAGTCACAAAATGAGTTCGCCATTATATATTTCGCATACAAGCGACGAATGCGACATGTTTGTATTGAACTAGCAGTCCTAATTATAGTAGCTATGATTAGCGTTGTGCGGTTATAAAAGGCCGTGGTGCGTGGTTGGGAACGGAAGGATTAGACGTCCGCAATGCAGCCGGGATAAACTTGTGCGGGAGCTCGAGTCGATAGTGCTCCCCACCGTGCCTTCCACAAGCGTGTACCCAGTCCAATCGATGCGGCTGCCTTCCGGTGTGAAACATTTACTCCGCCCCCTTGCTCGCTAACGTACTGCCATTCACCGGCTAGCTCTGTGCTGCAGCCAGAGATTACCACGTGCTGCCACATTCGAAGCTCACTGTCAGCTCGCGAGAAAAATGATGAAGCATTTCCCTGATGTTAGGCGAGAGCTGTAAAATAGGTTAACGCGACTCTAAGGAAATCTGCGTCAGGGACCTTGAAAGCAATGCCTGCTTACAAACTGTGCCACATTTTTTTCAGACATATCGTTAACTGCATGTTATGGATGCAACGGAAGGAGGTTAGAATTTATCTCGTCGTGGACGGGACATTAGAGACGCAGGGACATGAAGAAGGGTGGGAAAGAAAATCGGTCGTTTTGTTTAAGGAATGACACCTGTATTCTCGTAAGTGATGCAGAGGAACCACGGAAAAGCTAAATCTATATTTCCCGACGGTTAATAAAATAGTCGCGCTCCACCGTTGAAACTGTTCAGCAGGCGAACCATTGCGACACCGTGTCCATCAGTTTCCTGGTGAACAAGGCCACTGTCGTATCAAGTACAGTGTCCTGGAGTACTATGAAGGCGTGTCGAAAAGTAGTGCCTCCAGATTTGTGGGAATTCTTTAAGATTTTTAACTAAAACGAACGTTATTAACAGTCTGAATCCTTATCTTCGTCTACCGATTTGCAACCCTCTACTGCTAGAGGGCTCCAAATTGTAGCGTGTAACATGGCGGTGGGTAACGTAACTATGTCGGTGCGTGAGAAACAGCGTGCTGTAAGAGCACATGGAGCACCCTCTCCTTCAGCATGACAATACCAGACTACAAACGAGCGCTGCGACATCTGCTGCAGTGTAACGCCTTGGGTTCACTGTCACCGATTACCCTCCATACAGTCCCGACTTGCCCCTCCCCCCTTCTGATTTTCATCTGTTTTCAGAACTTAAAGAACAAGTCAAGGAGATCTCTTTGGTAGCGATGAAACAGTGCAAGCAGAGGTGACGTGTCTCCATCAACAAAGTCAAACATTGTACAGTGACGGCACGAACAGACTGGTCTCTCGTTGGAAGAGATGTGTCGGTCGCCACGGTGGCTATGTTGAGAAATAAATATGTAAACATTCAGAATAAAGATATAGAATGTCATTAACGTTTGTTTTATTTAAAAAGCTTAAAGAGTTTTCACGTAAAAGTTTCGGAGACATTACTTTTCAGCAAGTCCTAGAAGATGTGAGCAACAATGCAGAAGGCTCCAGGAAGAATTTTAATAATCAGGGATATGAGAGCAACAATCTTTCGAAGCAAAAAAGACTAATAAACATGAGCTCAATAATGCCCACCTTAAGAGCTCTGAAGACTTTATCTTCGATATTATGTGAAAGTCTCTTCTATCCCAGGCTCTTTGCTTTCCATATTTTGAGAGGTGGTAATATGGAGCAAAACACGGAAAAAGTCGAGTAAACATTGGCTCTAAAGTGCATAGCTTAAGAGCTATGAGCACTTGCTAATCTTCGCTGCTGTGAAACACATCTCTTCTACGGAACAAGTGCTCATAGCTCTTACGGTATGCACTTCAGAGCCCCTGTGTACTAGACATTTTTTTATTAATCTGGTCTATAGTAGCCTCACCAAAAATATGGAAGGCAAAGAGCTTGCAGTAGAAGATTTTTGTGTCGCAGTTTCGAAGACGAACAGCTGCCCATACCTCTTTAGAGCCCATGCTTACTAGACATGCTTTGAGTGATCGCCCCTGTCACATTCCTCATATTGACCAGTCCTCCTAGGGCACCCTGTATGTGCTATGACCACATATATGGGATACAAATGTTCAAATTCAAATGTGTGTGAAATATTATGGGACTTAACTGCTAAGGTCAACAGTCCCTGAGCTTACACACTACTTAACATAAATTATCCTAATGACAAACACACACACACCCATGCCCGAGGGAGGACTCGAAACTTCCCCGGGGCCAGCCACACAGTCCATGACTGCAACGCCTTAGACCGCTCGGCTAATCCCGCGAGGCTTGGGACAATTAATGAAACACCCATTAATTACGGTGTTTCTTTAAATCCTTCTGTCATGCACCAAGAGACAGAAACAGTTTTGGCACAGCACTAACAGAATTACTCGTTTCTGTACTGAAAAAAAAATTGCTTACTATTTTATAAACACTCTACAAACGTTCCTGAACAGCTGATCCAATTTTTTCATGTCTAATAGCATTATTTTTTCTTGTCTGAAGACGTAGTTTTCTGGTAGAGTCTGAGTGTCAGAGGTATAATAAGTGTTTAGTTGTCTATCATTCCTTCCTGATGTTTAATATGACGTCTCCAGCTGATCGCGGGAATGAACTTGTGAGGATGACATTGGCAGATACATTTCGAACTGTGTAATGTATCGTTACATTTACGGCGTCTCATAAAAATAGCAAGTGCTTAAGGTATGTGACAAAATCATAGAAATGAAAGAGTAAGAGCTGCTTCTGCTCTGTGCTATTTCTATTTCTGTTGAATAGTAGTTTCCTGTTTTTGTGCTTTGTTTCGCCTTGATCCAGATTCATGGCGTTCATCAAAAGAAGTGTACTGATTTCTCAGGTTTGACGTAGGTCATCTGACGGGTAGATATGTGACGTGGACAGCAACGTATTCTCGTCTCTTCAAGCCTGGCTATTGGAATGTGCCTAGTGTTCGGTGCGGAGAATAGCACCTCTTTTGTAACACTCTTTTTCAAACTTATTCACTTTCTCATAAGTCCGCTGACTGAGGTGCCGTTTTGGTTAAAATGTGGGAATCGTATTTAGAAGAATTTTATTCCTCTGTTCTGACAACCTGGTTTAGGTTTTCCATGGTTTCCCAATATCATTTTAGATGAATGTCGGAATGGTACCCTAAACTGGCAACGAACACTTTCTCCCTGCTGCCTTCTGTGTCTGAGCTTCCTTGTAGAAGTAAAATACCGGCTAAGTTCTTAAATGTAGTCTATACGGGAGCGTTTTAGCGGCCTGTTTTGTTAAGTTGGCCAGTACTATCTCGTAATATATCAACTTTCCAATTTTCTGTCCTGCAATTAGACTGGCCCGTTCATATCCCCTTCTGTCGCTTGGATTAGCCATTTTGAGGTTTTGTCACCGATTTAGGGAAATAAAGTCATCTAATACGGTAATTAGTGTGTTCTCTTTCTACTTTCTTTTGCGCAAATGAAAAAATATACTTGTGTACAATCAAGTCTGCTGTCGACGTATTTGTGGCAGTCGTTGACATGGACTTTGGTATTTTTATAAATTGATGGTGTTTGACCTTGCTGCACTTCTGAAACCTTGTTGCTCAGTTTTACTGGAAGTGTCACGTCTTGCACGTAACGTCTTCTGCTTGCCGACTGGCGACTCCGTTTCGTAGATTTGGTATATTACAGGAAATTTAACCAAAGCCGGGAAGAGGGGGGTAGGAGTAAAATATCCGCTGGTATCTTTATACGCCTGATGGCAGGATTGCCTATGAGGATAAGGAAACCCCAACTCGAAACAATGCGCAATTTTTTTTAATAGCGAAATGTTTATGAAAATCATAATGGCAACCATTAACTTTTCAAGTACGCTGTTTGAATCGTAATAAGGGAGGAACAAAACTTCCCTCTTAGCAGCTAGCATAAGATAGGTTTCCTAAATATCATGTGACCTGAAGTGGTTTGGAAGTGAACTTGACTGTATAATCGTATCCAATATATCCAATAAACAATTTTTCTGTATGCTCAGAGTTCATGTAGAATCCGGCAGATGGGAGGAAAAAACAGTACACCCTTCGTGTTGAAGGAAGATTAAGGTTTAAAGTCCAATTGAAGACGAGGTGAGACTTGGGTACGGGTGGGAGCAGATATCGGTCGTGTCCTTCTCGAAACATTTCCTGCATTTACCTTCGCTAATTTATGGAAACAGAGAAACTTAATCTGGATACCGAACTGGGCTTTGAAGCGCCGTCGCCGCGCGGAGTGGCCCCGCGGTTAGAGGCGCCATGTCAAGGATTGCGAGGCCCCTCCCGCCGGAGGATCGAGTCCTTCCTCGGGCATGGGTATGTGTGTTGTTCTTAGCATAAGTTAGTTTAAGTAGTGTGTAACTCTAGCGACCGATGACCTCAGCAGTTTGGTCCGTTAGTAATTCACACACACATTTGAAGCGTCGTCGTCTTGAATGCGTGACTTGACAGCTGCAGCAATCAGCAGCTTCCAAATATTTAGATGAGCATGGTTTAATGAGATTCTTTAGGTATCTTCAAGCATTGACCCGTGAAAAACATCACGTGAGACAGAAACTTGTCTTGAGGTTTTCCGTTAAAAGAATTGTAGATAAGACTATCAGTCCTTTACTCATTCAAACCGTCTTGGTGGCTGTATTTCGTGCATAGAGGTTGGTAGTTTTGTTAATTTACACCAGTTATCGGTCACGACATGCATATCAACATTTGAGACGGTCGAAAATTTATCATTTTCATGACAGGACTTACGTCAGAAGGATTAACATAACCAATTCGTAGAAGTTTCGTAATCGCTTGCCTACATGAATCGGATTTTAGATTCCAGGATTCATTGTTCAGAAAAAAGTGAAGTAAGATTAGGGTTTAACGTCCCGTCGACGTCGAGGTCGTTAGAGATGAAGCACTCGGAATGTTTCAGGTATGGTGAAGGAAACAGGCCGTGCCCTTTCAAAAGAACCATCCCGGCATTCTCCTGGCGATTTAGGGAAATCACGGAAAACCTGAACCTAAATCTGAATGACTGGAAGCGGATGTCAACCGTTGTCCTCCAGATGCGAATTCAGTGTGCTAACCACTTCTGTGATCATATTTACAGAATGAACAACACTTGGTTAACAAAAATATACTTAATATAATAAATTCAAAAAACGTAAAAATCACTTTGTCACAAGTTAAGCAGGAGTTACGAGAAATGGATGCCACGGAAGATACCATCACAGAACGCAAAGCCTTTGGAATCCTAGATCCTAGTTGCCAATCATACATTCGCAGAGAAAGCTAAAAAGAAAAAAAGAAAGAAAAGACTAAAAAAATGGACAAAGGAACGCAAGAAACAACACAGCGAATGCATGAAGAGGTTTTGAGGAGAGGAGAAGAAAAGGACGCTGTCAGACCAGGCTAACAAGTTCAAACTCGCTCTTTAACTGGGCATAACGCAGAAAGAATATAATAATAATAATTTTATGAGGCAGAGAAGATCTAAAGAAGAGCGACACTTTTCGTCACGGGATCGTTTAGTAATGCAGTTGCTACTCAAACTCAATGGTGGACGTTACAAAATGTGATGTGCATCACGGGGAGGTTTACCGTTTAAACACAGAGAGCGTACGTTCCAAAGAGGGCTCAAGCAACACGTTGCTTTCTTCCAGACATCTCTCTCTAAAAGACCTTGTTGGGAAAACGAAGGGAAAAAATTGATCCCTTATGTGGCAGCTTACCGATAGTGATTATATCCAGGCACCTTTTGCGAATGGAGCAGGAAAGGAGAGAAATGTTAATGGTACCAGGCATACCCACCGCCATACACAATAAATGGTTTGCCGAGTGTTGATGTAGATGGTAGAACTGATAGACTGTTGAATTTCTACTTACCTGTTTCGTCTGTAGCACTAAGAGAGGTGTTTTTAATCTAATGGAGAGATAATTCGAGTTGTAAAAAGGCACTGGCGGAACCCGTTACCAAGATCGTTTTATTAACGCAAACACCACTCAGGGCTTAAGCCTTAGGCCTGTTGTTTTTCTTCTTCAATATATAATATGTTGTTGCAGTAAATGCTAAAATAAGTGAGATGTAGATAGTTTTTGAATTCCACGGACAAAAAGAAAAAGACAGACATGGGGAACAATGTAAGTATGTGCAAATTAGAGACTAACGATAATAATTCGTTTTGAAATTCACGATTAAAAGACACATTTAAGCTATAGCCAACAGGAGGTTAATACAGTGTGCGTGCTTGTAAAAATGAAATTTATACGATTTTACGTACCTGGAAGTTCATAGAGTTCAGAAAGAGCGGAGAGGCCACAATAGTGATAACAGCATGTTAGAAAGGCAGTCCAAATGGGTGGCGAGCTGGAGCACCCTTGTGCAAGGCTAAAATCAATGGCCAGCACCAGCAATGTACGCCCAGGCGACCAAGAAGCGCCAGCGCTGATGCGTACGCTAAAAATACCCTTCACACAAAACGTGGACACTCGGAGAGTTCGCCAGGCACAAACGGAATTCATCGTAGCCGTAACGACCGTTCACAGTTGTGAGTCCCTCGTCGTGTGTCCATACGTTATTCGAGGAAGTTCATTAATTTCTGAAAAACAAATACATATTCAGGCTTGCCGATCGTTCTGATTCGATGGATCATAATCTTGATTCTGTCTCGAATCTGGAACAAAGAACAAGTGAAAGAAAGCAACTTTGATAGTACTATGTTCTCTTCATTTAAAGCGTTCTAATACTTAATCGTAATACCTGACTTCACACAGAGAGAAATTTGTCTCCACAGGGCTGACAGTAATGCGTCCTTGTGTGTCATCCAAAATTTTTTGGTGACTATGGGATAGACACTTAAAATATGCTTGTAAAAGTTGTAAGTTAGTTAAGGTACTATTTTCATCGACTGAAATAACTATTTTTTTCGATTTGTTGACTTGTCCTCGGCTGCGTGTTCAGTCGGCGACGAGCTTCGTGAATTTATCGTAGACTTCTTGCACTTTATGAGAAATATGATCCTCAGCATTCACTCAGAGTAGAAAGACTTTCTGCTCCATGGTTGAATGCAGAGGCATGACAGATCAGTAATCCACTTTCTCCACAGAGGATATTTAAGCGAAATCATACACCAGAAGTATATGACGTATGCAGAAAACTGCTGAAAAACGTGAAGCAAAATTTGTGCAACTCGAAAATCTGGTTCACTCGTTTCTTTGTACACAGAGAGTCGAACCCTGCAGCGCTGTGTGGAAAACAACGAATCTTTGCAGCTTACTTGTAGAAACGGTATACTCTCCTTAGAGACTTGCAGACAAATTACATTACTTTTTTACGACTGCTCTCAAATGTGGTTAAATTATCAGTCGTAACAAGATAGCACTTTCGTGAGAAACCGTATTGTAGTTGTTTCTATAGGTACCGCGAGGAAAACCATCATGAGAATTTCTTCTGAGGTAGCATGTAACAATTAGTGAGTCTTGAAATGATTTAAAAAGTTGTCTAAATTATTATTCTGGTTATTGCACACATTAAATTTTACCGTTGTCAATGATACGTTTCCTACTGAGTGGAAACAAAACTTCTTTGAACATAACCCAAAACCAGCACGGGATTGCAAGACAATAAGCATGTTATCCGCAGTGTCAAAACCCATGGAGTACACATTATGATAATAATTGCGACGTCCATAATTAATATCAATCAAGCTTCCGAAAACACTCCAGTATAGCAACTCCATTAACCAAAGTGCCTCATCGTGCTAAACAACCCATGAACATGCATGTAGCGACTACTGCTTCATGTCAACATGATGTTTGGTACCGCTGATTTCGATATCTTAGTTTTGAAAATGGAACAGTTAAATTTATCTAAAAGTGCTGTTCGACAGCTACATTATGTGATCAAAAGTATCTGGACACCAGGCTAAAATGACTTGCAACTTCGTGGCGCCCTCCATCGGTAATGCTGGAATTCAATATGGTGTTGGCCCACCCTTAGCCTTGATGACAGCTTCCACTCTCGCAGGCATACGGTCAATCAGGTGCTGGGAGGTTTCTTGGGGAATGGCAGCCCATTCTTCACGGGGTGCTTCACTGAGGGGAGGTATCAATGTCGGTCGGTGAGGCCTGGGACGAATTCGGCGTTCCAAAACATCCCATAGGTGTTCTGTAGGATTCAGGTCAGGACTTTGTGCAGGGATGTTATTATCGTGTAACCTTTCTGCCACAGGCCGTGCATTATGAACAGGTGTTCGATCGTGTTGAAAGATGCAATCGCCATTCCCGAATTCCTCTTCAACAGGGGGGTGCAAGAAGGTGCTTAAAACATCAGTGTAGGCCTGTGCTATGATATTGCCACGCAAAACAGCAAGGGGACAAGCCCCCTCCATGAAAAACACGACCACGCCATAACACCACCGTCTCTGAATTTTACTGTTAGGACTACTCACGCTGACAGATGACATTCACCGGGTATTCGCCATACCACACTCTGCCATCGGATCGCCACATTTTGTACCGTGATTCGTCACTCCACACAATGTTTTTCCACTGTTTACGCTTCTTACACCAAGCGAGGCGTCGTTAGGCATTTACCGGCGTGATGTGTGGCTTATGAGCAGTCGCTCGACCATGAAATCGAAGTTTTCTCACCTTCCGCCTAACTGTTACAGTACTTGCAGTAGATCCTGATGCGGTTTGAAATTCGTGTGTGATCGTCTGAATAGACGTCTGCCTATTACACATTAATTTCCTCTTCAACTGTCGGCGGTCTCTGTCAGTCAACAGACGTGGTCGGCCTGTACGCTTTTGTGCTGCACTTGTCCCTTCACGTTTCCACTTCACTATCACAGCGGAAACAGTAGAACTAGGGATGTGTAGGAGTGTGGAAATCTCGCGTACAGCTGAATGACACATGTGACACCAAATCACCTGACCACGTTCGAAGTCCGCGAGTTCCGCGGAGTGCCCTATTTTGCTCTCTCACGATGTCTAATGAGTACTGAGGTCGCTGATGTGGAGTACCTGGAAGTAGGTGGCAGCACAGTGCACCTTATATGAAAAACTATGTTTTTGGGGTGTCCGGATACTTTTCATCACATAACGTGCCTGAGAATCAGATACCAACCTGAAACTTCCTGACAGATTAAAACTGTGTGCCCGACCGAGACTCGAACTCGCGACCTTTGCCTTTCACGGACAAGTGCTCTACCAACTGAGCTACCGAAGCACGACTCACGGCCGGTCCTCACAGCTTTACTTCTGCCAGTATCTTGTCTCCTACCTTCCAGACTTACAGAGGAGAGCTTCTGTTAAGTTTGGAAGGTAGGAGACAAGATACTGGCAGAAGTAAAGCTGTGAGGACCGGCCGTGAGTCGTGCTTCGGTAGCTCAGTTGATAGAGCACTTGTCCGCGAAAGGCAAAGGTCCCGAGTTCGAGTCTCGGTCGGGCACACAGTTTTAATCTGCCAGGAAGTTTCATATCAGCGCACACTCCGCTGCAGAGTGAAAATCTCATTGTAGATACCAACCTGTATTCTGTGGATCGGACATTTCATCATTAAAAAATGTGCTTCCAGGAGTCCCCCAAAGTACGGTGTTTATCCGTTCCTTTTTACCCTGTATGTCAGTGATACCTCGTCTGTGTTACATTCTTGTAACTATAATTCATATGCTGGCGACAACGAATTGTATCAAAGGGCCACACCAAAAAATACATTTGCGTCATTAGGTTTGACTGGAGACTTGTTTAGTATCAAGATTGGCACAAACCTGAGTCTCAAACTAGACCCTAAGAAGACACATGTGATCCTCACATTGCAACGAAGGTGCATCACGTGACAAAACCGTTTCTCCTTCACTCGCTGATTGTAACATGTTACCTCATTTAAAAGCAATATTGGAACTCGGTATAATTTTGGATGAATATGTAAGTAGAGCAGGACAGACTACAACAGCATGCAGAAAAAATCTTTTGCTTGCTTGCTTGCAATTCAAAATTTATATAAACACGTCCACCTAAGATAAAACCAAAACTAGGGCCGTCATTAGACGTGCCGAAGCTATGGCGTAGCTCAATACCTCCCGATGACTCGAGCTAGTCATGGACGTTCGCGTATGATGTGTGTGTAGCCCTCAGTTGTTTGATCATATTAGTCGTACCGCCTAGTCAGGGTGGATACAACCGGGGAAGCATCGTAATTTTTACACATTCCCTTTGTTTAATCATTTTGTAAGTCATTGTAGTCTTCAGTTCCTCTCCACATATCAGATACTATCATTTTTCAGTATTTACCATACAAAATTTGATAATTCAAATCCAGAACCTTGGCTGTATCTATGCATGATTCTAAATATTTCTCCTTTTCAACCATACGTCTGAGTAACAAAATCTCTATCGACGCATCTCATTTATCTTCCCCCTGTCCATGAGCGAACGAAAATCTGTCTCATTGTCAGCACAATCTAAGCTTCCCTTATCTTTGCTGTTACCGCCATCATTGCAGTTTTTTTCATTACCTTATCTACTTCTGTATCTCTATTATTTCTCTCTCTTCTCCAGCTTAATCATTTACGTCTCCAGATTTGATTCTTTCGTGAGAAATATACTTAACACAATATCAACAGCACTGAAATTTCCGTGATAAGTAGATTCATTACTATATTATTATTATTATTATTATTTAGTGTACTGTCTATTTAGCATTCTTAACTGTAAAGAAAATACAAAATTGTTAAGGCTTTCGTGGCCAATAGGCAGTTTGTAAAGAAAATCTCTAAAAAGTCTGGTGAGATGTAAAACAGGGCTTGAAGGCCTTTGTCTTACTAAATAAAATAAATAAATGATAATTTATTGGGTTTATTTTGGACCACCTGCTGCACAACTGAAAGTGGCGTCTGTTTCACCCCTTCTACGCTATTGCCGGCCAGAGTGACCGTGCGGTTCTAGGCGCTACAGTCTGAAACCGAGCGACCGCTACGGTCGCAGGTTCGAATCCTGCCTCGGGCATGGATGTGTGTGATGTCCTTAGCTTAGTTAGGTTTAATTAGTTCTAAGTTCTAGGCGACTGATGACCTCAGAAGTTAAGTCGCATAGTGCTCAGAGCCATTTTTTCTACGCTATTACACGGAAGTGTTATGAGTGGCCTGAAAATGCATTATAACTGCGATCAGCCTACTATGCTTTCTTTCAATATCTATTGGTCGCATTAAAAAAATTTTATGAGGGTGAAAATATTTTTTCGATAGATAGATCAAAAGAAAGTGCAGAAGACTGTTCATAGCTTCACTGCTACAATCTCTTTTTCAGACCAGTGGTTATTTGTTTAAGGCCAAAATATAAATTCCCATTGAATAAACAAATCTTGGTGTTTCCAGATATAAGAGAAATGAAACAGAATAACCACAATGAATTACGAAACAAGTTGTTGGCCTTAAAAAATGGACGTGCTACTGGTAGTAAGAAGTTTTGTGCATCAAATACCAGTTGATTACAACAAAATGGACCCGTAACGACAGGTTCAGACATAAATACTTGAATAGAAATGAACGTACGTTGAAGGTACTGTCAACATAATAATATCGAAACGAACAGTAACACAGCATTGCCAAAGGAAGTTGCGGTACACTTTGTGTGTAATCCAGCACAGACGATAAAAGGGACACTGATTACATTTACGTAATCGCTTTTTTCTGTCATCATGGTGACCAGTCACTGTGGAAGTGTGACGACATGACGTTTCCTGTGCTGTCTGTTGCGTAGTCGCATATAGAAAAGCATAAGTAATAAAGAGAACAAAAAGAATTCCCATTTCCACGTTGGTGTAAAAGCGTCGACCGAGGCCTTGGTACAGGAGTGGCATGTAGCCTCATACTGGTGTCTGTCTAGCTAGCGCTATAAATTTTTAGATACACTTGCCTATGCTGTCATGTGTGCGGATACTTTCTCGAGGTAAATCATTTTAATTTAAAGGTGACACGCTATGTTTTCGAGTGACACTGCATGAGCAAAAACTATAATTGAGTTTGTGTAGTCTCTTTTTCTGGTAGTGTTCCCTGTTACTGGTCCGTACATGACGAGTACTCACACACTCTAAATGCTCCACTTGTCGCTTCATCGCTTCTTTGATTTAAGACCGAAAGTGATCTGCTCCATGTGGCTGCGAATCGTGTGAATTTTGTTGGTTTGGCTTCGCGTTTTAGCTGTTTACCTGCTGTGTTTCTCAGACGGAGGTGCTGCGTTTGCCTCGGCAGATGTAGGGAAACGCCTAAATAACTCACTTGGAGTGGTTGGTATAACCTACGAATGGCCGTTAATCCATTGCAGGTATTCTATTAATGTGTGTTACTTCTCTGTTTTCCAACCTTACTCCATGCGTTAGGTATTAGGTGAGGTTCATGAAGTTGGAAACAGTATACACACGTAATACAATTAATGCAGAAGTTGGTCGAACACACAGATATTGTTTGTCTTTGGGTTGTCCAGAGATTAATCAGTGCCAACCAACACACAAGCTTCCGAACCCCTGAACTTCACAGTCGAAGTGAAAATGCATCGAATAAATCACAAAACATGCAATGAATTAAAATCATTTTGTGATACGTAGAAAACGTCGGGACACAATTTTCTGATGGGGAGTTGTTTTTGGCTTTGAAGTCTGCGTTTAGCTAAGTTATTGTACTAACGTGAAACAAATCCATTTGGAAGTATAACAGCGTACAGTTTCATTCTTTTGAGTGTTGTGTAGGGAAGGGTGGCTTATTGAGCTGAAGTAAGTGTACAGGAGACTCTCAGCACATGTTATGTGGCTATTTCGTGCAAAAAAGAAAAAAAAAGAAAAACAAAGAATGAGGCTTTATCAAATCCGAATTATAAACAGTGTGACATTTTATGTGTGCAGGAATTATATCGATGTATTAAAATTAAACTGAAACGTACTTAAATTTTATAGCTTTAGTTATGTTAGTTTTACTGGTTGCATTCTATCTGCGTTATAGACATACAAGCTCTTTCCCGTGCTGTTGTTAAAGACTCTGTATGCTTTAGTCTAATGAAAGGAATCGACATAAAACTAAGATAAAGCTGTTCACATCTCAAGGTTGATTTCAGAACCACAGTGCTTTACGATTGAAGGGTGACACCAAACGACAGTAAAACTTTGCATTTTTTACGTATATAAACACTAAATATTGTCTAGAAGGGAAGCAGAGATAAATGAGGAAAAATTCGTAGGATCGACTGAGGATCGAAAGCCGGACCTCTGTGTCTGGCTAACTGTCAAAGTACAAATCCAAAGTTACCAACTGGTAATAATGATACGGTATAAATTCAAGCAGAAGGAAAGGTCATCAATGTACTTAAAAATGAATGAAGATAAGGTATACAAATGCTACAAATAAGTATATTTGATTTGACTACATAAGATTTCACAAATCGCAGTGAGATAACAAAACTCTCAAATATAAACCAGCCGTGAACGGCCGAAACTGTCCTGGACAATGATTAACGTTCTACTGACCGTATCGACAAATAGCAACAAAAATGGTTCAAATGGCTTTGAGCACTATGGGACTTAACATCTTAGGTCATCAGTCCCCTAGAACTTAGAACTACTTAAACCTAACTAACCTAAGGACATCACACACATCCGTACCCGAAGCAGGATTCGAACCTGCGACCGTAGCAGTCCCGCGGTTCCGGACTGCAGCGCCTAGAAACGCACGGCCACCACGGCCGGCTAAATAGCAACAAAAGTTCTGTGTACTGAAGTGCGCGTCATTTATGTTGGCGGCCGAGTTTAGGTTCGTTCTGCGCATCTGACGTCACAAAACAGTCAGCCAATGAACAGAGAACGACGTTGCCAGAGCTCGACTGCAGTGCAGAGCATGGACGAGTGTCTTCAGTTTTAGAAAAGTCCAGTCATAAATAAAGTAATAGAACAAGAGCAATGTCTTGATGGCAGACTTTCTTTTATAGAAAGTTTGGAAAAAGCATTCTTTATACCAATTGCTTCATATTCTATTAATTAATTAAACCAAACAAGCAATAAGACTCCTAATTCAGGCGATAGCAAGGAAAGGTGTTTGTATCAATCACACTAACCGCTTTTTCGCAATAAAGAACAGCAGTAATTGTTTATTTCCTATTGTACTTCGACGAAGCGTGAGTAATTCATAGTCATACCAACAGCGTTTGTCAGTATTTTGCATGAAATGTTGAGTCCTCATGGTATACTGTAGTTCGACGAACTGCGATAGTGCAACGGTTAAAGTGTTGGGCTTCTACGCGAAAGGTTGTGAGTTCAAACCTTGGGCGGTGCTTAACATTTTCATTATTTAAAAACAATATCGAAGTGCCTTACTTCACGAATTATATTCGTTTAAATGCAATTTTTTGAAATTTCTAGTGCTTTGTCTCTTTCTAGTGCTTAACCCTTTCGCTGCTGCAGACACGTGCTCCCCGCATTCCGCGCTGTGCGCGATTTTGTCATCACTGCACTGCTCGCCTGTGCAGACACATGGTGTTCCCACTGCTTTAACACACTTGTCATTCGATTTCACAAAAGTTATTTGGCCCAAAAATTTGATTTTTACACATCTTCTTGACTGTTCCCTTCCCCCCCACCCCTCCCCCATAAATGACTTAATTTTGTTTCGATGTTCAACGCAGTTATTGTGCAGCATTAGATGTAGTAAACTATTGCACGAAATTTTGAAGAGTTTACAGAGGTAGAAGTTCGTAGCGTATACTTTCCGTATGGTCGAATTTAGTTGCCACAATGTTGAGAATGAAATGTGGACAAGATACCTAAATTTCATATAAAATTTACTGTATAACAATATCTCATTTAATTTAAGTACCACATAGGTGTCGTATGTAATATTGAGAAATATTCCGTCTTTCGCGACTGTAATAAAAGTTTTATTTACACTGGACGCGTTTGGCTTTATTTTAAAGCACTTCAGTCAATGAAAGGTATGGTACATACACAATGGCACTCATGTTCTCTTTCTTGTTTTTGTTCCACAGTCGCAGTTTTACCAATGGTACTGAAATACTTCTGCAACTGCAATAAGCGACTTATTTAGACCAGATGCGTTTCTCTCTTTTGAAGCATCTTCAGTGGACAGTATTTTGTCTCCTCCATTGCCAAGTCACCTTTCGTAGTTTTGTGCTGCGGTAACACAATATTCAACGTTTGTGTTGGCTGATCAGTGTTTTAGCAAATAAATGATGTTTGTGTGTGCCACACACAAAAATTGTATTTGACATAGCTCAGAGCACTTCACTGATAGACGGTATATTCAAGTCCTAATGTTCTTGTAAGTCCACAGTTTTGTTTAATGTATTTTGTCTACTTCCTTTTGATTGATTGAAGTGCTTTAAAATAAAGCCAAACGTGCTCAGTGTAAATAAAACTTTTGTTGCAGTCGGAACACGATGTGTCTGCACAGGCGAGCAGTGCAGTGACAAAATCGCGCACAGCGCAGAATGCAGGGAGCACGTCTTTGAAGCAGGGAAAGGGTTAATGCGGCCGTGGTGGCTTTAATTCATGAACTGCGCGCTCCCCCCTAAACGTAAGCTTGTGAACTATGCTATACTATGACGCTGCTTCTATTGGCGCGTGCGTCGTGTGCAACTGGCAACGCAGCAATCTCCCGCGTCTGGGCGGGCATGCGCGAGCCGCCAAGATAAAAGAATTAAACTATAACTATACTTGTTGAACTACTGACACTTTATTCCTCTGACAACGTACAATATGGAGAGGCTCCGCCGCAGCCGCAGTGGTCCACAACCCCACGACTACCGCAGTCCACTTCACCTCTCCGCCGCCCCACACCGAACCACTCTTTAAGGGTTATTGTGCGGTTCGGCCCCCGGTGGACCCCCCCCCCCCCCCCCCCTAGGGAACGTCTCACACCAGACGAGTGTAGCCCCTATGTTCGCGTGGTAGAGTAATGGTGGTGTACACGTACGTGGAGAACTTGTTTGCGCAGCAATCGCCGACATAGTGTAGCTCAGGCGGAATTAGGGGAACCAGTCCGCAGATGGAAAACCGCCTAAAAACTATCCACAGATTGGCCGGCTCACCGGACCTCGACCCAAGTCCGCCGAACGGATTTGTGCCGGAGACCAGGCGCCCCTTCGCGCCCGGAAAGCCGTGCGTTAGACCGCACGTCTAACCGGGCGGGCATTACTACGTATTACTGAAATACCTTCCGAAATCTGTGGCATACTAATGATTATGTCGAAAATTTTCTGGGAAAGAGCATCTTCTAGCTACAGAACGCAGCATTACATCATTACAACTAATGGGAGATACGCGGTCTGTTACGAAATGAATGCAGATTCAGTCAGGTATCTTATCTTCGTGATCCTTACGCGAAACGTAGTTGGTGGCAGTAGAATCGTTTTGCAGCCAGTTTCAAATGCCGGTTCTCTAAATTTTCTCAATAGTATTCCTCGGAAAGAACTTCGCCTTCCCTCCAGGGATTCCCATTTGATGTCCTGAAGCACCTCCGTAACACGTATGTTTACTGGATTTTTTTTTCTTGTTTAGGTCCATACTACCCTATCACAAAATATGGAAAACAAAGAGCTTGTAGTAGAACAGGTCCACTGTCAGAGGTATCAGAACGATTTTCACTTATAACTTTCGATCCGTTCGATTCCGGACCAGGGTACTTTTCCTTTAAGTGATACATGTACCCTTCTCCATCATCCATGAATGTTTATAACATCATCACGGAATCACCCTTCCATACCACATGAGTGTCCACGTCACCAGGCAGCGTTCAATGCCGCGATGGTTAGTAATCATGTCGTTGTGGCTTAAGACTCGAGTTGATTCAGTTAATGACGAGCTATAGAGGAGACCTTCTTTCACTGAAGAAATGTAGTGCTCTCCTGCAGGAGGAGAACGAACACCCAGTTACAGAACACCTTAGTTTGAGAAAGGACCTTCGTTTTGTAGCAGTATAGTGATGCAACTCACATAACCCAGACAAGTAATGTTCTTATAAAATAGTCAGAGAGATCAGGAAAAATTCACAATAGTATGATTTCTAATCCGACTGTTAACATAAATAGCAGCTTGGTTTCCGTTTTCGGAATACTCAACTTTTCAAACTGGTATAAGCCGTCTACTACCTGCACTTTCTGAAGACGATAAAAGTATCGCAGTCGAAGACATGGAAACGCGTAGAATCAATGCTAAACGTTGAAAGCTATTGATTGTAACGAAACGCTTCGTTGAGGAAGAATAAATCGTATGTGGAACTCTGAAGCACGAAAAATCTAAACATTTGTTGATATTACAGGTTACTGGTTTGCAAGCGCGTTAGGGCACATTAGCATGTGAAACAAACATCGCCGAATATTTTGTTTTGTGTATCAAAATTAGATTATTCAGAAAGTGGAAGTAAAAATGGCGAAAGCGCCGAACTATGCAGCCGAGACAGCTCTAAAATGGTGCGAAAGTAAAGTGGTAACTGATGGAACATTGCAAAAATTTGCGGCTGTTTAGAGCCAATTGTTAAGTAAAGAAACGTTAAGGATAGGCATATGTGAAACAAACAGGATGTGATGAACTTTACTGACAAATTTATGGCACTTTCAGGAATGTATATTGAAAAATCAGAATGTCGTTCCGCGCTATAGAGTAATACGATGGTGATGTGTTAAAGCTACGTGGATGGCACCTTTGCATGAAAAATACTGACATTATTATGATTGTAATGTCATTTGGACAAGAAAAAGTAACAAAACGTAAGCAGTAAATTACATTAGTAGTGTAATAATGACCGAGCAAAGCAAGTAGGTAAGCTTTTGTTAGACAACTCTTCAGTCTGTAATGTATTACTTCACAACTGTTCTTTGAGAGCAGCTGTTCAAAATATCAACTGTCATAACGACACTGTGCTCCAAAGCACTGTGGGCGTAGCACATACACTGCTATCCAAAGACGTCGGCAAACAATTTGGTCAACTTCGAAACTACTGGAAATCATGGAAATTGGAAATTTGTGGTAAGGACTATGGGACCAAACTGCTGTGGTCATTGGTCCCTAGGATTACGCACTACTTAATCTAACTTATACTAACTTAGGCTAAGGACAACACACACACCCATGCCAGAGGGAGGACTCGAACCTCCGATGGAGGGAGCTGCGCGAACCGGGACAAGACGCTCCAGACCGCACGGCTACCCCGCGCTGGAAACCATGTCTCTTAGAGAAGTCGACTGGGAGATAATGTCCCAGTAATTAGTAACCATTTGGCGTCTTATGTGGTGGCAATGAGAAATGTAAGTCTAAATTGTAGGGTTTGGTTCAAATGGCTCTGAGCACTATGGGACTTAATTTCTGAGGTCATCAGTCCCCTAGAATTTAGAACTACTTAAACCTAACTAACCTAAGGACATCACACACATCCATGCCCAAGGCAGGATTCGAACCTGCGACCGTAGCGGTCGCGCTGTTCCAGACTGTAGAGCGTAGAACTGCTCAGCCACCACGGCCGGCTTGTAGGGTTTTATGATAACGCTTAGGACTAACGTGTGAGAGCTATAGTAATAATTGTCCACAAAGTACGGTCAAACCGAGAGAGTGCCGTACTTCAAGTAACTAGGCGAGATCCTTGAACACACTGGCGGAGGAAAAAATGGCATAGATAATCCACCTACAGAAACTGGAGTGGGCCTACGGAAGAAGTTGAGATATCTACAACAAAGAAGTCTCTCCACACACAAAAATTTATCCACTAGAACACTGTTATCAAATCAGAAACCCGGAACGGAAAATTGAGAGATTTTCGGCTCGAACAGAACGGAAGATGGCTACAGACTAAAATCCTAGAAAACAACAAACATTATCCAACCTAGTAGTAGATCTCCGAAAAAATTAGATTAAAATTTTATGTATTTGACACATACCGAACGACTGAAAACCGTCACTACATTTAAAAAGTCCAAACAGATGTAGAAAGGGCCCAGCTTCCTGAGTTTGACAGAACCTAGTACAGACAAAAAAAAAAAAAAAAAAAGACAGATGTGAAGTGCAATCGGAGAACGAAAATGCGAAAGAATAAAATGAACTAAAGAAAGAAAAAATTCACAAAGAAAAAGAGATCTGCATGGAAACTCATAAAATTAAATTAGAAAGCTCTGCGTGATCGCGCAGGGTTCAATAGTACGTAATAATAATAATAATAATAATAATAATAGTAGTAGTAGTAGTAGTAGTAGTAGTAGTAGTAGTAGTAGCCGTCGTCGTCGTTGTAATAATGAGTCTATTACTTCTAGCTGTTAGCCACAATCGTTATTAACCTCTATCATCAATATTTGTATGCAGGTGTACTTGCTTTGGCAACTAAATTTCACTTAAGTAACATGTATAATTGTGTTATTTCCTCTTACGTGTTACCAAAGAACGACGTTCAGACCAAATTTTTGACACTGACGGGAGCACTCTGTATTTTCGTTGTCATATGCCGACCACCCTAAGAACTTCTGTATACATTTTTTGAAAACAGAAAGTGAGGTAAACCCGAGGGAGTGAATTATGTACTTCTTAAAACCAAATCTAGGATTTCCATGCGAAAATAACAGCGATAAAGTAGCAGAAAATTTGCAGATGTGTAACTCAGAAAGACAAACCATAACCTCGTGGGCTGCTGAAAATTTACAAAATTCGTAGTTCAAATGAAGCAGTGAGCAAATAACGCAGACTGTTTGAAGTAAAAAGAGGGGAGGGTGACGAGGAGAAGAGTAGGTGTGGTACACGACACGACAGTGTAGATCCTTAGAGGTGTCGTTACAGTTGGGAAGAGCCAGTTTAGGAGGAGAGGCAAAGTTGGCGAAGGCGGGATATGGCCGTTGTGCGGGTCAGTGCGGGCGCGGATAGTCGCTGGCCGTCGCTTTACGGCGCTTTTATGACGTTGCCGGCACTGCCACCTTTATAGACCCGTAAAGATTGCCAGTGTGTCCTGCCCTCCCTCGGGAGTGCCCTGCGCCGTCCCCTATCCTCTACATTCCTACAAAAATACTTCTTGCCGACCCTCTCGCAATTTGGAAATAATCCGCACGATGGCTTCTCGATAAGTAGAAATCCATCGCTGATGGGAAGTCAAATTTGCGGATGGTTATTTTTTCGGATTCTCCTTCTCACTCCTCATCGTTATAGCAGAGATTGCTCTTCGTGGTAGTGGTGGAAGGTACTTCTCTCGAACCACACTGATTGAATAACTTTTCGTCTTTGATTTAAGCTGCGGAAAGGAATGAATAGGGGCAGTGTATAGGATTACACCTCCTCCGGTTTCCATTGATGATTGGTTATAGGAAGGGTTCTTTGTTGATCCGTTAACGTGGTGGATGTGTTTAATTCCTGTCGCTCCCTTGGTAATCTACAAGAGAGATTAGCGGTTTCTCTATCTTCCTCCCTCCCTTCCTTACGTCCTTCTACATCTTATTTTAGTAGGTGAGACTAAAACACGATCTTACACTTCTTAAGCCGTCGACGCACGGAACGAGGCAGCTGACGTTGACGTGCATGCAGACGGGATATCCAACGTCCTGAGACACAACGCCGTTGGCACAGGGCACGAGGTGATTTTCCGCTCTCAGTAATTCCAGTGGCAGTTGGCTTTATTTCGTTCGCAAACTGTACAGTGTGGACACGAAAATAGACGTTCGTAGAATTTTTACGTCAGGTCTAGTAAACGCTAATTTCCTCCCTTGTCCATATGCTAGTCACGTTGTTCTGCCTGTGGTATGCATAAAGTGTAACAAGACAAAAATGAAAGATACATGTCCACTCGGTAAGGATACCAGCTTATAAAAGTTCACCAAATTGAACAAACTCACTGCTGATAAAAGAGAGCAGCTATATTTACATAACATCAAATATTACAGAAATTATTTCTACTAACAGAACCTTCTAGAAAACGTGCAGATGGAAAAAGAAGTTTACAGCAGGATGCGAATTCTTTACCTACCGCCCCTCGATTCATTACTGTGGCGCCTCAACCAGCTACGTTATGCTAAAACTCTGTTACTAGCGATTACGAATTTTGTATTACAGTATTCTCAAGGCTTTAATCATCGAAATGTTATTAACTAATATTTAATCATATCAAAGCCTAACAAGAACGAATCTTCAATGGTTCAGTGCCTTAAAACGGATTAGAAACAGCATAGAGTGTACGTACCACACAAAATCCACCCTATATGGACTTCTGCTGTACACGACAAATATAGTATGGAGTCTTGATTTCTGCTTGTGACGTAGGGAGCGTTCTCCATTCTTTTTAGTTCTTCTTTACATAGCACGTTGCCGAAATATGGCAGAACTTATTTTGTGTTTCACGTGAAACAGCAGGACGTGACGTAGAGCCCCACGCCAACGTTACCTAACTTGCCCCGTGTGCCGACGGCACGTATTGCAACCATCGAAAATATACAGTTAAATACCCGACCAAGCCTTATTTTTCTATTACTGGGCGTAGTCGCAGATTCGAAAATCTAATGTGATTCTCCTGGCAAGATCATTGTAGAACTGGTTTGCCATAGTCCTCGCCGTGACCTGTGATGATGCTGTCCAAGATGAGTAACAGAGGTGGTCACCGATGCGCTGTAAAATAATCCAGGTTTCGATACTGTGGATTTATTATGAAATTGGAAAAAAGGAATTCATGAAACTAAGTGTCGACACACAGCATTAATATCTTTGTTAGAGGTGGATCGTCCAGATGAACGGTCCCATTAGACGCACAGATGATCATCAACTCTGTCGCAAGCTTACAGTTCATGATGTAATATGGATAAATAGATTTAAACCACGAGTTTGACCATGAATTATACGCCACCACCTTTCGTCATCTTCCTGTCCAGATACTGTTACTGAATATGTAATTCACCAGACATTTTAATTTTGTGCCACTCTATAAAAAGCCACGACAAGCATAATATGCACAACCAGCGAATAATACGCCTCTTGTTGACCCAACAAAGATCGGCCGATGCCTGTGAACTGACAGGAAATTTCCGAAAGTTTGACATGTCAGTTCTGTACAGTTGATTTGTTAATACTTTATAGTACCTCTGGCTTGACTTACGACGGTTTGACGTTACTGTCTTCTTTGTTAGTTTTGTATCGAACTTCATGAATTATTAGATGGTCATCTGACCATACTGTCGCTTTGTTAACGTGTGATCTGCTCACATAATAGCTGGTGGATATGTGCTGACCTTCCCATCTCAGCGCGCAGAATTATGCACCTCACAACCCGCAAGAGTAATTAGCACGGTTGTATTCTCTTTCTTAGTGCCTATTTCGAGCGCTTTCTAAGCACTGTGGCTGGCAGACTACAGTCAAACACCTCTTCTTGCATGCGTAAGTACACGCTGCTGCGACGACTAGTAACAGAAGTGGACGCCTTAGGTTCAAAAATGGCTCTGAGCACTATGGGACTCAACTGCTGAGGTCATCAGTCTCCTAGAACTTAGAACTACTTATACCTAACTAACCTAATGACATCACACACATCCATGCCCGAGGCAGGATTCGAACCTGCGACCGTAGCGATCGCGCGGTTCCGGACTGTAGCGCCTAGAACCGCTTGGCCACTCCGGCCGGCGGACGCCTTAGGTAGTTACTTTCTATAAGTCCTCTGCATATCACTTGTTGTATACATCTACTATTCTCTTTTACATAGTTCAGACGCCGGGTGATAAATCTGCTCCCGTTTCTCGTTATACGCACGTTCTGCAGAATTTGGACAGAAGTATGTAAACAGCAAAACCACAACATATTATTGTGTACAAAACCGGTTAGCATTCAAAACAGCTTCCAGTCGTCTCGGAATGGGTATATACAGGTCCTGTATTGGTTTCAGGGGAATCTACAACATTCTTTCTACAAAATAATGGCAAGGCCAGGTAACAATGATGGAGATGGCAAGCGATCGCGCACCCGTGTCTTCAATGTAGAGATATGTTGACTGTGGTGGGCAAGGGAGATGCGACAATTGAGCCTCATGCTCACAAAATCAGTCCTGTGTGAAGAGGGGGCCCTGTCGTCTGGGAACGCAGCATTACCATTGGGGAACAAACATTGTTCTATGGAAAGAACATGATCAACTAAAATTGTCACATAATCCTTTCCACAATGTTATCTTTTAGAATTTGGCACAAAATTACACGACATGACTGTCCAAATCATCACCGAACCCCCGCCGTATTTCACTCTTGGGACGTTAACTCGGCCCGAAGTTGGAAACAGTGTGAAACAAAACTCATTCGACTACATGACTTTCTTCCATGGCTCCATAGCCAAGGGTTTAAGGCTTCGGCACTGTGTTTTCCTTTTACGGGCATTTGCATCAGTGATGAGTGGTTTTGGAATTCCAGCTCGCCCTGCAATTCCATGCTTCTGGAGCTCCCTTCGTTTTGTTTTGGTGCTGACGTGGCTCGAGAGTGAGATATTCAGTTCCACAGTATTTTTGCAGTTGTCGTCCTCTTAATTTTCGTCACAATCGTCTTCAATGACCGACTGTTACCATCACTCAAAACACAATTTCGTTCGCTTTGTGGCGTAGCGGATGGTGTTTCTCCGCTTTCCCTGTGTACGATATAGATCTTCGACACGGTGACTCTTGAAACACCAAACACTCCGGCTTCCTTGGTTGCGGAAGCACGCACCATACGAGCACCAACAATTTTCCCACGTTCGACTTCACCTAGCTCCGACACACTGCACTCAGAAATACACTAAACACTGTTCTGCCCGCAACTGACAATTGCAACGTATTGAGGACATTACACGGATGCCGCCCGTGGTCAATAACAACAGCGCAACCTGTAGGCTTGGCTAGCATTTACATTTATGTTCAAGAATGCATTTCTCGTGGTCTTTCCGTATTTTTGTCCAACCCCTGTATGTATGGCCGCTCTGTGCGCTACCTGCAGTTTTTCTCCATACGAAACAATATGAAACAATTTGAAATGCACATGTATTCATGTAAACTGGTTCGCTCCGAATGATATACATAAAAAGTTAATTGATGTACTAACGGTAGTGTCTTAGTTACGTGGAGATCTAGCACCGTTTAATTGCATTTTAAATGCACTGATAGTGATTCTTGCCTGGGGCAGGAAGGGAAAGGAGGGAGGGAGGGAAGGGGTGGTGGTGATGATGGATCCTTGGTAATCCTCGGCGTTTTTTTTCTTTATTCTCTCCGTATCTCCACACACTTTCCAGATATATTCGCTGCTCGTTGAGAATAATATCTGCACATAATCTCAGGTGAAACATATCTTACCACATAATTTCCGACTTGCATTCGTATGCGTGAATTTTCATTTTTTTTTTCTCCACAGGAATGTGGGGAACCGATGCTAGACCATATTGTTGTCTTCAGTATTTGGAGTGCTTTTTAAAAAGATAACTTTACCCTAAGTCGCCTCAGCTGTCGTTATAGTTACAAATAGTGATTACGACTAACTGTATTCTTTCTTTTGCTACTGCCTTTATCCTGCATTGTGCGCAGGGGTCGGCATGGTTAAGTACGGATTTGGCATGGTTAAGTACGGATTTGGCATGGTTAAGTACGGATTTGGCATGGTTAAGTACGGATCTGGCATGGTTTAGTACGGATTTGGCATGCTTACGTTAAGGGGTGGCCAGATGCCTTTCCTGCCGCCACCCCATACCCCCTGGGACGGAATTAGTGTACCCCAGCTGTCCGCGTCTAGTGTAAATCGTGAAATAGTGTGAAAGTGTTTCAAATGTCTGCGAGTCATGTAAATGAGGCGGGACGTGGGGACCAGCTCGGTATTCACCTAGTAGGATGTGGGAAACCGCGTAAAAACCACATCCATGCTGGCCGGCACACCGGCCGCCGTCGTTAATCCGCCCGGGCCGGCGCGCCTACTCGAGTCCAGGAAGCAGCGTGTTAGCGCTCTCGGCTATCCTGGCGGGCTTACGACTAACTGTATGACCCACACATAATTATTATAATCCCATTCAGGAGCGTGGTTAAAATCTCATTCTAGTAATCCAGATTCGTTTTTTCGTGATCTTCCTAAATCATACCAGGCATATGGCAGTATGCTTTCTATGATAAATGCTGCGGCCTATTTTCTGTTCATTCAGTGCCCAGTAAGAGATTCTCATCTGTATCTAATGGCTCTTCGGCGATGCAACTGTAAACCCTAATCACGTTTTTTTTTACGTATTTCTATTTTCTAAAGTGGATGAAGCTGTTACTATTTGGAAGAAACAGAATGTGCATACCACCTATTGCGTTAACATTTATTTGTGGCTCAGTGTTTTGTAATCCCCTATCGAACCAGGAAATCTTGGTAAAGGAAACAACCTCTACTGTTAGCAGCTTCATTTTACGGATGATTGCGGCACCAACAAAAGTGAATAAATTTTATGGTTATTTTATCTGTGATGTGTAGGGGCCGCGGCCGTTAAGGATTGTCCGTGAAATTTGTTGCGTTCTTCACCAACTTATTTTAGTGTAATTATAGTGAACAGTAGCTAATCTATAACACGTAGTCACGAAAACTGTGTACAAACATTCACGCAAATATCATGTAAGCATCTGAAGCAGAAATTTTTGGGCCCTAAATGCATCGTACATATTTAATAAACTAGTAACTGTGAATGAAGGCTGAGTTTTATTCGTATTTCTTGCAAATAATATAGTCATGTTCCTAATATCAATCCGGTGATGAAATTAAGGTCGCTACCAGTCGCACATTCTGAACTCAAATACAACAGCAAAAGTAACTCTCATTCGGTCGGTGTGTAGTTGTGATAAGTTTCTCTTTGGGCATGAACGGTCTTGTAATGAAGACTTCTACTTACTGACTAGGTTGGTAGTAAGTGCTACTCTTTCGCTGTGCAGATTAATCGGTTATCAAAGGTTTACCATCAGCTAGTCTTGTCTACTTGCTTTTTGTTTATATATAATAGAAAAAATAGAAAGTTTTTTTGCTTTTAAAATTCTGCGATTGTTTCCTTCTTCAGAATGATGGGATAACACTTTCAGCTCGTATGCAGTCAGTGTCAATGTTTTCATCTGGACAAAGCATGCGAACTCTACGGAGATGAAGAACACCTGCGTATGATTACAGTCCGCAAAGCGTCGTGTTCAAACTAGTTCCCCCGTCTGTTCCTGCTACTAGTTTGGAGCGGAATTTACTCATAGAATATGTACAGACTACCTTCGTTCGTTACCAGGGTCGCCAAGAAGGCGAAGGTCCAGACGATTGCTCCATTTAGAAGATCTGTCTAGACGGAACGAGTAGGGGGCAATGCAACAAAGCTGCGCATGGAAAATATAACTAGGAACAGTGGTCGGAAAAATGTGCGGATGTAATATTTTGATTCGGAGGCTAGGGGATTGAGAGCACCTGTTGGTGGGGAGTCGGGCATATACCGTGGTTACGAGCAATTCGGGAAGTTGTAAAACTCGGGCGCTGCACTTTACTGGCTCGCTCGTCTCCAGACGACTGCTGTTCGCCGTCACATAATCTGAGATACTGGCATTGCAGCCACGCTGTTAATCATTGCGCGGCCTGAGCACTGTCTGTATATTACTCTGGGTGAACAATTATCTAGTAACTCATGAGGATTGTTAAATGCAGGACATATTCGTAGTCGTTGATCTCCAATCGTTGATGCGCCGCAAGCACACATTCGCGTAATACATAGATTTCCGTTTCTTAACAGTAACTACCGGGTGGTTATAATGAAAGTGCAACTACTCACGGAGGTCGCGAGTGGACTGTAATAATCGTCTAGCAGAGAAACTTGGTAGATATTCTAATGCGTTAATGCGGAACAGATTTGTATTGGAAAAGAAATAGTTCCAATTTTGGCCACCGGGTGCAAATCTGACGCTATACGGCATCTCATTGGCGTCTCCGGTGCTCATATTGAACAAATTGTCTAAGCGGCGGTTAATAACAAAATAGACATTATCCCTTTCTCACTCGTTTGGCTTTCACTGCCCACGTGCCATTCCTAATCCATTACCTATGGAAACATTTCTATACGTTTTTCTTGCATTCATAGCGCCAAATTTGCACCTGGTGGTTAAAATTGGAACCATTTTCTTCCAGCGCAAATCGGTTCCGTATTCACGCATTATAATATCGCTGCCATACGTTAATTACGGCACACACTTGATCTCTGTGATTAGCTACACTTTAATTATGAGCATCCGGTATGTAAGTATTTCTTGTGTCACTTTTTACGTTATGCCTCCTTTGTACTGTGGATTGCAAAAAAAGACTTTTATTGTAATTTTTTAAAAGTTTTCTCTTTTAATGGACAATTATATGAATGCGTGGTGTCTGAAAGAGCAGGCACCACGCATTCATATAATTGATTTGCATTGATAGGCAATGGATCCACCTTCTTCAGTGCGGATGCACAAGTACGTCCGACATCCTGTGGGAATCTCAATGGACAGGGGCTGCAGAAAGTTGGCGCTCGGTGAGAATGTGGGTCTCTGTGAGGCGTACCGAGGTAGTCCGCGCAGTTGCTATAAACACTGTGTCCCAGATGGCGCTGTGGTTAACGCAACTGATTAGTAAACAGGAGATACCGGATTCGAGTCCCGGTCTGGCTACATTTTCACTCGTCGCCGCTGATTCCGTGTAATTCCCCGATGCATCTGACATCACTCATCCCTTCACTTTCTTTTACTTTCTCTCCGCCCCCCTCAATTTACATTTAGTGGACAATGTTAGTCTGTGTACGACATGTAAGAACTACGTATAAATTGCTCGTGACTGAGTTGTTCGTGCTAAAGAGAGCACTGGTATTTCTAACACACGAAGAGAAATGTCGTAAAATTTATAGTGTATTGTGAAAATTAGAGAAAACAAGATAGTAAAGGAAAACTGTCAATAATGTGGCAAATTCCGAAATGCTAACTCCAAACTATTTTATGGTAGCGAAAGATGTCTAATTTTAATAATTTGGCAAACTCGCAAAAAATGAGAATTATGGCAGGACCATCATCAGATGAAAATGAATGACTCACATTGCGCAAAAGTGTTCAGTAGAAGGGACTTCTGAGGACTAAACAAGCGATTAGCAAATCGGAGCCGAAATTGGTCCTCTGTAACAAGTGTGGAATACACCTTAGAAACTATATCATCGGCCTTAGGGCTCGACTTTTAGTGGGCTCAATCCGAATAGGGTTAGCAGTCGAGAATTCAGTTCCCACCAGCGTTGATTGCTCTAATAAAGCTATTTGCCAAATGTCTCGACGTCATTAAAGTTTTCCAACTGCCTGATATAGGATTGTGGCGGTGAATGGTGTCACGTAGTATTGTTGCTATTTGATATTTGCTGCATCCATTCGCGGTTTAAGCTGAAAATGGAAGAATGATTGAATGCTTTAATCTCTCGCACATCTTACGGTTTCTTTCAGGTTAATTGTCCTTTCCGCATAATGGCACAGGAAATTTCAGTAGCAGTCTTTCGCGAAAATGATTTTATCGAGCGTGGTAACGGAACGGTTAGGTCGAGGTAATTGCATTCGGGAGGAATGTGTTTCAAATCGTCGCCCTTCCGACCACCCAAATTTTAGTATTCGCTTGTTTCCGTAAATTTATCATAGCAAATACCAGGATGATTCATATGAAAGGAGCACGATCAATTTCCTAAATATACTACTCGAAGCCGCTCCGTGCTCCGTCTCCTATGACCTCGTCGTTTTTACTTAAATCTTAGTCGTCGTCATCGTCCTCCTCCTCCTCCTCCTCCTACTTCTTCTTCTTCTTCTTCTTCTTCTTCTTCTTCGAGTGGAACATTGCTCTGTTTCCATCGTGTAATCACCGATGATCCGCATTTCACAGTTACATTGGTAAAGTGATCCATTTTCAGTTTAACATTCATTCGAAATAGCATTTACTAGTCATGATAAGGACGGCTATTGAGTTTGGCTTATTGCTTTCTGATGTTGGCTATCGATTTATATAAACACGTCCTTCAGCAATTTGCTAGAATATCTCCATTGCTAAATATTCAGAGAGAATGGGAAAGAAAGATAAATAAGATGTTCAAGAAATAGAACGGATACAATGAGTTTAATTATGCAGAAAATTCAGAGAGGACTAACATGCTTCATCCACAGTCTACTCAAATTGTGACCATGTGTCAAAACCCTGAAAAAACCACCTTTTGCAGCTCGTATCGTTGCGAGACGTGTAGGCAGTGTGTCAATGAGGTTACGGAAGGTAGCGAGCGACATGAATGTGGAGCCATGTCGACACAAGTGCCGTGGCCAACTGCGCTAGGTTTCTCAGTTGAGGACCCATCATGCGAAAAGCCCGATCGATGTGCTTCCACATATTATCGATTGGGTTTAAACCCGGCGTATTTGGTGGACAGGGTAGTACGGTAAACTCATCGTGGTCCCTTCGAACTACGCATGTACAACGCGAGCTGTGTGACACATTGCATTGCCCTGCTGGTGGACGCCATCGTGCCAAGGAAAAACAAACTGCATGTAGGGGTGAACATCGTATCCAAGGATAGATGAATACTTGTGTTGATCCATTGTGCATTCCAGAATGACGAGATCGCCGAGGGAATGCCACGAAAACATCCCCAGACCGTAACGAATGCAGGGTGTTTGTTTTCAGACGTTTCACTCCGTACACGCGAACGGCCATCTGTCCATTGGAGCATAAAACGTGAATCATCTGAAAGGCCACCTGTCTCAACTCAGTGGATGTCCAGTTGGGGTTTCGGCGTGCAGATTCCAGTCTTCGTCGCCGATGAACAGCAGGCAGCATGGATGCATACACCAGGGGTCTGCTGCAGAGGCCCATACACAGCAACGTTCGCTGAACGATTGTTGGGGGGGACACTGTTGGTAGCTCCTTGGTTCAGGTGCTCGATAGTTGCACGTCTATTCACCCGCACACATCGCCGAAGCCTTAGATCACCCCTGTCATCTATGACCGATGACTCACCACAGTTGCCTCAGCGCGTTTTGGAAAGCGCTGTTTTTCCATGCATGATACACTTTAACCACGGCGGCACGCCAACAGTTTACAAACTTAGCCGTTTCGAAAATGCTTCACCCTTGTTTCAAAAGCCAGTAATCATACCCTTTTGGACGTCACATAAATCGCTCCATTTCCACATTAGGACAACGACTGCACTATTGTTAGCATCCCCTCGACACGCTTTTTATACCCTCCACGCTAGTGTTGCCACCTGCCGTCAGAGAGTGGTTATTGCACGTTGACGTCGAACATAGGCAGTGGTCGCGTTAATGTGACTGGGCCGTGTACAATGCCCCACATGCCAGAAGAAGTTAAACACTCATTGTTTCTGCATGCAGAAAAAAGTTGAGTAGCGATGGTGCGTGTCGGTTAAGAAGCATCTTATTTCAAAAGAGTGGCGTGAGTCGTATGGAAACTCCGACGTTAAAATGAAGAACAAAGCTCTCATAATTTACCAAGAAAGAAAGGTCCGAAACTTTGGTTCAGATTTCAAAACTTCGTGGCGCGCACTGCGATAAATTGGAAGACGAAGTGCAAAAGACGGAAAGATATACTCCGCCATTTTGTTCAGTGTTGCAGCTATAAGTAGGTTCAGATCCGATGTTATTAGTCCATTGCCATGACGATGTATATAATCGGAGCGTGAAATCGAGGACCAGTCACCAAAAGAGGTACAGAGGAAGTGTGGCAGGAATGGTTAACCAAAAATCGGTACAAAAGTTAAAATAAGATGGAATTTAACGGAGAAAGGCGGTTTCAAAGCTGAAAAATGTTGAGCCCTTGGGCAGCCATAAAAGAATGTGAGCCTCTACAACGAAAAGATTTGGACCTAAAATAGGTGTGACTATCAAAGTATTAATGTGCCTGCTAATGATGGCAACTGAAATATGCAGTCATATACGTACAGCTACCACCATCAACTCCATTAGAATATAACGGTTGCGACATCCTCGTCGTGCACCTAGTTTATTCGCCACAGAACCGCAAGTTGCGTGTACAGGGAGCGGCGCTTAAATCCTGACAAATTTGAATTTGAATTTCCCGCCATATCGTAGTTCCGCCGGAGGTCGCGATTGGCGTTCTTGAAAGCCATAGGCATGTAGTACACAGTCAGAACTTCAAAATGTCAGATGTTTCGGACAAGGGTGGAGTTCAATCGAAGAGCCGCGATTATCGAAAGTCTTCGCGCTGGGCATTCGCCCACAGAAATAGTTCGATTCTTCGCGTAACCGAGATCGACTCTACGATATTGTGGCCAAGTATAATGCTTCAGAGAAGTCTGGGAAAGATTCCGGTAGCCCGGCGAGGAAACCTCAGTCGAGGAAACGCGTGTCACGAACTGCGACAGTCATCGAAAAGGTTCAGGAGCTGATTTCGGAGGACGCGGGGGCAATCGCTGAGGAAATAGGCGTCAGCATTGAATATGTGCCAGCGAACAATGCGTCGGATGGCAGAAGAGACCTCATAGGAGCCATTTAGTCCAAAACGGGCTCTCGGATAACGCTGACATGTTCTGGTCGAAGGAGCTCTTGCCCCCGAATAGCCGGGATTTGAATCCCCTCGACTACTATGTTTGGAGCGTAATCGAAAGAGTGGCCAATAAGACAAGGCACCCTAATGTTGCGTCTATACGCACCGTTATCGAAGCAGCATTCGCGAATATAGACAATGCTGTTCTAAAGAGTGAGTGCGATCAAATGGTTCAAATGGCTCTGAGCACTGTGGGACTCAACTGCTGAGGTCATTAGTCCCCTAGAACTTAGAACTAGTTAAACCTAACTAACCTAAGGACATCACAAACATCCATGCCCGAGGCAGGATTCGAACCTGCGACCGTAGCGGTCTTGAGTGCGATCGCCCCAGGACAAGATAGGAGGTGGTCATTGCGGCTGAAGGGGGCTACATCGAGTAATGTTACTCTTGAAAGATACCACTGCTTACATGTAAAAGGATTTTCGTTTGTATTTTGTTTTAAAAAATGTGCTTTTAAAAAAGTTGCATTTGTCCGGATTTAAACGCCGCACCCTGTGCGGAGCCCATTATTGGTTGATACAGCCAAGGGACGTCGTCCTGGGAAGAGCAACTCATCCACCTTGGTCAGCGCATAGGCGCTTCACTTGAGCCTTCTTGCGGCGGTCCCCGTCGTTGTCGCAGTTCTAGGTAGCTCGTCTGACAAGGGAAGCATACACCCAACGGGTTCAAAATGGTTCAAATGGCTCTGAGCACTATGCGATTTAACTTCTGAGGTCATCAGTCGCCTAGAACTTAGAACTAATTAAACCTAACTAACCTAAGGACATCACACACATCCATACCCGAGGCAGGATTCGAACCTGCGACCGTAGCAGTCCCGCGGTTCCGGACTGAGCGCCTAGAACCGCTCGACCACCGCGGCCGGCGCACCCAAAGGGTCACAGATCTTGGTGGCGTTGGGAGCACGTAACGCGGTAACGAAAATATGTAAGTCGAGCAGGCAGAATGAGGAACTATTCTAGCGACGAGACGGGCCACAAACAGGGAGTTCATTGACATAAGCGACTTTGGCAAAGGCTAGATTTTTATGGCCAAGGACCTGGGAACGAACGTGTAGGAAACTGGTAGAATGTTCGCGTGCTACTGTCGTGAGCATCTATAGATGCTGCTAGGGGCTCATCACAGAACATGGAGGGCGGGGCCTTACCAGCACTGTGAAGTATGATAGGCGGCGATGTGTGGCATATCTGAGAACAGAGTACAAAACTAGTGCAGGCACAAGTGTTTCGGAGCACATCGTAGTGGGAACAGTATCATCGAGATTAGAGTTTGGATCGGAGGAAATGTATGTCGTTTCTTGTTACACAGGGTCGTTGGTCATGTGCAGATAAGCCGTCATTCGGGAGAACGGCTGCTCGAAAGATACACGGCGCCGCTGACACAGGCCGGTTGGGGCAGTATTATTCTTTGGGTACATTCACGTGGGCTTCCATGGGATCTGTGGTGGTAATCGAAGGCACCATGACATCCGTATTCTACGTGAACGTTATTTTCCAACCTCTTGCATCCCTTTCCCGATGGCGGAGCATCTTCTAGCAGGATAACTGTCCGTGTCACGTGATAAGAATCGTGCTACAGTGGTTTATGGAGCATGATTGTAAATGTTAATGTCTTGGCCAGTAAATTCAGCTGATCTGAGCCCGATGGAACGTATCTGGGCTGCTGTCCATCGGGAGGCAGCTCCACGCCCACAAAGCAGCAGGCCATAATTTACCTACCAAGGAGTTGCCGAAATCGTGCTACGCAGAATCGCTTATGTAGTGCGTTCCAAATGTTAACCAACACACTATAGAGCCGGTGGTCACGATGTTTTAGGTCAGCGGTGTAAGCTATTCAAATGTTCAAATGTGTGTGAAATCTTATGGGACTTAACTGCTAAGGTCATCAATCCCTAAGCTTACACACTACTTAACCTAAATTATCGTAAGGACACACACACCCATGCCCGAGGGAGGACTCGAACCTCCGCCGGGACCAGCCGCACAGTCCATGACTCCAGCGCCTAAGGCCGCTCGGCTAATCCCGCGCGGCGGTTTAAGCTGTATTTGTACACTTCTCCTGAGCCTGAAACAAACATACTGGAGACAGTAAAAAGGAAATCTTTTTTGGTCGAGGGCGAAAAATGGGAATGAGAAAAGTAGATGGTCGATATCTGCCACCGGTATTCCCATATCGCATTCTCAGTAAGAGGTTGCTTGCAGATCTCTGCTGATTCAGTGTCGATTAATGCAGGATGGAGTGCCTTTCATATGCTGATTAAGATGCTATTGAAATTTTCTATGAATTTTTGCTGTGCAATTCTGTTTTTTTTTTTTTTTGTTTAACATTTGTTCTGGGCGTTCAGTCGTGTGGCTGTGATGTGATACCGTGTCTCACAGTGAATATGGTTAGTGATACATAATTTCTGATACACTCAGGTTACTTCGGGATTGCATTAATAAGACCTTGTAGTAAATTTTTTGTGTCAACATCTGCCAAAATTACGATAACATCTGCGATAACTAAACTAGCGTGACACGCAGTGTAATTAAATGAAAACAAATTCTTCATTGTGTATGACATGTCGTTGTCACGTGGAGCGCATATGCTGGATAAAGAAGGTACCAAAATTAAGAGAAAATATATATTATGCACATACATTAACATAATACAGTATGTGTAACTACAACTGTGACATCTTTTAACGCAGATCTGAGATACATTTATGTGTGGCGACGTAAACGGAGCTGTCCACACAGAACAAATCCTAAATACAAAATACGTAAGTAGTTAGCATATGAACCATATTATCTCTGATAGACTTATAATCCCCATTCGACACATCCATTAATAAGAAAATTTGTTCTTGTCATACGTGGCTTTTGAAAACTGACAAAACCCGAAACTAGTCCGCCAATAAATAATCAGCAGCTTTGGTGAAAAGTTTTAAAAATGGCACAGTATCTGAAAACAGCAAGGCCCGACATACTGAAAACGTTTATATCACTTGTCATAGTTTTAGGTTTAAAACAGAAAAATAACCGTGAGCTCTGTATAATATTTTTTGGATGTCGAAACATGCTTTGCTAAATACGGGGTGGGCCAGATAAAAGTAGCCTGGAGGTCAGACTTCCAGGGTACAAAGAAACACAGCAGAGGAAAGGAAATGCAATAGCAACCTGACTATAGCAGATGTTGAAAGTTTCTACCATTCCTGTCTTGGCACTTTAGGGCCCTGGTCAGCAAGTTGCTGAAGGCGGATCGAAGCTGGACTGCTGGGATTGCTTCAGTCTCATCCGAAATGTTGTGCTGTAGTTCTTGAAGACTATGAGGGTTGTTGGGATACGCCTTAGACTTGAGAGCTCCCCACACAAACAAATCACACAGTAACAGACCAGATGACCGGGGTGGCCAGCTAGGGCCGCGACCAGATTGCGGGTCCATGTGGAGTATTCGTCCGTATGATCGACGTGATATGGCGGTCTCTTGCGACAGGCGTCGTGTTGATTTGGTGGGACTCTGAAGCATTTTCTGGTGAACTCCAGCCACATTTTCTGGTGTGTAGGCGCGTTTCTGAATGTTTTTTGATTTTTTCAAAACAAATCCTGTTTGACGCCAATTTCGGACTAAGCGTTGCATGGCACTCTTTGCAATTACTTTGACACCACTAAAAGTCTCAGCAAACAGCTGACCACACCGCATACACGATTTTTTACGTATCTTTCCACAACGAACACCCGCTGCTCCACTGTGAGTACCATCGTCTCCTTTGCACTGCTACACTCGCACAGCCCGCTCTACGCTCTGAAATGGTGTGGATCACGTGCACATGGTTGCGGTTATGTGCATACATTCACGTTCAATCGTATCCACTCGTCCGAGTCACTTTTATTTGCCCCAGCCTGTAGAACGAAGAAAAAAAGCATTGTTCTTTTTCAGAAGGCTGAGTTTTATAACACAAATTTAATTCGCAAACACGGAAAAAACATCGACAGGTGCTTCCAAACCCGGCAAGATAATTATCTGCTAATATTTCTTCGCTTTATAGCCACACCACTCAAGGAAAACACAAATTTACAGCACTATTAAACAAAAGCTATCAGAAAATATATCCAAAGTATTAAAATTACTGAAAACAGAAGGAAGTGGTACGACGCGAAGTCTTTTTTCGTTGCAGTTACGACTTTGAACAGAAGGAATTGCCTGCGTATTCAGAAGAAATACTCACCTCGCCCCGAAACTAGACACACATAGTGCCGCAATGGGCAAAGGCGCCTACATCCCGCCAATTTCTCGTTCTTGTTATTGCCGTTTGGGTTTCAGAGTACTTCCAGAGTTCCATTCATCCCACGTTATAGGAAACAGTGTGACATTTTTAGTAATTATAATTTGCACAAGTTGTTGCACTAGCTTGTGCTGTGCAGTCACACATCTTTTTCCACAGGTGACTATTGTTGGGAGCAAAATCGGGCGCACGACAGACTGAAATTTACCGTAGGTCGCTGTTTCAGCAGGGGAAGGTAGATGCATGTAGAACAGTTCTGCAGCGTAAAGAAAGCGATACATATTATGTGATATATGTTTAATGGGCAGCCTCTTTGTTACAGTAGCTGGAAATAATTAGCGTACAAGCGTTAAAAGTTCAAAACTGAGACTTTCAAACCCTCTGGCGTTGCTACAATATCACTAACTGGCATTTTTTCTTTTTTCGTCATTTTCGGCATTGCTTAGTGAAGAGTTAATGATTATTTTCGTTCAAGCCACCATTTGCCTGTCTGAATCCAGATATCAAGCAGAGCCTCCTTTCGGTGTTCTAAGTTGAAGGATTCACAGCAACGGTGAATGGAAGCTGTTCTTTTACGTGCTTATGTTTTGTAGAACACATACAATGTCCTGAATATGTATGATAAGACGACTAACATAACTGACAAAGTTGTTGAGCGCTCTACTCTGCAGCCTCGTGGGACAGCTTGGGAAGCAGCCTCTCTTGAGTTGTAGTGCGCTGCTCTGCAGTGGGGATCGGGCGAGGGTCTAGTGTTGGGCAGTTCGCGACAGAGAAGTGACAAGTTTTCGTTTTTCAACGAGTTCTTAGTGTTCACAATAGCTGACATCGAGTATTAGAAAACGTCATCACATTTTATGCTGCAGATGGAGTCGGCAGCACTCGGGAGTAGAACGAGAACAGCGGTTGGTTGTTGTCTTAAAAGATGTCGGTTCTCGGATGTGTATTTGTTAGTTTGTTTCCAGTTGGCTTTTACTACAGGAATTCAGGCAATGGCTTTCACGTGTCCAGTCTTTATACAAAAAATATCGTTGCATAGGAAGATATATGTAATCAAACGGTATTGATTCATTTTCTATTTATCTTCTATACACATCGTAAATTGAAGTCTGCCGCCGCAGTTTCTGTCTGAACATACGGGCTAATCTCAGACACTACAGTAGGGTTTTTAATGCAGTTTCCACTAATAGAAAAACTGATTCACGAGGACGGCTTCCATATAATTTATTATCGCTACGCCAGACATGTCCGGTCGTAGATGCTTAGGGCTACCCGTGCGTTGCAGGGGAGGCTCGTTAGTACTTAATATTAGCATTAACCTATCCACGTTCAATTTCGTTAAGAATGTTAATTAAATTTCAAAAATGGTTATTGAAACACAATAAGATAAAATATTTAAAATAAGAGTTTCAGGTCGTCATAGTAAGTATGATGAGTAATGGAAAGAGAGCCAGCTCATTAGCAGTCAGTAATGAGAGACTAATAAGCGAAATAATCAATGCTTGATACCAAATAGTTTCACTAAAACAGCACGAAAAGACTGCGTATTAAAGAAAACACGCTGTTCCAGGAAATGTATTTGCTGTGTGAAGTTCTACCCTACAACCTAACAATGCAGCGTTCCTCCACTTACATAAAATTATTTTTTGCAGGTAACTCGAAATCCTACGTTACGGGCATATCCGAGACAGGGGGAATTCGGCTTCAGCCGGGTGCCTGACTGATTTTACGGTGTCCATAGCAGCTAGGCTGTACTCATTCTTCTGTGTATTCCGCTCGAAGTAGTCCTCGACTCTGCCCAGAACTATTAGGGACAGACCTGTGTTTCAGAGACAGACAGTACACTCATCTAAATCTTTAATCCGTAAACCATCGTACTATGCGTAGCGAATGGTAAATGATATACCACGAACATCCCCTTCCCTCTCTCAACTTTCCTATTCCATTTGCTGGTCTAGCGCAGGAAGAGGGAAGGTCGCTGCTCCCTCCTTACGTGCCCGAATTTTCCCCTCGTGGTCGTTATGCGAAATGGGAATTATGTTTCTTGACTGGTAGTGGAAAGAGGGATCCCGAAAAGTTCGTCGCGATGACAGCGCTTTCTTTTTGCGTCTCCTACTGGAAGTTGTAGCGTCTTTCTGTGACGCTCTCGCGCTAACTAAACTTCTTTGAATCATCATCATCAACAGCTTCTTCTTCTTCTTCTTCTTCTTCTTCTTCTTCTTCCCCCCTAGCGAATTAAACCTACTTATAAATGGTCCCAACAACACTCACAGAATAGACCGAACGAGGGTTTCGTAAATGGCCTCCTTCGTGAATACCTGTCCTTAAGATTCTTTCAGAAAACCTCCCCCTGGTATCTGCCATTCATGCAGCTAGATCTGCGTGGTCTTTCAGTAGAACAAAAGTAATACCTTGAAGAACTACTCTTACAAGGGAACCTCCCCATCGCACCCCCCTCAGATTTAGTTATAAGTTGTCACAGTGGATAGGCCTTGAAAAACTGAACACAGATCAATTGAGAAAACAGGAAGAAGTTGTGTGGAACCGTGGAAAAATAAGCAAAATATACAAACTGAGTAGTTCATGGCAAGATATGCAACATCAAGAGCAGTAAGAGGGTAGGAGTGCCGTGGTCTCGTGGTAACGTGAACAGCTGCGGTGCGAAAGGTCCTTGGTTCAAATCCTCCATCGAGTGAAAAGTTTAATTTTCAGTTTATGTGACAAACTCTCATGTTTTCATCACTTTTTTGGGAATGATTATCACATCCACAAGCAAAACTAAATCGGGCAAGATAGAAGAATCTTTTTACCCATTCGCCAAGTGTACAAGTTAGGTGGGTCGACAACATATTCCTGTCATGTGACGCACATGCCGTCACCAGTGTCGTATAGAATATATCAGATGTGTTTTCCTGTGGAGGAATCGGTTGACCTATGACCTTGCGATCAAATGTTTTCGGTTCCCATTGGAGAGGCACGTCCTTTCGTCTACTAATCGCACGGCTTTGCGATGCGGTCGCAAAACACAGACACTAAACTTATTACAGTGAACAGAGACGTCAATGAACGAACGGACGGATAATAACTATGCAAAAATAAAGAAAGTAAAATTTTCACTCGAGGGAAGACTTGAACCAAGGACCTCTCGTTCTGCAGCTGCTCACGCTACCATGGGACCACGGCGCTCCTGAGCTCCCAGGCTCATAATGTTGTGTATATGCCCCATGGACTACCCAGTTTGTATATTTTGCTTATTTTTTCACAGTTCCACACAACTTCTTCCTGTTTTTTCAATTGATGTGTGTTCAGTTTATCAAGGCCTATCCACTGTGCCAACTTATAACTAAATCTGAGGGGGGTGCGATGGGGAGGTTCCCTTGTTAGATATTTGGCAGTTGTGATTGATTCCAGTGACTGATCGCCGATCGTGTAGTCAAGCGACATCTGGTTTCTCGCCAGTCGTCTTCTTCTTCTTATTATCGTTGTATATAAAAAAAAAGTGTATTTATACGACCTGTGGTTTGCAGCTAGGGAAATGGTCACTCAAATAGATAGTTACAGTAAATTTTAAAACAAATATTCATGCTGACTTATTTTACGCAAGACTTAAACTTTACAGAGTTGTTGATTACTCTGCAGGTAAGATTTTTCTTTCAAATCCATTAACTGCTTCTCACATGACTGCCACTTCTCTCTCTCTCTCTCTCTCTCTCTCTCTCTCTCTCTCTCTCTCTGTGTGTGTGTGTGTGTGTGTGTGTGTGTGTGTGTGTGTGTGTGTGTGTGTGTGTGTATGTGTGTGTGTGTGTGTGTGCGTGTGTCCTGTTTCTGTTCTTCGGCGAGGATTAGTCTTTGAATCTACTGTGAACATCTTTCTTCTTTCATAGTAACCTCACTATATTGTGATTGACAGTGTCTGATTGTTCCTATCCTCCTCTACGTTCAGCGACATAAACTGGCTTAGCACATAGCCTACAAACTTCCTGAATTCGTAACACAGATCAGCCACATTTTTCGTTCTTCGGTCGTTAGACCGCACGGCTAACCGGGCAGGCTGTATGATGCATACTTGCACGGAAAGTGCCTGTTTCACGTAGCAGACGATGCAGACGTCCGAATGTTTGCTGTTGTGGAACCCTTCGGTTGGGAAAGCGCTGTCGTGGCACTCACTGCAGCTCTGCCATTCACAGATCCGTGTACCAGATGGATGTCAGCCATTTCAGCATATGTAAACCGCTCTGTGCCCACTGTTGTCACAAGGCGATAACGATTGTGACTGAATCGGTGTATTTGCGAGGAAGTCACCGTTGTTATCACAAGGCGGTTATGACTGCGACTGAATCGATGTGTTTCCAAGCAGACCTCGGAGCCAACCATCCATACACAGACAGGTTTTGAAAGTCAGTATACTTTCCCAGCCAGCGACACCGACAACAGATTACGTAAGAATCACTAACAAAATGTTTCCTACCATAGAAGCTGACTTCAGAGATCGTATGTTCCTTACCAGATACGAGGAGCGTTCAATAAGTAATGCAACGCATCTCTTTCTGAAAGTAAGTTGGTTTTATTCAGGATTCAAATACACCATATTATTCCCCACTCTTTTGGCTACAGATTCCTATTTTTCAACATAACCCCATTCAGTGCGACGGCCTACGCCATCTTACTGGGAGGACCTATATGCCCACATGGTACCCCTCTACTGGTCAACGTAGGAGCCAACGTCTTGCAGCGTCAACAACCTCCTAATCTTCCACGTTCTGCTTCCCCCGGAATGCATCCTTCATTGGTCGAAAGGAATAGAAGTAGGAAGGAGCGAGATCCGGGCTGTAGTGTGGATGAGGAAGAACAGCCCAATGAACTTCTGTCGGGTCCACAGACTTTCGTGATGCTTTGCGTTGTCATGGAGAAAAAGTTTGCTTGCATTTTTTATTTTTTGCGACAAACACGCTCAAATAGTTTCTTCATTTTCGCTAGAGTTGCACAGTACACTTCAGAATGGGTCACTACACCAGAGGGAGGAAATCAAACAGAATACCCTTCAGAGTCCCAGAAGACCGTCGCCATCTCAGGGTGCGCCATTGAATTTTTTTTTTCCGAGGGGGAGGTGCTGTGGCGCTACTCCATGTGTTGTCATTTTATTCCCATTTCGATGTGATGAACCCATCTTTCATCGTATGTGACGATGCTCGACAGAAAGTTGTCACGATGAGCCTCGCAACACTCAAGCAAATCAGCACAGACGGTACGTCGTTGCTCTTTTTGGTTGTCTGTTAGGCAGCGAGGAAAACCAGCGGGCGCACACTTTTGTGTACCCCAACTGGTGGACGAATGTGTCGACACTACCAACAGAGACGTCCAGTTGAGCAGCGGGATGTCGGGATGTTTGTTAGAGATCTGTCGATCACCTGGAATGAAAGTGGCCGCACGTTCCAATATTGCAAAAAAAAAAAAAAAAGGCTCTGAGCACTATGGGACTTAACATCTGAGGCCATCAGTCCCCTAGAACGTAGAACTAATTAAACCTAACTAACCTAAGGACATCACACACATCCTTGCCCGAGGCAGGATTCGAACCTGCGACGGTAGCGGTCGCGCGGTTCCAGACTGTAGCGCCTAGAACCGCTCGGCCACTCCGGCCGGCTCCAATATTGTAGGAGTCACAACTGTGTTCGGCCGGCCGGCACGTAGGAGGTCGGACATTTTTGCTCGACCTAGTTGCCCAGCAACTCACCGTGCTTTTGATCACTGCCAGGACTCTGTAGACATTCCACAGGCGCCTACGAATATCGACGATGCTCTGGTTTCCCACCAAAAGAAACTCAATGACAGCTCTCCCTTTGGAACGCACTTCCGTTGCAGACGCCATTTTGAAGGCTGCGTATAGCGCCGTGACATGTCGGAACTTCATGAAGCTGAAGCTGCAAGGGGCGTTTGAAAAGCCCGTGCGAAGTCAGAGAGATTGCACGACCGACGCCTATCGAGGTCATGTTAGGTTAGTAGCATCTTTGGAAAGAACGCATACTGTTTCAGCCATATTGGTCTATTTCTTTGTGTTTGGCATTCGTGTGAATCAAGGAAGTCGAGTGATTGTCAAAAAATGGACGAAAAAGAATTTCGTGTGGTGATTAAACATTACGTTATGAAAGGCAAAACGCCGCAGGAGACTAAAGAGAAGCTTGATATACATTACGGTGACTATGCACCTTCGATTAGAACAGTTTATAAGTGGATTTATGGTTTGCAGCTATTCAGGAAGAATCCGCAGGACTTCAAGCGTCGTTTCGTCACTGTGGATGAAACATGGATACATTACTATCCTCCTGAAACCAAAGAACAATCTAAACAATGGGTTACCAAGGGAGAATCTTCACCAAAAAAGGCGAAGACCATTTCTTCGGCCGGAAGGGTTATGGCGACTGTCTTTTGGGATTCGCAAGGGATAATCCTCATCGACTATCTGGAAAAGGGTAAAACTATTACAGGTGCATATTATTCATCGTTGTTGGACCGTTTGAAAACAGAGCTTCAAGAAAAACGCCGGCAATTGGACCTCAAAAAAGTCCTTTTCTATCACGACAATGCACCAGCACACACCTCAGCAGTTGTGGTCGCAAAATTAATGGAAACAGCATTACAACTAGTTTCACATCCCCCCCTATTCTCGGGCTACTATTTGTTCCCCAATTTGAAGAAATGGCTGGCAGGACAAAGATTTTATTCAAACGGGGAGGTGACTGCAGCAACTAATAGCTATTTTGCAGACTTGGACAATTCCTATTGTTCGGAAGGGATCAACAAATTAGAACAGCGTTGGACGAAGTGTATAAGTCTAAAAGGAGACTATGTCGAAAAAATAAAAAAGGTTTCCCCCCAAACACGTAAGTAGTTTCTGTTTTTGCACGGACTTCTCAAACGCCCCTCATGTAGGGATTGAAACGGGAGTATTCCACGATGTCCCACAAAAAATTCCGCATTTTTCAATCGAAGTTGGCCCACAATAAAGTGTTGTATTACTTACTGAACGCCCCTCGTATATTTGTTTTCATGTTCTCTGCCGCCTCTATTAATCTGAATGATTAGTTTCGGAACATCCTAGCAGGCTACTTTCAGGAACTATTGTCGGGGTTTTGAAACGTTTTTCACTAGTAAATCAACATAGAGACTGCCGAGCTACAGTGGCAGACCGTCGCGAACCACCGGTACCAGGAGGCCCACCGAGCGAGGTGGCGCAGTGGTTAGCACACTGGACTCGCATTCGGGAGGACGACGGTTCAATCCCGTCTCCGGCCATCCTGATTTAGGTTTTCCGTGACTTCCCTAAATCGTTTCAGGCGAATGCCGAGATGGTTCCTTTGAAAGGGCACGGCCGATTTCCTTCCCAATCCTTCCCTAACCCGAGCTTGCGCTCCGTCTCTAATGACCTCGTTGTCGACGGGACGTTAAACACTAACCACCACCACCAGGAGGCCCGCGCAAGCTACCAGAGCTCGCGCCAATATGGCGATACAGTCTGGCGGACCACGCTACGTGGTCTCTCGCGGCTCCCGTCATTGCCGCGGTATGTCACTTCAAACGCAGATTAAATGTGGTACAGGTAACATTCGTGCCTCCTGAGAACTTTCCTGTCGTGAACTGCTTAAATCGTTTGAGTTTTGCGAAAGTGATTATATTCACTTACCTGGCGTTGTTCTCTGAATTCTAATCATAACTGTACGTAGTGGCCCATAAACAGAATTACTCTTGCGTCAGACAAGTTAGTTCTAACCTTGCGAATCCGGGGCGGGTCGCTAATTGAATGTAAACCACACCAGCTTCGCTGTAATCTTTGAAGCTGTGAAAACCGGTATTAGAAACCCCCGGAGCCAATCAGTTTCCAAAGAGTGTTATTATAGAATGAATCTTTCACTCTGCAGTGGCGTGTGCGATGTTCTGGAACTTCCTGACACGTTAAAATAGTCTGCAGGAAATTAGAAGAGAGGTGCTGACGAAGCTGTGAGAATGGGTACTGAGTCGTGCTTGATGGCTCAGTCGATAAGAGCATAGCCTGAAAAAGACGAGGTTCAGAGTTAGGGTCCTGGTCCTGCACACAGTTTGAAAATATCAGGAAGTTTCACAGTTTTCTAAATGTTTCGCCGCAGGCTTCTCATATTAATCTTGCAGAGTGTTAAAATTTCGTGATTCATTGTAGGCTATGAAGCACTGCACCATGCTGAGTGAACTGCACGACTGTTTACGGAAGACGCCATCTGGAACGGATAATAGTAATATAGAACGAAAATTTCTCTCTGCAGCTGAGTGTGCGCCGATATGAAACATTGTGGCAGATTAAAACTGTGCCGGACCGAGACTCGATCGAGAGAGAGAAAGAGAGAGAGAGAGAGAGAGAGAGAGAGAGAGAGGGGGGGGGGGAGGGGGGGGGAGGTTCCCTAGGGCAGGACAGCGGGGCTGGCTGAGGACCGCTAGGTGCACACCGCCAGCCAGGCGAGTAATGGCTATCTTCCTGTAGTTCCGCGCCGCCCAACAGCTTACGCATAGTAGGCAATATCACGTCGCTTCTCCGTCTGCAGTTGCCCCAGCGTTGTAAGAATATATAACTGGAGCTCATTCTCCTTCCAGGCTAGCCAGCTGGATTTAATTTTTTTGGTTCTGTTTCTGCCTCTTTGATTCCCATGTTTCTACTAAATGTTCGTGAAGTCTTCTAACAGGGCGATCGGAAGAACCTTTACCTGCAGGTTGGTAGCGGCAAAGATTTAGATGCACAGTTTTTAGGCTTTGTTTCCAGCGTCATGCAGACGAACTACTATTCTTCAAATAAGGCCGCACTTACCTTTTGGGGAAACAATTACGTGTCACAGGACTAGATTTATTCCTTTTGCCAGTGCTGAAGGTCACACCAACAACGAGATTATTATCGACTGGGTACCTCAGTGGATTATAACATTAGCGAAGTGGAGCAGGAATCACCAGTGACGTTGTGTACCGAACCACTCACTGCATGTGAGGTACGAACGCAGTGAACCGTAATCAGAAAGACAGCTCTTAGATTCGAACCATGTTTTCCTAGTTACAGATGCAATGTTTAATATGTCTTAATCACTAATCGTAATCACTCACTCGCCCGCAGCTCGTGGTCGTGCGGTAGCGTTCTCGCTTCCCGCGCCCGGGTTCCCGGGTTCGATTCCCGGCGGGGTCAGGGATTTTCTCTGCCTCGTGATGGCTGGGTGTTGTGTGATGTTCTTAGGTTAGTTAGGTTTAAGTAGTTCTAAGCTCTAGGGGACTGATGACCATAGATGTTAAGTCCCATAGTGCTCAGAGCCACTCACTCACTCATTCATTCAGAGAATCTTACCAGCACATTTATAGTGAATGCAGACACGTAAACAAAAATCCTAACACGTAGGTTTTGCTCTCACATAATGATAATCCAGCCACGATTGTGCAGGTGGCGTCTAACAGCTTTACACCATATAATTTAATAAGATTGTCAGCGTAATACGGCGCGGAACAATACTTAAACAAAGTGCTTTTGTGCATGTACAGCACTGGTAAATGTTCGCAAATTTCAACAGTTATTCACCGCAGATGAGCTGCTCTCTCCTCCTCCATTCTCGTTTCCATACGGGGTCGACATTGTTAAAAGGGTTATGGCAATGTTAGTGACAGTGAGTGGCTGGATGCCCTTAAAGTGTGTGAACGTTTCCCAAAAGTTTTAGTAGCGTGTATTTGAGGCAGGACATGGTATCTACGGTATTTAAATAGTTGGATATGAGAAACTACCTAAAACCACATTCAGACTGGCCGGCTCACCAACCCTCGTCGTTAATTTGCGATGTGGATTCGAACGGGACAGCCTCGCTTCCCCGAATCCCGGAAGCGACGCGTTAACGCGTTCGGCTATCGGGGCTGCATTATGAACTGCTCTTAATGAACAGGGACAACGTAACAAGATGGAACACACAGTTTTAGCTGGACGTCAACTGTATTAAGCTTCTAATCGGAGTGAGCTACGTTCACAAACAAACTAGTCCTGTGGGAAGTTGCCGAAACAATGTCGACGCGGGTCCAATGCAGACAGGCCGATGAACATATCCACTAGGTTCATCACGGTTTTTGGCCCATCACATTTTCGCATGTGTGTTCTTGTTGACTGGTGGAACTTGTGGGCACCAAGAATCAGAAGTCTAATAAAACGATGACTTCCTGACGACTTGCTTCAAGCAAGCACATTTGACAGCGTTTACAAATATGTGATGGCTTTAATTCATATTTTTATGTTGAACATCTTGACCGTTTAACTTTATGAACAAAACAAATCGATATCATAATTAAGCTTGTAAATATTATGTATTGATTCCACTTACAAAAACAAAGTCAAAACTAAGGTAGAATTACGTGTGCATGAATCGACATTACTATGGCACGTGCCGTTGAGTCCATGCCTATTGCGACGTGCTGTAGGCAGTTGAAAAAAGTAATATTAATAAATAAACATCTGTACTGCGCCAGCCGCCGTACGGCATGTGACGAAAGATACTTTCTGTACCAGCTTAATTTCTACCCATTTCTATTCAATTCGCGGGCGGTGTGTACGATGTGTAATTATTAAGTATTGTTACAGGCTCGATATTTTCGATCCTTTTTTCGAGCTAGGGTAAAGAAGGGGGCACCCACGTGCCTTACCATCAGTGCTGATGCTGTGGTGTTAGCACTGATGTTGTGGCATTTCCTAGGCGACCAGTGAGCGTTTACCAATCAGATTGGGTTTTACCTATAGCAGACCTGGAAGACAGCTCCCTGTCTCTGTTACCTGCCTTGGCACGCGTCGGATCGATCTTTTCTGTAACACCGCCCCGTATGTAAGACCTCTGTATCCACTCTTTCCAGTAAATCATTTTGGTGTCAGTTATGCCTCCATCGTGTGACTCCTAAATTCACAGCCTACCCTGTCACCCATACTCCTGGCTTGGCCATTCTGTACAGATACGCAGGAAGAAAGATTGTCTTTACTCCTCTGCATCACCCCCGGCTGTCTCTAATTCTATCGTCGTGGTCAATACAGAAGATGTATGTTGGATGAAGTAAGGTTTTGTGACTCGTTTTGCCACGTGGACTTTCGGAATTTTGTGAGACAAATTTTCTGCGGTGAACAGTTCCTTTAGTGTAGCGTTCCACTGCAGTTGGTAGGGCGTATGTGCGACACTTTCACGTTGACTAAACAAACCTGTAACGAAGCGTACAGCTCTTCTTTGAATCTCTTCATTAATCCAACTTAGTAAGGGTTAGACAGTATAAAAATACTAAAAACATTGATCGGATGAGGGTTTTGAAAGTCACCTCTTTCGTATGTGAATTATAATTCCTTAGGATTCTCCCAAATGACGTCAGCCTGCCACCTATCTTCCACACGATCAGATTTGAGGTCGCTCCACCTGAAATCGCTCCAGATAGACTCTCCTAAATAAGTGACAGTTTTGACAGATTCAAGTGACTGATCGCCGATTGCGTAGTCAAGCGACATCGAACCATTCCGTTTGTATGTGCGCATTAAATCACGTATATTTACGAGAGCGTGCTGTAAGGTAATTCCTCTGAATTTATTATGTGAAAACTCTTAAAGCTTCTTAAATAAAACAGACTTTATTAACATTTTATATCTTTATTCTTCAGGCCTTCATATTTATTTCTCGACATAATCTTCCTGTCGATGAACAGATTTCTCCCAACGGGAGAGCCCGCATCTCGTGGTCGTGCGGTAGCGTTCTCGCTTCCCACGCCAGGGTTCCCGGGTTCGATTCCCGGCGGGGTCAGGGATTTTCTCTGCCTCGTGATGGCTGGGTGTTGTGTGCTGTCCTTAGGTTAGTTAGGTTTAATTAGTTCTAAGTTCTAGGCGACTGATGACCTCAGCAGTTGAGCCGCATAGTGCTCAGAGCCATTTTGAACCAACGGGAGACCAGTTTGTTGATGCCGTCACTGTAGAATGTTTGACTGTCGACGGAGTCACAACCTCACCTTTGTTTGCACCACTTCATCACCATAAAAGTGAAGCCCTCGAAGGTGTTCTTTAAGTTTTGGTATCAGATGAAGATCTGATGGGGCCAACTCGGGACTGTGTACACAATGATCGATGACAGTGAACCCAAGGCGTCAGATTGTTGTAGATGTCGCATCGCTCGTGCATAGTCGGGCATGAAAATGCTGAGGAAGAGGATGCTTCATGTGTGGATGAACTCTTCGAATTCCAAACTTGATTATACCAGGCTGTTTCTCACGCACCGACGTAGTTAAGTTGCACACAGTTATGTTACACGCTACAATTTGGAGCCCTCTAGCGACAGAGGGTTGCAAATATGTAGACATGAAGAATAAATATGTAAAACTTTAATGACGTTAGTTTTATTTAAAAAGCTTTAACAGTTTGCACATAAAAAATTCGGGGGCATTACTTTTCAGCATGCCCTTGTATGTTGAGAGGCTAGCTGTCCGCAGCTCCTGGTCGTGCGGTAGCGTTCTCGCTTCCCACGCCCGGGTTCCCAGGTTCGATTCCCGGTGGGGTCAGGGATTTTCTCTGCCTCGTGATGACTGGGTATTGTGTGACGTCCTTGGGTTAGTTAGATTTAAGTAGTTCTAAGTTCTAGGGGACTGATGACCATAGATGTTAAGTCCCATAGTGCTCAGAACCATTTGAACCATGTGAGGCTAGCTGCTCATCTTTGCAGCTGATCATTTGCGAATCTCTTCGCATTTTGTGACACTCTTCGCATTTTGTGACAATATGCTATGCCGTAATGAATTTAGTCGAGCTCACCCACGCCATGTGGATAAAAACCCACAAGCTTCCGGCAGAATTCTCCTCGTCCACTGTCAAGTGTCATAGGGAACAGCTTATTTCTGTTTCGAGGCGCACGGGGGAGCCACACGGTGTCTGTTCACATACACTCTTCGTATAGCAAGGGGACCGCACGGCAATCAGATTTTTGTATTTTTTTTATATGTATGGCCCTTGAAGTTCAGAACTCAAATATACCTCTCTCAAAGAAGTTCGATGCATTTCTAAAAATTCTCTTGAAAATCGACATTGAAGTTTTCCGATCACGTTTTAATTAAGATTGTATAATTAAAAACATTGCAAATAAATTTTTTCTCCCTTTTAGTGTTTTACGCTTCACGTAAATGCTCATAGAACATTCACCTTTGTTTAAGTGTGTGATTCCTCCAGTATTTGAACCCAGGCACCACACGCAGCGAGTGATCTGTCTACCACAGAGTAACACTGCTTGTCGAAATATATGTACTTATTTTAGCTTACTAAACGTTGTCGGAAAACTTCAAAAGTTGATTTTCTCTAGAATTTTTGAGAGTTGCAACGAACTGCTGTGGAAGGGGTATCTTCGAGATCTGACTGAGTTTCTATTGCCGTGTGGTCCCTTTTTGAGACATCTGCAACAGCGCCACCGTTCACCATTCGTCATTGGCTGAGGACAAACTAGCCACATCAAGCGCGTCGGAAAGCACAGCTACTTAAAGGATCTCAGGCCACAGCCGTTGTCCCAAGGGCCACAACGGCGTTGCAGCTGTGAGCAGCAACTTGAATCTTGTCGACCGCTGCGAATCTGCGTTCTTGGTTTTTGCGGAATGGAGACTCTGTTCCCCAGCATCGACACCCTGGTACCATCTCTTGGCATATTCCACTATTTTTTTTTATTTTTGTGTGGTAGAGATGACACCTTGAACTGTATATATGGGTATTATTGTATTTACAATCAAACTCAGTGTTAAATCGCACCATCTTCAGGGCCCTCTATGATACTAGGTGATCATGTGGACACTAGATGGGTCATCGTTATTCATGTCATAGGGGGTACAAAAAATGGATGCCCAGAGATATTTCACTATTAGACAAAACTAAATACGCAAATGAAAGAATTAGTAAGACCTAATGCTGTACGATCTGAGCGTCTAAGGAGATGAAACAGAATAACTTTCATGACAACCATTAGCTTTATAATGGAATGACGACAAAGAAAATTTGTGCTGGACCAGGAATCGAACCCGTATTTCGCGCTTACCGCGGGCATTCGCCTTACCATTTTTTTGTGTTAATCTCATTTTGTTCGTTTTCGTTCGTTGTATCTGCTCAGGGCGGACGTCGCAAGACACCCGTTTTAGTTCGTCGTTGATCCATTAACTCCGTTTTTTTTATTACAGAGGACAGCTAACCCTCTGACTGAACACGCTGAGTTACCGTGCCGGTGTTTTTTTTATCTCATTTTGTTCTATATTGTTCGTTGAATTTGTTCGTGGCAGATGTCCGATGACACTCGTTCAGGTTGTTCGTTGTTCCATTCACTCTTTTTTTTTTTGTTTTTTTATTACAGAGGGTAGCTAAACCCTCTGACCCAACACTCTGAGCTACCGTGCCGGTGGACCATTCATTCGGCTGTCCGAGCACGCCTCACGGCCATACCCAACCTTTCATATGTCAACCATATTTCTTCAACTTGTACTCGTACATTAATTGTATATACTGCCGTACAGGTGAGATATTTTACTTGAAAGTCGCTTGTATGCATGTCCAAAGGAGCACTGCATCGTAATTCGTAGTAAGACAGGCGCTGCAGCGTCGTATTTATTCGCCGACACCGGGCAAGCGACTTTCAAGTAATGTCTCCCCTGTACTGGAGTATCCATAATGAATGTACGAATACAGGTTATAGAGACTTGGGTGACTACATATGGAAGCCTAGGTCTGACCGTGAGTCTTGCTCGGATAGCCGAAAGGTAAGGCGACCGCTCGCAATAAGCGGGGAACCCGGGTTAGAGGACGGGCGAGCACAAATTTTCGTTGTCATGCCATTATAGAGCATATGGAACATATGGTTGTCTATATTCGTAACTGCTAACACATTTCGTGTATTTCATAACGGCTGTAATTTCCGCAGAGCCTATTCCTCTGGACATACACTCATGTTCAAAGGAATCTCTCATCGTAATTCGGAACAACGCAGGCACTGCAATATCGTACAATAACTATTGATTGGTAAAGCTGGCTGAAATACTGTGTTGTACTAAGATCTTCCTGACGAACCCGACTACTCTGTACTGGGGCTGGGCACATACAGATAAAAAAGCAGTAAAGTAGACTGGAAGTAATAATACGTTTATTCAGGATACAGTCACAGGAAAAAATAACACTATCTAGAAACTGTACCGTTAATGTGGGCTACAGGAAGACATAGCACTTTTAAAGTAACTACCTGAGGAGTTACTAGAGGAGGTATCACCCGGATGGCAACTCCGTTGCAGGCGCGTGGTGGAACCGTAACAGTGAGGCGTCGTCAAAGGCCTTGGTCTGTGCGTCCGTGTCTGCGGAGAGATGATTTGCCAGAAAGGCGGAGCTCAGCGTTGGTTGGGAGTTATTCCGAATGAGGAACCGCGGATCGTTCGGCGCATTTGTCTGGCGTATCTCCCGACGATGACTGACTCTCGGCGGCCATGCGCCGGCCTAAGTGCTACCGAGGCGGAGGTATACAGCGTGGACTATTTTCAGGCACGTGAACGTGCGGAGGGAAATAGTACCGTGTTGGCTGCGCCTCGTGTTGTCGACTGGAACGCCGCCAGATGGCGAGAGTAGCGCCTGCAGTGGTGGCATCCTGCGATAACAATCCGCTTTGTTACTGTTGGCGCGCTAGCTTGCTATTCAGTCAGTATTCTATTTACTGACAGCTGATAGTTTGAAGCGAGAGCTCCAGACTATTTTATTTCAACGGTGTTATTATCAAATACCGAAACTGGATACAGTATACCCGAAACAGTTGCCGATCGACGTTCGTTGTTATCTGCAGAATGTTAATTTCTGCTCCGTAGGTTGGATCGATAGCCTTTTCTATTTGGGAGCTGTTTAGTAACTTACAAATCAGTGTACAATCCGCTTGGAACCCTACATAACGCTATTAGAGAGCGCTAAACCATGTATCGCGACAAGGTTTCAGTCTCCAGCTTAATTTTATTTACATAGTCATCTACAACAACAAAAGCACAGCACTATCCTGTGCAAACATTCATCCGCCATCCGCGACGAACACATTCATCACGTCAGACTTTAGAAGAAGGTAGTGGAAACGTGCACAGGATCGACATTTGTTTAGTGCAATACGAACAACAGGGATATCGATTATCGCTAAACAGCTGGTTTTCGGTTATATCTTTTTTTTTTCTTCACGCCTGTTTAAACTGATTGTTAAAGCCGCACATAATAACCGGTTTCCGAAAAAACCTATTTTCGGTTTTTTATTCCAATTATTTCTTGTAGTAAACATAGAAATCGAACAAAGATTGAAAAACTTTGACTCACTCAATTTTAAGACACACATAACCAACGTATTAAATTAAACAGATAAATGAAAGAAAGCTTAGTCCTTCAATCGTTAGTTGCTTTTCTCGCAAAGTGATAGGTGGTTGAATACTACAAGAAATCACCAGTGTTCTCCTATTGATTCTAATTTTTTGAAACTCTGCTCAAAAAACTTGTTGTAATCGGGGATCGGACCACTATTTGGTCATTACGAATAGTCAATGCTAAAGGGTTAAAACTGGGGTTGAACAACTCCATTTTTTGTGTCAATTTGTCCGTTTTCAAGAGCTACAAGCGGTTAAAGGCATATTACATAGATACAGACAGCAAATCAGCTACTTTCTGTTTTTATACTACGAATGAGTTTTGTTAAGTTCTTAATTTATTACTGTTACCATAGTTTTCTTCAAAATATTTGATTTTTTAAAGCAAGTGAAGCATCAGACTTATTGCTTTGTTACTTCGTAAAAATATGCCGGACCAGGGTTGGTTCATTCTGCAATACAACGAATGTCTGGCGACGTGTTTGTTGCAATACAACGAATGCCCGGCGGCGACGTGTGTGTGTGTGTGTGTGGGGGGGGGGGGGGGGGAGGGGGGGGGGGGGGGAGAGAGAGAGAGAGAGAGAGAGAGAGAGAGAGAGAACCATAAAAAACTAATTATATTGCTGTTAAATTTGTTTCTGCGGTAGTTAACTCTATTAAAGGCAAATATCAACCCGAAGGTTACACTGAGCACCAAAGTGCTTTACAATGTATGGTACTACTGGAAGTGCCTTGGCCCCTATCTTCTTCCGACTTCTGAACTGACTTACCAAAAAAGTTGTAGGGTAACCGGCAGTTTAACGTGAGATCTGAATCTCGGTGAAACTCAGCATTTTTAACATTAACAAACTTTATCCAAATTATACAGCCATGGAAACCTGAATGTCGAGGCCTATTGTGCGTTATAATGCTAAATAAATGAAATGAAAGAGAATATCAGAGAAAAAAAAATCAAACATTGCGATTCAGGAAATTTAAATTACTTGCCCAGCAGAGTGGCAAAACTTTCGATAGCCGAAAAATACATCCGTTCGATTGTACATGAATAGATTTAAAATAGCCACTTGGAGCAGAGACACGTAAAGTAGGCTAAAGTGTAAGGAATAAAATGATTAGATTTCCTGAATCGCAGTCTCATCTGTTATGCATTTATACATGTAGGAGTTAAGAAGAGATTCGTACACCTTCCTTGCTTGGAAATACTCATTACTGACACGGGTAGTAGAGAGGCAAGTGTGGTTTCGGTGTAGAATAAAATCAAAAGAGGAATAGAGAGCTGAAACTTGCACGTGCAGGATTTTAGGTGAGTACTTCTTCGAGTGATACCACAGGGTTATTACAGATACAGTGTACAGTGCACAGCCCTCATTGGGAAACTTGGAGGTGTACTGAAGGTCGTGACATAGAGATGCCGAGCCTCATCATCGCTCTGTATGTAATTTTCCTTATCAATCAAAACAAAAATAATTTCCCTAGTCTGATTTTAAACTATTTGTGTGTATTTTTCCGTAAAGCCTATGATAACCAATCAAGATGTTAGACAAGATTTCTGCCTGTCTCGTAAACGGACGAAATTTTGAGGAACATCTCTAAAGCAATATTCATCACACGGCAGTTTGAACACGGCCTCGAACATCACTAGCGTCAAAACCTTCATGACCCCTACTGGGAAACAGTGCACATGTGACATTTTTCACATAAAGTGTCTCTTATCTTCTGTGAACACTCAAAAATTTTACATGCATCGTTTTTTACACCCTGCATAAAGATAAGTTAAGTTGTGTCTAAAGAGAACGTTAGTCTGACTGCACAATTACGACAAAAGACACAAATTTTTAATAGAAACCTGTATGCATAATGATATACAAGAAAAGCACATACAATTTTAAAGTTTCCTTTTCCAGAGATGAATGAAATGGCAAATGCATTGGCTAATAATTACTCTAAGGGAAAAAATTGTCCGTTCAGGCCTTCTGCTTTTTCATAAAAGTTATATCGTCTTAACAGAGTTCGATAATTATAACGAAACACTGTACTCCATCAATACTGTGGCAAAGATGAGGAAATAAAACTTAGATGGATCAGATTACAGCAAATGCCACGCTCCAGGGAGTATCGAGAAGCAGTGATTTCTCTGAAAGGTCATACATTGCCGTGTATGAAATGTAGCACTGACGTGCAGCTGTCACGCACCGATCTTCGACACTGGGAAAGAGCAGCATTTTTGTGGAGCGAATCCAAGGCAGATGATGATGATGATGATGATGATGATGATGATGATGATGATAAAGGAAAAGAAATGAAAATGGTATATTTTTTACTTAACTAATCAAGCCATGTGTAACTGAATTTATTGATTTTTTTTTTTGGAACATTGTAAGTAGTTTGTATGGCATTTCCACAATGCGTTTCCTCGGCTCGTTGCTGCCACCTGTGTTCATATCTGGAAGGCACTGGCACTGGGGACTGGACCCGAACTTCGAATTTCACCAACTACTTATCGGAGGCTCTTCAGGGATAAAGGGATTGTGGGATAAAAGACCACTGGTCTCTAGACGCTCGTTACAGACCAATACGTAAATTAAGATTTATTCGTTTTGCTGCCTCAGTTCCCTTTGTTTCGATGAAAATTCTTCCACAACAGTGAAATACCTTGAATACGCAATCACCAGAATGTACACCACAAACCGCGTAATAATGAAAAGTACTATGATGTGGTTGACATCACTTCGGTAACAGCTCAGCATAATGTCAATGCGCCGCTCGTCAATTTCATTCCATGAACACGTACAGGAGGTGCATATCGGCCAACCCTTCATCAGTAAACTTCTCCATACTGCTATGTACTACTGTTAACTTTGCAACTAATCGTGCCAGAAAGACAAACTCGAGACAGTACCGATGAATGAATGTAATGAATATAAACTTGAGGATGAAGAGGAGAGTAGGCATTACTATTGCCAACATTAAGCACCGTTCGTGACTGGAACGAATTTGTCTCCGAACATGACACACCGTGCATACCAGTGACACCGCACGGTCGTGCAGACGTGTTTAGTGCAACACAGCTACGACAGCGAATGAGGATAAGAAATAAAACGAACTACAGTTATTCTGTAATAAGTTACCTCTGTTACACCAAAATACTCAGAAAGTATCCCTGAAGGAGTTCCGAAATTTTCATGCTAGCCATAGTGCGTATTCTTGGCAGACCTAAACAGTGAAATAAATGGGAAACTTAAAATAAAATCTATATACTGTGTTCATAGAATTTTTATTACGCTTGTGTACATCTTGAAGTCACAGCTTCTGCATTAGGACTTTCTGTTCTAAGAACCTTCAGAGCGCTAGAAACGTTTTTATTTTATTTTATTTGGGGGGGGGGGGGGAGGGAGGGGCTATAGTGCATTCTTTATTGCCATTTGCTTAATTGTGATAGAATATATACAGTGTTTCAGAAACACTTTCACAAACTTCGGGGACAGGTTCCTTATATCAAAACAAGGAAAAAATGTGTAGTAAACGTGGGCTCTAAAATGCTTACTTTAAGAGCTATCAGCACTTGTTCGGTAGAAGAGATCTGTTTCATATTAGCGAAGACGAACAAGTGCTAGTAGTTCTTAAAGTATACATTTTTATTTACTAGACCTTTTTCTTAGTCACGTGTAAAGAACCAAACATTTTCTCGAAGCCCTGGTTCCACACAATCGTCAAATAAAAGGTTCGCAAGTTCCATAATTCACATGGAATTAAATCGCGGGTTATTCCCAGCCATCTTCACCAATACATGTTAGACATAATCCTTTTTGTGACTATGATCGAGTAACAGTAGGAGAAATCAATTTTTTTTTTCGAATGTAAACTATACGCAAACATACAAACTGATTTCATACAACGGTTAGTTAGATCTTATCAATCACTGCCAACTATTACTGTAGTTCTTATTCATCAAAATAATATATTAATTTTAAAAGTAATTACGAAGTTTTTAAATAAATGTAACTTTACTCTACCAAAGGGCCGTACAGCCACCGTCCGCAGCTCGTGGTCGTGCGGTAGCGTTCTCGCTTCCCGCGCCCGGGTTCCCGGGTTCGATTCCCGGCGGGGTCAGGGATTTTCTCTGCCTCGTGATGACTGGGTGTTGTGTGATGTCCTTATATTAGTTAGGTTTAAGTAGTTCTAGGGGACTGATGACCATAGATGTTAAGTCCCATAGTGCTCAGAGCCATTTGAACCATTTGAACGTACAGCCACCCTCAATGTTTTAGGAATTTTCTAGGATTTTACAAAATCGAATAGAAAAGAAGGAATAGCTCGTTATTGAATGGAGGCGGTGGTTTGCGTGTTGCAGTGCTGAGCCTGCGGAACACGCAGGAGGAAGAGCCGCCGGACCCGCAGCTGATGCGGCTGGACAACATGCTGATCGCGGAGGGCGTGGCCGGCCCCGAGAAGGGCGGCGGTGCGGGGGCGGCGGCTAGTGCGTCGGCGGCGGCGTCGGGCGGACCCGGCCAGCCGGACAACGCCATCGAGCACTCCGACTACCGCGCCAAGCTCGCGCAGATCCGCCAGATCTACCACCAAGAGCTCGAGAAGTACGAGCAGGTAAGACTGATGCCAGTTTGAAACAGGCTTCATTTGTGTGATATATTGTGAGGCTATTATCGTTCACAGTATAGGGAGAGTTTGAAAAATACTTTTACAAACGTTGTGGGCAGGTTCCTTACAGCAAAAACAAGATAAAAGCTCATATAAACATATGTCCGAAAATCCTTCGTTTTTGAGCTACTAACGAAAGTTTATAATTTCGGTGATACGAACTCATCAAAACATAAACTTATAATAAATGTTCGAAATGTCTTCCTTTTGCATCTAAACACACATGCACTCGTCGAATCATGAAATGTCGAAACTTCCTGGCAGATTAAAACCGGACGCCTTTCGTGGGCAAGTACTCTACCATCTGAGCTACCCAAGCACGACTCACGATCCATCCTCACAGCTCTGCTTCCAGCAGTACCTCGTCTCCTACCTTCCAAACTCGTAGGAGAGCTTTTGTGACGTTTGGAAGGTAGGAGACGAGGTACTGGCGGAAGTAGAGCTGTGAGGATCGGTCGTGAGTCGTGCTTGGGTAGCTAAAATGGCAGAACCCTTGCACGCGAAAGGCGAAGGTCCCGAGTTCGAGTCTCGGCCCGGCACACAGTTTTAATCTGCAGGAAGTTTCATATCAGTGCACACTCCGCTGCAGAGTGAAAATTTCATTTATGAACTGTCGCTCCGTTTTACATACGCCGTGACGGTTTCGAGGGGTTTCACAGGCTTCCATGGTACGTCGATGAAGAGTTTGTGGGTCTGGGAGGTTTGCTGAGGGAACGCACAAGCCATGGGTTTCGTCCTCCTCTTCCTATTCATCTGTCATGGCATATGCCAGCCCTTGCCTCTCGAACACAGAGACTCAAATGAGCTGGATCTCCACAAAGTATAAAACACATGCTGCTTCTTATTTGCAGGGGCACATCTTCTAGTAACTTTCTGAGGGTGATCTCAACAAAGTCCTCATAGAGAGCACCTGTAGGACGTGGTGGGAGAACGTATGGCGCTACCAGTCAGTAATCTAAAATTCCAGCCAACACATTAATCTTAAACTGATGCGGGTATCTAACCTGTACTGTAGCATGAGGATTGGGATCGGCCTGTAGGTGTTGGTTGTGGAAATTTGTTCTTCCATCTCATCCAATCGTTGCCTCGTATGTAAACAGAACTGAAGCGACAAACAACGGATTGTCAGTTTGTACAACAAACCACCGGCAAAAGTTTTCCCGTAGTGGGTGATTAGCAGGCTTAAGGCCCTGCACGCGTTATACACTCCTGGAAATGGAAAAAAGAACACATTGACACCGGTGTGTCAGACCCACCATACTTGCTCCGGACACTGCGAGAGGGCTGTACAAGCAATGATCACACGCACGGCACAGCGGACACACCAGGAACCGCGGTGTTGGCCGTCGAATGGCGCTAGCTGCGCAGCATTTGTGCACCGCCGCCGTCAGTGTCAGCCAGTTTGCCGTGGCATACGGAGCTCCATCGCAGTCTTTAACACTGGTAGCATGCCGCGACAGCGTGGACGTGAACCGTATGTGCAGTTGACGGACTTTGAGCGAGGGCGTATAGTGGGCATGCGGGAGGCCGGGTGGACGTACCGCCGAATTGCTCAACATGTGGGGCGTGAGGTCTCCACAGTACATCGATGTTGTCGCCAGTGGTCGGCGGAAGGTGCACGTGCCCGTCGACCTGGGACCGGACCGCAGCGACGCACGGATGCACGCCAAGACCGTAGGATCCTACGCAGTGCCGTAGGGGACCGCACCGCCACTTCCCAGCAAATTAGGGACACTGTTGCTCCTGGGGTATCGGCGAGGACCATTCGCAACCGTCTCCATGAAGCTGGGCTACGGTCCCGCACACCGTTAGGCCGTCTTCCGCTCACGCCCCAACATCGTGCAGCCCGCCTCCAGTGGTGTCGCGACAGGCGTGAATGGAGGGACGAATGGAGACGTGTCGTCTTCAGCGATGAGAGTCGCTTCTGCCTTGGTGCCAATGATGGTCGTATGCGTGTTTGGCGCCGTGCAGGTGAGCGCCACAATCAGGACTGCATACGACCGAGGCACACAGGGCCAACACCCGGCATCATGGTGTGGGGAGCGATCTCCTACACTGGCCGTACACCACTGGTGATCGTCGAGGGGACACTGAATAGTGCACGGTACATCCAAACCGTCATCGAACCCATCGTTCTACCATTCCTAGACCGGCAAGGGAACTTGCTGTTCCAACAGGACAATGCACGTCCGCATGTATCCCGTGCCACCCAACGTGCTCTAGAAGGTGTAAGTCAACTACCCTGGCCAGCAAGATCTCCGGATCTGTCCCCCATTGAGCATGTTTGGGACTGGATGAAGCGTCGTCTCTAGCGGTCTGCACGTCCAGCACGAACGCTGGTCCAACTGAGGCGCCAGGTGGAAATGGCATGGCAAGCCGTTCCACAGGACTACATCCAGCATCTCTACGATCGTCTCCATGGGAGAATAGCAGCCTGCATTGCTGCGAAAGGTGGATATACACTGTACTAGTGCCGACATTGTGCATGCTCTGTTGCCTGTGTCTATGTGCCTGTGGTTCTGTCAGTGTGATCATGTGATGTATCTGACCCCAGGAATGTGTCAATAAAGTTTCCCCTTCCTGGGAAAATGAATTCACGGTGTTCTTATTTCAGTTTCCAGGAGTGTAGTTTATACGGTTACACGAGTTGCTCCTGAAGTATCCTCCACGCTGAACTTGGAGATGTGACACATGCCAGGTCTACTAGTCTTGTGCTGATACCTGGCTCTTCTTCGACAGCCCGTATAAAGTGTTCTTGCTGGTCCCCCTCGATCCATTGTATGTGATGCTAGGGACCCTGTCTTGACAACGCGACGATGCACAGCAGCAAAGATTGGATGACTCTGCTATCTTCGGTGTGGAAATGTCGCGTGAGACAGGCGTGGAGCCTCGTGCCCGTTACCGTTCGCGCGGCCATGTATAAAAATGATGTCCGCGTGCTCAAGAAATGGATATCCTGCCATGTTTTAAACGGAACATTTTCGTTAACTCACTGCCTTTAGTACATGTAAACAAGGGACACATTGAAGACAGACGAATTACGAATATAAACAAGTCTCCCAGGTAACGAAACGCCGTCTGGGGTACAAGAGTTAAACGGATGCATAGATAAGTGAAGTTGTTGAGTTGCACCTGGAAAGCCGTTGAACTTCAACTTTTATCAGTAACTAGAAAACGAAGGATTCCCTGACATTTGTTTATATGAACTTCTTTCTTGCTTTGGTGTAAGGAACCTGTACCAAAAGTTTGTAAAAGTGTTGTTGGAAAAACCCTGTACAGTGAGTTTCAGGTAAGATGTTTTTTCTGTAAATACAAAGTAACTGGAAGGAATATTGTTTAGATACGTTGAAGTAAGAAACGTTGTTCTTTCTGAAAAACGATGAATATACTTTATTTATATATTTTCCAGGGTGTGACGGCAACGAACTATACTTTTTAAATAAGTTTTCTTCTATCGTGTATATGAGCTATTCAAAGCAACTCTGTACAAATCAACTCAAATCAGGTTTTTATGAAATTTAGTTAGCAAGCTAGAAGCGTTCAGGATTTCCGCGGTTGAGGCAACATGTTGTACATATTTGGATATGTTCAGAGGAATGTTCTGGTGGCATGTTCATTTAAGTGAGGTGTTCAAACGAGTGCCCATTTTGCTGTGTGTACAGCCAATGCGTCCTCTAAACGAGTTGCGGACAAAAAGAAACATCATTCGCGTCACGGAACGACTATTCCTCGATGCGCTGCCGGAAGTCAACTGAAGCTGTAGATTTTCTTGTGTTTTTGTACGTACTGTCCTGCCTTGCTGCCTTGTATACGGCAGTGCTAGAATACCTTCTACAATCTAACAGAACAGGACTACAAAAAGCACATCGAGGAAGTTTGAAGCTCCATGACGCCAGCAACATTACATCTCGTACGCAGGTCGTTTAGAAGGCGTGTTGATCATGCATTCGGGAAATTGGGTACTTGTCTGACCACATCACTTAAATGAACATCCTGCCATCACAACATCCTCACACAATTTCGTACACAACCAATTTACGTACAGCATGTGCGTCCACCCTAAAACTTTGAACGTTTCTCACTAACTAGAATGTACAGAAATTTGATTTAAATTGATTTGTACACAGTTGGTTTAAATACATCAGCCATCAAACAGAAGAAAATGATGTTCCATTTAAACAATTGCAACTCGTTGCTGTAACTCTCTGGAAAATAAATGAAGTACGTTTCTTAACTCCGCAGAAACAGTGACGTTCCTCACGCTTACCTATTTCTATAAATATTCCTTTCACTAATTATTTTTTATTTTACAGAGATGCACCTTACCTGAAACACTTAAAATATAAATGAATTAATGGCTACCGTCGGAAGCTCAACGAGGCTGTTCGCGGATGATACTTTTGTGCACGAAGAAATTGAAACGCTAGAAAATTGTAGCGAAATCCAGTAAGACCTGCAGAGTGTCGACGCTTAGTTCAAAGCATGGTAGTTTACTTTTAAAAAAAAGAAATTTAAGACTCTTAGCGGCATTATACTCGGAAATCTCTCCTAGACCGTGGTTTGACTGTATGAAGCGCCGGCCATGGTGGTCGAGCGGTTCTAGGCGCTTCAGCCCGGAACCGCGCGACTGCTACGGTCGCAAGTTCGAATCCTGCCACGGGCATGGATGTGTGTGACGACCTTAGAACTACTTAAACCTAACTAACCTAAGTTCTAGGGGACTGATGACCTCAGATGTTAAGTCCCATAGTGCTCAGAGCCATTGACTGTATGAAGCTAAGTGAACATCATGTGACGTTCCTCATTCTTACGAGACCGTAACACGTACGCTACTCTGCGTGTTTACATAGAATAAAAATTCTGGTATCTATAAGGTGTGACCATGTTCAAACTGACGAGACCGATCTGAAGCACTGTCATGCTCAAAGTACAAGGACGCGTAAGAAGTACTGCACAGGAAATTGGTTGCAAGGGATTTCTCCCTCATAGTGTTACCTCCTTAATCTACAGATTCGATATGAATAAGTGCAATTTGATAGCGACAATATTCCTGAATGCATTACATGTTCCCACCTCTCGCCATATGAGGGTACGCCCAACACTGTCGAACATGATCATTTTGGTTCAAAAATGGTTCAAATGGCTCTGAGCACTATGGGACTTAACATCTGAGGTCATCAGTCCCCTAGACTTAGAACTACTTAAACCTAACTAACCTAAGGACATCACACACATCCATGCCCGAGGCAGGATTCGAACCTGCGACCGTAGCAGCAGCGCGGTTCCGGACTGAAGCGCCTAGAACCGCTCTGCCACATCGGCCGGCGATCATTTTGGCGGTCCAGCTGTTATGGTAACGTTGCATGGACGTACTGATCTCCAAATCTCTGAACATAGAAAATTCACCGGTCAATGTTGTTTTGACGCTGTACTCCTTCTCCATGTGCGTCCTTTCAGGAGTGCATTCGACTCTGACTTCATTTTTATTGATGACAGTGCACGGCCGCGTCGAACAGCGCAGGTGGAGCAGCTCTTGGAACGATAGGATATTCGGCGAATGGACTGTCCCGTAACTTAAAATCCCATCGAGCACATGTGGGGGACGCACTGAGGAGAAGTGTTCCAACATTTCCACATGCGGCAATGTCCATCCAGCAGTTGACAACCGCGCTGGTTGGGGAGTGGAATGCCTTACCACAAGAACTCCTTATCAGCCTTGTGGCCAGGATGGAAACAGGTAGACCATGCATTGCCGACCGTGGTCTTCACACAGCCCGTTACGAACCACGTCCTGCTTTTTGTAGTACTCAGGCGACTATCATGTATTACGGTGACTACAGTGTACTCGTAATAACTGTCTTCGAATAAAAGTGTCATTTCTGTTCGTCTCGTAGCGTATTTCCTTTAGTTACTTTCTGTTAGAGTTCTTTCTATGGTCTAAGTTTCATAGAGTCATATCGCTTGGCAGTGACACATCATACGAAAGTTACTTTCGTCCTTAAGGTCTGCATAACGGTTTATTTATTCTGTCAGTTTCCTGTTAAACAGTATTTGTGTTAGGCCTGTATAATGATAACTATTTCTGGCTGTATGCTGGATGTTGGCTAACCACAAAATTTATTAAAAATTGAAACGTGTTTCGCATAAATAGGCGTTACTACCCATTATTGGTTGATTGCACAGTTGCCCAATCAATCACTTGAAGCAGTCATATCAATCAATTATCTGGAAGTATGTGTACGGAGCGATTTGAAGTGTAACGACCACATAAAACTAATCGCAGTGAAGGCATATGCCAAACTGATTGTTTGGAAAAGTCTTTGGGAAATTTATTCCACCCACAAAGGAGGGAGGGAGCTTACAAACGCCCGTTAGACCGATACTCGAATACGCTGAGGTGACAAATCGTGGAATAGCGATGTGCACATTTACAGATGGCTGTAGTGTCACGTACATAAGGTATAAAAGGGCAGTGCATTGGCGGAGTTGTAGTTTGCACTCAGGTGATTCATGTGATTATGGTCGCACGACTGGTGTTAACAGACTTTAAATGCAGAATGGCAGTTCAGGTAGACGCAGCGGCATTCCATTTCGGAAATAGTTAGGGAATTCAATGTTCCGAGATCCACAGTGCGAAGAGTGTGACAATAACACCAAAGTTCAAGCATTACCTGTTACCACGAACGACGTCCTTCACTTAACGACCGAGAGCAACTGCGTTTGTGCATAGTTGTCAGTGCTAACAGACAAGCAACACCGGGTGAAATAACCGCAGAAATCAATGTGGGACACACGACGGACGTATCCGCTGGGACAGTGCAGCGAAATGTGGCATTAATGGGCTATGGCAACAGACGACCGACGCGGATGCCTTTGCAAACAGCACGACATCACGTGCAGCGCCTCTCCTGGGCTCATGACCATTTCGGTTGGACACTAGACGACTGGAAAACCGTGATCTGGTCAGATGAGTCACGATTTCAGTTGGTAAGAGCTGATGGTAGGGTTTGAGTGTGGTGCAGACCCCACGAAGCTATGGACCCAAGTTGTCGAGAAGGCACTGTGCAAGCTGATGGTGGCTCCATACTGGTGTGGGCTGTGTTTACGTGGAATGAACTGTGTCCGCTGGTCCAACTGAACCGATCGTTGACTGGAAATGGTTATGATTAGCTACTTAGAGACCATTTGCAGCCATCGTGGACTTCATGTTCCCAAACACACGATAGAAATTTTATGGATGACAATGCGCTATGGCACTGGGCCACAATTGTTCGCGATTGGTTTGAAAAACGATCTGGACAATTCGAGCAAATGGCTTGGCCACCCAGATCGGCCGACATGAATCCCATCGAAAATATATGGGACATAGAAGGGTCAGTTAGTCCACAAAATCCTGTACCGGCATCACTTACGGACGGGAATAGAGGCGGCGTAGCTCAATATTTCTGCGGGGGACGTCCAGCGACATGTTGAGTCCATGAGTCGTCGAGTTGCTGCAAAAGGAAGTGCGACACAATATTAGGTGGTACCCCACGACTTTTGTTACCTCAGTGTATTAGTCGTCAGTTTGGGACTCGTTATGAAGCGCGATGCTCTAATTTGGATGTTCTCTTTTTCATCTTGTAAAGTTCATTTAGTAAGCACGAGAGCGTCATGGAAGTGGTCAGCCAACTCCAGTGGCAGACGCTATAAGAGAAGCTTTGTGCATGACGATGTAATTTACTGTTAAAAATTCCAAGATCGTACGGTCCTAGAAGAGTCAGTCAATATACGTATATAACAGGAAAAGTCCCGGAAGACAAACTTAGAGCGCTTCCAGCTCACACAGCAGCTTGTCAACAGTCGTTCTTCCCGCAGACCATTTGGAACTGGAACACGAAAGCGGAGAAGTAACTGTCGTACACAAATTACTCTCTACCACGCACCATAAGGTGGCTTTCGAAGTATAGCTAACTGTAGATGAAGAACATTGATTAAATAGCAGTCACACTCGGATTACTATAATCGATGTCGATTACTGTCATTACTTCCATTCAAACCAGTAGATCAGTTAGGATTACGCTCAATGCGGTCGCAGTTGCTCAGTCAGCACCTGTTTCCCACATTTTCTACGAGACTGTTTGTAAGTGCTGTGGCAATATTGTCCCATGCCTCCTCAATGCAATTTTTAGATCGAAATGCTGGAATACTCTGAGCAACACACATCCAGAGATATTCCCGCGTATGTACTGAGGGGTTTAGATCCGGGGAATTGCTGGCCATTCAATTCCAAGTGTATCAACAGTGTGCGTAGTTTTGAGAGGAGAATGAAGTCAGAAGAGCTTGCGCCACGAACAGTTCAAGCATATTCCACCTCTGTCTCCACCGAGTGAGGTGGTGCAGTCGTAACACTCTGGACTCGTATTCTGGAGGACGGCGGTTCTAATTCCAGCAGGTTTTCTGTGGTTCGCTAACAGCTTAGGGCAAATACACGAATGGTTCCTTTGAAAAGGACCCGGCTGATTTCCTTCCTCAACTCGCGCTTGTTCTCCGTCTATAATAACCTTGTGGCCAACGGGGAGCTAAACCCTTATCTTCTTTCCTTTATTCGTCTCGGGCCAAGCTCGGTCTTTCATGCTGTAGTACTTTTGTATTGATCATGATACCTCCCCAGTTCAAGAGTCCATTTCCACCATTTCTGTTTTGGGCAGGGCAATATGTTTCTTGTGATCCCCTCACCGACTGTTGTTCAAAGTTATCCGTTACATTCTACATCTACATCTACATGACTACTCTGCAATTCGCATTTAAGTGCTTGGCAGAGGGTTCATCGAACCACAATCATACTATCTCTCTACCATTCCACTCCCGAACAGCGCGCGGGAAAAACGAACACCTAAACCTTTCTGTTCGAGCTCTGATTTCTCTTATTTTATTTTGATGATCATTCCTACCTATGTAGGTTGGGTCAACAAAATATTTTCACATTCGGAAGAGAAAGTTGGTGACTGAAATTTCGTAAATAGATCTCGCCGCGACGAAAAACTTCTTTGCTTTAATGACTTCCATCCCAACTCGCGTATCATATCTGTCACACTCTCTCCCCTATTACGTGATAATACAAAACGAGCTGCCCTTTTTTGCACCCTTTCGATGTCCTCCGTCAATCCCACCTGGTAAGGATCCCACACCACGCAGCAATATTCTAACAGAGGACGAACGAGTGTAGTGTATGCTGTCTCTTTAGTGGACTTGTTGCATCTTCAAAGTGTCCTGACAATGAAACGCAACCTTTGGCTCGCTTTCCCCACAATATTACCTATGTGGTCTTTCCAACTGAAGTTGTTCGTAATTTTAACACCCAGGTACTTAGTTGAATAGACAGCCTCGAGAATTGTACTATTTATCGAGTAATCGAATTCCAACGGATTTCTTTTGGAACTCACGTGGATCACCTCACACTTTTCGTTACTTAGCGTCAACTGCCACCTGCCACACCATACAGCAATATTTTCTAAATCGCTTTGCAACTGATACCGGTCTTCGGATGACCTTACTAGACGGTAAATTACGGCATCATCTGCGAACAACCTAAGAGAACTGCTCAGATTGTCACCCAGGTCATTTATATAGATCAGGAACAGCAGAGGTCCCAGGATGCTTCCCTGGGGAACACGTGATATCACTTCAGTTTTACTCGATGATTTGCCGTCTATTACTACGAACTGCGACCTTCCTGACAGGAAATCACGAATCCAGCCGCACAACTGAGACGATACCCCATAGGCCCGCAGCTTGATTAGAAGTCGCTTGTGAGGAACGGTGTCAAAAGCTTTCCGGAAATCCAGAAATAAGGAATCAACCTGAGATCCCCTGTGGATAGCAGCCATTGCTTCGTTCGAATAAAGAGCTAGCTGCGTTGCACAAGAACGATGTTTTCTGAAACCAAGCTGATTACGTATCAATAGATCGTTCGCTTCTAGGTGATTCATAATGTTTGAATACAGTATATGCTCCAAAACCCTACTGTAAACCGACGTCAGTGATACAGGTCTGTAGTTCGATGGAATACTCCTACTACCCTTCTTAAACACTGGTGCGACCTGCGCAATTTTCCAATCTGTAGGTACAGATCTATCGGTGAGCGAGCGGTTGTATATGATTGCTAACTAGGGAGCTATTGTATCAGCGTAATCTGAAAGGAACCTAATCGGTATACAATCTGGACCTGAAGACTTGCCCGTATCAAGCGATTTGAGTTGCTTCGCAACCCCTAAGGTATCTACTTCTAAGAAACTCATGCTAGCAGCTGTTCGTGTTTCAAATTTTGGAATATTCCATTCGTCTTCCCTGGTGAAGGAATTTCGGAAAACTGTGTTCAATAACTCCGCTTTAGCGGCACAGTCGTCGGTAACAGTACCATCGGCACTGTGCAGCGAAGGTATTGACTGCGTCTTGCCGCTTGTGTACTTTACATACGACCAGAATTTCTTCGGATTTTCTACCAAATTTCGAGACAATGTTTCGTTGTGGAACCTATTAAAGGCATCTCACATTGAAGTCTGTGCCAAATTTCGCGCGTCTGTAAATTTTAGCCAATCTTCGGGATTTCGCGTTCTTCTGAACTTCGCATGCTTTTTCCGTTGCCTCTGCAGCAGCGTTCGGACCTGTTTTGTGTACCATGGGGGATCAGTTCCATCTCTTACCAATTTATGAGGTATGAATCTCTCAATTGCTGTTGCTACTATATCTTTGAATTTGAGCCACATCTCGTCTACGTTTGCATAGTTAGTTCGGAAGGAATGGAGATTGTCTCTTAGGAAGGCTTGTAGTGACATTTTATCCGCTTTTTTAAATAAAATTATTTTGCGTTTGTTTCTGGTGGATTTTGGAGAAACGGTATTTAGCCTAGCTACAACGACCTTGTGATCACTAATCCCTGTATCAATCATGATGCTCTCTATTAGCTCTGGACTGTTTGTGGCTAAGAGGTCAAGTGTGTTTTCGCAGCCATTTACAATTCGCGTGGGTTCGTGGACTAACTGCTCGAAATAATTTTCGGAGAAAGCATTTAGGACAATCTCGGAAGATGTTTTCTGCCTACCACCGGTTTTGAACAAGTATTTTTGCCAACATATCGAGGGAAGGTTGAAGTCCCGGGGATCATTGGCGCTAATGGATTGCAAGCTTGCAGTTACACCCATTCGTTGTGGAACGATCCTGGTGGGCTGAGGGAAACGTGGGACCCCAAGCACTATCAAGGACAAAAGCAATTTGTGCAAGGGGGTAGTGGACTTTTCCCTTTACGCCAACTAGACTGTTTAGCGGCCTTGCCTGCCTACACAGCTTCCACTACCGTCTTGATGCTGTTTTCATTGCGGTTACGATAACACGGCGGTACTGATAATGCTCTCAAGTCTAGAAACAGTTACTCTACAACTAAAGCTACTTGGATAAGGCCATATAGCTATTCTCCAACAGGGCTATTTTCCATACACAGCAACAGTGCCGGCCGGGGTGGCCGAGCGGTTCTAGGCGCTTCAGTCTGGAACCGCGCGACCGTTACGGTCGCAGGTTCGAATCCTGCCTCGGGCATGGATGTGTGTGATGTCCTTAGGTTAGTTAGGTTTAAGTAGTTCTAAGTTCTAGGGGACTGATGACCTCAGTAGTTAAGTCCCATAGTGCTCAGAGCCATTTGAACCATTTGAACAGCAACAGTGCATCAAAACAATCGCTTTCACCTTTGAAAGGCTCCTGGATCGTGATCAGTAGAGAAATCGCAGCAGAATTTTCGCGACAAGTTTGCTCAGATGGCGCTTTTGCCCTGTTAGGGATATCGCTGTTCATCATTTTCCCCATTCACTCACAAGCAGAGTTTTCCTGTGGAGATCTGATGGTCAAATATTTGAGAGTATCAGAAAATAACAGATTGGAGTTGGACACAAACCTGACGAGTGTGATCACTTTCCAACTATTCTGGTGAACAAAATTCTGCAACGGAAAAAGCAAAAACAAGGGAATTTTAAGCTTATTAATGAGGTTAACTCGTGATTCTTGTTTCCTTACGGTATTGGAAGATTGCTTGCGGTATGGTAATGTTCTGTGTAGTGTCTCCCAAGTTAATTTCGGGTCTCATTGCACCGGTTGAGCGTAAAGTCTTTGCCTGGTTACAAAAAATTGTTTCTAAGGAACTGCAAAGTTCGTTACATGTGGTAGCTTATCTCATACAATTTTTCATGTGCACTTCCACATGTGCTCAATTTGTTGTCCTTAGAACGTATAGTCTGTACTGAATTTCTCTACATGTCTTTGCCAATATGTCTTCGTCACCACCTCTGCAGTATCTCGTATCCGTGTCGTTAAGTTTGCACATCAGGAACTGGTGTAGTGAACACTTCATACTTACCGTAACCTCACAAAAAATGAGGGGCTATGTCTGATGAACGTGGTGAATATAATATTGGATCGTTTCTGCCACTCAATTTGTTTTGAAAGATTTCATCCAAGAACTTGCGTAAAAATAACCGCCAGAGTGGCAGTGGACCATCGCGTGGAAACACTATCATTGTTGAAATTCCTGCAACTGGGAAATCAGATGCTGTCAGAGCACTTGAAGTGTATCCATAAAAAATTCATGAGTTATCTTTGAGACATGCCTTAGAAATAAATTATTGCTGTCATGCAAAGACCTCCGCATACCCAGTGTTTCACGGCTGCAATTGGCCCATAACGTTTTCTTATGTGATGAGATGCCAGTCGAGTTGATAGATGGAAACAGCATACTTCTCTTTCAGTAAGGTTTTATTTGAACTGTCATTTAGTGGAATGCTCATATAATTTATCCAGATTCTTCGTTAATTCATTTTAAAACTTCTTTAAGTTTATACTCTGGTACTAAAATGGAAGAACATCTCGATACTGAAACTTCTGTCCATAAAGGTAAGGAACGTCTGTCACACACAGAATTGGTAGGAATGCAGTCTTGTGGCAAGACACTAATGAGAACACACAACTACCCTTCTTTTCTCCCAGGTGTACTTCACATCGGCCCTCGGTAAGCACACTAATTAGGACTTAATTTATTACCAGGGAATGCTTTGAGAAACTGTAGTACTTCATCAGGCCACGCTGAGAAAAAGTTGGGGGTTTGGTAGGAATTTGAAATGTATGAAGAGAAATAGATTTCTTACAGCTCTCAATAGGCGACCGCCCTCCACAAAAAGAATATATTAGGGGAATATCCAGTTGTAGTGAAAGTAGACAATGCTCTGAATTTTGTAGTAGTAGTAGTGGTAGTAGTAGTAGTGTCGGATGTTTACAATATAACGAAAAAAAAAACCTAGTCAGAAAAGTAGCAGCTTTCATTTTTATCTTTGACGCCTAACATTGTCTGAATATATTAAAAGCGCGATTTATCTGTTTCAAGGTATGATCCTATTTCCCGAATCCTACTAGAACTATCATACGTTTAGATACACAGCAATTGCATGTAGAGACAGAGCAACCGATGAAGAATGTAAATCAGTCAGTCCAGGGATGCAGTTTTTCACTAATTTTTCTGGCGAGTTACTGAAGACCTCATCCTCAGAGAGAACATATATCTACTGATCAGAGGGTAACGTATCCACCTCGGCATTGCAAACGGGCCGATATCTCAGTGCAAAACTGGTAATGACTTGTACTCCAGTGACCACTTACAATATGGGATTGACTTTGTCTACCTGAAAGAAGTACCGAGGGAGAGGCCGCAGTGGCAAGACACTGAACTCTTATTTGGTAGGACGGCAATTCAAATATCCGTCCGATCATCCGAATTTAGGTATTTCGTAATTCTCCTAAATCGCTTAAGGCAAATGCTGGAATGGTTCCTTTAAAAAGGACACAGCCGATTTCCTTCCCCACAGTCCATGATCCCTCCGAATCTTAGCTTGTGCTCCACCACTAATTACCTCGTCAGTGACAGGACGACAAATACTAATCTTCCCTCTTATCCTGTGATGAGAACGCCTAGACGAATGTTTGTCAGAGACAACTGGATTCTTTGAGATGACCCAGCTGCATTTGATCAGAGACGGTGTCCAGAAGATGACGAAACGACTGGCAACGTAATCCAGCAAGTCACTGAAGCATCTGTCTCAAGACGGTAGGGTTAGCGTATCAGAAAGCTTGTCCATGTGGAGTAGGGAATGCTACGCGGAAGGAAGACAGCCGTGCGGGTCCGCCGAAGTTTAAATGTAGCTGATGAGCAGAAAATACGACAGAATTTCAAATTGCAAGAGCTTGTCATTAGAGAAAACCCCAAGAAACTATCTTGTAAATAATTCTTGACTTTCTTAAACCGTTCCAAACCAACTACCCAAATCTGGGCGTCAGTTTGGAGGATTTCTGCGAAGGGCAGTGTACCTCCTTTGAAGGCGCAACTGACGAACGTTGCCTTAGGGCAACTTCACACGAGCCGACCGGGCATTGCTTCTCTGCTGAGTACCCAGTCTTCACACGGCGAAGAGAAGCGGCTCCTTTGTCGCCACGCCGCGCCACCGTGTTCCGCCTCCGTCATGGAAACTGCCTCTCTTTTACTTCTCTTAAGGGGCTCCGGAACGCCCTATACTTGCAATGTTAAAATAACGCTTATAAATTACACCTTTCCTCACAAAGTATTTGAGGTAGGAAGTTGAACTTTTTACAGATTATTTATTGGAATATGGGCTACAACTTAACACAGGGATTTTACAAAATTTTAGTTCAGTTACTAAAGATGATTTTTTTTCAATTGTAATGAAAATTCACAACATTTTTTTGCAATTTTTTATTTATATATTCAAAAATATACAGTTTTTTGGAAAAAGGCTGTGTTAAATTATGCAGAAGGTACTGTGTAACATTTACTGAAAGTTTGAAACAAAAATGTTTGGAAGATCCTTAGAAAACATGTAATTAGTATGAGAAAATAAAAGTTTTTGGAATCGAGCGACAAAGATTGGATTAACTTTTTAGTGCATTCCATGTCCATAGGATGGATTATCTTCATCCTCTGCAAACTCCTCCTCCAGCTTCCTCTTGTTCCTCCTCCTGTTTACTCTTGCTTGTATTTCTAGACTCTTTACAGCCCTGTCTGCACCCGAAGGCGTTCCTTGTCTAAAGCAAGCATCGCTCGTTGTTGTGTTCGTAGATTTTGCTACCATTTTCTTCAGTTGCAGTTACTGCAACACTGTTCCAAAAGGTGGTCATGTATGAACACTTATCACATTTCAGTTGTATTTCACTAGCAAGTCCTACGTGCTTTATTATGGAGAGTTCCAGACCAACTTCACTACAATGAATACATCTTACACAGTTTGAAAAAAATCCTTTGAGAACCGACATATCAAATATTTCATTCACATCCGATTCGCCCATAAAACATTCAAAGTTTTCACTCATTGAACCAAGCTTCTTCTGTGAAGTATTTTCTTTCCCACTCTGACTGCTATGGGCAGGTGTACTTGAGAAGTTAGATTTACTCACTTGGTTATTGTCTTTATTGTTTACAGTAATAACACATACCTTTGGCTTTCCAACATGTCTCCTTTTCTTAAAAGCCTTAAGAGGATTTCTAATAACTTTACTTTTACTCATTATTATACTTCAACAAAACAGAAACTCAAGAAACAGAATTAATTACGAATATTTTCGAGATAACGACGGAGTAAATAAACATGAAACAATCGACAATCACACCAGCGATATATATTGAACCACCACAGGTTAGCCACAACACATACTTTATCTCACATCACTAAAATGTACCTGATGAACACGGACGTTAATAATAACACCATTTGACAGCAGTTTAACAGCGCCACAGTGGGTCACGCCCATGTAGAACACATTTCAAAAAAAATTTAAAAATAGTTGTAGTCTTCGGAATTGAATAAATTATATATCTATTAAAAGGTAATAGTGTGGAGATTCAGAAAACGCAAAAAAGTAAAAATTGAACTTTTCATGATTTTTAGCCTTTCCGGAGCCCCTTAAGGTATGTCTAAACGATGCCTGTTTCCTTGCGCGTAATCGCAGACGCACGGGAATAAAAGGGCATGCACAAAAATTTGTGGAATGAACGCATGGTATGCATGGGCGCTTTTGTGTCCACACGTTGCCACACTGCATAGGCAGTGGGCTATGGAGCCCCTTCTTTGCTTGGGTGCTTTGCTGCGTTTATTGTAATGAAAACGAGAGAGAAAAAGGGAACGCAAAAGTGACTGTGGGTAAAGAAGTATCTGAATAACAGAGATACAAGTAATACAAGGTGACGTCAACATTTTCTTTGCAAATTTCAGGTAGAGGTTACACCGAGCTTTTAGATTTTCTGCATGGGGAACTACAGCAATAAGGTTTGCAATAACATTTCGTTAGCTAGTAATCGGCGACTTATATACCAGTTTGAACTACATCTTTCACATTTCAAAACAAAGCAGTTCTGTGATTATGCCTGAAACGGAGAAACACTTCATGGCGTTTCTTGGTCGTATTATGAAGATTAATTAACTTTCAAAGCCTTATTTTTATTTTAAAACAAAGTTGTTCTCGCAACTTTAATCATGAAAGATTAGGCTGCAAGCAGATTAACATTCTCAGACTCGACAAATTTGGGAAATTAGTCTTCACTGTCCTTCATTTAGATTTCTAGTAGTTTGTTGAGGAGCTAAACATTTCCATCATTTCTTTTGTTCATATGTTGGGCTCCTCAGCTGTTGTGATATTAAGTCGCCATAGCATGAATATTCTTCCACAGTTTTTCATAAATTTCTGGCTTATTCTTCTCTGTTTTCCCACTTTGAAACTTGCGGTGTCTTATTCTTTACAAAAGTGATAGAAAACTTTTTGTCTAATACTTGACGCTCGTGGCATCACATCTGATTTTTTGGTTCAAATATTCTTTAGAAGCGCATTCCATATGACTTTTCCTTGTTTGTAGGAATAATCATCTTTAAATTTAAGCGTGCTTCCTTTGGAATCAACAGATATTATTGCAAATAATCGCTTCGCAGCATAACCTCAACACACTACACAATCACACACACGTGCGCAAAGATTTTCCAACGTCAGTCAACATGATTCTAGGGTAGGAGTCATCACTGAAACACCAAAGAAATTGGTACAGGCAGTAGTATTCAAATGCAGAGAGATATATAAATAGGCAGCATATGGTGCTGCGGTCGGCAACGCCTGTATATAAGACGAACAGTGTCTGGCGCAGTTGTTAGATCGGTTACTGCTGTCACAATGGCAGGTTATGAAGATTGGCTTAAATGGTTCAAATGACTCTGAGCACTATGGGACTTAACATCTATGGTCATCAGTCCCCTAGAACTTAGAACTACTTAAACCTAACTAACTTAAGGACGTCACACAACACTCAGTCATCTCGAGGCAGAGAAAATTATCATGATTTTTAAGTCAGTTTGAACGTGGTGTTATAGTCGGCACACGAGCGAGATGACACAACATCTGCGAGGTAGCGATGAAGTGGGGATTTTCCCGTACGACCATTTCACGACTGTACCGTGAATATCAGGAATCCGGTTAAACATCAAATCTGACATCGCTGTGGCCAGAAAAATATCCTGCATGAACGGGACCAACGACGACTGAAAAGGAGCGTTCAACGCGACAGAAGTGCAACCCTTCCGCAAATTGCTGCAGATTTCAGTACTGGGCCACCAACAAGTGTCAGCGTGTGGACCATTCAACGAAACATTAATATGATCTTATAGATCTTATAATTAAATGTTTCCCTGAGACATTTAAGTCTCTTCATTATCGACGATAATGATCGAAGCAGAAGAAACAAATTAAAATTTGTGCTGCTTGCTTGCTAGGCAGAAATGCTAATCATTACACCACCACAGCACGATGGTCATGACTGCTGAACGAACTACCCAAGTTGAGTGCACACCCCTGGGAAACATTTAATTATAAAATGAAATGATAATTAAATAGACAAAAATGGTTCAAATGGCTCTGAGCACTATGGGACTCAACTGCTGAGGTCATTAGTCCCCTAGAACTTAGAACTAGTTAAACCTAACGACATCACAAACATCCATGCCCCAGGCAGGATTCGAACCTGCGACCGTAGCGGTCTTGCGGTTACAGACTGCAGCGCCTTTAACCGCACGGCCATTTCGGCCGGCTTAGATAGACACCCTAGCTGCAAGCAGGCGTTGATACACTTCATTGGGGACATGTTGAAAATGTGTGCCCCGACCGTGACTCGAACCCGGGATCTCCTGTTTACATGGCAGACGCTCTATCCATCTGAGCCACCGCGGGCACAGAGGTTAGTGCGTCTGCAGGGACTTATCCCTTGCACGCTCCCCGTGAGATCCACATTCCCAACATGTCCACAACACTACATTCGTAGTGCGCCTAATAGATGTTTGCCAATCATACTCATTACTCGTGGCAGATTAATCTACCAAGTCCCGTACGAGTTCGGGCATAGCGTGTGCGTTCGCACAAGAAGGTCAAATATGGGTTCCCGGCCTTTGACCTTCTTGTGCGAACGCACACGCTATGCCCGAACTCGTACGGGACTTGGTAGATTAATCTGCCACGAGTAATGAGTATGATGGGAAAACATCTATTAGGCGCACTACGAATGTAGTGTTGTGGACATGTTGGGAATGTGGATCTCACGGGGAGCGTGCAAGGGATAAGTCCCTGCAGACGCACTATCCTCTGTGCCCGCGGTGGCTCAGATGGATAGAGCGTCTGCCATGTAAGCAGGAGATCCCAGGTTCGAGTCCCGGTCGGGGCACACATTTTCAACATGTCCCCAATGAAATGTATCAACGCCTGCTTGCAGCTAGGGTGTCTATTTAATTATCATTTCATTTCTAGCAAAGCTGCATGGTCATCCACGGTAACTGTTCTTTCGGGAACAGATACTACCGTCATATATAGTTAAATTTAATTATAAGATCTACAAGATCACCTATGGTACAGGACTTTCCCATTACTCCAACGCTGGGGTGCTATTCCAATGTCGGAGAGCCCTGGCAATAGTAGGGAAAAGAAGCGGAAGTTATGAATTGAAGTTTGTGTTGGGGAGGGCACTCAACCTGGGTAGTTCGTGCAGCAATGTTGACCATCGTGCTGTGGTGGAGTAATGGTTAACATTTTGGCCTAGCAAGCAAAAAAAACCTGGATTCGAGGCCCAGCCACAGCACAAATTTTAATTCATTTCTTCTGCTTCGATCATTACCATCGATATGGGCTTTCGGAGCCGAAGGCCCACTAATGTACCCTTGATGATTGCAAGACACCAAGCCTTACAACTCCCCTGGGCCCGTCAACACTGACATAGGACTGTTGATGACTGGGAACATGTTGCTTGGTCGGACAATTCTTGTTTCAAATTGTATCGAGCGGATGGACGTGTACAGGTATGGAGACAACCTCATGAATCCATGGACCCTGTATGTCAGCTAGGGACTGTTCAAGCTGGCAGAGGCTCTGTAATGGTGTGGGGCGTGTGCGGATGATGTGATATGGGACCACTGATACGTCTAAATACGACTGACAGGTGAAGCTTACGTGAGCGTCCTGTCTTATCACCTACATCCATTCATGTCCACTGTGCTTTCCGACGGACTTGGGCAATTCCAGCAGGACAATACGATACCCCACAGGTCCAGAATTGCTAGAGTGGCTGCAGGAATACTGTCCTGAGTTTAAACACTTCCTCTGGCCACCAAACTCCCAAGACATGAACATTATTGAGCATTTCTGGGATGCCTTGCAACGTGCTGTTCAGAAGAGATCTTCACCCCCTCGTACTCTTGCGGATTAATGGACAGCCCTGCAGGATTCATGGTGTCAATTCCCTCCAGCACTACTTCAGACATTAGTCGAGTCCATGCCACGTTGCGTTTCGGCACCGCTGGGGGCCCTACATGATATTAGGCAGGTGTACCAGTTTGTCTGTTCGGTGTAGCCGCCAGACAGTTGGGTAAATTAGCTGCCTTTTAAGTAAGCCTTTAACTATTATTCCTTCTAGAACTCGTGGCACCCACGATTTGCTTATAACTTATCTGTTTTTCTTTTTCCTATTCAGTAAAAATTTATCCACACGATTTCTTCTTTTTGTGTTCAACTTTGTGGACGCTCATGAATTTCCAACAGCGCAACATGCCAACGAATGCACACTTGTGCATGTGTAATTTCTTGGAAAATCGTCAGACTGATCTGTGTTCGAGAATTCAATGCTTCAATTCTGCTACCCTCAGAGTGGCAATCGCAATTCACACTCTTAATTCAATATTCTTTGAACAACGGGCAGTCAGTTACTCAACTTTGAAGTTTCTTGATAAATATGACGAATAACGAAAAGGTAACCACGTAATCATCAGGCTGTGATGAGAGACATGCAGTTTCAATAATAATATATTTTTAACCAGTAGTTCGCCTGTAAGCTGTAGAGAACAATTGCTTAGCTAAAAAAATGCGAATGCAATGTGTGTGGTGTTTCATTTTTTATGGCACAATTAATACATTTTCCGAAAAACTACTTCAGTAACATTGCTTCGTTTATATACGGTACATTCTTTCAGCAGTGCAGCGGATGACTCAACTTTCAATTCTCTGCTTTCCTTGAATCATACTAGATGTGGACGCTATTATCTGCGTGGCGCGAGGAATTAGTTTCCCATAAAGAGTGCACTTCAAAGAATTGTGGACGTTAGTCTCACGAATGTGTCACATTAAGTACTGAGCTTCACAAGAGGAGTGCTGTAACACGAGCTAAACATGTACATCGCTCATGTTTTTTCTAATTTTTTCTTGTATTTGTGTCTCCTCAGCCAGCCTCGGATGCATATAGTCACTCTCATACACATCACCCGTGGTTCGCATACGACGTTAACATTGCTCTTAAACATATTACTTACTTCGCTGTGTGCTCCCATCATAATGATGAGCTAACACTCCTAACGCCAATTCAATATGGAACACACAACCTTTATGTCTCCAGACAACTTTCCTAGCTTGCGCTTCTTATGTTATATTAAAGTGGTGGCATTCAGTCATTTAACGTGTTCCCTGAAATTTACACTCAACTCTACGCAGTGGCCCCCAAACAAAATACGCTTCGCCACAAAAGCTGTCTGGCTACAGATGCTTAATGATACCCGCGCAAAACAGGGCCGGGTCGCTAGCCTTAATTAAAATATTGTCGTGCGTGAGAAAGTAGTTGTCTGAATCGAGGTATTTAGATCCTTTGTTTCAACTTACAGGTCAGTTTTTTTGAAAGGCTGTTTCTAAAAAGTATCAAAGAGTGAGTCAGTGCAATATCGTATTTTGAAAAGTTTACACACCGAGACTTGTTTGTGCCATTCAACCTGCGTAGTTGCTAGGTACGATGTTATGTTTGCTTACAGTGTGCTTATGTGTTCCCTGAATGCATTGCGACTTGCTAGTCATAGTGAGTGGCATTCCAAGCAGTAGGTCGTGAGTGGACGGTGGAATTTACCAATGCAAAAAAATCTGACATACTCATAGTATACGGAGAATGTAAGGTGTATGCGGCAAGACATCCCAATAGACGTCAACCATCTCGGCTATATTTTATCAACCTCTTCAACCAGTTACGTAAAAGTTGTAGTGTAACACGCAGACAACGAAACACAAGGAAACAAGTGACAACAGAAAAAGAGAAAATTAATGTTTTTGCTTGTGTTGCTGTTTACTTGCATGTTATCTCCCTCGCAATCACGTGAGGAAGTGGCACGTGTCCTACACATTCTCCATCGACATAGGTTCCATCCCTATCACTTCTCTCTCCATCAAGAGCTGCAAGGAAACGATTATGATAATTGCGTTAACTTCTGCACATGGGCATTAAGATTGGATACTCAAGCTGCATCATTTATCTTGTCTAGTGATGAAGCCACATTTAGAAATGATGGCCAGGTAAACCGTCTAAACATGCACTATTGGTCTGTTGACAATCCTCGTTTGTTTTGTCAGGTGGAACGTCAGTGACCAAGAAGTGTAAACGTGTGGTGTGGGATAGTGAACCATCAGCTCAGAGCCGTTTTTCGTTGACGGAACACTGAACGCGTGCAATTGTCGCAGCCCTCCAAAGACAATCTTCCGCGGACGCTAGAAGACGTTCCTCTGCAGACTAGGAGGAACCTGTGGTACCAACTTGATGGTTGTCCAGCCCATAGTGCACGTAGTACTACAGCATGTCCTCATAAATTGTTTCCAAATCGTTGGATTGGATGCAGATGACATGTCTTGAGCGGCCCGCTCCCCGTATTTGACGTCTGTAAATTCTGTTCTGTGGGAAAAGTTGAAAGACGCGACATATTATTGCAACCTGCTCGGACATCTCCGCTAAAATTCTAGCACGTGTGCAGCAGTCGTTCCATACCAGACTGGGAGCGTGTACTTCCGCTGCCGGTGGTCATTTTGAATATAACCTGTGACGGTTAGTTGCCTCGCTACTCGTCAGAATACACATAAATAATGTATGCACTTGTTCTTTGGTTTGTGCTACCACAGGTATTGTATAAATGTCGGTTGGGAACTTCTCAAAGTACGATACCTCGTAAACGACTCGCACTGGAATCCTGCAACTAACGCCACTAACCTTCTAATTTGCCGTACTATTAGTTTGTCAATAGGCATTCCTCCATTTAAAAAAGTGTATGTTGCCATAAAAATATGCTTTCTAAGTATTATTACACCCTGTTAATTGGCTAACAATGCGAGCTCCTAACTACCAACCCATTCCGTGAAATCTGCACTTCCCTTTTCCGCAATATTTGCAGTGCAAGTTGGAGGTGATTCTCCTAATATACGCTGCGTTTAACATATTGTCAATCCTCTGAAGGCAGCCCTCACTTTGCGCTTCCTCTACGCTGCACGATGACGCCTTACAGCCACATTTTACCGACAGGTCTCAAAAAACGGTTCAAATGGCTCTAAGCACTGTGGGACTTAACATCTGAGGTCATCAGTCCCCTAGAATTAGAACTACTAAAACCTAACTAACCTAAGTACATCACACACATCCATGCCCGAGGCAGGATTCGAACCTGCGACCGTAGCAGCAGCACGGTTCCGGACTGAAGCGCCTAGAACCGCTTGGCCACAGCGGCAGGCGGTGAGCGAGCGCGGGTGCTCATCCTGACGTGGTGCGAGATCTGGACTGTACTGAGGATCAGCATCGCCAACGTTTGTGCAGTCTTGCTAAAATTGTTGGCACCGTTACAAAAATGGTTCAAATGGCTCTGAGCACTATGGGACTCAACTGCCGAGGTCATTAGTCCCCTAGAACTTAGAACTAGTTAAACCTAACTAACCTAAGGACATCACAAACATCCATGCCCGAGGCAGGATTCGAACCTGCGACCGTAGCGGTCTTGCGGTTCCAGACTGCAGCGCCTTTAACCGCACGGCCACTTCGGCCGGCAGGCACCGTTACACTATGGCTAGATGGGATATTGTATCGTTCAAATCTGCACCTCGGTCGCAGAGCCGTTCGAAAACTGTTTTGTGAACGTCGTCATCGCTGGACAATCTTTCACCCAGATGTTCTTTCAGCTTCCCGAAAAGATGGAAATAGTATATTGGAAGGTTTGGACGAGAGAGGATGAGCATCACCAACGTCTGTGCGGCAGTGGCAAAATTGTTGCCACCATTACACCATGGCTAGATGCAATATTGCATTGGGTCCATATACCGTCAGAATTTCATTGTGGCCGGCCGGAGTGGCCGAGCGGTTAAAGGCGCTACAGTCTGGAACCGCACGACCGCTACGGTCGCAGGTTCGAATCCTGCCTCGGGCATGGATGTGTGTGATGTCCTTAGGTTAGTTAGGTTTAAGTAGTTCTAAGTTCTAGGGGACTTATGACCACAGCAGTTGAGTCCCATAGTGCTCAGAGCCATTTGAACCATTTGAATTTCATTGTGAAACGGTGTGCAATTTAGACGTTTTGCCCACAAGAGTCGTACTACCCAGCATACTTAAACTTTGAAGTACGTTTGCAGTTGCCACGCCAATCACCGATGCCCATGTTAACCATAACGCACCAGTTGTGTAAATCCCATAGTGCTTAAAGCCAGTAAGTTTTCTTTTATTTACATGCATCACGCTATGTCGCTGATCTTCCTGCAAGCCCCTGCGCGTTTTGTAAAAAATTCCTTGCGATGTTGCCAACCTATACAAAAGTGTGTAGTCTTCTAATAGCATCGTACAACTGCCTAGGTTATCTGCAAGATTATCCAAACACAGGTGTTTCAGATGAGATGTTCATTTTCAGTAACTTACAATGTAATAAGTGAAAGGAAAAGTTCTGTTGATAAGTAAACGTTATTCTCTTTGCTGAGCTATGAACAGAGTTGAGGGGCTTGTTTACTTCTTTTCCAGAGGGTTACAATTGAAATCAAGTATCTATTAATTTTAGTTATGGAGCTAGAAACTTGAAAAGTTTCAGGGGTGGATGCAACAGCCAGCTGATGTGGCCGAGCGGTTCTAGGCGCTTCCGTCTGGAATCGCGTGACCGCTACGGTCGCAGGCTCGAATCCTGCCTCGGGCATGGATGTGTGTGATGTCCTTAGGTTAGTTAGGTTTAAGTAGTTCTAAGTTCTAGGGGACTTATGACCACAGATGTTAAGTCCCATAGTGCTCAGAACCATTTGAACCATTTTTGTGGATGCAACATGCTTTACATAATCTATTGTTTGTTTTGAATGAAACAGTGAAGCACGGATATTGTAGCTGACACTGTGTGAAGTTATGAGGCAAGAACATAACAATATGAATGAGATATAACTGCAAATCTTATGCATCCAATGACTGAGAAACCAGACCCGCAATGTCACAGAGCATATGTAAACAAAGTTTTTTGTCACTGATGGCGGTTTTTGTACTCGCATACTCTCATTTTACAATTGAACGGATAATTTACAATGCATAAAAAACTAACTTGGACGGTTTAGGTTCTGTTGCGCAAACCTTCTTACAGAGCGAATTTGGAATTTAAGAAAAAAATAATAAATTGCAGAATAGTTTGCAAATGAACAATAATGGTTTCGAAACAACTGAAGGTAATCGCTGGGCTCTTTAATGAATGCGATTATCTTATAATAATATCGAAGATGGTCAGTAGACTTCGTCAATGTGCTATGGAACGCTTAGGAATCACAAAGCGGTAGAATATAAACCTAAAAGTAGACGACCATACTTCCTCTCGGATGTTGACGAGCTGTATATTTCACTGCCCACTGAAAAGAGACCAAGGTCAGTGCTCCAAAAATATCCTCAGAGCTTCGGGAAACGGGAATAAACGTATAAGCAAGGACAGAGGATGCGCGTGTGCAACAGAGTGGTATCTTGTAGGAGTAGCCAGGTGGGTAGGGTGGATGGATCAGTAGAATCGGCGGAAGAGGAAGAATGTTTGTCTCGTCGATGTCGAGGTCATTGGAGATTGAGCTTTAGTGTAGATCGGCGATAAGAAGAGATAGGGAAACCTATTGGGCGTGTCGTTGTTGAAGCCACGTGTCCTGTATTTGCCAGAAGTATATAGCCTAACCACGAAGAACCTAAATCAAGAGGACTGAGAGGTTATTTCAGTTCTGTTCTTCCTTTCGATTGAGAGTATTTTGTCATAACCTTTGCGACAATTCGCCGTATGTGACTCGGAGGAAACGCCTGACCTTCGCTACAAATTACTCAAATTGCAGTGAATATTCCTAAAACGAGAAAAAGATAATTTTTAGCGATTAAAACAAACTGCACATGTTTGGATCTGATGGGGGATGCACACCAAGGCACACAATGAACAAGTTAATGCCATTCTTTAAGCGCGACGGCTCTTAATCTTTGTTTGTGGTAAGAAGGTTGGCGTGTTAGAGTTTCACGCTGAACGAATGATAGTACGCAAATGTGAGTAGATATACTGCAGACAAATTTTCTTGTTTCTGCAGGTCAGCCGAAGGCTGATAACAATATACCGTGGGGTTATGAGTAAACTTTCCCTATTTAACACGTCATAACACGGAAACTTATTACCCTATGAGTACCAAACTTGGTAGCATTAATTTTAAGGACATAGGGAAGAGAAATAATACAGAATCAATGTAATTGAAACACTTTTAATGTGCTGCTACGGTACATCATACGATTACGTACCGGTACAATTACTTCTACATAAGGGGCTCAATATGGCGCCCATCATTGTCCAGAACAGTCTGAATCCTCAGGATTGCATTCTGCTCAGCAGAACGAAGCATGTCCATAGGTATGATGGCTGCCTCTCTTGTTATGCTGCGTTACAGATCAGCACACGTGTGAATGTACCGCTGGTAAAAAGTGTCCTTCAGGTAGCCCCACAACCAGAAATCACAGGGAGTGAGAGCAGGTGATCGTGTCAGCCAAGCATTTGGAAACGATCGGATGATAATTCGATCGTTTCCAAATGTGTTTTGGAGAAGCAGGTGAAATTCACGAGCGATGTGCGGCGGGGCCCCACCTTGTATGGAAATTGTAGGGCAGGTATGATATACTAGCGAAGCATATCGCAGTAAAGCTGGCCAGTCACACAGCACGTCTTTGGTCCTTGAGCGCCAACCTGTTCAAAGAAGTGGGCCGATATTGAACGTAGCCGTGAAGCCACATAATGTGGTGATACGTTCACCATACAGAGGAACTTTATGCACAGTGACTGGAGGTGAAGATCCCCACACGCGGCAGTTCTGTGTGTTCACCTCAACCGTCAGAGAAAATGAGCTTCGTCTGTTCATAGGATGGTACAGGGGCAACCCTCGTCAAGTTCAATCCTTGCGAGAAAGGGGAGAGCGAAGTCAACATGTCGTTGCGCGTCCTGTGGTGCAAGCTGCTGTACGCTATGGGTCTTGTACGGATACCATTTCAGAATGATCCGAATCACCTTCCGTACAGTGGACCATGGGATGTTCAACTATCGTGGCACAGCACGCGCACTGCATGACGACCGGGAATGGCGCGCAGCGTTGTCTGCCATAGCAACAGCAGTTTCATCAACCACCTGTCGTGCAACCGGTCGTCGGCCTCTTCCTGGAGCAACTACCAGTACTTCAGTTGATCCGAACTACTTCATCATGCTCCGTACAGCAGATGGAGAAAGACCATTTCGTAATCCTTTCCGCCGGCGATATTCTCGAAGTGCAGCAGCAGCAGCAGCAGCAGCATTAATGTTGTTTTGATGTCCTGCTCCTTTCGTCCAAGCTCATGTTGCCACGTCAACAAATGCGCTGCAGTAGGTCAGGTGTGTGAGACTGTGAATCACGATGACTGATCACGGCACCTTGTGGCCATAGTTGGAACTGGACGGTGGCGCTGTGACGCATGGAAATCGTGCACCCCTTACTGTGGACATTAATGCTACAGAGTTTGGTACTCGTACGGTAATTAGTTTCTGTGTTATTTCGTATTAAATAGGGAAAGTATAATTAGAACCACCCGGTACCGAAACAAATCCAACCCTAAATCCATTCCGTTACGTCATGAAAGGAAATATTTCGTGAAGGCGCTCGAGGAATAAAAGAGATAACATAACCAACGGAGATTTAAACTCGCATAGCCACCACTCTATGAATTCTAGCAGTGTGTGCCTGTCTTTGAGATGGATGCCACTAAGTACTAAAATGTGCTTGTATTTCTACATTGTCGTCTAATGCAACAGTTTTGCGTCTGTTTCTCCAGTGGAATATTTTTCTACCGTGCCAGAAACGAGTTCGTATGCTGTAGTTGTTGCCCTGTCATTTTTTTACTTCTTTTAGACTCACCTAAAGTAATTAACATTAAGATGTCTTAAATTTTCATCGTTCTCTGTAATTGTGCGAGGTGACGCAATGGTTCGGACAGTGACATGTATTCAAAGCACCGCGGTTTCAATCCTAGTTCAGTCGTCCAGATTTACGTTTGCATAAGTCCCCGAAAAGGCAAATACCAGTGTGGTTTCTTTGAAAAGCACACGGCCGATATCACCCCGCATCCGTCCTTAATCAGAGTTCGTGCTCGTCCCTAATGACATCGTCGTCGAGACATCAAACGCCGATGGCCTTTTTTGTCAACATTGTTCGCTGAGCACTACTCTCCGTTCGCACCGTAATATATTCACGTATGTTTAGGTTAAATAATTAAATGGTTCAAATGGCTCTAAGCACTATGGGACTTAACATCTGAAGTCATCAGTCCCCTAGAACTTAGAACTACTTAAACCTAGCTAACCTAAGGACATCTCACACATCCATGCCCGAGGCAGGATTCGAACCTGCGACCGTAGGAGCAGCGCGGTTCCCGACTGAAGCGCCTATAACCGCTCGGCCACAGCGGCCGGCTTAAATAATTCTATGGCATGTTTTGTTACAGTGAATGAATGGACTCAGTCTTGAGATGTCTCACATGTGCATCTAAACTTCGCGAGCCGTCTTATGTTGTATAGCGGAGGTTGCCTTGTCTTACACAGTCACTTCCCGCTTTCCTCTTCCAGTCGCGAATGGTCCGCGGCAAGAACGATTGTTGCTAAACGTTCTTATGAGTCAGAATTCCTCTAATTTTACCGTCATGATACTTTCACGAGTTACACATAGGAGGGAGCAATATATCTGTTGGCTCTTCTAGGAACGTACGCTCTCGGAATTTTAGCAGTAAGCCACACCATGCTGTAGAATGCCTCTCTTGCAGTGTCTGCTACTGAAGTTGGCTGAGCATCTGCGACACTTTCGTCCTTACTAAATGAACTGTGACGTACGCGCTGCCATTCTTTGGCTCTTCCCTATTTCCCCCAGTCGTTCCACTTTAAATCGCACCAAACATATACTCCTAAATATGTTTTGAATGTGACTGCTTCCGTTGATTGTTCTGCAATTGTTTCGTCACACAATAAAAGGTCTTTCTACCTATTAATGCGCAGTATGTTAGATTTATTTATGTTTAGGTACAACTGCCAACCCTCGCACCAAGCGTCGATCCTATGCAAATCCTATAATTTTCTAGCATTTCGGCTCTGTATGCAACAGCGTCATCTGCAAGAAGCATCATGGAACTGTTCGCCTCGATAGCTGAGTGGTCAGCGTGAAGGACTGCCATGCCAAGGGGCCCGGGTTCGATTCACGGCTGGGTCGGAGATTCTCTCCGATCACGGACTGGGTGTTATGCTGTCATCATCATCATCATCATCATCATCATCATCATCATCATCTCATCCCCATCGACGTGCAAGTCGCCGAAGTGGCGTCAACTAAAAAGCCTTGCACCAGGCGACCGGTCTACCCGACGGGAGGCCCCAGCACACGATATTTCATTTGATCATGGAACTTCCGATGTTATCCATTGGGTCATTTATATACAAAGTAAAAAGTAAAAACAATGTAACACACTCTAGGGCTACGCCCGAAGTTACTCCTATATCTGAAGATTTCTCCCCCTTAAAAATGACGCACTGTGTTCAGTTTGCTAGAAACTCTTCAGTCCAGTCACGCAATTGGTTTGATATGCCGTACACTCGTATTTTTTTTTTTTCATTATGTGGCAGTGCAGAAATGTATCGAACACCTTCCGCAAGTCAAAGAACACGGCAGGAATCTGGTTGCCGATATCTACTGCTTTCTGGCTCTCGTGGACGAACAGAGCGAGTTGGATTTCGTACGATCGTTGTTTGCAATTAACATGTTAATTCACACAGAGGAAATTTTCGTTTCCCAGAAATGTCGTAATACGCGAGCATAAAACACATCCCAAAACTCGACAATATATTGCCTTATAGGCCTATAGTTTTGTGCGTCCGTTCGGCGGGCCTTATTGAGAACGGGCATGACCTGCGCTTCATTTCAATTACTAGGGACACTTCTTGGCTTGGTGATCTAGCGGGTAGAGCGCTGTACTCCGTTTCTGTAGGTCGAGGGTTTAATCCTGTGCTAGGGAAGTTTCCTACTTCCAGTCCACAGATCCCATATATGTAGAATCTTGTAGATATCTCATCTGGCTCAGTGGTCTTTGTTCTGTTGAGCGATTTATGGTAAACTTCTATCCCGTGGCTACTTAATTCGATATGTCACTTTGACGGTTGTGCGACTATTTAAAGGAATAGGCGCCGTACGATCTTCTTCTGTGCAACAGTTTTCGGAAAAGGAGTTTAATATTTCGGTTTTCTCTCTGTCATCCTCCGTTTCGATGCCATTATGGTTACAGTGTGTTTGGACACATTGCCATATATTTACTGATTTAGCATAAGATCAAAACTACGTAGAACATTCTTTCAGATCAGTAGATAAAATTTTAGTTTAGAATTCGTTGAACGCTTTAAGTATCTCTCGTTCCGTTAATTTTGACTTTTATCAGTTTTTGTTTTTCTATGGCGCTTTGGCTACATATACACTCCTGGAAATTGAAATAAGAACACCGTGAATTCATTGTCCCAGGAAGGGGAAACTTTATTGACACATTCCTGGGGTCAGATACATCACATGATCACACTGACAGAACCACAGGCACATAGACACAGGCAACAGAGCATGCACAATGTCGGCACTAGTACAGTGTATATCCACCTTTCGCAGCAATGCAGGCTGCTATTCTCCCATGGAGACGATCGTAGAGATGCTGGATGTAGTCCTGTGGAATGGCTTGGCATGCCATTTCCACCTGGCGCCTCAGTTGGACCAGCGTTCGTGCTGGACGTGCAGACCGCGTGAGACGACGCTTCATCCAGTCCCAAACATGCTCAATGGGGGACAGATCCGGAGATCTTGCTGGCCAGGGTAGTTGACTTACACCTTCTAGAGCACGTTGGGTGGCACGGGATACATGCGGACGTGCATTGTCCTGTTGGAACAGCAAGTTCCCTTGCCGGTCTAGGAATGGTAGAACGATGGGTTCGATGACGGTTTGGATGTACCGTGCACTATTCAGTGTCCCCTCGACGATCACCAGTGGTGTACGGCCAGTGTAGGAGATCGCTCCCCACACCATGATGCCGGGTGTTGGCCCTGTGTGCCTCGGTCGTATGCAGTCCTGATTGTGGCGCTCACCTGCACGGCGCCAAACACGCATACGACCATCATTGGCACCAAGGCAGAAGCGACTCTCATCGCTGAATACGACACGTCTCCATTCGTCCCTCCATTCACGCCTGTCGCGACACCACTCGAGGCGGGCTGCACGATGTTGGGGCGTGAGCGGAAGACGGCCTAACGGTGTGCGGGACCGTAGCTCAGCTTCATGGAGACGGTTGCGAATGGTCCTCGCCGATACCCCAGGAGCAACAGTGTCCCTAATTTGCTGGGAAGTGGCGGTGCGGTCCCCTACGGCACTGCGTAGGATCCTACGGTCTTGGCGTGCATCCGTGCGTCGCTGCGGTCCGGTCCCAGGTCGACGGGCACGTGCAGCTTCCGCCGACCACTGGCGACAACATCGATGTACTGTGGAGACCTCACGCCCCACGTGTTGAGCAATTCGGCGGTACGTCCACCCGGCCTCCCGCATGCCCACTATACGCCCTCGCTCAAAGTCCGTCAACTGCACATACGGTTCACGTCCACGCTGTCGCGGCATGCTACCAGTGTTAAAGACTGCGATGGAGCTCCGTATGCCACGGCAAACTGGCTGACACTGACGGCGGCGGTGCACAAATGCTGCGCAGCTAGCGCCATTCGACGGCCAACACCGCGGTTCCTGGTGTGTCCGCTGTGCCGTGCGTGTGATCATTGCTTGTACAGCCCTCTCGCAGTGTCCGGAGCAAGTATGGTGGGTCTGACACACCGGTGTCAATGTGTTCTTTTTTCCATTTCCAGGAGTGTAAATCTGTAGTATAGCTTTTTCTTTTTTATTCCGAAGCAGCTTGCTAACACGATTGTCAAACCACGTCTGGTCTTTTCCGACCTCACACCTTTACTTGGCACTTATCTTGTGGTGTCACCGCCAGACACCACACTTGCTAGGTGGTAGCTTAAATCGGCCGCGGTCCATTTAGTACGTGTCGGACCCGCGTGTCGCCACTGTGTGATCGCAGACCGAGCGCCACCACAAGGCAGGTCTCGAGATACGAGATAGCACTCGCCCCAGTTGTACTACGACTTTGCTAGCGACTACACGGACGAAGCCTTCTCTCATTTGCCGAGAGACAGTTAGAATAGCCTTCAGCTAAGTCCATGGCTACGACCTAGCAAGGCGCCATTAGCCTTACATAGTTTGATAGTTATCGTATGAAATGTCTCAACAAGAAGAACGATGTACAACAAGGATAATTAAAAGTTAAGTATTCGAGGAGCTGCATACTTTTCTTATTAGCTTTCACTACTTATCCTGTTCCAGAATTCACGCCCGTCTGCGTTAGATTTCGGCCTCCTCTATCTACAAGGTGTTGGCACATTTACCAACACATCATATCTGTCTAGCTCATATGGACCTTGTCCGTTTCTACTTAACATTTTCACTCCCAGAGGTGAATATTTCATGTTGACCGCTCATTTAACCTGTTTCTTGTCAATTGCTAAGGAGAACTATCTTCCTACCTTTCTTTACACCCCCATTTAATGCCACATTCATTTAGGCTACGACAACCTTATGATCTCAAATTCCCAGCTCTGCGTTAAGTGAGTCGAAAAGTTAGGAACTCTTTATAATCAGGAGATCTGAGGTGTTACCTTGACGAGTCGGGTGCCTGATTAATCGGACAAGATAATTTTCGGATAAGGATTTTAGAAAAATTTCGCGCGATTATCTGCCTTAATCACTTCAATTTTCCAGTCTACAGGTGATAAGCTGAAATCTCTCAACTCGTGGTCAAGTGGCTCGCGTTGTTGCCTCTGGATCACGGGGTCCCGGATTCGATTTCCGGCCGGGTTGGGGATTTTCTCCGCCCGGGTACTGGGTGTTTGTGTTGTCCTCATCATTTCATCATCATTCATGAAAGTGGCGAGATTGGACTGAGTAAAGATTGGGAATTTGTACGGGCGCTGATAACCGCACAGTTGAGCGCCCCACGAACCAAACATTATCATCCATCTGATACTATAAAATTACGCGCAAGCTTCTCAAAGCTTTCCCTCAAATGTTCCGCCGCTACTTCTCCTGAGGCAGTTGATCTGTAAAAGATCTAGATCATCCTGTTTGATCCATTTTTAACGTTTATCTTTACCCACATTATTTCGCAATCTGAATCTTTATCGTGTTACTTAGAACTATAACCACACCTCCAACACAGGTGTTCAGCCTATTTTTGAGATACACATTTTAATCGGATTTTAGAATTCCATTTCATTTAACATTTAGTTTCAGACAGCGTGGGTTCGTAGTACTAAGTGAGCATTATTACCTTCTATACGTTAGGCTAGTTCTGGGACCTCTCCACGGACGTTGTTGCAGTTAATTAATACTATATTAACATTTGCCTTCTATTACTCATGATGAATACTACTTTCTTTAATTAATGGAGCAGATATTCTCCCCTATCTAAGACCAGAACGCATCTTATAGAACCTGTGAAGGTATTTCTCTACCATGTGCACGCCACACACGTACTCTGTTACCCTAGTAGCCACTTCCCGCATGTAGTGCACGCCTGACCTATCAAGGGGAGGTGTGTCCGACAACTTTTCGCCCTATAGCAGACGTCGAGAGACATACATCTAAGATCGTTACAGACTCGTCAGAGCCTCTGGTTTGAGCCTTTCAATTAGTTCCAAACCAGAGGACTGCGATCGTTTCTGGGAACTATGCTGTCACAGCTACGTGTATTCACCAAAGCAGCCAGCTCTTCGTAGGTACCGACGATGGCCTCTGAACCCGGGCGGCAAGCATCATTCTTTGCAACATGAGCAACAATTTGCAGCCAGGTGCACCAAAATGTTTTCGGCATCTGATGGAAGAGTCTCCTCCACATTTCTAACGGGACATCCAGGCAATTAGACAGAATGGATACTGTCTTTCCTCTCCAGCCTGTCCCCTATTTCCTTGAGTGTCCCATCACCCGGCGAACGTTGGAGCTCTCCCAATCACCAGCAATCTCACCCTTCCCTCTTTTCTGTATCTTTCAGGAAGATCGGCCCCAGTCCCAACAGAAGAAGCGTCCCATGTTGGTTCAGATATTTTGTCAGCAGTGGCCAATATCCCAAACCTGTTCTTAAGGCCAAACGGAAAAACCGTTTGGCCTATACACACTTTTGCCTTCCGCTCAGAGATTCACGACTCCACCATTGTTCACCATTTACAGCTACACCATCAGGGATCTCATGCGACGCTGTAGGCACCAGAGATGCCAAAGCATTCTTCTAAGGTGCCCCAACGCCACTGCAGTCCAGGGAAAGCTGAAGCCTGTCGACCGTAGCCAACACAGCTTGCAGCTGTTTGTGGAGAGGGCCAAATCACCCTGCATCCGTGTACAATAGGCGCAGTCCGTGTCCATTTTAATAAACATTCCTCTACACCACAAAGAATATAATCCCACCAATCGCTAGATGAAAGATATGTACTGTTACTAGCCGGCCGGGGTGGCCGAGCGGTTCTAGGCGCTACAGTCTGGAACCGCGCGACCGCTACGGTCGCAGGTTCGAATCCTGCCTCGGGCATGGATGTGTGTGATGTCCTTAGGCTAGTTAGGTTTAAGTAGTTCTAAGTTCTAGGGGACTGATGACCTCAGATGTTAAGTCCCATAGTGCTCAGAGCCATTTCAACCATTTTTTGTGCTGTTGCTACGCTGCTTCTGGTTCTCACTATACTACAAAGTTAGTTCAGGCGACACCAATGCTCGAAAAATACACAAAACTTGGAATAAGTTAATAGACACTAGTTACGCAGTTAAATATGCAGATAATATTCAATTATTTGCGGAAGAACGTGATAATAAACACTAACCTAAATCCTGTTTTTATAAAGAAACTGCTGGTGCTGCTGGTGCGTCCTCTCGGCTTGGCAGCTGCGGCTGCACCCTGAGTATTCAAGTACAGCATCAAGAAAGTGGCACATGGGACCAAATCGAACTAATTCCGTCTGCAAGAAAAAGATTCTGCACACTCAAGTGTGGTGATGACAAAAGTCATATACATATGCACATATACAAAAGGCGGTAGTGTCGCGTACATAAGGTACAAAAGGGCAGTGCATAGGCGGAGCTGTCACTTGTACTCAGGGTTTCCAACCTGATTATGGCCGCACGGAGGGAATTAACAGACTTTGAACGTGGAATGGTAGTTAGCGCTAGACGCATGAGATATTATATTTCAGAAGTCGTTTGGGAATTAAATTCTCAGAGATCCAGAGTGTCAAGAGTGTAGAGAATAGCAAATTTCAGGCATTACTTCTCATGATGGTCAACGCACTGGCCAACGGCCTTTACTTAACGATCGAGAGCAGCGGCGTTTGCACAGATTTGTCAGTACTAACAGAGGAGCAACACTGCGTGGAATAACCGCAGAAATCAGTGTGGGACACACGGCGGACGTATCCATTAGGACAGTGTGGTGAAATGAGGCATTAATGGGCTATGGCATCAGACGACCGACGCGAGTGCCTTTGCTAACAGCACAACACCTGCAGCGCCTCTCCTGGACTCGTGACCATATCGGTTGGACCCCAGACGATCGGTAAATCTTGACCTGGAAAGATGAGTCCCAATTTCAGTCGGTAATAGCTGACGGTAGGGTTTGAGTGTGGCGCAGACCCTTCGAAGCTATGGTGCCAAGTTGTCGAGAAGCCAGTGCGCAAGCTGATGGTAGCTCCATTATGTTGTGGGCTGTGTTTACATGGAACGGACTGTGTCCGCCGGTCCAACTAATCCGATCATTGACTGGAGATTGTTATGTTTGGCTACTTAGAGCCCATTTGGAGCCATCGTGGACTTCGTTCCGAAACACACGATAGAGATTTTATGGATGACAATGCGCTATGTCACCGGGCCGCAATTGTTCGCGATTGGTTTGAAGAACGCCCTGGACAGTTCGAGCTATTGATTTGGCCACCCAGATCACGCGACGTGAATCCCATCGAACATTTATGTGACATAATCGAGATGTCAGTTAGTGCACAAAATCCAGCAGCGGCAACACTTTCGCAATTGTGGTTCAAATGGTTCAAATGGCTCTGAGCACTATGGGACTCAACTGCTGTGGTCATAAGTCCCCTAGAACTTAGAACCACTTAAACCTAACTAACCTAAGGACATCACACACATCCATGCCCGAGGCAGGATTCGATCCTGCGACCGTAGCGGTCGTGCGGTTCCAGACTGTAGCGCCTTTAACCGCTCGGCCACTCCGGACGGCTCGCAATTATGGACGGCAATAGAGGCAGCATACCTCAATATTTCTGCAGGGGACGTTCAACGACCTGCGAGTGCATGCTACGTCGAGTGGTATCCCATGACCTTTGTCACTTCAGCGTGTTTCGGGGTATGTGAAATAGACATAGACAGCATTGCGAGATATTGTTAGTTTTACGTAAGTTGAGGGGCACACATCCCTGCAAGGGAACAATGAATTGTATGTGTGCTGGCGTGACGTGACATTATGTGGACACAACATGGAACCAGTTTGAACTCGCTGCTTTTTCTTTGACTCTAAACATGATCAGAATTAGTGGAAATAACTAGAATCATAAGCAGAGCATCTGAAAATGGTTAGGAATATAGTGGGTATATATGGCACTTGTAAGTGATAGCTCGTACCTGATTTCTCTCGACTACCTATGGAGTGAAACCGTTGTCGATTTGAATTGGACTTTCTGCTGCTCCAGAAGTGCATTATACCTCAGTTTCCCGAATAACTTTTAAAAGACATGGTCTGATTGTGGGAACATCAAACATCGTATGTCGCATCTCCTTGTAGTATGCGTGGCTCTGCTCTCAAGTTTCGTGTACTTCGACGGAGTAGAGACGTATCGAGAGCATCGGGAAATTATAAACTATAATCGCTGTTCCACACAGCGACTAGGCGTTGATGTGGCTTCAGAATCCATATCGAATCTTATCTTTCGCCTGAAGTAGAGGATAGACATTGTCTTGCGTTAAGACGCAGGTATGTTACTCATTTATGATGCGAGAAGTACGAGTAAAATAAGATGGAAAAAATGAGAGTTGATTCGCTGTTGGACTGTATTAATCTCACCATTTTCTCATTATGCTGGTTGCGTTGTAACAGCAATAGCAGAAAGTGCTTCAGCGCATTCATAAATGCAACTTGTACTAGAGTTAGTTGGTTCCAAGGGAGGACAGCGGCATGGGGGAAACATTGTGTTTTTGTTTTATGGACACGTCCAGCTAGTATACTGATACATCGGATCACGTATTGCAGTTATTGTGTAACAGATATTCTTTGGACCAGGCGAGATACTGAAGGGAGCTAAGGAAGTGGAGAGGCTGTGTTTTTGAATAGGCTGCTTGTGCAGTCAGTGGAATTTTTACTGGATGTGGTCAAACAGACGAATGTTATCGTTCTATCGGACGCTGACTCTCTCGGATGACTCTCTTCCCCAGGTGATTAATTAAACTGTTCGAACCACATTTAACTATATTACAGTAATGAGATTTCAGCAGTAAATATAGTTTCGCAAGGCTCTCTCTTCATGGCCGAAATATGTGTGGCAAGTTTCTTGTGGCGGCGACGTACTATTTTCTGTCCAGTTTCATCGATGACTTGTCACTCTTTTGCAATTCAGTATTGATGGTATCATCATGGAAAAGGGGGACTGATGACCTTAGCTGTTTAGTCCCCCTTAAACATCCCAACAACCACCACCATAATGGAAAACTCGACAGTGAGCACAAGCCGTCATTCATACGCGGCTGTTCGTTCTTCAACACCGTTTATATAACTGTTGCCGAGAGATAGTATGCCATGCTTGATTGCATGCATAAATAATGCAATAAAAGAAAGGAATATCAAAGTTCAACGATCCGTGGGTGGCAGGGTGTTGGAGGAAGGAAGTCGGTTGTATCCTTTCCATATGAACCACTGCAGAATTCGCGTTAACCGATTTAGGGGGACCACATAAATTTTAAATCTTCATACACTGAAGGAGATTTGAACCTCCGCCCTCCCGAACGCGGGTCCACTGTCTTACCACTGCACCACTTAGCTCGCTGATAAGAGATAAACGGCTTTCTTCGACCAGTAACGTTCAGAAGTAGCGTTACCTGAGGGTATGTCATTGAGGAAAGTGTACAGAATCGATATGCCCATGTTTTTAAGAATAGCTTCTATGTCGTCTGGTTTATTGCAACCATTTTTGCCCTCTAATGATGTTATCACTGCGGTTCTTACACGAAAGGCAGAAGGTTTCCAGATTTGAAAATTTAGTGCGTTGTGACTAGCATCTTCCAGTTTCCAGTGTTGCACTGTTCCGTGCATGTGTAGGGCTCTCGTGCTAACTGAGCAAACCGGTCGCGGAACCGGCTGGCCTTCTTTGCGTCCGCCTGATCTTCTTATTCTCCAGACAAGGAAATTAAGAGGCGTCTAGAGCCGCTTTGTAGCCGACGTCGTGTATGCTTCTCGACTGGTTTCCACAGCCTATGGGACACACGTGAAAGTGGTATTTTCGTAGATCTATGGCAGGAATATTTATTTTCGCGCTGTCCTTGGTCGACAAGTTGTGTTTTCAGAGCTAGATCTATTCTCGTTTCACCTTTCCTGCCCTTTCAAGTGATAGAATTCGGGTGATATTTTCGTCGTTGCTCCACAGATCTTATGCAGAGTACTAAGGTACCTGTGTTTATTTTCTCTTACGCATTCACTCGCATCACTATCATCATCATTAGCCATTTCTATCAGTAAATGATGTAACTTCTCCAACTACTGAGCTCATGTGTGTCTGCAACTTCTTCTTTGACGAAAGATTTCAGGCGATATTCAGCGAGTTAACACCAGCGATCTTCAGCAGGTCTTTGTCCTATCGGTCTGCCTGTCTTCCTCTGTTCGGTCTAGGTGTCTTACTCTATCCCTGTTTTTCGACCCCATTCCAGCACTGTCTTTGTCAGTCGCTCATCAAATCTTCTGAAAACATGGTGGCACATTGCCATTTCATAGTAGCTGTTCTCTCCAGGACGCACTTGACATGTAATTTCAGTCGCCACTTAGTTCTCCTTTAACAGTTAGTTGATCTACGTTCACAATTTTGGAATTCGATGGTACCGCTTTTGGAATGGAGAAAATCAAGTCCTCTTAGCTGTAAGTAAGGTTTCCCTACACTGCGGTTTCCCATGGTCATCAAACCTTGGAATACAACATGGCTCTGCTGGAGGAAATCAGATTTCAGGAGTAGGGTAGGAGGTGCGAAATGCCGAAAGCTATACGTATAACATAACAAGCCTTGTAAGAACCCACGAGAGCTTTGCGCTGTGTTTTGGTAACAAGCGACAATAAGAATGGTCATACAGTTTGTTTAGCGAAATCTCTTTTTATTTTGAGTCACGAAAGCTCTAGACGAAGAAAATATGGGTGCATGGATCATAGCAGTAAAAGATTTTCTGGCGTCTAAACGGTTTGAAGAGTCGTTTCTTCTGCCCAAGACTAACCTAACACATGTTCCCCGGTTGAATTCGACAGCTAAAACGTATTGAGTCATCGCGCACACCACCTGATGAATGTGGGTAGACACCGGGAAATTTAATTTTAAATGTTACAATGAGTCTGAAACATCGCAGAGAGCGGATGTAGCAGAGTGTTTGACTTTCCCGTATCCTCAAAGGTGATACTGAAACGAAATATTTCTACTCTTAGCTGAGACCATACAACACTTTATTTGAACCCATTAAACGACACTACAAAAGAACAGTACAACGAAGAACTGTTAAAGTAGCTTGGTGAAGAGGCCACGTAAGTCTTATTTTTAAATTTAAAATTAACTTTCCAGTGGAGGTACACAAAAGTTAGTTTCTCAAATCAAATGTAAAAAATATATAACAGTTATTTATTAATTAAGGCACCATTCACTATTGGTTAAAGTAACCTTATCGTATGAGATCTCGTTTAGAGCTGCTGCCAGTCAGCAGGCGTATTACAAAGAAATCAAACATTTTCTTCAAACTACTAACTTAGTTAATGGTCCTACTAGGTGGTCAAAATAAAAAAGGCCCATAAATTGTTTTCTGCATTTAGTGACAACGTGATTTAAACAACAAAGAGCTCATTAGAAAATATTTGAACAACAGAAAAAACTATCATAAGAAAGATAACCCGTAGAAAAGTCCTACGTCACAACTTCGGTTACTTGTGGAAATGAAAATTCGTATCATTCCATTGAAAAGGATCCGCATACTTATCCTCAAGTATAGCCTATTCCTGTTGCTTATGAATTAAATCGTACTGTTTTACATGCGCGTATTTAGTTCTTCCGGTGGTTTTTAAACGAGTTGGTTTCGGGTCTCTTGGATCCTGGGACTTTGTTATTCAGATGAGGTCTGATTCATCCTGTCAGAGTGTGTGAATTCAAGGCATTCCATGAGATAAAGATTACTGTTAAGTGTTTAGCGTCAGAGCCAGTTTTGTTTTAGCCACTTTGCGTATAACACTGTAGTCTTTGGAGGGACAATTTAGGGATTCTATGTTTTTTTTATGTTGCTTGCAGGTCTTCTCCTCGGCTTCCACAGTACAATCATTTCAATTTGATCCATAGTAGTGTCAATTTTCGTCACTTTTCTTTTGTTATTGAAGCACTATACTACATATAAATGAGTGTTTCAGGTAAGGTGTTTTTCTCTCTTACATACAAAAGACAGTAGGAACCTAACAGTTGTTTTCTTTGATGAAGCGCAAAGCAAGGAAGTAACTGTATACCCAGTAACAAATGTTCTCTCTGATCGTGAAGCATAATTAGGGTGAATGAGACATTGCGGTGTAGATACTACTCATCCGGAATCAGTTAGATTAATTAATGAGTCCAGAACCAATGTTTTTAAGAATAGTTTACAAGAGATGACCAGGGATGAAATTTATAGTGACCCCAAATGCTTACATGAAATTTAATCTATTCCATGATATATTCATATAATTATTTGAAAGTAACTTTCTACATAAGCTATTCAAAACCGACACTAAACGGTCACGTAAAAAGCGATGGGTTACTAGAGGGATAAAAATATCTTGTGAAAGGGAAAAGGAATTGTATCTGTTGGCAAGAACAAATAAAGATGCTGCAGTATTCCTCCCTACAGAAATCAGTAACCGCGACAACAGGCTTAAGGGTGTATAGGATGTAGTGAAACGAGACACAGGACAACAGGCCAAAGAATAGGATAAATTCACTATTGACTTAAATGGAAGGGCTATAAATGATAAGTCACATGTAGCAAATGCGTTTAATAATGCTTTCTTACAAATAGTGGAAGATATAGGCATAAAAAGTTCGAGAAGCGGCACAGCAGTATGTCGAAAATGCAATTCTCATAAAATTCAATTATATGAATCCACTTTTCCCTATTGAAATAAAGAAAATTATATACTCACTCAAAATTAAAAGCTCACATGGATTTGGTCGTGTTTTCAATATGTACTAAAGTTCTGTTCCGATGTAATAAGCCATATCTTTTCTGAAATATGTAATGCATCACTTCAGGCATTTTTTCAGAGAGATTGAAACATGCCATTGTTAAATCCCTCTATAAGAAATATGATAAGAGAGATGGTGGTTACAGAGTGAGATCATTCGCAGGAAGCCTGTCAATGACACTGTTAAGAATATTGTTAACCATTTCTTCTGCTTCTGTGTGTATTCATGGATTGACTACAATACTAGTGGCATCTGCAAAAAATAGACTAATTTTGCTTGTTGTATATTAGATGGATAATCGTTTTCATATATGAGGAATAACGGCGGACCTAAGATTGAGTCTCAGAGAACTCTGTGTGTGGTTTCTTCCAAATCAGATGAATCGCCCCTGAGTACACTGGTTGAAGTACAACTGTCTGCATTCTTTTGGTTAGATGTGACATTGTCCATCTGTTAGCTCGACCATCAATTCAATAAAACCTCAGTTTATGTAGGAGGATATTGTGGTCCCCACAGTCAAATGCCATAGATAAGTCACAAAAAATGCCAACCGGTGGTGTTTTGTTATTTAATGCTTGTAAAATTTGGAGAGTGAACGTGTAAATAGCGTTCTCAGTAGAGCAACTCTTCTGAAATCTAAACTGTAATTTACTGAGGATATCAGTGTTGCTGAGATGGGATATTATTCTAGAATACAAAACATTCACGAAAACTTTGGAAAATGGTTTGATAAATTCTGACCAGTAAATCCAGACCACTGCTTGACTAGAAACACGAATGGTAGGCACTGCAGGAAAGCGAAAGCAATCTATTAGGATCAGGTTCCTATTTCAGTATAGATGGGTGTAGAGAGGGTCTTCTTTCCGTTTACTACGGAAGTGGTTCCTTTCTGAAAGTGTGTTGGAGAGCGAATCTCTCAGCCAACTGCGATTTATGGTACTTATTTGATGGCAGGTATGTAATGAGAAATAACCACTTGGCGATCGTTTCATAATATTCTGTTATGGACAGTTTGTCGTGGAACCACCGAAATTTGTGGATAAGTTGTCTAGTGTATATGGTATCTTACTGAGTCCACGCGCCTACGGCGAAATATGAAGTAAGTTCCGATCGGTCGCGAAATGGAGACCACAGTGAAAACCCGATGAAGCTTTGCACAGATGTGTTGGGTAGTGTCTCTAGTATGGCCGTCGGTCGCATCGAGACGCTCTTTTCAGTTCTGAGGGCACTGTGAACGAGTAAAGGTGCCTAGAACAACGATGTCTCCCGCCAAGTAGGAGGGCCTGCTGAGAGGCTTCGCCTTAGCCCTTGGTGAATGCAGCCCACCTAACACAACTGCCACGCACTTCCTTCTTCATGGCAATTCTCAGCCGCACTCGCAGGGGCAATGAAGATGCTCATGCAGCCTTTTCGATGGGAAGTGTTCAATCACCAATAACACAGCCCTAATTGGCTAGTCTTGAGTATCATCTCTGTTCACATGAAACGCTGGATACGAAGACAACACTTGGACGCAGGCTACGTGCTATAGCCAAGCGTAGAGAACTATCGGAAAGCACAGGCGGCTGCCTTCTATGACGATAGTGTTGGAAATTGCTATAACGCTGTGACAATGTCTAAGTCGGAGCGGTGACTATGTAGAGGTGTCTCTGGAAAGTGTAGCTAACTCAAATAAAATGTTTCTGATTTTCACTGTGGTTTCCATTTAGCGACCCATCGGAACTTCCTTTCTGGACAACCCTCGTAGTTATACTGTATATTCCGTTGGTTACTTGATTTCTTCCGCTTATCTTAATAGCAATGAAGTTACTCCATTGTGCTGTGTGTTATTCTTTTATTTGTTCCGTGTATTTATATGTTGTTATTCACGAAATACACGTAAGTCAATAACGTCTCTGAGAACTTATTTTACGTGGCCGTCTAATAAGTGAGAGAATGGATGCATAAAGTTAGTTAATTGTTACTTTTAACTTCGCCGGCAACCTTTACGGCAAGAATGGAAGAATGAATTGATTGTTGGTGTTAATAACGATCATCCTCCTTTATCTCCTCTGCATTACTGCAGATGGCGTGTCACTGAGCACATTTGTTCTGTGCATGCAGTACACGTGAGGCGCCTAGTTGTTTCCACTGCGCTGTGTGGAATACGAAGGTTCTGTTATAGTTCAGTAACCTGCTGTCTTTAATTTGATGTCCCCAGCGCAGAAAAAAGCACGCAGGTCGTAGGTTCTGTATCTTGAGGCTGAAACTGACTTTTAGCGAGGTTCTGTTCTGAAATAATGTATAACTTTTTTGGGGTGCCACTCGCGTATTTTAATATAGCCACACGAGAAGACTACATGATCTTAATACAACACCTTCTGATACAGCAAAGTACATGATGAAACACAATATTTATGAAGATGTATCTTTACAGTATTTGTGGCACATGTCTGTGCCTCATGACTACCGGAGTGAATCTTTTAATACTGAATAATGGCAAACACATCCTGCCACAGACAACATGACTGTGCATCTCGACTGCCTAATCCAGAGTGACGAACAGGAACTTAAATAAAAATTGAAACAAATCCTACGACAGACAACATGTCTGTTCTTCTCGACTGCCTAATCCAGAGTCACGAACAGCCCGAAACACTTCGCGCGCCATACCAGAAAAGACATGACCCGAACGCTTCCGAAGTGCTTCGTCTGCAATTTCGTCAGTCTTTTGTTTTTTATTTAAATTGTTTTTATTAATTATAAAATGACTGATTGATAGTCAGCTGTTGAGAGATATTAATATTAAAAAGTGTAGTCATTCCAATGAGTAGTTTAACTAATAATAATAACTATACTTTAACGTTTTGGCGCCCTTGCTCCGAACACAGCAGCCAATCACAGAGCAGTAGCATTATGCAGGCGGTCTTTCTCACGGGAATGGTACCGAATCTAACATCTGTCACAGGTACCTCACACCGCATTTCGCCATCTATATACTTCTTGCATCTCCACTGCTCTGGGAACGGCTTCTTGGGGCCTAATATGACGGCTGACTAAGCCAGAAATATTACACCGTACAGAATTTTACGATGTGGACTTTAATGCTCGCCGGCCGCGGTGGTCTAGCGGTTCTAGGCGCGCAGTCCGGAACCGCGCGACTGCTACGGTCGCAGGTTCGAATCCTGCCTCGGGCATGGATGTGTGTGATGTCCTTAGGTTAGTTAGGTTTAAGTAGTTCTAAGTTCTAGGGGACTGATGACCACAGTAGTTAAGTCCCATAGTGCTCAGAGCCATTTGAACCATTTTGAACTTTAATGCTCGTATTTATAACTGAGACCATTATGAATTTCACCTCTTTAACTGTCGCACTTCAGATCTTTATTGTTGGTGGGACTGAAAAAAATTTAAATTTATGCATGTAGACCATATGGTGACTACTGCTGTGTGACTATACTAAAGCGTACGGAACAAAACTAATCGCCCTTAAACTTGAAAGTGGCTGTGGTTCTTCGTGCCACGGCCTGGGTATGATTCTGAACGTAAGAGAAATCAGTGTCCAGCACACCAACTAGAGCAGGAAAGCCAGACTGTGTGCGTTAGAGGAAACTGCCACAACTTCCGGCCCGACGGACACAAGGATTCTCATGTTAGATAGGACTAGTAATTATGTAGCAATTCTCTTTGACGGGTAAGCGGTACTGTTCCGTTGTCCAGCAGCCAGATGGAAACTTTCTGAGACAAGCTACTCGCCTGCTCAGCTACAGGGCCATTTTCTGCGTAATCGTAACATCCGTGGCTCGTCCTTAGGATAGCACAGAGGCTACTCTGCTCCAGCTTGCAGCACTCCTTCCATTCGGCGCTCCCGTAAAACAGCCAGACCTTACCGGTGAACTCGATGTCGTGTGTCGTCTACATAAAGACCTAACCGTGATTCATCTGAGCAGGCGAAGCGTTTTCACCGTCCTCCCCCTCTCCTCCACAGCCCGCTATTGGTGCCTGTTTCCCCACTGTAGCTGAAAAGAAAGGAACAAGACTCTCTAGCATCCAAATACATCTCTCTGCGAATTTTCATTGGGAAACAATTAGAGAAGGAATTTATTTATTTAATCTGCCCTTGAATGTCTAGTATGAACTCCTACCGCGTGTCAAACCGAATTGTAGCCAAGAATCTGTGGCAGACGCTCTCGTGGGCGTCTTTCGGCCGCAGTGCTGACTTGCATAATTACTTGCAGAGAGGATTGTCTTCCACTGCCGATAAACCTGTAAGGCTTCACGCGGTGACGCAGATCTGAAATGCGCAAAGTAGGAATTTTGGTAACTCGAAGACATTTTACGCCAATTTCTTTCTCTACCTTATCAGCATAGTGCCCCATATTACAATGGCGAAGGAGACACACACACAACGCTTTAGCACGTTCGTGGGCACTACGAACACTATCCTTCTATAAGGGGCAGCCAAACGAAACAGACAAACGGAAAAAAATAAGTAAACTGATTATTATTTCAAAAGTAATCACCATAGCTGTTACTACATTTATCCTACTGTGAGACAAGACGGCCAGTACCTTCATGGAAAATTTTTTGCGTTTGCCCACGAAACCATGATTGTACACAGGCTTGCACCTGTTCGACCAAAGCTAAATGACGGCACCGAATTTTTTTCTTCAGGGCTCCAAAAATATGGAAATCGCATGGAGTGAGAGAGGAACTGTATGGAGGATGTGTAATGGCTTCTCAGCGAAACTTATGCTACATAATGGAAGCAACAGGCACGACAGCTCCGGAAAAACTCATGATGACCATTTTCTTTGACTGCAAGGGCCCACTGCTTATTGACTTGCGGGAACAAAATTAACGTACAGTGGTACGTAGACACTTTGTGCAAAACCTGAAGAGCGTCATTAAGTTCAAACGCCCATTAATATCAACAGGATAATTCCCATCTACATGTTGCCAAGGTAGTTTCGACTACGCTGCAGAAGTTTTGCTGGGAAGCCCTCACATAGCCTCGATACTGTCCTGATCTCTTCCCATACGATTTCCATATTTTTGGAGCACTGAAGAAAGACGTCAGTAGCCATTGATTTGCTTCGGACGAAGAAGTGGACGCTAGGGTACAATCATTGTTTCGCAAGCAACCGCGAAAAAATTTCCATGAAGGTATTGACCGTCTTGTCTCACAGTGGGATAAATATATTAACAATTATAGCGATTACTTTTGAAAGTTTTCTTAATTTTTTCTTTCTCTCTAGTTTTCATTCGACCACCATTTATACTTGTTGTATTTAGTCTAATCCTTGTTTGCAAGAGTTTTTCATTTTTTATACCCAGTTTTAATCAGTGATTACAATCTTGAGATCAGTGTCCGTTAACAGAATTGTATGAACCGCGCCGTAAAATTTCTACCAACACTGACAGCGTCAGAAAACAAAATCGAAATATCTGACTCTGCAAATCTTGCCATAAATTTTATGTTTCTTATACAATTCTGAGTACAGTAATTAACAATGAGCGACTGGAGACAGTCGAATCCTTTGCCTACCTAGAGAGTAAAGTTACATCAGATTGAAGGTCAAGGAAGGATATTGTAAACCAAATTCACCAGGCAAAAGCTGCTTTCAACGACAAAAGAAACCTTTTCACATCCTGCACCGTAGACAAACATCTGAGGAAAAACCTGATAAAGACGTTTGTTTGGCGTGTGCTGCTGTACGAAAGTGAAACATGGACACTCGGAGAACTAGAAAAACATTAAATAACAGCCTTCGCGATGTGGTGCTACCGCAGAATGTTAAAGATTTCCTGGTTGCACAAGATACCAAACGAAGAGGCGCTCCACAGTGTGGAGGAAGAGAAGCCTTGTTTCCTGAAGACATTCGAACACAGAAGGGACACACGGGTCGGCCATCTGCTGAGACATAATGGTATCATTAGAAGTATCATTGAAGGGACAGTAGAAGGGAGAAATAAGAGGCAGACCGAAATTTGAATACATAAAGCAGATCATGGAGGACACGAGCTGCACCACCTATGCCACTCTCAGGAGGAAGGCAGAAGACAGAAATGAATGGCGAACAGCTGCTAACCAACGTGATGGTTGAAGGACTAAGAAGAAGGAGGAGGAGGAGGAGGAGGAGGAGGAGGAGCAGAAGAACGTTGGACAAAAAATTACACCCCCAGGAGGTAGCACTTCAATACCATGTAAAGCCATCTCTAGCCTTGATAACGGCCCCATGTTTCTTAAGTTATGTCATATACAGCTGAACCCACTCAGTAATGATTACAGTAGAACTATCAAATTGCACGGACGTTGATTGCTACGTTTCGTCAGCTGTTCCAAATACCCACAGACATTTTCTATGATTTAGCAGGCTATTCGATATACGACAGTATGCCAGTGTGTTGACAAACCAGGAAGCGTGTAGCCTCGTGAACACGGATGTTGGTGGGTCAGCGAGAATGTTGAAATAACCATTCTGGTTCATGTTGACGGTAATCTGAATGAGTGGGTCTAAGCAGTGACACCAAAATACTCCCAAAGTATCGAAGAACCACCTACGGCCTGAACTACTCTGTCTACACGTTGCGAGATAAACGCCTCATTGGGCCGCCGTAGCTCTCGACACCATGCATCATTTGGAAAGAGAAGAAAATCACAAGTTTTTGAACCACAATACACACTCCCAGTCAGCTGCTGTCCAATTTTTGTGTCACTGGGCACAATGGAGATGTGCAGCTTTATATGACACTGTAAGCAGTGGCCTTTCAGGAAGCGTCCTACTTCAGATGTCGACAGCATGCAGTTCCCTTAGCAATGTTCACTCGAAAACTGTTTGAGGACGGTCGTGCGTTCAATGACAGCAGCAATTCCTGTATATTTTTAATCAGTTGTTACCGACAACGCGAGATAACCCTCTCTGATACCTGTCGGCTAGAAGATTCTTACGACTACTGTTCTTAAAATGTGTTACGTGGCTGCGTGTAGTACACCATCCTTCGTGAACACGTTAGACAAGCCACATTGATACACCAATGAATCGGGCAAGGCTGCCGCTGTGGCCGAGCGTTTCTAGGCGCTTCAGTCCGGAACCGCGCTGCTGCTACTGTCGCAGGTTCGAATCCTGCTTTGTGCGTGGACGTGTGTGATGTCCCCAGGTTAGTTAGGTTTAAGTAGTTCTAAGTCTAGGGGGCTGATGACCTCAGATGTTAAGTCCCATAGTGCTTAGAGCCGTTTGAATCGCGCAACTTCATTCACAGCGTGGTCATGGGCACGTCCAAACGTGCAGGCTTCTTCCTGGCACTGTCATGTCTCCACGTCGGCCCATTTTACTGTGCTTTTTCCTCACAGATGGCCGAAGTGGCCGTGCGGTTCTGGGCGCTACAGTCTGGAGCCGAGCGACTGCTACGGTCGCAGGTTCGAATCCTGCCTTGGGCATGGATGTGTGTGATGTCCTTAGGTTAGTTAGGTTTAATTAGTTCTAAGTTCTAGGCGACTTATGACCTCAGAAGTTGAGTCGCATAGTGCTCCGAGCCATTTGAACCTTTGCCACTTAAGTGCTCCGAATTGTGGCGGGTAACGTGGCAGTGTGTAGCGTAACTATGTCGGTGCGTGAGAAACAGCGCGCTGTAATAGAGTTTCTAACCCCAAAAAAACGTGCCTTCCATTGAAATCCATAGAACAATGAAATCTGTGTATGGTGATGATTGTACCGACATCAGTAATGTGCGACATTTGGTTGTTTGTCTTCGTAATGAAGGAAACAGTGGTGCTAACCTCAACATGTGTGGCAGAGCTCAGAGTGGACAACCAAAACGTAACACATTGGCTGCCCTACCTGAATCACCCAAAATTATGTACCAGGACGAGGCCTTTTTCAGGTGTGTAGAATTGTTAGACACATGGCCTGTGAAGTTCATTTCTTCAATGTCACTCATTCTAGCCCATGTGTATAGAAATTATGCACCACCTTTAATAACGAATCAAGACATCTTTCAGAGTTTCAGAGAATGACGTTAATTATTTGGAAAAATAGAGCAAAAATAATATAAATCCTAAATTTATAATCCTTTAACAGTTCGGTTATAAATTCACAGCAAATGTAACAAAATATGTGAACTAATTAATAGGTTGCATGCTTTACTTTACAAGTGTTAATAATGAAAAGACAGTCCAAACACATGATCTTTCCATTCGGACAGCTCTTACACATAGCTGCCAACTTTGAGAAGAGGCTGTCAATAATCGCATGGCAAATGTCGAGGGGATCCGTCAACGAATTTCAGTACTGAAAGTGCACTGCCACTCCAGAAGGCCTGGGCAACGATATATCCATTTGAATTCAATGTAGCTGTGTAAACGAATTACACACACGGCCTGAAATATGTGTATCAATTTGATGCACATGGCCAGGGAAGTCACCTTCTGTATCAATTTTGATACACGCGGCAGCTAGGTTGTTAAGAAGTACCTTCAAGGACTTCGATTTTATAGTGATGAAGCTTTGCAAGGGGAGGTGAGGTCGTGGCTTTCACAACAAAGTCAAATATTCTACAGTAATGATATCAATAAACTAGCCTCTCGTTGCGAGAAACGTGTTCGTCGCCAGGATGACTGTGTTGAGCAATAAATATAAGAACATGAAGAACAAAGATGTAATGTTAATAAGGCTTGTTTTATTTAAAACGCGTTGAGAATTTTCACTTTCCAGCGCGCTCTAGTTTGTTTGTACGATGTCTCAGGCTCAAGAAAGTTTGCCGTTAATGTTGTAATAAGACACGACTGAGTTCTTTGTCACAATTTTGTGCATTGTGTTTTATATATCTACATTTAAAGAGAAGCACTATTCGGAACACCAGGTGACGAAACGGGAAGAATATAACGATGACAATGGTAGGCTACAAAATCCGCAAAGAGAAGTCACATTAATCTGGGTCGAAGACCACTACGGCATCCGCGGCAACGAACAGGCAGACCAATAGGCTAAACGAGGCGGAGCATCAGGAACTCCATGTCATTCAAAGGTGCCGCGCACAGACATCGTACGACGGCTTAACAGAACGATGCGAATGAAGTGATACGAGGAATGGAGCAGATGAACCGACGCAAAGGGAAACGTTATAGAGCGATACACTATGGGATTCCGTCAAGCGTTGGTTCATGATGCACATGGTGTCAAGGTAATTTTATGTAACCGTTGCACGAATGAGATTCAATCACGGCCACTTAAAAAAAACAAGAAACAAAAACAAAAACAACCACTTGTTGGACTTTATAAGGGGACATGCACCTTATAATATTAGGATGTTCCGAAGAGACACACGATAGATCGGACATTAAATCAACTGAGTGCTATGGGGGTACAAAGGCCCCCACTGCGTTACCATTCTTTTGGGAACAACAGACGTAGGGCGTATAAACTCAAATATAAAAAAAACTAAAACTAAACTCCTCCTGAACAGGCCATGAAGGCCCAACGGTACCGACCGGCCGCCGTGTCATCCTCATCCATAGGCGTCACTGGATGCGGATATGGAGGGGCATGTGGTCAGCACACCGCTCTCCCGGCCGTATATCAGGTTCCGAGACCGGAGCCGCTGCTTCTCAATCAAGTAGCTCCTCAGTTGGCCTCACAAGAGCTGAGTGCACCCCGCTTGCCAACAGCGCTCGGCATACCGGATGGTCACCCATCCAAGTGCTAGACCAGCCCGACAGCGCTTAACTTCGGTGATTTGACGCGAACCGGTGTTACCACTGCGGCAAGGCCGTTGTAATAAACTCATATAAGCTCCAAAAAATTCGAAGTGCCCCTATAATCAGCCACGTCAAAATTTAGATCCTGCGAGCTAGCAACACGAGACGATATGCGGAGCGATATTACGAGGGGCAAAGCAAAAATAAAGATTTGAATTGACTGAAGGAAACAAATCAGGAGACAAATCAGAAGACAAATCGGAAACATAAAGTGTATTTGTACAAATTATTAAATTAGAAATAATACCCCTTTTATTGCAACTAACTCAAAATTTTGTACGCACATAAGCATAGTGTAAACATAGCAATTTTTTTTATAAAAGTTGTATCTCTTTTTGCTATAAATAGATTTTAGTTTGTACAAAGGTAATAGTTAAAACTGTCAATTGATACTGTTGGATGGCTGTATCATTATGAAACCAAAAGCCAATAAAAATTCCGATGACAACTTCCTTTACCTGCCCTAAGGTGACGAAGGAGACTGTTGTCTTTTTTGTGCACATTGATCGGGATTAATGAATAAGAAATGTACGTTGCCGTCCTCTTTATCTGCAAATGCAGTGCAGTAGCGTGGGAGCTTATAGTTGTATAAAATGCGTTGTTTCTTCATTTCTCGCACAAAGCTAATATTCAGTAACCGCTCATTGTTTTACAAAATAAAACGATACAGAGGAGACGACGAAACTCGGGTCGCTTGGTAACGCGGAAGCCAAGCTGCTGGCTACCGGCTGGTAATAGAGGTCTGCAAAGAGGGCGTTTCGCTCGAGCCTATTGCGCTCGGGCATAGTTTTCTGAACTGAAGTGATATCAGGTGTTCCCCAGGGAAGCGTCCTGGAACCTCTGCTGTTCCTGATCTATATAAATGACCTGGGTGACAATCTGAGCAGTTCTCTTAGGTTGTTCGCAGATGATGCTGTAATTTACCGTCTAGTATGGTCATCCGAAGACCAGTATCAGTTGCAAAGCGATTTAGAAAAGATTGCTGTATGGTGTAGCAGGTGGCAGTTGACGCTAAATAACGAGAAGTGTGAGGTGATCCACATGAGTTCCAAAAGAAATCCATTGGAATTCGATTACTCGATAAATAGTACAATTCTCAAGGCTGTCAATTCAACTAAGTACCTGGGTGTTAATATTACGAACAACTTCAGTTGGAAAAACCACATAGATAATATTGTGGGGAAGGCGAGCCAAAGGTTGCGTTTCATTGGCAGGACACTTAGAAAATGCAACAAGTCCAATAAAGAGACAGCTTACACTACACTCGTTCGTCCTCTGTTAGAATATTGCTGCGTGGTGTGGGATCCTTACCAGGTGGGATTGACGGAGGACATCGAAAGGGTGCAAAAAAGGGCAGCTCGTTTTGTATTATCACGTAGTAGGGGAGAGAGTGTGGCAGATATGATACGCGAATTGGGATGGAAGTCATTACAGCAAAGACGTTTTTCGTCGCGGCGAGATCTATTTACGAAATGTCAGTCACCAACTTTCTCTTCCGAATGCGAAAATATTTTGTTGAGCCCAACCTACATAGGTAGGAATGATCATCAAAATAAAATAAGAGAAATCAGAGCTCGAACAGAAAGGTTTAGGTGTTCGTTTTTCCCGCGCGCTGTTCAGGAGTGGAATGGCAGAGAGATAGTATGATTGTGGTTCGACGAACCCTCTGCCAAGCACTTAAATGTGAATTGCAGAGTAGTCATGTAGATGTAGATGTCTAGATGTAGATGCGAACCAGTGATCCCTCTACAACCTGGATGTAGTGGTCCGGTCTCTGTGTATAGAACTGCAGCCTGTCTGCAGAATAATGTGTTTTGTGTCGTTCGCCATGTTGTAGTTTGGCAAACAAATTTCCATCGGTCTGTATGTGACAAAGAATTGCAGATTGATTTATTGTTTCGAACTTCATGTCTACATGTGATGCAGTAGGTTGATGTTGGAGCAGAACCTAAAAGTATTTTCTTTTCGTGTTCTAGTGACACTTCCTAGCAGCCATGTTGTAGAATGAGATTTTCACTCTGCAGCGGGGTGTGCGCTGATATGAAACTTCCTGGCAGATTGAAACTGTGTGCCGGACCGAGAGACTCGAACTCGGGACCTTTGCCTTTCGCGGGCAAGTGCAAGTTGGTAGAGCACTTGCCCGCGAAAGGCAAAGGTCCCGGGCTCGAGTCTCGGTCCGGCACACAGTTTTAATCTGCCAGGAAGAGCCATGTTGTTGTTTGGCAAGAAACGAAATGTGAGCATCTATGGCTGGCACGATCAGACAGCTTAAGTTCATCATTCAGGTAGTATAGAGATTACAGGTACGAAGGCTCCAAGCGGGCTGTGACCAAACGAGGCGCCGAGGCCGGCCCCGGCCGGTATGGTGCGTTCGCCGCGCTGCTGTTGCTACCGCTTTAGTAGTAGCTCCGCGAGTCTGCAAGCTGGTGTCGCTCCTGACGTACTCCCTCCAGCTGATGGAACCACACCCAATCATTATGTTTACGCTGTAGACGTATACTCCTCGGTGGCAGTTTCTAATCGTGACATCATTGTGATTCGTAAGAGGAAATAGCTTGCTTTACGCAATAACGAAATTTTGGAAAAATTTGGAATTTCACAGGAAAGCTATGACACTACCAACTTTTTTCGGTCTCGTAATAATAAATCACGTTGCTGCTTTTTATAACACCATCTGCTTTATTGATTCAAATGTACATATGTGAACTTGACCACCTAACAAATTAGAAATGTAACAAGAACAAAATTGTCTCGAAATTATTCCCTATTTGCTAAATTACAATGAATCGACTTGTTTGGGATCAAGTTTACTTCGTCAGAGTGAGATAATGTTCCATTATTTTTTTTTTCCTGTCTTGTCAGAACCTGATACTTCATCACACATTTGACGCACAGTATTTAACATTTCATCTCTATCACAGATATAATTTCCAATAATCGGATGGGTGACCACAGAATTGTTACTATTCTGTGCAACGCCGGAATTATGAGACAGCGATGATTCAGCACTCGTAATACTTAACAGCTAATAGATGATGATAAAACCGTTGTAGTTTACTGCCAAATGCCGGCAACACTGAAAGCGGCCTTTTGCAATTAAGCGCAATGTTCATTTGCTGGACGTGTAACGTGTCTGCAGCAACTTAAACGTATGCACCTTGGTGTCTTCGAGTTTTTGTATGTCCATCCATATGACTGGAGATCTTGGGGACCACGGCCATTCACAATTGTAAGAAAACGAAACGCCTACAGCCGTCCTTATGATCTTATTTATTGTTTGACTACCAGTTTCGGCGCTTCAATGCCCCATCTTCAGGGCTTAGTTGAAGCTGCAGATTATCTGTAACTGTGATGTCAGCACTTACAGGTAATCTGCGTAAACCAGTTTTGTTGGCCACAGAGGCAGTGTATATATGGATCGTGATAACCACTTTAGGATCAACTAAGGCTTGAAAATGGCGCACTAAAGCGCCGAAACTGGTAGCTACACAATAAATAAGATCATAAGGACGGTTGTAGACGTTTCATTTTCTTGCAAATTGTGTCTTCGGGTCCTATATTACAGTGAATTTTCATTTAGTGCACCCATAACGAAACAAATTGAACTGTTTGAAACTTCTCGCCTTCTAGCACTCCTGTTGCATCTTTGAGTGGCTCTGAAAATATGAAGAGTTCTTTTGCATTGTTGTTGTCGTAACCAGTAAGTTTTTCAGACCCCCTTCTCGAGAAGCAGTTCCGTGTTTTTGTCGTTCTACTTTAGTACGTACTGTAGCATTCTAAACAAGCTGTTACGCTTTACGTTCCTTGTTTCAATATTGTTTATATCAAATTCACGTCAGTTCTTTATGATACGGTCACTATCTCTAGCAGCGTGAGCCGTGGAATAAACCACTGCAAGCCCATCTGTCAAATAATCTTCGTCTAACATGTGTTTCAGGACTGTGTTCAAAACATGCGTAATGCATGCATAGCACTGAAAGGATTGCAGTGCCTAGCATATATTAGAGCCTTCGCCAGTGGGAAATGGAATCTTGTTAAAATGATGTGGATCTACTCCTAACAATTTGAATAACATTTCCTCTTGTAGTTCTTTATAAATTCCCTATACTTTTTTTTCTTCTCACAAAAGTGATTTGTTACCAGTGCCATATTACGTAGTGGTTACTCTCGATAAGCAAAGTGCACAGTACTAGGTAAATAACACATTTTCCGATATTTATTGGTCCATACATCCGCTATACGTCCACATGCATTCACGCCTATAGCCTGGATAGTTCTGGGCACAATACCCGCTCGTATTTCATCGGATTGTTTTTCAGTGTTTCGTACTACTACCATAGGATGAGGCAAAATATTCGTAACGTCTACATGTCCCACTTCTGAACCAACATTTAGAAGTTCCTCATATAAAACGAAAAATCCTACACTTAATGTTCATGTATATGGACAAAAGTATCTGGCGCTTATTTCTATACCTTTTTGAATTATTATAGCTCTCACTGAAACGGCTAATGTTTCAGAAACTGCACTTCGTCGTAATCTGCAGATATGTGCCTTCAGATGTGTGGTTGTGCATCAGTAAGATAGGAGAACAGAACACTTGCCATAGCAAGTGTAGCCAACACTCTTATCATTCATTGCTGAAAATCTCTCCGAAACATTATTACAACTACCGTCTTTCGCACTCAGGGCATATTATTTCGAATCAAGTTTCCTTCATCTCGCGTTCATTCGCCATGATGCTAAAGCAGGCTGGCCAGAGTGGCCGAGCGGTTCTATGCGCTGCAGTCTGGAACCGAGCGACCGCTACGGTCGCAGGTTCGAATCCTGCCTCGGGCATGGATGTTTGTGATGTCCTTAGGTTAGTTAGGTTTAAGTAATTCTAAGTTCTAGGGGACTGATGACCTCAGAAGTTAAGTCCCATAGTGCTCAGAGCCATTTGAATTTGAACCTACAGCAGGCGTTTGAGCGGCGCTCAGTTAACTATAGCAGACGGCCGAGCAATTCGAGCCTGTAGCGCTCGCACGAGGGTCTTTGAAGTAGAGTGCGGTTGCCCCTCAGTCCAAAGCGGCTGACGGACGTAAGTGGAACTACACGCACCGAGGGTAAACGTCAGATGCAGACCTCAAGCCGTTAGCATGTAGCGAACGATTTACCTGTGTCTCAACTCTACAATCACGCCGTCTGCGGCATACTCTTCAACTACACAGGAAGTGATTCCCAAGCGACCAGTTACCAACTCGCGTAATCAACGAGTTTCGTTTGAGTTGCTCCATGTACCCAAAGCGTTAGGATTGGCGTAGGCCATGATCCTAAAATCCAGCACGACTCCATAGCATACTAAATTTTAGATATAGCCACTCCGCCTCTGACACGGTTACTTATTCACGGCAACACGTCTGACGGGCTCGTACTAGGCCTAATAAGTCTTTGCGGCAGTTTTTCGATCACTGGAGTTTCAGGTGTGACATCTATGCCTTTACTTCCACACCATAGTTTCTTGTCACACTGCACATAAGTTATTTTCTTCCTCTTGTTTTTTCCCCTTTTATGCATATTCAGCTTTGTTCCTGAGGCGTATGCAAAGCTTATCATCAAAGCTGATGTCTGGATGTCCCATGAGAAGAAGTACGTCCATGCCTCTGTCGTAAAGCCGAATTCGCGGTTCAGATTCCGACTCGGTGATGGGTGATACTTTTGCGTATATATGCCATCACAGAAAGCACGTAAACACACGCATACATGTAGAGACACTAGCTTAAGCATTGTGGGACACGGATATTTTCAGGTTCCTTCTGCCTTTGATGCAACATACATGTTTAAAAATATTTCGTTTCCGTGTTCTCCGATAATCAACATTTAAATTATCGATCTTGAGACAAAACTTTCCACGAGCAATAAATCGCGTTGAAAGGAACTGGAAAACAACCCACGATTTGTGGTCGCGATTCTAACGGTGTCCTTTAACTGTTCGTCCAAACAACGTAGCCCTTTTAAGACCTGGAAAAACATATCGCCCCGTTGCAATCCGATTTGTGTTTCAGAGGACGGATATTTGTGCTACAAGCATTATTTGACCAGAAATGCGTCAAATGTCTCGTAGTTTGACTCGTATGCCTCTTGAGGCAATTTGGATAAGGTACATATGGTTGGTAATACACTGACGAAAAAAATCGCAGTACCAAAATATAATTAATGTAGGGTAATAAAATTTTGGGAATACATTTATCTGCCGGCCGGAGTGGCCGTGCGGTTCTAGGCGCTACAGTCTGGAGCCGAGCGACCGTTACGGTCGCAGGTTCGAATCCTGCCTCGGGCATGGATGTGTGTGATGTCCTTAGGTTAGTTAGGTTTAATTAGTTCTAAGTTCTAGGCGACTGATGACCTCAGAAGTTAAGTCGCGTAGTGCTCAGAGCCATTTGAACCATTTTTTTACATTTATCTAGGTAACATACACTACTGGCCATTAAAATTGCTACTCCACGAAGATGACGTGCTACAGACGCGAAATTTAACCGACAGGAAGAAGATGCTGTGATACGCAAATGATTAGCTTTTCAGAGCATTCACACAAGGTTGGCGCCGGTGGCGACACCTACAACGTGGTGACATGAGGAAAGTTTCCAACCGATTTCTCATACACAAACAGCAGTTGACCGGCGTTGCCTGGTGAAACGTTGTTATGCCTCGTGTAAGGAGGAGAAATGCGTACCATCACGTTTCCGACTTTGATAAAGGTCGGATTGTAGCCTCTCGCAATTTCGGTTTATCGTATGGCGGCATTGCTGCTCGCGTTGATCGAGATCCAAAGACAGTTAGCAGAATATGGAATCGGTGGGTTCAGGAGGGTAATGCGGAACGCCGTGCTGGATCCCATCGGCCTCGTGTCACTAGCATTCGAGATGATAGGCACCTTATCCGCATGGCTGTAACGGACCGTGCAGCCACGTCTCGCCGGCAGGGGTGGCCGAGTGGTTCTAGGCGCTACAGTCTGGAACCGTGCGACCGCTACGTCGCAGGATCGAATCCTGCCTCGGGCATGGATGTGTGTGATGTCCTTAAGTTAGTTAGGTTTAAGTAGTTCTAAGCTCTAGGGGACTGATGACCTCAGAAGTTAAGTCCCATAGTGCTCAGAGCCACGTCTCGATCCCTGAGTCAACAGATGGGGACGTTTGCAAGACAACAACCATCTGCACGAACAGTTCGACGAGGTTTGCAGCAGCATGGACTATCAGCTCGGAGACGATGGCTGCGGTTACCCTTGACGCTGCATCACAGACAGGAGCGCCTGCGATGGTGTACTCAACGACGAACCTGGGTGCACGAATGGCAAAACGTCATTTTTTCGGATGAATCCAGGTTCTGTTTACAGCATCATGATGGTCACATCCGTGTTTGGTGACATCGCGGTGAACGCACATTGGAAGCGTGTATTCGTCATCGCCATACTGGCGTATCACCCTGCGTGATGGTATGGGGTGCCACCTCTTGTTCGCATTGACGGCACGTTGAACAGTGGACGTTACATTTCAGATGTGTTACGACCCGTGGCTCTACCCTTCATTCGATCCCTGCGGAACCCTACATTTCAGCAGGATAAGGCACGATCGTATGTTGTAGGTCTTCTACGTGCCTTTCTGGATACAGAAAATGTTCGACTGCTGCCCTGGCCAGCACATTCTCCAGATCTCACCAGCTGAAAACGTCTGGTCAATGGTGGGCGACCAACTGGCTCGTCACGATACGTCAGTCACTACTCTTGATGAACTATGGTAACGCCCGCATCTCGTGGTCGTGCGGTAGCGTTCTCGCTTCCCACGCCCGGGTTCGATTCCCGGCGGGGCCAGGGATTTTCTCTGCCTCGTGATGGCTGGGTGTTGTGTGATGTCCTTAGGTTAGTTAGGTTTAAGTAGTTCTAAGTTCTAGGGGACTGATGACCTAAGCTGTTAAGTCCCATAGTGCTCAGAACCATTTTTTGAACTATGGTAACGTGCTGAAGCTGCATGGGAAGCTGTACCTGTACACGCCATCCAAACCCTGTTTGATTCAATGCCTAGGCGTATCAAGGCCGTTATTACGACCAGAGGTGGTTGTTCTGGGTACTGATTTCTCAGGATCTATGCACCCAAATTGCGTGAAAATGTAATCATATGTCAGTTCTAGTATAATATATTTGTCCAATAAATACCCGTTTATCATCTTCATTTCTTCGTGGTGTAGCAATTTTAATGGCCAGTAGTGTATCTAAGTGATTAACATTGCAAGATCACAGGCTTATGTAAGCGTGAAAGAAACCATTGAAAATGTGAAATACTGATACATCAATAACATGTGTAACCGCCATAACGTTGAATGCAAGCATGCTTTGTGTTGTATACGTACCAGATGCTAGTTTGGGGGATGGAGTTACGTGCGTGTTGCACTTGGTCGGTGACTGCAGGGACGGTTAATTCTGATTGTGGATGACGGTGAAGTGTGGTCCGATGATGTCCCATATGTGGTAGATTGGAGACAGATCTGGTGATCGAGTAGGCCAAAGCAACACGTCGACACTCTGCAGATCATGCTAGGGTACTACAGCGGTATGTGGGCGAGCGTTATCCTGTTGGAAACCATCCCTTGGAATGCTGGTCATGAATGGCAGCACAACAAGTTGAATCACCAGACTGACGTACAATTTTACAGTCACGGTGCACGGAATAACGACGAGAGTGCTCCTGCTGTTCAAGATCATAACTCCAGGTGTAGGTCCAGCGTGTCTAGCACGCACACAGGTTGGTTGCAGCTCCTCAACTGGCCTCCTAACCAACACACGACCATTACTGGCACTCAGGCAGAACCAGACTTCATCAGAAAACACAGCAGACCTGCACCCTGCCCTCCAATAAGCTCTCACTTGACACCACTGAAGTCGCAAATGGCTGTGATTTGGGGTCAGTTTAATGCGCACTACAGGGCTTGTGGCTCGGAGCTGTCCTTGAAGTAACCGATTTGTAACAGTTCGTTGTGTCACTGTGGTGCCAATTGCTGTTAAGATTGCTACTGCAAATGGAGTACGATGCGACAGAGCCATACGCCGAACACGACGGTCTTCACTCTCGGTAGTGCCACTTGGTCGTCCTGAGACTGGTCTTCTTGCGACCGTACGTTCTTGTGGCCACTGCTGCAAGCAGTCATGTACAGTGGCTACATTCCTACCAAGTCTTTCTGCAGTATCGCAGAAGGAATATGCAGCCTGTCGTAGCCCTATTACACGACCTCTTTCAAACTCAGTGAGGCATTGACAATGGCGTCTTTGTCGCCGTACAGGCATTCCTAACATAAGCTCACCACGTCCATTCCAAAGGTAATTAACACTTATGACCGTTACAGACTGTATTTAAAGCACACCTGATTTGCATCCTCCGAAATCGGAATAGACATCATCTTTCAGATGTAAAAACACATCTACCAACTTTTGTTTGTCGCACAACTCCTCCTTAGCGTTGCGACTTTTTTCTTTCAGTGTATGTGCCTCACTACTTTTATTTTTACGTATTTTACAATTATATGTAATCTTTCGAGCAGGTTGTTCAGCTTATCGATTACGGTTTCTGCACTGGTCCCTCCTTGTTGACTTTACTGTGGTCTGTGGCAGTACAAGTGGAGACTTGCGTCATGTGTGCGTGCCTTCTCAGCGAGTTGTCCATGAAAGTTTGGCACGTGGGCTTCGGACACGGACCACACAGAATCGCAGTTTGTCAAAGGACTGTGTGCGTTTGTATTGATTTAAGAACTACGTGACACGCGTTATCTAATGTCGGGAAGAAGTAGCTCTATCTTTTAAGCAATGTTGCGACTTTGGTTTCTGGTTTGACTCATCACTCCACCTTATGTTGAGTTTGTGGGGAAGGAAAGGGAAGGGGAGGGGAGGGGAGAGGAGAGAAGAGAGGTGTGCTACTCGGTTAGTAGACATCGAATGAGCAATCAGTCAGCATGTTGGTAAGTTATAAACTTGCTACAGGCATCTCTTCAGAGCCGATGTCCGTCGTGCACTCGTCATAAGTAGCGCATTTTTAGTATGCTTCCTCGCTTGGGAAGTGGACACCGGCTTGTCATTCACAAGAAAATTATGGATATCATTTAACATAAATTGTTGAAGGAGACGATACCAGATAAAAAATACTACTACGTAGCGTCATGTTAGATTGCACAGACGGGCGCCCGCAGCTGTCGCCGAAAAATGATTGACCAACTCAGTACAACCACTTACGCAAGCCGCTGCAACCGAGCGAGGTGGCACCGTGGTGATTTTCCTAAATCGCTTCAGGAAAATGCCGGGATGGTTCCTTTGAAAAGGGCACAGCAGATTTCCTTCCCCATCCTTGAGACAATCCGAGCTTGTGCTGTCTCTAATGATCTCGATGTAGACTGGACGTTAAACCCAATCGTCTTTTCTCCCAAGACGCCGCCACGTGGCAAAGAAAAAGAATAAAGAAGTGCCGCAATTTGCTACTGGGTGGTATTCTGCTGCTTCAGATTGGTGCACCTTTCCTACGTCATTTCAGTTCCTTGACTACTATAACATAAGTCTATGGCAAAACCCTTTGCTGGAATTGAACATATCAAGTAGTTAATATTCGTTGAGCGGTCCAGGTATAGTTTGTTTGACAAGTGCGACCAGGACGCGCTTACAATACAAGACTGTGACTTAAGATTCTTGGGAGAATCCCGAAGCTGCAGTGGAACAAAACAAATAGTTAAGTGGGTTTTATGTCAGAGTAGATATGAACAAAAGGCTAGAAGGTTGGGAATGGTTTGTGCTGAGAAGTTACTCAGAGGACCTACGGACAATGAGAGGATTAGCGCAAGCGAGAGCCCAAGTTTTGGCGGCATGGCGTTCATGGGTTAGTCGCGTTGGACCGCAGGTGGTTGGACCCCAAGTAGCGTAAGCGGCTGGCTGCCGACAGACATAGCACACACATTACGAACCTGAAATGAGACCAGGAAGACTGGTACAGTAAGTGCAACAGCACTAATTCAACGGAATGCAAAACATCGCACAAAAAAAATACCAACAAAAATCATAAACATGTTCACCATCAAACCACTGATTCTGCTACAAATGTTTACACTGACTGAATGATAAGTGATCCTGTGATACACTATAAACCATATATCCGGCAACGGCATCGCACAGTAATCACCATCGCAACAAACAATGAACATTACATTGTTGTTAAATGTAGTATAATCTTAAGTTAACGCTGATAAGCCAAAACATGACCACTGCTCACCGCGACTTTGAATGCTGCCTGGTGGCGTTGCGGGCACGAGACGCGGTAACAGAAGTACGTAAACGGAGCAGACACGGACAGGGGATCACCCTGGCGAAGATGTGGACTACAAATGTGGAAATCCACTGAGGTAAGCGACTTTCACAAAGGGCACATTATCCTTATGAGAGCCTGTGGACGAGAATCTCGAAAACAGCGAAGGTGGTCGAATGTTCATGTGCTACTATCGTGAGCATCTACGGAATGACGTAAGACAGTTAAACTAGCACTAGATGATTGGACATCCACGAATCCTCAGAGAACGCGGGGTTCGGAGGCTTGTCTGGTCTGTAAAGTAGGGTAGATGGTGATCTGCGGCATCTCTGCAGAAAGGTGCACGCACAATTGTTTCAGAGCATACCGTTCATTGTACGTTGTTGAACTTAAGATTTCAGTGGGCACAGGACCATCAGAATTCGACCGTCGATCAATGGATATTTGTAGACTGTTGGGGTGAATCACATCTTTGCTACACTAGATCGCTGGTTGTTTCCACAAACGCTGTAATCGATGTGAACGGCGGCTAGAAACGTGCAGCGCGCCACGGACGCAGGCTGGTTGGAGCAGTATTATGCTATGGGAGACATTCTCCTGCGCTTGAGTGGGACCTGTGGTTGTAATCGAAGACACACTGACAGCTTCATATCGGGTCGATGTCGTCTTCCAGCAGTATAACTGTTGTTTCGGCGCCAGAACCGTGCTACAATGGTTTGAGGAGCATTATAGTAAACTCACGTTGATGTCACGGTGACCAAATTCGCCTGATGTAAATCCTATGAAACCCACATGGGTCGCTATCGGGCTCCACCACCGCGTATGCAAGTCAGCGGCCCGTTATTTACGCGAATTATGTGACCCCTGCTTAGACATCAAATGCCACCTACCTCCACAAGCCTAGCGACAAACTGCCTGATCCCTCATACGCAGAATCAGTGATGGATTTCGTTCCAAAGAAGGACGGACATGATACTAAGCAGGTGGTCATAATGTTTTGGTTCTAGGCGCTTCAGTCCGGAACCGCGCTGCTGCTTCGGTCGCTGGTTCGAATCCTGCCTCGGGCATGGATGTGTGTGATGTCCTTAGGTTAGTTAGGTTTAAGTAGTTCTAAGCTCTAGGGGACTGATGACCTCAGATGTTAAGTCCCATAGTGCTTAGAGCCATTTGAACCATAATGTTTTGGTTAATCAGTGTATATGTCTAAAGAGGTCCAACCAGATAGTTTTCCACACCTACAATGATAAAATGTAGTAGTACGTAGTTGTTAGTGGATCGCTTTATTAAGCTTTGAACAATCCTGATTATAATATGAGCGAGGGTGCACTAGAAGCGCAAATATATCGATGTTAATGAGATATATAATTAAAAATGATAAGAATTGGTGTCACCAGACACGTCATGAAATAACCTGTCAATTAACATATGTATTTTAGTTGTACAATCATTATTGTAGGAATGGTGGCCCATCTGCGTATACGTCAGTCTTATACGAAGTGTGTAACGTGGTGGGGATCTGCTCGAACTCTCACTGGCTGGTGGCGTTGCGGGCACGAGACGCGGTAACAGAAGTACGTAAACGGAGCAGACACGGACAGGGGATCACCCTGGCGAAGATGTGGACTACAAATGTGGAAATCCACTGAGGTAAGCGACTTTCACAAAGGGCACATTATCCTTATGAGAGCCTGTGGACGAGAATCTCGAAAACAGCGAAGGTGGTCGAATGTTCATGTGCTACTATCGTGAGCATCTACGGAATGACGTAAGACAGTTAAACTAGCACTAGATGATTGGACATCCACGAATCCTCAGAGAACGCGGGGTTCGGAGGCTTGTCTGGTCTGTAAAGTAGGGTAGATGGTGATCTGCGGCATCTCTGCAGAAAGGTGCACGCACAATTGTTTCAGAGCATACCGTTCATTGTACGTTGTTGAACTTAAGATTTCAGTGGGCACAGGACCATCAGAATTCGACCGTCGATCAATGGATATTTGTAGACTGTTGGGGTGAATCACATCTTTGCTACACTAGATCGCTGGTTGTTTCCACAAACGCTGTAATCGATGTGAACGGCGGCTAGAAACGTGCAGCGCGCCACGGACGCAGGCTGGTTGGAGCAGTATTATGCTATGGGAGACATTCTCCTGCGCTTGAGTGGGACCTGTGGTTGTAATCGAAGACACACTGACAGCTTCATATCGGGTCGATGTCGTCTTCCAGCAGTATAACTGTTGTTTCGGCGCCAGAACCGTGCTACAATGGTTTGAGGAGCATTATAGTAAACTCACGTTGATGTCACGGTGACCAAATTCGCCTGATGTAAATCCTATGAAACCCACATGGGTCGCTATCGGGCTCCACCACCGCGTATGCAAGTCAGCGGCCCGTTATTTACGCGAATTATGTGACCCCTGCTTAGACATCAAATGCCACCTACCTCCACAAGCCTAGCGACAAACTGCCTGATCCCTCATACGCAGAATCAGTGATGGATTTCGTTCCAAAGAAGGACGGACATGATACTAAGCAGGTGGTCATAATGTTTTGGTTCTAGGCGCTTCAGTCCGGAACCGCGCTGCTGCTTCGGTCGCTGGTTCGAATCCTGCCTCGGGCATGGATGTGTGTGATGTCCTTAGGTTAGTTAGGTTTAAGTAGTTCTAAGCTCTAGGGGACTGATGACCTCAGATGTTAAGTCCCATAGTGCTTAGAGCCATTTGAACCATAATGTTTTGGTTAATCAGTGTATATGTCTAAAGAGGTCCAACCAGATAGTTTTCCACACCTACAATGATAAAATGTAGTAGTACGTAGTTGTTAGTGGATCGCTTTATTAAGCTTTGAACAATCCTGATTATAATATGAGCGAGGGTGCACTAGAAGCGCAAATATATCGATGTTAATGAGATATATAATTAAAAATGATAAGAATTGGTGTCACCAGACACGTCATGAAATAACCTGTCAATTAACATATGTATTTTAGTTGTACAATCATTATTGTAGGAATGGTGGCCCATCTGCGTATACGTCAGTCTTATACGAAGTGTGTAACGTGGTGGGGATCTGCTCGAACTCTCACTGGCTCAAGTGTCATGACGTTGGAGGATGTTGGTGGTGGAAGAGCTGCTCTTGGGACCAGAAGGGGGACAGGACAAGGAGAAACAGTTTGAGACATCTAGCAAGAATGAGACAAACTCGTTTTCTGCCATCGGAGAGTGCGGCAGGGTTGTGTGATTTTATTTATGTAGAGATACTTCAGATGACTTACAGTATCTTCGTTACGGGCCTCTGATAATGGGGGTGAAGGAATTTACGTATTTGAGTACACGTCGCAGCTTGATCTTAGTGAGGATTCTGTTATCTTTCGTGTCACGCTGGATACTCAAAGAGGTGTTGATGTATTTAAATAATTAATTTTATTTAACAATAAAACTGCGTGTAGGACGACCATTCGTTAGGCATTTTTACCTTACTAAATAAACCACTTCTTAAAAGTTAAATCTGCACTGTTGCCTTGTTTATTACAAATGGTTTCCCTGTTTGTTTATATTATTAATTTATAATTCGCATAAGTTGTCTATCCTCAATTACTGGACCGCAGGACCGCCTTTTGGTAAATTATTTTGCTGACACAACAACAGGGCGTAAAGCAAATGGTGTACGGCCCGTCATTAGGAATTCTACTAGCCAAGCCTTATTCAGAGTCGTACATTTGCCCCTTGATATTAAATGCAGAGCAGTAACGTCGCACTTTTGACGGTTTATTTCCTTCCCTCTGCTTTTTACCTGGTTGTCTGCCTCAGATGATGCCGCATGGATCAATTTGGCAGTCAAACCTTTTCTTATCCTGGAAACCTTCGGGCTTAGATTGTTAATAGAAGAAAGGAACTGATGACCTCGATATTTAGTCCCTTTCAACTTCCAAATAACATCGAAAATTTTTTCGTCAAACAAGACGGACTATTTCACTGTTGATTATTTTTATATCACATTTATTTGTTTACGTTCTTTATTTACATATGTGGAGTAGGTTTTTTCCGTAGTAGAAAGTACCGGTTTGCTTTCAGACATTTTGTCTCTTTCTAACAGAACGGTAGTAGGAAAAATACCAGGATTCGTGCAATCTTACCATTGGACCACAAGCAACACAGTAAAGGTTGAGAAGACATGAAAGCACAAAATCCTTTTTTCTACTAGGAGTGACCTACAACAGAATAGGTTAATTTCTGATGTTAGCAGACGCTGCCTCAGTCCCCGTTTCTGCGCAAGCGTAGTGCGCAGTACACTCGGATAGTTAGAACTTATTTTCACGCAGTGGCATCTGTTCCCGATATTGGGCTATTATGCCTTGTGTAATCAGTGGAAGAGCGTCTCGATAAGACATTCTGGTAACTCGTTAGGCCACCACAATGGCCGTAGTTGTTTCATCTGTGGCCATCACGCTGAGAAGTTTTGGCTTGCGGATTAGAAAGCTACGCAACAAGCAATAGTGACATGAGATATGCGACATCACTTTTAGTGATACTGGCTTAACAGTGTTTTCCGAGGAAAAGTGTAGGCAAATTTTTGAGTAGAAAGTAAGTTCACAGTAATATCGCCCATTTACTCAATACAAAAAGTTTGGGCTCCCCTGCCCAGTCAGTCATAGGGTTAGTTTAGCCGCTTAAAGCGACTTTTACTTCTGTTAAGAATTTAGGTCTGTAAAGGAAATTGATTTGCACCGTATTTCTGATTAACATGAATCTCTTTAGCCACACCTCCACATGCTCTGCACTTGCAACTGTCTGTGTGATTCGGTTTTCGGGTGGAAGGAACGTATAATCTTGCTAGCCAACAGCAGCGACGCGGTAACGCACGCACTCTCTGGGCAGCATAAATTGTATAGTGATATTGACTTGCGCCGATCGCGTTTTACGCTGGGGCCTCGACAGCCACTGCGATCGTGAGCTCCGAGTGAGCTGAGTGGAGTCACTGGTTATTTAAACGCAATACCCAACCCAACCAGTTCAGTTCCCAGGAGTATATGTCGCTTTTGTTTCACTTCATGTGTAGGCCACCTTGCTACTATAGTGGACTTGCGCGGAATCAAGACTGTTCTTGACAGTTCAGGACGACATTGCTTTTCTAGCATTTTGTTGAAAGACGAAATTCAGACAAAGTCGTAGCTTCGCTACACTTAACTGCGTCGTACACTAAGATCAGCGTTTGTGTACCTGCAGAGATACAAAAGAAAGTGAGAGACAGCTACTTCTAATAAGACCATGCTTTGTAAAGCATCATGCTGGTTGTGCAAGCCTTCTATTCTAATACTGATTTCCTTTTTGTAAATACACTACTGGCCATTAAAATTGCTACGCAACGAAGATAACGTGCTACAGACGTGAAATTTAACCGACAGGAAGAGGATGCTGTGATATGCAAATGATTAGCTTTTCAGAGCATTCACACAAGGTTGGCGCCGGTGGCGACACCTACAACGTGCTGACACGAAGAAAGTTTCCAAACGATTTCTCATACACAAACAGCAGTTGACCGGCGTTGCCTGGTGAAACGTTGTTGTGATGCCTCGTGTAAGGAGGAGACACGCGTACCATCACTTTTCCGACTTTGATAAAGGTCGGATTGCAGCCCATCGCGATTGCAGTTTATCGTATGGCGCCATTGATGCTCGCGTTGGTCAAGATCCAATGTCTGTTAGCAGAGTATGGTATCGGTGGGTTCAGGAGGGTAATACGGAACGCCGTGCTGGATCCCAACGGCCTCGTATCACTAGCAGTCGAGATGACAGGCATCTTATCCGAATGGCTGTAACGGATCGTGCAGCCACGTCTCGATCCCTGAGTCAACAGATGGGGACGTTTGCAAGACAACAACCATCTGCACGAGCAGTTCGACGTTGTTTGCAGCAGCATGGACTATCAGCTCGGAGACCATGGCTGCGGTTACCCTTGACGCTGCATCACAGACAGGAGCGCCTGCGATGGTGTACTCAACGACGTACGTCATTTTTTCGGATGAATCCAGGTTCTGTTTACAGCATCATGATGGTCGCATCCGTATTTGGCGACATCGCGGTGAACGCACATTGGAAGCGTGTATTTGCCATCGCCATACTGGCGTATCACCCGGCGTGGTGGTACGGGGTGCCATTGGTTACACGTCTCGGTCACCTCTTGTTCACATTGACAGCGCTTTGAACAGTGGACGTTACATTTCAGATGTGTTGCGACCCGTGGCTCTACCCTTCATTCGATCCCTGCGAAACCCTACATTTCAGCAGGATAATGCACGACCGCATGTTGCAGGTCCTGTAGGGGCCTTTCTGGATACAGAAAATGTTCGACTGCTGCCCTGGCCAACACATTCTCCAGATCTCTCACCAATTGAAAACGTCTGGTCAATGGTGGCCGAGCAACTGGCTCGTCACAATACGCCAGTCACTGCTCTCGATGAACTGTGGTATCGTGTTGAAGCTGCATGGGCAGCTGTATCTGTACACGCCATCCAAGCTCTGTTTGACTCAATGCCCAGGCGTATCAAGGCCGTTATTACGGCCAGAGGTGGTTGTTCTGGGTACTGGTTTCTCAGAATGTATGCACCCAAATTGCGTGAAAATGTAATCACATGTCAGTTCTAGTGTAATATATTTGTCCAATACCCATTTATCATCTGCATTTCTTCTTGTTGTGGCAATTTTAATGTCCAGTAGTGTATATTTGAACATAATTTTCTCAAAGCTAACTTTCGTAATTGCAAAGTAATTTTTGTGAACACAGTAGGCTGTTCTTCTCCATCTACTAAATTCAGAAAAATAGCACTTTGCATAACGTGCTTCTACAGTATTTTCGGCGTTGTCTCTATCCAGGATAAAAGCAAAGCGATATTGTGAACTGTTACATATTCAGTGTCGACAGGTTACGTGTAACATGGTGCTGCAGTACGCCCGGTTTAACGAAGCGTTATAGAACTGATAATTACTCGTTTACAAAAGGCAGCTGAAATGTTATGACGTGCAGACCACCCAAGGGGGCTTTAAAGAATGAAAAGGTTCGTTGATGCGTGGCTTGTGTGCCTAGCATATTTTCGTGTAGAGGCGCCGTTATCCGTGCGCATTTATTTGTTTTTTCCTCCCCTGGCGAATATCAGGTGGCTCTGACAGGCGTCGGCGAGTGCGTGGGATGCGTTTAATTAGTGGCTGCGTTATTTGCCGGCGTGGAATGGGGCGCACCTGGCGCGGCTCGACGTGCGCGCGATCGATAGTCTGTTCCCCCTCTTTGCACCCAACTTGCTACGCCTGCACTTCACGCACCTTACGCGGAAGTGCCTCATCTTTGTACAACACTGGGTGATCAAAAGCGTAAGGGCTGTCACCTGACTCTGTATTTCACGTCATCCCTTTCTCTGCTCAGTCACAGAGGACACAACCAAATGGACGACGTGATCGTCACGTCTGCTTAACGCCTGCAGTGTCGGCAACCAACGTCACATTAGTGGTTCGAAGATGCCTAACAAACAGGGGACAGCTTTCCGGAAGACAGACGGCTGCCTATTCCGCAAGGATTCTCACTCGAGAGCCGCCTCCAAGACGTCGCTGCCATTTAGGTCTGACTTCGCGACCCTGGGAGCTTCCAGCTGTGGCCTTGAGATTGTTTATGGCTTCCTCGTCGAAGTAGAGGGAGACAGTGTCGTCATGACAGACTTGTAGACTTGAAAATCTATTCCTGTTTAACTTTCAAATGGCTACATCCTGGACAAAGACAATTTCTTCCATCTCATCTGCTAACTTTATTATTTCTCTCTGTTTCCAGACTAGTCAACTTCTCTAGATTTGATTCCTTCCGTAATGCTGTCATGTCTGTACGTTAATGTTGTATGTGTTCTGTAACCAAAAATGGTTCAAATGGCTCTGACCACTATGGGACTTAACAGCTATGGTCATCAGTCCCCTAGAACTTAGAACTACTTAAACCTAACTAACCTAAGGACATCACACAACACCCAGTCATCACGTTCTGTAACCCCTACACAGAAATAATCAGAACAAGTACATGGATATTAGTTTATTGCAACAATGACATACACGCACATCCAGTTCTGGTAAAACACTTGTGGATATGTCCAGACTGAGAACAAAATTGCGTAATCGAACAGTCACTTTCCGAAGTAAAGTCCGTTGCCACGTCGTTGTCCAGGCTCTGGCGGTCCCTATCTTCGAGCACTGTTTACTTGTGGGCAGTAGGTTCCATTTCGTCTCGGTTGCTGCTCACTTCCAACTACTGCTAATGTGAGCTCCGGCCGCCGTAGCTGATACCCTGTGAATGATAACTGGTAAGAGACATATTCCTGGCTGCCAATGGACTACTTGTTGCCGAGGAGCTCCGAACACTGGACTCAGCTGATGTACTCCGCTGTCAACTGTTCCTGGTTTGTTGGACTACGAATTATAAAGCTGCGCGGATTGCTGCACTGAATCCACGCACGAGTTCCGGAGCATCCCTACACAAAGACCAATACTAATCCGCAAACATGGCTTCATTTCAATGGCACTGATATCTTTTATCCATAACAGAAATGCCCTAATGGAATCTTTCTCCATGTTCATCACTGGCAGCTCCACAACTAGGAGGGAAAAAGCCTAGGTGGGAATGGAGAAAATGGATTTTAAGGGACATGTTGCATCCAAGGTTTTGGTATTTTTGCAGGAGCGCTGTCACCAAGTGCAGTTATCTCTTTTGTCGCCTAAAAATCCACGAACAGCTCCCCTGAAGACTTCCCAAGCTTCCTTTTCATTCCGCTCCAAAACCTGGTCAAATGCAGGATCCTTTACAATTTCTCGAGTTTGTGGCCCGATAACAATACCTTCCTTAACTTTTGGATCACTTAATTTCGGAAATTCCTCTCTTATGTACTTAAAAGTCCGCCCTTCTTGGTTCATATATGGGACAAAATTGTTGATCAAACCCAGCTTGATATGCAGGGCTGGAAGAACATCTTTTTGGTCCACGAGAGTTTCGGCAACGACATTTTTATCGCTAGGGTTAAGATTTCTTGCAGGCCAGTCTGCTTTAATATAATGCGATTTCCTATCCCGACTGTTCCACATACATATGAAGCAGCAATGTTTTGTGTAACCCAGTTGCATTCCTAAGTGTATGGCAGTGACTTTAGATCACCACAGAAGGAAAACGGTTGCCATTGTGAAGTAAGACAGCTTGGAGGAGTCTATGAATAGCCTCCATTCAGTTGGATCATGACTCAAATTCAAAGATTTCATCAAGCCTTTAATGCCGCAGCAAACAACAAGATTGTTTTTCTTCGCCAAAAAGGGAAGCAGATCCATGAGACTTGTCTGTACTATGAGACTGTGATATCACTTTCGAGAAGATTCCATTGCTGTAGTAGAGACCCAAGAATTTCTGCGTTCTCCTTGGACAGGTGAAGGTCTATAATGAGATCACTCAATTCCCCTTGACTCAGTCTGTGCGGTTTATCATTTTTTCCCTCAAAATCAAGGTCACGGAATGTGGAAGACTTGTTTGGTTCTTCTTCTTCTTCTTCCACAGTGTCATTTCCTACTTCAAACACACAATTTTCTGGTGGAGTAGGAACTGGTAAACTATCTGAATGCGGAATGGGTCGATTAGCAGATCGAAGATTCGGGTACTGAACTGTTCTTCTTTTCATCATAGAAAATCCTGCCTTTATAGGTGGAGTCAAATAGAAATAGCAGTCAGATTTATGGTTTGTAGGCTCCCGTCAAACCATAGGCACAGTAAAAGCCATAGATCGTTTCTTATTTTTCAACCATTCTCGCAGTGTAACTGAACATTCGTTGCAACATACATGTGAAGCCAAAGACTTATCCTTCACCCTTACTTTCAGAGCGAAGTAATGCTGATAGGCAGTCTTCACAAGAGGCGTCAGATTGCGCTTCTGTGAGGAAAATGTTATTTCACCACAAATGTAACCAATAGTATACACCTTATTTACAAAAATGCTTCTGAGCACTATGGGACTTAACTTCTGAGGTCATCAGTCCCCTAGAACTTAGAACTACTTAAACCTAACCAACCTAAGGACATCACACACATCCATGCCCGAGGCAGGATTCGAACCTGCGACCGTAGCTGTCGCGCGGTTCCAGACTGTAGCGCCTAGAACCGCTCGGCCACTCCGGCCGGCCCTTATTTACACATTTTTACGGATTTTACACTACAAAAGCAGTCTCAAACCAGAAATTCTGCTTCAATTACAGCATAAACTACATGAAACTCAGTCACAGCAACAATGTAACTCACAGTCACAGCAACAATGTCTATGTTCATGACTTATAAAAACGCCGGCCGAAGTGGCCGTGCGGTTAAAGGCGCTGCAGTCTGGAACCGCAAGACCGCTACGGTAGCAGGTTCGAATCCTGCCTCGGGCATGGATGTTTGTGATGTCCTTAGGTTAGTTAGGTTTAACTAGTTCTAAGTTCTAGGGGACTAATGACCTCAGCAGTTGAGTCCCATAGTGCCCATTTGAATGAAATGACTTATAAAAAGCTTAAGAGCATCATTGTTTTGTTTTTGGACAGGTTAGCCAATCCCGAAAACAAAATTTCCCCCAAACTGAAAATGTTGACTACAAAAATGAGACGTCACTTTACCTCCAAAGCAAGAGCTAATCTGTCATTTTTATGGTTCTTTTTTAGTTCAACAGATGGGAATACATAAGGATTAACTTTTTTGAGCCCGAAACATATTCATTGCTAGAGAGGGTAATATGCGTTTCGCTCGTTGGCTCCGCAAGTGGAGTGATGTCATTGTTGTGCACGATTGGCAATGAAGCGAGGCGAAATAGAGCAGTAGCGGCTGGCCGCATCTGCGGACAACCGCCGAAGTCCTTGTCTCTCTCTTGGGCCTCCTTAATTTAGGTACACTGACACACCGCTACGTCAGAAGGGTGGACTATGCGGCAGGGGTAGCGACATGGGATGCAACAGTTAGACTATCATTACTCCTTTCGACAAGCGCTTAAAAGGTTATATGTAAGAGAGCACATGAAGGCCCTAATCTTGCAATTTGAAATAAACACTCGAAATATGGATGCAGGTCTATTGTTCAGTGTAGTGTAGTGGCGTCTAGTAAAGGGTTGACCCGCCTTTTCCTTTTACCGTAGATGCATACGCGATCGGGTGCTAAAAGGTTTCCCGGCTGAAATCAGCCTTATGGGCAACGCTCTCTTAAGTCTTCGTGGTATTGTGAAAAGTTGTTAGTTTTATTAAATCCAGTAGCCAAACATGAATAAAACCAAGTGCAGTGCAATGCTAGTAAACAAGCGTAAAAGCTACACCAAAGCGGAATATTCACAAAAATCATTGAAAACCTGTGGATGTCCGTCCAGAGCAATTCAAGCTAGAACCGCCACAAAAACGTAATTTCAGAATGCAGGTGCCAGATTAAGGTTAATTCGAAGAATCTTAACGAGATGTAGGCTCAATTACCCATGAAGAATGTTGTTTACAAAAGTCTTATCTGACACTTTCTGGGTATTGTTCGCCAGCCCGTGTCTTTACTACGCTTGAGTAACGATAGGGATAGAAGAAATTCTAATAACAGCGTCGTGATTCATTGCTAGCATACTGAGTCATCGAGAGAGCGTTTAAGAGACGCTCAAAGACCTCACGTGGGAGACACTGCATGAAGTATGTGCATCACCTATAGATTTACTGTTAAATTCATAGAGCGTCACAAGGATGTGTACGAACTGACAGTTTGCCTTCAGACCATTCGTGACTAGAGTCCACAACTCGAATTCGGTGTGCAATATCACCTATAGGCAGCTGTATACATTGAGCGGAGACTGTCACAGACAATGATGATTAGCAAGTCTAGGAAATTTGTGCTAGATTCAGAAAAGTTGTTTCGTGGTGGCCTGTCATTTGTTTTTGTGTTCTGTAAGACGTAGAGAGTCGTACAGCGCATCTGCGCTGCATACTTAACCATGTCGCAAGCGTAACATACTGTGAAAATGATTACGTCGATTAAAGTATGAAACGTGATTGCACTCTCGTTGATTTATACCGTATAAAATTCAAAGTAGACTCTTTGAAGTTTTTGACGAACTTGTTGTGAATGTAAACTATGCCCAGAAATAGTGTTGAAACAGTGGCCCAAAATACGATGTGTGGCTATAAAATAACGGGACTGATACTGCCACTGAGTTAAGTACATATGCTCCAAAGATGAACGACCCATACCTGTGAAGCATAAAGCCTTCTCAGTCGCGTGCGGCATCTCTGGTGTATGTAGACAGATCAGTGAGGCCGTGGCCTTCGTTTGTGTAAGAGCTGCTATGCCGGAAAAAGGTGAGTGTAATGACAGAGCAATAGATTGTGAAGATTCACATCAGACTTGAAAAAACTGCTACCGGAAACTATCTTTTACTAAAAGAAGTGTGTAGCGAAGACTGTTTATCACATACGCGAGTTTTTGAGCGGTTCAAGCGTTTCGAAGACGGCCGAGAACGTCTTGAAGATGACTCAACACCCGGGATGCTCTTCAAAATCAAATACGGATGAAAATATCGAAAAACGTAGGTATTCTTATTAGATTTGACCGTCAGTTGCGTATTCTATCTACTGTTGAATCTGTAAAAGAATGTGTAAGACAAATTTTACATAACCAATTTAGCATGAGCAAACTGAGTGCGAAACTGGTGCCAAAAATTCTCACTATCGAGCAAAAAGAAGCTCCTGCAAATGTTTGCACTGACACTATGAATACTATTGAATACGACACAAATTCCTTGTAAAGAGTGATAACAAGTGATAAACATTGGTTTTTCACATATGATTCAGAAACTAAGGACCAATCCACGCACTGGAAGGCCCCAACTTCAGCGAGAGCGCAAAAAGCTCGAATGAGCAAATAAAGTGCAAAACGGCGGTGACTGTTTTTTTTCCCATATTCATGCAACTGTGTATCTTCACTGGGTTCCTGAAGGTCAGACTATTGATGAGAACTAGTACCTTGAGGTTCTTGCTGAACTCCGCGAGAAAATAGGAAAAAAGACCCGAATTGTGGAAGAACAAATGGTTCTGAGCATTGTGGGACTTAACATGAGGTCATCAGTCCCTTAGAACTTCTTAAACCTAACTAACCTAAGGACATCACACACAGCCGTGCCCGAGGCAGGATTCGAAACTGCGACCGTAGTGGTCGCACGGTTCCAGACTGAAGCGTCTAGAACCGCTCGGCCACACCTGCCGGCTGTGGAAGAACAGTTCAAAGGAAACGTGTATCATTTCAGATAGGTACCCCACTCATACAATTATAGTTGGTAGTGACTTCAATCTACCCTCGATATTTGGCGAAAATACATGTTTGAAGACGGTGGTACCCATAAAACGTTGTCCGAAATCTAATGAATTTCATCTCGAACAATTATTTTGAAGATCTAGGAGACCATTCGAAATGTAAATGGTTGCAAAAACATACTTGAGATCTTAGCAACAAATAATCCTGACCAAATAGGGAGCATTATGACAGACGCAGAGATAAGGTAGACTGAGTACCGTAACATTCAAACCCACCAAGAATAAATGCACAACAGATGCTCCGACACCACGTTCAGTCACATCCCAGATACATTCGATCAGGTTCGGATCTTGCGAGTTGGGGGGGGGGGGGAGGCCATCAATTGAAACTCGCTCGCCACTGTGTTCCTTGAACTACTCCATCATACACCTGGCCTTGTGAAATGGCTCATTGTCTCGTTGAAAAATGCAACTGCCGGCAAACATGATTGTCATGAAGGGTTTTACGTGGTTTGTAACCAGTGCACGATACTCCTTGGCCGTCAAGGTGCCTTGCACGAGCTCCACTGGACCCATGGATGCCCACGCGAATGTTCCCCAGAGCATAATGGAGGCGCCGCCAGCTTGTCTCCGTCCCGCAGTACACGTGTCAAGGAGCTGTTCCCCTGTAAGACAACGGATTCGCGCCCTCCCATCGGCATGATGAAGAAGGTATCGGAATTCGTGAGACGATGCAACGCTCTGCCACTGCGCCAACGTCTGGTGCCGATGATCAGTCGTAGTTGCCGATGTCGTGGTGTTAACATCGGCACTTGCATGGGTCGTCGGCTGCGGAGGCCCATTGTTAGTAGTGTTCGATGCACTGTGTGTTCAGACATACTTGTACTCTGCCAAACATTAACGTCTGATATTAGTTCCGTCGCAGTTCACCGCCTAGCCTATGACACTCGACAAGTCATGCAGTTTCCGAAATGCTCGTGCTGAGCCTTCGGGCCAGCACAATCTGCCCTCGGTCAAACTCACGTAGATCGCGCGCCTTCCCCATTCTAGACACGGACAGCACGCTCCCTGATACTACAAACAACGTGCGTGTGTTTGACTAGCAGTCATTCCTCGCCAGGTGACGCAGCTATCGACTGGACGGGTTTATGTCGATAGTAGGTCAGTGGTGATAATGTTTTGGCTGATCAGTGTATGTTCACATAGTTTCCTTGTTTGATTAAGGCTAATGCTGGGATGATTTCTTTGAAAGGGAAACAGTAAATTTCCTTCCTTATCTTTACCTACTGCGACTCTGAAGCCTTTCTCTAATGACCTAATCGTAAACTGCACGTTATACCTTTATCCTTCTCTTTATCTCTTTCTTTCTTTCTTTCCCAAGTGATGGTAGCACGAATCGGCGGCTACCCTCAGGCAACACGTATGTGTAAAGACAGTCACATTTCATTCCAGACTCACAATTGTATTAAAAGTTCGCATTTTTTAACATTAGCCGCGTGGTTTAAGGCGCCTTGCCACGGTTTGCGCGGCTTCCCCCCCCCTCCCCCCCGTAGATTCGAGTCCTCCCATGGGCATGGGTGTGTGTGTGTGTGTGTGTGTGTGTGTGTGTGTGTGTGTGTGTGTGTGTGTGTGTTGCTCTTAGCGGAAGAGCGTAAGTTAGTTTAAGTTAGATTTTTGTTGTTGTGGTCTTCAGTCCTGAGACTGGTTTGATGCAGCTCTCTATGCTACTCTATCCTGTGCAAGCTTCTTCATCTCCCAGTACCTACTGCAACCTACATCCTTCTGAATCTGCTTAGTGTATTCATCTCTTGGTCTCCCTCTATGATTTTTACCCTCCACGCTGCCCTCCAATACTAAATTGGTGATCCCTCGATGCCTCAGAACATGTCCTAGCAACCGATCCCTTCTTCTAGTCAAGTTGTGCCACAATCTTCTCCCCAATCCTATTCAATACCTCCTCATTAGTTATATGATCTACCCATCTAATCTTCAACATTCTTTTGTTGCACCACATTTCGAAAGCTTCTATTCTCTTCTTGTCCAAACTAGTTGTCGTCCATGTTTCACTTCCATACATGGCTACACTCCATACAAATACTTTCAGAAACGGCTTCCTGACATTTAAATCTATACTCGATGTTAACAAATTTCTCTTCTTCAGAAACGCTTTCCTTGCCATTGCCAGTCTACATTTTATATCCTCTCTACTTCGACCATCATCAGTTATTTTGCTCCCCAAATAGCAAACCTCCTTTACTATCTTAAGTGTCTCATTTCCTAATCTAATTCCCTCAGCATCACCCGACTTAATTCGACTACATTCCATTATCCTCGTTTTGCTTTTGTTGATGTCCATCTTATATCCTCCTTTGAAGACACTGTCCATTCCGTTCAACTGCTTTTCCAAGTCCTTTGCTGTCCCTGACAGAATTACAATGTCATCGGCGAATCTCAGAGTTTTTATTTCCTCTCCATGGATTTTAATACCTACTCCGAATTTTTCTTTTGTTTCCTCCAATGCTTGCTCAATATACAGATTGAATAACATCGGGGAGAGGCTACAACCCTGTCTCACTACCTTCCCAACCACTGCTTCCCTTTCATGACCCTCGACTCTTATAACTGCCTTCTGGTTTCTGTAAAAATTGTAAATAGCCTTTCGCTCCCTGTATTTTTTCCCTGCCACCTTTAGAATTTGAAAGAGAGTATTCCAGTCAACATTGTCAAAAGCTTTCTCTAAGTCTACAAATGCTAGAAATGTAGGTTTGCCTTTCCTTAATCTAGCTTCTAAGATAAGTCGTAGGGTCAGTATTACCTCACGTGTTCCTATATTTCTACAGAATCGAAATTGATCTTCCCCGAGGTCGGCTTCTACCAGTTTTTCCATTCGTCTGTAAAGAATTCACGTTAGTATTTTGCATCCGTGACTTATTAAACTGATTGTTAGATTAAGTAGTGTGTAAGCCTAGGGACCGATGACCTCAGCAGGTTGGTCCCATAGAACTTACCACAAATTTCCATTGTTAACATTAGAACAATTTTTTTATTATTGAAGCGGTGCTCAGAATAGACGGAAGGGCTTGACGAATCAGGTCACGGATCAACACGTGAACAAGGAGTCGCTGCTAGTCCACAAACACTCTCTTTTTTAGACTTTGTTTTTCAGTAGACTGTTATTAATGAAGCATAACCAACTGTAACATGTGTATAAAAAAATTACATTACCTAGCACAGACGCCAAAGTCTAATTCTATCATGTCATACTGAACGTAATAATCTGTAATACGAGGACATGCTGAAAAGTAATGCCTCCGAGCTTTCTATGTGAAAGCTCTTAAATCTTTTTAAATAAAAATTAGATATAGATATTCAGCGATCACAGGCCCTGCAAACCACGCGCTGCTTCCACAAACTGCCTCCATCTCTTCCTGTTTTGTGCCCGGTTCCTCCAGTTGTCTTGAGTTCCCCGGCCTGCTAGGCTCTTCGCCAGGTCGTCCATCCAGCGCTGCCTTGATCGTCCAATGGGGCGTTTGGGTTTTGTTTTCCCCACTAGTGCCATCTTCGCCTGTCTTCCATCTGGCATACGGGCTACATGGTCCTCCCATTGTATTCTTTTGCTCTTCATCTTCTTTAGAATAGTTGTTTGTCGCATCAGAGTTTAGATTTCCTCGTTTTTCCTCCTCTTCCATTCTCCATTATCTAAAACTGGTCCCCATCTCTTCCCCATTACTCTTCTTTCAAATATTAATAGTTTTTCCCTTTCTCACTTAGTCATGCTCCATGTTTCTGAACTGTAGATTACTGCTGGGCATATCACTGTGTTGTAGATTTTCTCTGAGATTTTCTCTGCCTCGTGATGGCTGGGTGTTGTGTGCTGTCCTTAGGTTAGTTAGGTTTAAGTAGTTCTAAGTTATAGGGGACTGATGACCATAGATGTTAAGTCCCATAGTGCTCAGAGCCATTTTTTGTAGATTTTCATCTTCGTGTTCACTGAGATCGATTTGGAGCCAAGCGTCTCTCTGAGGGTATCCATGCATTTCGTTCCCACTGCTATTCTTTCCTTGATGTCCATTTTTATGTTGTTGTCTGTGGTAAACCACGATCCCAAGTATTTGAACTGGTCTACTCTCTTGAACCTCTTGCCATCTATCTCAAGAAATTGTATCTTCTCTTGTCTTCTTCCTAATAAAAATTAACATTCTAAATTTTTATTGTTCATGTCTACTTATTTATTTCTCAACGTAGTCACCATGGCGACGAATAAATTTCTCCAACAAGAAGCCACTTTGTTGATACCGTCGCCTTAGATTGTTTGCCATGGTGACAGTCACAACCTCTCATTTGTTTGCACCCCCTTCATCACTATCAAAGTGAAGTCCTCGAATTTGTTCCTTAAGTTTAGGAAACAGATGGATAAATTGTATGGATCCAAGTCGGGACACTCTAGAGGATGATCGATGACAATGAACCCAAGGCGTCGGATTTTGCAAATGTCGCATCGCTCGTGTATCCTCTGGCGTCGTCATGCTGAAGGAAAGGATGCTCCATTTGTGGACGAACTCTTCGAATTCGAAACTCGGTAACGCATTCTGTTTCTCACACACCGACATGGTTACGTTATACACCGCCATGGCACACGATACAATTCGAAGTCCTCTAGAGGCAGAGAGGTGCAAATACGTAGATATGGTTAGTTGGTTCATTTGGGGGAGGGGACCAAACAGCGAGGTCATCGGTCCCATCGGATTAGAGGAAGATAGGACGGAAGTCGGCCGTGCCCTTTCAATGGAACCATCCCAGAATTTGCCTGCAGCGATTTAGGGAAATCATGGAAAACCTAAATCAGGATGGCCGGACGCAGGTTTTAGCCGTCGTCCTTCTGAGTGCGAGTCCAGTGTGCTAACAACTGCTCCACCTCGTTCGGTCAGCAGAGATGAAGAGAAAAGACGTAGAATGTTAATGACGTTTATTTAATTTAAAAAGATTTAAGAGTTTTCCCATAAAAAATTCAGAGGCGTTACTTTTGAGCACGCCCTAGTATATTGGGTGTTGTATAAGAAAAAAGTGATAGAGACGTTTAAATTTTTAAGACGTCTCATATTCGAAAGGTATTAACTATTGCGAGCGCAGGAGAAAGCATACAGCAAAATGATTCAACGTGGAAACGACGTGGATCATGTAGGCAAGGAAAGTAGCACAAGTCGTAGCTCTTTTTTTAAAATTTGCCTGTTGTGCAAGGGGAATTCAGATGTCGCACTTTAGGCTGCCGCTATGCATAGCGTATAAAAGAATTCACTGGGAATTTGCAGCTTGTGGATAACGCCTCGACAGGGCACGATGGAAAAGTCTGATTTGTTCCAGGTGAGGAAGCAGGAAACGTGCTCCAAATAATCATCACAAGTTCATTTTCGGCAGGTCGCCTGGGTATTACTTCTATCTGGTAGGAATGTGACAAATATGCAGCCGCGTGCAAGCAATGTGGATAATCCGCATGCGCTGAGACACCCTGGTGTTAGTTTTCCTGTGAGATGCTGTGCCGAACTGACAGGCATGTTTATCATTTTCGTACGCAATAAGAAATGAAGACTGTTTTAAATTTTAATTTTAAATGAAATGGCTCTAAGCACTATGAGACTTAACATCTGAGTTCATCAGTCCCCTAGACTAACTAACCATGCCCGAGGCAGGATTCGAACTTGCGACGCTAGCAGCAGCGCGGTTCCGGACTGATGCGCCTTGAACTGCTCGGTCACAGCGGCCGGCGTACGCAATAAGTTTAACGTACATCCTTATATTAGGTGTCCCAGGAAGAATGGTCGGCATTCATGGATATGACAGGGACCATCATTTGAAGCAAAAATTTCGTATGAACGTATACCCTATTTCGAATTATTTCCGAGATAGAACATATTTAATGTATATTGTTATTTGTTCAAATGTTCAAATGTGTGTGAAATCTTATGGGACTTAACTTTTAAGGTCATCAGTCCCTAATCTTACACACTACTTAACTTAAATTATCCTAAGGACAAACACAAACACCCATGCCCGAGGGAGGACTCGAACCTCCGCCGGGACCAGCCACACAGTCCATGACTGCAGCGCCTGAGACCGCTCGGCTAATCCCGCGCGACATTGTTATTTATTTCCAGTTTTATTCAGTACAGGTTTACACATGTATGTAGTTAGTAAACATTACAACATACTATTTACAAACTATTAGTTGAGTTATACGTATTTTTAACACATTCACCTCTAGGGATTATCGTACACGTCATGTTACGACTGTTGTAAAATTTATATAAATGTTCGAATATCCCACCGTCGACTTCAGTGCATTTGTGCACTCCCGTTTGTACACCTCAGACTTCATCCAATCCCCTTGAACAAAAATCTAATGGCGTAAGGTCTGGCGGTCTTGATGCCCGGTTAATTGTACTACGGTGACCAATCCCGCGGTTGTGATGTTCCCTCACACGTCTGGTAAAATGTGGAGGGACTCTGTCATGCTGGACGTACGTTTTACCCCGCGTGGCTGAAGTAACTTTCTCAAGGTGTACAACTAACGAATTTTCCAGAAAAATGCAGGTAATTCCGTCCCGTTATTCGAGCTTCTAAAATGAATGTGTCTATTCTGGAGTACTGCTGTGCGGTGTGGGATACGCATCAGGTGGGACTGACGGATGACATCGAAAAAGTACAAAGAAGGGCAGGTCGTTTTGTATTATCGCGAAATAGGGGAGATAGTGTCACAGACATGATACGTGAATTGGAGTGGCAATCATTAAAACAAAGGCGTTTTTCGTTGCGACGGGATCTTCTCATGAAATTTCAATCACCAGTTTTCTCCTCCGATTGCGAAAACATTCCGTTGGCACCCACCTACATAGGGAGAAATGATCATCACGATAAAATAAGAGAAGTCGTGGCTCGTATGGAAAAATTTAAGTGCTCGTTTTTCGCGCTTGCCTTTCGAGAGTGGAACGGTAGAGAGACAGCATAAAGGTGGTTAATTGAACCCTCTGCCGGGCACTTCATTGTGAATAGCAGAGTAATCACGTAGATGTAGATGTAGCAACATGTTACCGATCATGCCACATCAAACATTGATCAAAAAACGAACTTGGAAATTTGTTTCCACTGTAGCATGTGGATTTTACAGCGACTGTCGAACGTTATTACTTGTGCTGTTGATTCCATCCGTGTAAACGTGGCTTCATCAGTGAATAGTATTAATGGAAGCAAATGACAGTTGTTTATTTAACCAGTACCAAATTTCAAGTCATGTGCTACTGTCGCCGTAGTCTAAGGCGCTGCAGTCATGGACTGTGCGGCTGGTCCCGGCGGAGGTTCGAGTCCTCCCTCGGGCATGGGTGTGTGTGTGTTTGTCCTTAGGATAATTTAGGTTAAGTGGTGTGTGGGCTTAGGAACTGATGACCTTGATGACCTTAGCAGTTAAGTCCCATAAGATTTCACACACATTTGTGGTACTGTCGCCAATCTGAGAATTGTGGACATGCTGTATATTGTCCTCGCGACGCTGATGCGTGCATAAAGTCGCCGACTACTGGTAGTAAGACTACACTTCACCATTTCAACAATTTGTTCCTGTTCCTGCACAGGTTGTTGAACTACACGTTCAGAAGGAAAATGAGAACTTGGAAAATGCCTGTTTCGCGCACTGTGCTGAAAACACTATTTAAAACACTGTACGATCAGGAAAACGGCGTGTCGAAAAACGCCGACGGAATTCCTCGACAGCTGCAGAAGCACTACCATTGCAGAAGTCATAAACGTACGCCATATCTGCATATTCTTCATTAGTGCTGATGTGTGGCATTTTAGCTGGCACATGTACAAACATAGTTAACCGATGCTTCTCTACTCTTAATACTTAGCGCGCGCACACACACACACACACACACACACACACACACACACACACCATGGACAACTACGCTTTCAACAGGCTAGTTTAATGGCAGAAAGACATCTAGAACAAAGAAGCTGGAAGCAACGATGTAGGTTCGGCTAGAATTACACGTCAAGGAGATTGGGTGTTCAGGAGACACACTTGCGCGTCACTAACTCAGAAACAACTGTACATTGTGATCTAAATATGGCATATGTCCACATGAAGCGTTTTGCTTAAAATGAGCGTTTCTGTCGTATCTCTGCTGGGATACCCTGTGTAATCAAACATCCTTTTTCAACAAAACTGTACTCTGTACCACTGTTCAGTCAGTGCAATGTGAACTGTACATGAATTTGCAAGGATGATATATAAGAGGAAACAGATCTAAATACTCACCGTCACTCTACGTGTTTTATACTTGTGAAGCTGCGTTTATAATATCATTTACACTAATAGAATTTGAGCTTTTCTATACCTATATCCACGGACTGCAGAAGCTTTTGAAACCGTCACTCGGAACTTGCTACAGTGGATTCGCCACGAAACAGCTCATGTAAAAGTTACTTGTTGAAGACACACTTGCTGTGTTGGATTATTCATGTCTTCCGTGTGATCAACAAACTGATGTATTTTGAGATGCGTCAGCATTTCAAAATTGCGGCAGATTCCAGTAATGATGAATCTCAAACTTGTACACATTCGTCTCACTTTTATGTACCATGTATGGAAAATAGACTCACATTGTACTAGCTTCCCGTACTTCTGCATTGACAAATGTAACTGTTAATGAATGAATCACTATGTGACGCGCGCCGTGGAAAAAAGCGCCCATTTGCGTGCGACCCAGGTCCTCTCGAGTGTCAGTTATTAAAAAAATTCGTATATCGAATAAATAAAACTTACATTTCGTAGCATTTCGCTAATAATTCACCGCATCAGTTGCCCTTTCAAATTTTGATAATTTAGGCGCCTATTTATGAATTTTTACAGAAGTTTAAGCTTAAAGTGAAGAAAATTTTTAAACTTCGTAGTGCGAGGATCGGTCTGGACTCTTATTCGGAACGATTGGAGTTCACATCAATGGCAGGACGTCTCACATCTGTTTTCTGTATTTTTTACTTGAAAGAACTCCAGGCTCATTTCCCGTCCTCTCCCTCAGTCTTGTGTTCACAGAGGTAGTGCTTAGTCTCTGATGTAGATGTCAACGCTCTATGGAAGTGCACGAGACTCCTCCGGCCGTAAATGCAATATATGTAGCATTTGGTGAATAGAATCGAATAATGTACAGCGCAATTGGGCGAAAATTTGTTTTTGCGTTTATAGGTTTTTCGTAGTACTGTAATTTCCTCTTTCCACGTCATACAAACGAAAACGACACTTCTGTGCGGAAAAAATCGAAAATTGTTTTAGTGGCGACTCTAGAAAGGTCCACACAGTTGTAGCCAGTGAAAAATTTCCAAATTGTAGTATTCTGGGCAGAAATTACGTGCCTTTCGCACAGACTGTGAATACACAGAGAAATGATGTTAATTAAAATTAAGGCCTATCTAACTGAAAAGATTGCAGTCTTTAGTTACAACTGTTGTTGCAGTCTTCTCTCCCCCTCCCCCCTCACCTTCCTTCCCTCGTATCTCTCGCCCCCCCCCCCCCCACACACACAGTTTTGATAATCTGTCGTAATGTGCGTATCTTAAGCGATTTTCCGATGTCTGGTGTTAACCGTAAGCTATGTGAAGTAGAAATAGAAGTGTGAATCTGACCAGATATGACATCTTGGGCGTTTGTAAGGCCGAAATTTTAAGGGTGTCTTCGCAGTGGTGTGTGTGATGCCTGCAGGTACTTTCCCCGTCTTTGTGAGCCAATAAAAATGTCGGTCTCCAACGACAAATATATGAGGCTATGAAAGGACTTAAGCACTCCAAGGATAAGGTCCGAGGTAAAACTTTGTGTGGGAAGTCCTTGACAGAAGTGGCTCCTAAATTAGTTCAGAAGCCACTGGCAATGATATGCGGCAGGTCTTCCCACTTGAGGCGTAAGAGCACATTGAGTGCTCGACTTGTCATCGATCATAGAGCATACTGGAGCAAACAACTTTTTCTCTGTGGCTACGCTGCAGGCATATCATTTAATTTTCCCTAAAGTACTTACTGGTGTCGATTTTAAACTGGAACATCACGCACTGTGTTAAAAATGTTTGAGTAAAAATGTAACTCTTTATTTTAATTGTGGGCCTTCATCAAATTTACCAGTTGGGGTGTCGTGATATGATAGGCATTTTTTCCCTCGTGGTCCGGTAGAGAATAAAATCAAACATGTATGACACTATGCTGCACTTCTTTAGAGAAAAGAAAGATAACATTTGACAAGCGTCTAACGTTCGTGTGGGAGCATTTTAGTACTTTTCTAACTTATTAGCAAATCACATGTACAATTGAAGTAAGTAGCTACAGATACAAGAAAAATCTTCTGGAAACACTGAAACTGCAACATTTAAAACCACTGTGCTCGTTGGTTCAAATAATATTTAACCTGAGTAACTACGAAAAATAAAACTTGAGACAGTCTCTATAATAATGAAGCAAGTAATACCACATATATATCTAGCACAATTGGGTGGACAGTCGTGTGAAACACTGAAATAATTTGAATGTCCAACTGATAGTCCGTGGCACAGTTCTGTGTTTGCTGAATAGCGCGTATGTCGTGTACCTGGCAGACATGGTTACATCAACAGAAGGAATGGTAAAGTATATATTCTTGAAAACAGAAACACACGGTACATTCATGTTAGCAATAATTATAATGCATAATAGAGAACTTAAAGTTTTGGATATAAAAACTGATAACAATTTGAATTTCACATATAAAGTTTTGGGTCTCCAGAATTCATTGTACTTCTGCGTTACGTATGACAAATGAATTTGGTGATAAAAGTATCACATAGTTTAATAATTAAACATTTTTTACTCTTTGATGTCCTAGGCTTATTGGGACCAATCTCCACCGACAGAAAGGGCTTACTGTGCAAAATTCTATGGACAGTGTTTGGTATACGGCCAGAACTAAGCTATTATACACAGTGCTTTCCAGCAACTATGCATCACACAAAAACCTGTCAATACTCTACTATTCACACCAGACACTGAGTAGAAAAACAAACAATGGTAAAGCTCAAATAGCATACTTGGAGGAGAAAATATCTCCATTATATGCTGGCCAGCCTTATGCTGACACAGAAAAGGCGTGTAGATCGACCATCTACACGCAAATGGCCATATCATAGACATGCAATGAGAAAATATATTCACTTGTAAAATTAATTCACGTAGACTTAAAAAGTAACGATTTACCGCATGCTTCATCAATGCGTCCCTGATTAATTAGCAAACACTCTAAAATAGAGGCCCCAATCGTCTTAGTTTGTGGTACATTTCGTCTGCCTGCCTTTTTATGGATGTGAAATTTTTGTCGTGATGAGCTTTGTCTTGCAGCCACGGTCACTGACTTTCTTTGTGTGCAGGCGTGTAACGAGTTCACGACGCACGTGATGAATCTCCTGAGGGAGCAGTCGCGCACACGGCCCATCACGCCCAAGGAGATCGAGCGCATGGTGCAGATCATCCACAAGAAGTTCTCTTCCATCCAAATGCAGCTCAAGCAGAGCACCTGCGAGGCCGTCATGATCTTGCGCTCCAGGTTCCTCGACGCCAGGTGAGTAGTACAACATGATAGAGATCCTGCGCTGAAGTACTCTCCTTTGCTCAAACTTCAGAAATAGTATAGCAAATTATTATGATAAACTAAAATATTAGATTGCTTTAGCTTCTTCACCTGCCTTGAACGTGAAAGCAGAATCCATAGGAGTCAGTCGTTAGCGTTGCCAAATCTTAAGTGTTTTTGTCGAACTTCTTTTTGGTTACTTGTGCAGGAGCGTCGGTGAATCTGATACGTGCAGGTTCGCTGGCTATATAACTTTGACACGCAAGTGTTTTTGTGAAAATACAGAAGGTTAAGTGGATCGGGAAAATTTTCTCAACACCACCACCTGCTATAATAATAATTCTTTGTCCTAGCGGAACAACAGCGATCGTATTTAGCAGTACAACGAAAAAGGCATTCCAGATCGCAATAATTATATATTTCTTGATTCCGGTTACCGATTTCGGTCTGAGCGACCATCTTCAGACCAGAAACTCCTTGAAGACGCTTGGAGCCGCTTCACGGAGCTGCTGTGAGTACCAACAGGTACCAGTCATCGCGTTGTGACTGGTTCCAGTGACTGATCGTCGATTGCGTAGTCAAATTATGTAGTGTTTTTGCGCGTATTTACATTTATTGCGAGCTGCCAATCTTTACACCCGCCGCTGATCATCTACAAGCCCCTGTGCACTCCGTAACAACTTTCTGACGACGTCTTCTGCATTCCGGTTATCGTTCTACTAGTCACAGAAAATAGAGATTCTAATCGTTTACGTAGCGCCTTGTCTTTTGGTGCTTAATTTTTTTCTCAGGCAATATACTTCTACGTATTTACACCATTATTGTTCCAGAGAGGCCAATGTCTACCGCTGCAGCAGCAGCAGTAGTAGTCCGGCAATGGGGACCTTTCTTTCACGGAAGCGGATATCTGAAATGCTTACGCACGATTCAAGACCAGTGCAATGTATTGCTAGTACATTAATAATCCGGAAGCCCCCAGCCTGTCTCATTTGCTGATAGTGCGTGAGAAAAAATATTTCCGGTAAACCCTCCTTTCCCCCCCTCCCTGTGAGAAAAAATATTTCCAGTAAACCCTCCTTTCCCCCCCCCCTCCCCCCCTCCCCCCCTCTCTCTCCCTCTCTCTCTCTCTCTCTCTATCTCTCTCTCTCTCTCTCTCTCTCTCTCTCTCTCTCTCTCTCTGTATGAGTGGTAGATTTCCTCTACTTTCCCTCTGATATAGACTACGCAATTGTGCGTTAGCGCAAGTAACATGTTACTGGGCTCTTATTTTAGAACGTAAACTCTCGGAATTTTGTGGATAAAGCGCTCCACGACACGAAACACCTCTCTTGTAGCATCTCCATCTGGCTATTGTTGATAATTTTGGTCACGCTCTCGCCCTGACTGATAAAGAATGTCGCGAATCCCGCAGCTCTTCTTTGAATTTTCCGTGTTTCATGTTTCTCACACTAGGTGTGGGTCCATACCGACGAACAGTATTCAGTAATTGGTAGAACGAGAGTTCTGTAAGCGATCAATAAACTGAAATGGAAAAGTGCAGATTCCATGTGTGTTTGCTCTCACACGGGAGGGAACTGCCGAACTGCAGGAATAATTAGATAACGTCGTTTACACTTTAATGTTGCTGCGGTTGTTGTCTTGTTGCTGCCGCTGCCACCAACGCTAATGTTCCTTCGCGTCTCTAATGCACCAGTCTCATTTTGAAATGTTTGTTGCAGCAGTTGTTTCTCACAACGCAGTGATTCAGCCAGCCGCAAGACTAGGGTCTGCTAAAGATTTCCACTATCTCATACACTACCCCGTCTCTTAGTTTTTGAAGTCACCAATGCAACACATAGAGATACGTATTAATTCTTTTGGCTAATATTTAGCGTCTTTCGAAAATTGCACTACCCGTCCTTTTTTCTCAATTTAGTTATATCTCAGTTGTTTCTTCAAAACTATATGTATATGTTTCGAAAACATAGTTTAGTGACTTCAATCATTGCCACTATCAATAATAATTTCCACCGCATTTATATCATACATGCATCAACCGTTCATCCAAGCTGCTTATCAAATTTCTGGGTGGGTTTTTGAAACCAAGACTTCTTAATGTCTGAGAAACAATTCTGGATGCAGAGCGCATCGGGCAATACCAAATTAAATCCTACAGAAATTACATAAAAGTAGACACTCTAGCGAGAGCCACTGAATAAAGTTACAATGACGTAATTCAGCAGAAAATGCTGGAAGCAGAGCTGCAGCCTGAGAACTTCTCTCGTAAAAAAAGTACAAAAATAATCCAGGTGCATGAGTGACCAATATTTCATTAATATCAAGTTTCTGTGAATGTATTATGAAGGAAGAATCTTGCATGCCACAAGTTTTACATTACGAGTATTTAGATGTTCAGATTTTTGAACAAAATAAAAAATAAACTGCCGTATTAAAACAATAAGAAAAATTTGTTTAAATAACTCCCATTACGTGTAAGACGGAAAGCCTTTTTTGCGGCTACTCCAGTTCGCTGTATGACCTATACTTCATTCCACTGAAATGTTTTTTTAATGTGAGTCTTTGTCGTCGTCTAAATTTCGTTATATGAACTGAATTCTCGGATGTGTAATCATCTTCAAATCAGTAACTCATATCTGAGGTCGATAAATCGAACGGATGCAATAACGCTCTACCAGACGCTAGCCACCGAACCAAGTTGCGAACTGGTGCAAAAAAGGGCAGCTCGTTTTGTATTATCACGTAGTAGGGGAGAGAGTGTGACAGATATGATACGCGAGTTGGGATGGAAGTCATTAAAGCAAAGACGCTTTTCGTCTCGGCGAGATCTATTTACGAAATTTCAGTCACCAACCTTCTCTTCCGAATGCGAAAATATTTTGTTGAGCCCAACCTACATAGGTAGGAATGATCATCAAAATAAAATAAGAGAAATCAGAGCTCGAACAGAAAGGTTTAGGTGTTCGTTTTTCCCGCGCGCTGTTCGGGAGTGGAATGGTAGAGAGATAGTATGATTGTGGTTCGATGAACCCTCTGCCAAGCACTTAAATGTGAATTGCAGAGTAATCATGTAGATGTAGATGTAGAATCATAACCACGTCGAGACAGACTCGAGCTGCCCGGGAGAATACCTCGTTTCGCGCAGTCATTTCTCATCAGACTTCACATAAACATTGTAATAGTAAAAGAACGGTATCGCGATTCCGTATGATATGTTGTGTTGAAGTAAATAATTAGGGACAGTTTCTGACTTGAGCAGACTCATGGAAGTAGGTCTCACTTTTTTTTTTCTAATGTTGGAGTTAATTCAATGCCTTGCAAAAGGTATGCTTATTTGTAACAGTCTAGTAATTGTGGGCTGAGGTTTTCTTAGGTGTATTTTGCTGTTAGTAGTTGAGTTTTACATATAATGTTACATCATAGCTCGTAAAATGCCAACGTTAATGCTGCTTAGAACAGCTCGCGCCGGTTGGTGTTAGGAAAATACGGCGGCAGAGTCTCGCCTCTGCTGCATTCCGTTCGTGACGGCTGCTGGTGAGATGTCGTCGTTGGCCAACTGTTGCCTTACCTTCGTAGAAAGGCAAACAGGTTTTCAACCGTATGTTCGGTTTCTGTTCAGTCGGAGTGGTGGAGCTATACGACCACAGAAGAAAGCAAGTACTACTATTTATCGTGGCTTTCATAAATCAAAACGGCACGCTGGAGACACATCGGGCTCGTTTGATCGTTAATGAGATCTAACTTCAGTCTGTTGATTATATATACTTCTAAATACATACCTAGCAAACCACTAAGAAGTGCATGCCAGAATGTACTAGTATGGTACCACATGCTAGGGTTTCTTCCCATTCCAATCGGTTGTGGTGCTCTTACGGAATGACTGCGTCAATGCTTATGTGCGCGTCGTATTCATTTTAAACCTGTCTTCGCGGTTCTAGGCGCTTCAGTCCGGAACCGTTCCACCACTATGTCGCAGGCTCGAATCCTTCCTGGAGCATGGCCGTGTGTGTTGTCCTTAGGTTAGTTAGATTTAAGTAGTTCTAAGTTCTAGGGGACTGATGACCTCAGATGTTAAGTCCCATAGTGCTCAGAGCCATTGGAATCATTTGAAGACTGCCTTCACTGTCCAACGCGAGCGACGCGCAGGGGGATGAAGAATATATCTAGATTCCTGGCTTAATACTATTTCTTGCAACATTGTAAGTGTGCTTTCGCGGCATAATTGGCGTCTACCTTACATCGTTGCCGCCCCCAGGTTTTTCAGCATTCCCGTGACACATTCATGTGAGTCAAATAAACCTGTGACTATTCGTGCCGCCTTTCTTTGTATACGTTCAGTGTACCCTGTTAGTCCTTTCTGGTATGAGTACCACACTCTTGAGCAATAATCTGTAAATTTTCATTTGACTGCCCCTTATAACAGGGGACGCATAAGTGATTTTTAAGCAGTGTCGTTTCTTGATTGACTGCGTTTTCCCAGTATCCTGCCAATGAACCGAAGGCCCGCACCTGACTTACCAAGGCCTGAGCCTATTTCATATCCCCACAAACTGTTACACCTAGGAATTTGTACGAGTTGTTTTCAACTTTCTCTGTCGTTTTCATTGAGTCGAAACCGCCGTCTGAATAATTCCATACTCGAGATACTCGAAAGAAAGGCCACCCGCTTGGCATCCTTCGTATCATTTAACCGATTTGCGTTTCGGAACACACAGATGGTGATCGCGAATTTTAACACTTCCGTTAATATATAGTTAGAGTAATCTTAGGGGTCAAGTGGAAATATTAAATTGGGAAAAATTCTGCAAATTAACATTCTCCATCTTCTTATCATTTTCGTAAACTTACTTTCAGACCTAAACTGCGAGTTTCGGTTACAAATGTGATTTTACAGTGAATGCATGATTTGTTTAACATCTTCAACGAGGCTCCGTTTAGATACGAAAATGTGGTTTAAAGATTGTAAGACTTTTGAAAAAATAAGTGACATTTTACTCAGGGGATTTGATGCAAAGGTGAACATGAACACGATTTGCGAAAACGGCTACAGCCAGGCAGAATAGGCCCAATAAATTCGGAGTATGTTTAAAACAGTGTACTAATAGTAAATGATTAAGATTGCAGGCAGGTCACTTAGTCGTAGTTAGAGCGGAATCCTCGCTTGTACACACTTCAAAAAAAGTTTTGCATCACCCTGGTTCCCAGAACTCCTGAATATAGACCTTGACTGTGGATATTGGATCACACACAGTTCCTTTGACTGTTCAGAGATGTCACAAAACCCGCCCAAAGATGTAAACAACCATGCATGAGCAGCACCAATTAGACGGAGAGGGTCCAACAGCCGACCAGTTCGTTATTCCACTAGGAAGGAGGTACACGGCTCATGTTGTCTGTTGTTCAACCATGCCTAGACAGTCAATATCGCGTTTCGATCGCGTCCGCATTGTTACTTTGTGCCAGGAAGGGTTCTCAACAAGGGAAGTGTCCAGGTGTCTCGAAGTGAACCAAGCGATGTTGTTCGGACATAGTGGAGATAGAGAAACAGGAACTGTCGATGATATGCCTCGCTCAGGCCGCCCAAGGGCAACTACTGCAGTGGATGACCACTATCTACTGATTATGTGTTTGTCCCTCTGTGTCTTCCACCCTAGTGCTTTTGGGGTGGAGGTTTTAATGTACTGCAGACTAGCTGGCTTTCCCTTTTTATTCTCGTGGTTGGCCAGCCACTGTAATCTGCTTTCATGTTTTACTCTCTTCTCTTTCTAGCGTCTCTGTCTTCTTGTCCTCTTTTGTTCCTTTAGTGTTCGTTGCCTTCCCTTCATTCTTGTGGCTTTTCCTTTCTTTCCGTTTTGTGTTATGTGTTTCGTTCGTTTTATTCTCAAACTTGTGGCACTGTTTTATTAGGAACAAGGGACTGATGATCTCATAGTTTGGTCCCTTCTCCCTCTTTTAAACCAACCAACCAACCAACCAACCAACGCCACCATGTTGAATAATGCTTTTCCTGCAGCCAGGACATCGTGTTAGGACTCACTGTGCGCAATGGGCTGTACGATGCGCAACTTCACTCCCGACGTCTATGGCAACCACGACACCATGCAGCGCGGTACAGTTGGGCCCAACAACACACCGAATGGGCCGCTCAGGATTGGCATCACGTTGTCTTCACCGATGAGTGGCGCATATGCCTTCAACCACACAATCGTCGGAGACGTGTTTGGAGGCAACGCAGTTAGGCTGAACACCTCAGGCACACTGCCCAGCGAGTGCAGCAAGGTGGAGATTCCCTGCTGTTTTCGGGTGGCATTATGTGAGGCCGATGTACACCAGTGGTGGTCATGGAAGGCGCCATAACGGCTGTATGATACGTGAATGCCATCCTCCGACCAATAGTGCAACCATATCAGCAGCATATTGGCGAGGCATTTGTCTTCATGGATGACAGCTCGTGCCACCATCTTGCACATCTTGTAAATGACTTCTTTCAGGATAATGACATCGCTCGACTAGAGTGAGCAGCATGTTCTTCACACATGAACCGTATCGAACATTCCTGGGATAGAATGAAAAAAGCTGTTTATGGGCGATGTGACCCACCAACCACTCTGAGGGATCTACGCTGAATCGCTGTTGAGGAGTGGGACCAACAGTGTGTTGATGAACTTGTGGATAGCTTGCCACAACGAATACAGAGGTACTGGTGTGTACAGCAATCTGGACCACCACCTCTGAAGGTCTCACTGTATGGTGGTACAACATGCAATGTGTGGTTTTCATGAGCAATAAAAAGGGCGGAAGTGATGTTTATGTTGATCTCTTCTCCAATTTTCTGTACAGGTTCCGGAACCCTTGGAGCCGAGGTGATGCAAAACTTTTTTTGATGTGTGTATATTTGTTGTTTTTAAAGCAGCTTAAGGCATCATAAAAATAAATAAGCTTATTGAAACAACGAAAGAACTCGACATACCTAATAAGTCAATGGAAACAGTAATGTCAACAGTACGGATACAAGCAAATTTAACACCAACCTTTGAGACTAACTGTGGACTGACGCAAAGGATTGTGCTCTCATGTGTGCTTTTTAATATAGCAACAGAGAAAGTAATAAGATCGGCTCAGATCAACATAGCGGGCACAATATTCTATAAAGTGGAGCAGGTTCTGGCCTCTGCAGGTGATGTGGATGTTATTGCAGGAACAGTACTAGCCGCTAAGTAAACAGACAGGTCTGTACTGACAGCAACAGTAGAAACTGAACTGGAAGTAAACATCAACAAAACCGAAACCTGACAGCTATGTTGGTTTACCACCACTGTCCGGGCATCTCCAGACACGTCTTGCGGGTTATCGAGGCTCATTTCGAAGTGGGACTCATCACTGAAGACGGTTCTTCTCCAGTCAGTGGAATTCCAGGCCCCAATAGGCAGCGAAGACGTGTCTGTAGACACCCCGAACAGTGGTGGTATACCGACATGACCGCCGCCCACCAGACGGCCCGACAGCCCTGGGTGATGGTCTGGGGTGCCACTTCATTTCATAGCAGGACCCCTCTGGTTGCCATCCGCGGCACCCTTACAGCACAGCTGTACGTCAACGATGTTCTACGCTCTGTTTTCTTGCCCTTTATGACAAGCCATCTTGGGCTTTCATTTCAGCAAGACAGTGCCCGTCTGCACATGATGAGAACTTATACAGCTTGTCTTTGCGCTTGCCAAGCCCTACCTTGACCAGCAAGGTCGGCGGACCTCTCTGCAGTTGAGAATGTATGGGGCATTCTGAGCAGGGCCCTCCAACCAGCTAGGGATTTTGACTATCTAACACGTCAATTGGACAGAATTTGGCACGATATCCCCAAGTAGTACATCCGACAACTATCAGTCAATACCAAGCCGAATAACTACTTGTATAATGGCTGAGGTGGACCAATGTGTTACTGACTTGAGTTAGAATGTATGATGGTAGAAGTTGACCATGCGCAAATGGGATGTGTTAGTGTATTTGTCTATTTGATAACACCAATAACAGGACAGAATGGTATTAATGTGGAAATAAAGCGATGTGTTCACTTTAATAAATGTTGTCATTGGTTGGCCCCACAAGTTAAGTCCAGAAATCTGTCCAGGAGAACAAAATGTCAACTGTATAAAATATTAATACGTCTAGTGTTGACATTTGCCTCAGAAACCTGGATATTGACACAATAATGTGGACAGCTAATACAGAGATTTTCCTGTTCCCTCCACATATGGAGTGTGGGAAGAATGACTGTTTAAGTGCCTCTGTGCATGCTGTGATCTAATCTTATTCATTCAGTCACTATGGGAGTGATGTAGCAGGCTTTAGTATAATATATTCCTAGAGTCATCATTTAAAGCTGACTCCCAAAACTTTGTAAGTAGGCTTTCTCACAGTAGTTTACATCTATTTTCAAGAGTCTGCCAGTTCAGTTTCTTCAGCATCTCTGTGACACTCTCCCACTGATCAAACAAACTGTGACCATTTGTGCTGCCCATCTCTGTATACGTTCATTACCCTATGTTAGATCTGTTTGGCATGAGTCCCACACACTTAGGCAATATTCTGGGATGGGTCACATGAATGATCTGTAAGCGATCCCCTTTGTAGACTGATTGTATATCCCCAGTATTCTACCAGTGAAATGAAATCTACCACCTGCTTTACCCATGACTGTGTCTTTGTGCTCATTCCATTTCATACCCCTACAAAGTGTTACACCCAGGTGTTTGCATGAATTAACTGATACCAGTTGTGACTCGTTGGTATTATAGTCATAGGTTACTAAGCTTTTTTTCATTTTTGGAAGTGCATAATTTTACATTTCTGAACATTTAAAGCAAGTTGCCTATCTTCGCACCACTATGAAATATTATCAAGATCTGACTGAATATGTATGCAGCTTCTGTCAGATAGTACTTCATTATAGATAACTGCACCATCTGCATCTGAGGTTACTATTAATATTATCTGCTAGGTAATTAATATATAACATGAACAGCAAGTGTCCCAACACATTTCCCTGGGACACACCTGAAGTTACTTCTACATCTGTTGATGACTCTCCATCCAAGCAGCCTCCCTACCAAAAACTTCTCAATCTGGTCACCAGTTTCACCTGATACCCCATCCAATCATATTTTTGACAATAAGCATAGGTGTGGAACTGAGTCAAATGCTTTTCAGATATCAAGAAATACTGCATCTACCTGACTGCCTTGATCCAAAGCTTCCAGTACATTATGTGAGAAAAGTGCGAGTTGGGTTTCACAGATCAGTGTCTTCAGAATCTGTGCTGGCTGGAATGGAGGAGGTCATTCTGTTCGAGACACCTCCAACAAACTGATGTCAAACATATTGGACAGTACTTTGATGGTTCACTTCTAGTACCCTGTGACCTGTACTTTCTCCCGTGATTTGTTCAATGCCTCTTCATGGCAGCTAGCTCTAAATGTAATATATGAAATGGAACAAGCAATTGACGATTGTGGTAGGGAAGGCGAATGGTCAACTTCAGGTTATTGGGAAAATTTTGGGGAAGTGTGGTTCATCTGTAAAGGAGAGCACGTATAGGCTGCTAGTGCAACTTACTCTTGAGTACTGCTAAAGTGATTGGGATCCATGCCAGGTTGGATTGAAGGGAGATGTCAAACCAGTTCAAAGGCAGGCTGGTAGATTTGTTACTGGTAGGTTCAGACAACATGCAGGTGTTGTGGAGATATTTTGGGAACTCAAATGGGAATCACTGGAGGAAAGATTATGTTTTTTTTTAGGAATACTTTTGGAAAAAATTTAGAGAATTGGCATTTGAAGCTGATTGCAGAATGATTCTACTGGTGCCAACAGACATTTTGCTTTAGATTAGATTAGATTAGATTTACTTTCATTCCAATTGATCCGTAGTGAGGAGGTCTTCCAGGATGTAGAACATGTTAGAAAAACAATAATACATGACAAATATTTACAACTAAAAAAATAAGCTAATGTACCTTCCACAGATCCCAAGTGGAATAATCGTATGAAGAATGATTTTGCAACACTCATGTACTAAAATCACATTAATGCACTGCATTTAAAAAAAATAATGTTTTTTTATTTATAAGGTAATAAACATATGATAGAACTACTACAATACTTATTTACAATGAACACATTACTGCACTGCAGAAGTTAGATTGTATTTTTTATATCCCCCCCCCTCCCCCCCACACACACAAATCAGTTGGTTCTACTGAGAAATTCATCAATGGAGTAGATGGAGCTGGTGACCACTAAATCCTTTAGGCTTCTCTTAAACTGAATTTCATTGGTTGTTAAGCTTTTTATGGCTGCTGGCAAGTCATTGAAAATGTGTGTTCCTGAATAATGCACACCTTTTTCTACAAGAGTAAGTGACTTTAAATCCTTGTGAAGATTATTCTTATTTCTAGTATTGATTTTGCAAACTGAGCTGTTGGTTTGAAAAAGTGATATATTTCTAATGACAAATAAATATATTGGGAAGCAGTAGATAGTATCCCCAGTTCCCAAAACAGGCCTCTGCAGAATGTTCTTGAATTCACACCACATATAACCCTTATTGAGAGTTCTTTTTTGCTCAGAAAACTTTAGCTTCGCTTGATAAATTACTCCAGAAAATAATCCCATAGGACATTATGGAGTGAAAGTAAGCATAGTACGCCAGATTTTTCATTTTTATATCCCCTATGTCTGACAGAATTCGCATTGCAAATAGAGGTTTGTTGAGATGCTTCAGCAGTTCTGTGGTGTGCTCCTCCCAGTTGAATTCATTATCAAGCTGTAATCCCAAGAATTTAATGCTGTCTACTTCTCCTATCTGCTTGTCATCATATGTTAGGAATATACTCGTGGGACACCCTTTACTACAAGTTCTGAACTGCATGCAAGTTGTTTCTTCAGAGTTTAGTGACAAAGAATTGGCTAGGAACCAGTGATTAATGTCCACAAATATTTTATTAGCTGAGCTTTCTAAGACTACACTTGATTTGCAATTTATTTCAATGTTTGTATCATTGGCAAACAAAACAAACTTGGAATCTGGTAATGTTACTGATGAAAGGTCATTGATATACACAAGAAAAATTAAGGGCCCTAAGATGAAACCTTGTGGGATCCCATGTGTAATTAGTTCCCAGTTGGATGATGCCTGATAGCTTAATACATGTCTCTTTTCTAATAACAACCTTTGTTTTCTGCCAGAGATGTAAGATTTGAACCATTTTGCATCATTTCCTGTTACACCATAATATTCTAATTTACTTAACAGGATATTGTGGTTTACACAGTAAAATGCCTTTGACAGATAACAAAATATACCAGTTGCCTGCAATGTTTTTTATCTAATGAATTAAGTACATTTTCACTGTAAGTGTAGATCGCCTTCTCAATACCAGAACCCTTTAGAAATCCAAACTGCGACATTGACAGTATGTTATTTGTGATGAGATGGTTATAAAGCTGATTGTATATTACCTTTTCTAAAATTTTTGAGAATACTGGCAAAAGTGAAATTGGATTGAAATTTAACGCTATTTCTTTATCTCCCTTCTTAAACAGTTGCCTAACTTTAGCATATTTGAACCATTCAGGAAATATTCCACTGATAAATGACTGGTTACACAGATAGCTTAATATGTTACTTAACTCAGAAACACATTTTTAAATTAACTTTGCTTATATTTCATCATACCCACTAGATGTTTTTGATTTTAAAGATTTTATGATGGACATTACTTCATATTATGGAAGTTGCTTGAAATGCCTAGTCTGAGGTATCCCATGGCAGCATCTACAGAACCTGACAACCCCATCTTTTCAGTAACACTTATAAAATGTTTGTTGAAAAGTTCTGCAAGACTATACACATCTGTCACCAATGTATCATTTTCTCTTAATGCTATTTGCCCTTTTTCATGTCTGGTTCTACCGGTCTCCTCCTTCACTATATCCCATATTGCCTTTATTTTGTTATCTGATATGACTATCTTTTCCTTGTAATGTATTTGCTTTGATGTCCGTATTACAGTCTTAAGTATTTTGCAATATTTCTCATAATGTGCTATAGTACCAACATCAGAAACTGTTTTGGATTGACAGATATAGTTTCCTTTTTGTTTTACAAGATACCTCTATTTCTTGAGTAATCCATGGCTTCTTTGTAGACTTTGCTCTAACCTTGGTTAGTTTTGGGGAAAAACAGTGTTCAAATAAGGTAAGCACTTTATTAGCAACAGTGTTACATTTTTCATTCATGCCATGAGCACTGTAAACCTCACTCCAGTGAATGTCTCTGAGGAGTGCCCTAAAATAATCAATTTTTGGTTTATTGCTTACCCTCTTGAGTTCAGATTTAACAGATTTTATATCCTGTTCAGTGTGAACATTTAACAGTAGGAACTGCATGTCATGGTCTGAGAGGCCATTGACTATTGGTTTTGTAATATAAATCTGTTCATTGGACTTTTATATAAAGATATTATCAATGGCTGTTTGTGAGCAATTGGCTACCCTAGTTGGGAACCTTACAGTGGGAATTAAGTTGAATGATAGTGTTACTATCTTAAATAAGTTCTTATTGGGAGAGTCTTTAAAGGAAATCTATATTGAAGTCACCAGCAACCACTATTTCTTTGTTTTTGGTTGTTTATGAGATTCAAGGTGGTTAATGAGCAGATTAAAGTTACCTGCAGGTGCTTGATCTACACTTAATATTATGAATGATTTTTTATGAAATTCTACTTCTGTTGCACACGCTTCCATATGCTGTTTTAGGCAAAATTTATGAATGTCTATGTTCTTAAATTTATGACAGTTCCTGATGAATGTGGATCTTCATAAGGACCATGAAGATAAGATATGAAAAATTTGGTCTCATACAGAGGCATACAGACAGTTGTTTTTCCCTCACTCTGTTTGTGAGTGTAACAGGAAACAAAATGAATAGGGATGGTACAGGGTACCCTCTGCCAAGCACTGTATGATGACTTGCAGAATATGTATGTGGATGTAGAAAGCTAAAATTCTTGGCCCCCTTTCCTGTACCCACAGCACACACAAAACTGTGAAGAAAAAGATAATACATGTTTAAAATAGTCAAAATGAGAAATTACAAATGATTTATGTCGCTGCTTGAATGCTTAAAATAATTTTGCTTGTTGTTATTACCATTGAGCAGAACTAGTTTTTGTGGCGAAAAATTTGAGAGTGATAGAAATGAGTATTGTTTTTATAAGTTGGTGAACCCACCAATTCATAGATTTGTACACCAATAGCTCTGGATGCTTGGTCAGCTGAAAATGAATACCTCATGTGTTAACATTGTTGAAATGCTGGATGGGAATTACAGTGTATTTACATTTGTATTTACAATAATTTTAAAATTGCACAACTTGTGTCTGTTTATGTAGGAGGAAGAGAAGAAACTTTAGCAAACAGGCTTCTGAAATCCTGAATGAGTATTTTTATTCACACTTAAGCAATCCTTACCCATCTGAAGAGGCAAAGGAAGAGCTTGCAAGGAAATGTGGAATAACAGTTTCACAGGTAACTTTTATGAGATTTTTTAATTGGGTTTTAAGTGGTAGTTACTATGTCACAGACTTAAATTCTTTACAATTCATCCCATTTTAAAATCTAATTATTACACATGAGCATTTTATTATGTGTTTCATTCCCACATTTCAGGTATCCAACTGGTTTGGAAACAAGAGAATTCGTTACAAGAAAAACATTGGAAAAGCACAAGAGGAAGCCAACTTATATGCAGCAAAGAAAGCTGCTGGTAAGACAGGCTGATATTTTGTAAAATAAGAAAAGATGTCAAGATTTCCCCCCCCCCCATCAGTCTACTGACTGGTTTGATGCAGCCCGCCACGAATTCCTTTTCTGTGCTAACCTCTTCATCTCAGAGTAGCACTTGCAACCTACGTCCTCAATTATTTGCTTGACGTATTCCAATCTCTGTCTTCCTCTACAGTTTTTGCCCTCTACAGCTCCCTCTAGTACCATGGAAGTCATTCCCTCATATCTTAGCAGATGTCCTATCATCCTGTCCCTTCTCCTTATCAGTGTTTTCCACATATTCCTTTCCTCTCCGATTCTGCATACAACCTCCTCATTCCTTACCTTACCAGTCCACCTAATTTTCAACATTTGTCTGTAGCACCACATCTCAAATGCTTCGATTCTCTTCTGTTCCGGTTTTCCCACAGTCCATGTTTCACTACCATACAATGCTGTACTCCAGACGTACATCCTCAGAAATTCCTTCCTCAAATTAAGGCCGGTATTTGATATTAGTAGACTTCTCTTGGCCAGAAATGCCTTTTTTTCCATAGCGAGTCTGCTTTTGATGTCCTTCTTGCTCCGTCCATCATTGGTTATTTTACTGCCTAGGTAGCAGAATTCCTTAACTTCATTGACTTCGTGAGCATCAATCCTGATGTTAAGTTTCTCGCTGTTCTCATTTCTACTACTTCTCATTACCTTCGTCTTTCTCCGATTTACTCTCAAACCATACTGTGTACTCATTAGACTGTACATTCTGTTCAGCAGATCACTTAATTCTTCTTCACGTTCACTCAGGATAGCAATGTCATCAGCGAATCGTATCATTGATATCCTTTCACCTTGTATTTTAATTCCACTCCTGAACCTTTCTTTTATTTCCATCATTGCTTCCTCGATGTACGGATTGAAGAGTAGGGGCAAAAGACTACAGCCTTGTCTTACACCCTTCTTAATATGAGCACTTTGTTCTTGATCATCCACTCTTATTATTCCCTCTTGGTTGTTGTACATATTGTATATGACCCGTCGGTATGTATACCTGAACTATCGTTGTCGGTGTTGGTCTGCTGTTGATTCTGATTAGAACAACCCGGTCGCCGAACTGTTCACAGTACCACTCCCTCTGCCCTACCTTCCTATTCATAACGAATCCTACACCTGTTACACCATTTTCTGCTGCTGTTGATATTACCCGATACTCATCTGACCAGAAATCCTTGTCTTCCTTCCACTTCACTTCACTGACCCCTACTATATCTAGATTGAGCCTTTGCATTTCCCTTTTCAGATTTTCTAGTTTCCCTATCACGTTCAAGCTTCTGACATTCCACACCCCGACTCGTAGAACGTTATCCTTTCGTAGATTATTCAGTCTTTTTCTCATGGTAACCTCCCCTTGGCAGTCCCCTCCTGGAGATCCGAATGGGGGACTATTCCGGAATCTTTTGCCAATGGAGAGATCATCATGACACTTCTTCAATTACAGGCCACATGTCCTGTGGATACACGTTACGTGTCTTTAATGCAGTGGTTTCCATTGCCTTCTGCATTCTCATGTTGTTGATCATTGCTGATTCTTCCACCTTTAGGGGCAATTTCCCACCCCTAGGACAAGAGTGTGCCCTGAACCTCTATCCACTCCTCCGCCCTCTTTGACAAGGCTGTTGGCAGAATGAGGCTGACTTCTTATGCCGGAAGTCTTCGGCCGCCAGTGCTGAAAGGAAGTGTCCTGCCCAGTAGTTATCTTGGAAATTTGTGTTTGCTGTGTAATTACCATAATTATGTAAATATCCTCCCACTCAGCTGTAAAATAATATCTAATTCTTTGTCAGTTAATCCATCACATGTCAAAGTTTCAGTTTGTAATGCCAAATATGTTACAATATGTTGTCTTTCCGTCTTCGTAAAATTCAGTCAAATAGCACCCAGATGATGGATCATTTCCAACAGTAAATGGCATATCAAGCACAAAACCTTCATTTATGTAGCCTTCCTTTGTGTGTCCTTGAAATCTCTGGAGTCTTCCATGGATTCATTTCATGCCAATAGCAGAGTAAATGTTTATTCATTTTGTCAAAACATTGAACTTTAATGTGCTGGTTTACGACCATATTTACAACAGTTGAATATTGCTGATATCATCTACCAAGTATGTTTCCGTGTATAATCCATCTAAGAGCTAACTGTCAGTTGGCCCAAAACACATTCTTTTGACTTTCATTACATGTGGCTTTCACATTTCCAGTAGCAAGAATTTTTTGTGTAGAAATAAGTTAAATGGTGCAACATAATTCCTTCAGGTTCACACTTCATGCTTAATCTCAATTCAAAGCAATATTAAATGTGAAAGGATCATTCTACTATGTAATTCCTTTACTTTCCCCTTACATGTATTTAATTTTGACTTATTGATTCCACAAATGTGCAGATATTATGATTCATGGAGGTTGTTAAAGGTTTCTCAATGATTTGAATTCAAATGGTTCAAATGGCTCTGAGCACTATGGGACTTAACATCTATGGTCATCAGTCCCCTAGAACTTAGAACTACTTAAACCTAACTAACCGAAGGACATCACACAACACCCAGTCATCAATGATTTGTGGTCTTACCACTTGCAAGATGGGTGCATAGTAACACTATATCAAAAGATTTTACTAGAGATACTATTTGAGATATTACTACAGAATCGTGTAGCACTGCTGTAGCTCAGACAGGTTCTTCAATCTCTCTGCTGAATGTCATAAGAGCAGTGTCTCAGAATCATGACACTGGGATTCAAACAAACCAGCTCCACTTTAAAGACCTGGCCTTTCATTGGTTTTTGACCCCTTTTTTTATTCTACTGCCAAGAAATCCGCTGCCAAAGAGAGAAGTGGAAAAATTCTGCTTGCTAGATTCTGACTGATTTTGACCATATCTCTGTTGATACAGTGTCTCTGTTGATCTATTATGGCTGTAGGAGTTGCAGTTAAGTCTTTGAAGGAAGCACTTGAACTATGAATTCACGACATCCAGAAACATGTGGCCACAGTATGCCAATATTGATTGTTTTTCAGAGGTGCATATGGAGCCTGTTGATAGCATAGTGAATTGCCGAAACTTGTAGCGAAAATAAAATAAAATCTCAATTGCTTGGCTGTTTGGCAAATTTCATTGTTAAAAAAATGTTAAAAATTTTTGACCATATTGTTAAACTACTAGTGTCTCACCTAATTCACTAAAACAGTTATTTCTGTTTCACAATGCTATACGTGGTTGATGTTCATTAACGCATCGAACTATTTTCTGAAGAGTATTTAGTGTATTGCCTACTTTGCTATGTATCATATCATGACTAAGTTGCCTTATTCATTTTCAAAGATTTTTTATTCTTGAATTTTATTAGGTATGAAATTACGTATAATACTTTTTAAAATTCTAAATAAAAATATCATCTTGATATGTTCCTCCATTAATATTAATGTAGTTGGAGGGATAAGAAAATCTGTTCAACAAGGGGTGGCAGGACAATGCACATACAAAAAAGGTACTACGGGTAGAGTTCAGAAGTCACCCAGAACCCCAGGTAAGGGGAGTCTTACTGGATGGGATGAGAAGGAATCCCGTCTGGTACGTCTCACCTTACATGGGGTTCTGGGTGACTTTTCTGAATTCTACACCTTTTCCTAAACCTCTCCAGCCATCTTCCTTCCCCCTAAACCCTTCTGCCAGAAAAAGGTGCCACTAGCTCTGAAAGCTTGCATACGTAATACCTTTTCACATGTGTGTTGGTGAGTAGATCTTTTTATCTATCCAACTGCATTATATTTTCAGAAATTGATTATTTCTCTTTATATTAAGATAGCTATAAGATGTCTTCTGATGAAAGGTTGGTAGATGACACTTAGAAGACATGCAGGACCAATGTAGATGCAATTATTTGACAGATTGCTTATTGTGAGTGTTCTGTATTTATGTGAGGATACTAAATCCTGATATTCATAAGCAAATTACCACAATTAAAGGAAAATGTTAGTGCAATAATACAGTACACAGATTAAATTGCTGGGCAGGAGCATCTTGTGGAGATAAAACCTATAGTTCTGGACACCTTAAATTCTCTATGAGTGCCATCTATTCCACGTTATCAACAATAACCAAGCCATGTCAACTTTTGCCAATAACAGTTGCTGTACCTGTCTTCACTTGACCATTTTAGTTCAGTTTGTTTCAAACATCAATTATACTTGACTAACAATTGAAATACATACGTTGTTTATGATGAAAGTTAAGTGTTTATAAGATGGCTGAAGATCAGAAAATTTAATTAGTATTACGAGGATAAACAACTTTTGTTTATATCACTATGAAGCTGGTAGCTTGAGCTAAATAACTGTCTATGATATATGTGATGATACTGATTAAGATTTTATGTGTGTAATTTTTTCTCCTGAGTCCTCAGATGATTGAGAACATCTTTGCGAGATATTCACTGATCACAGAACTCTGTATTCTATGTCACTGAATTGTTTGCTTAGGTGCCTCTCCATATACCATGGGTCCAGCACCTCAAGGGACGCCGACTCCAATGATGTCCCCTGCTCCTCCTGGCGGCCCCCAAGACAGCATGGGGTATAATATGAATATGAATGGTGGAGATTACAATTCCTCAATGTCAGGTTCACAGGTACTGCTACATGTTTGAAACATATGTCACTTGAAAAATTCAAATCTTTTCCAAAATAACTGTCATGTTGAATGTTCATTTGTTGGATATCACGAGTAATTTTCAGTTTAGTTATGTTTAGTAATACTAAGATGAGTATGATCTCAAAGAATGTTGGCCAGTTGAGGATTGTTTTTTCAAAAGTTGATAAATCCAAAAACTTAAATTTTTGAGGAAACACATTGTTTAAAATCTTGTATACAAATACTATTTATATAAAGGGGATAATTTAACATGTACACTGGTTTTGTAGACACAATTCTGACCGTGCGTTCGACTTTTCTAAAAATTTCATTTTTATATCAGCATAGAGGAGCAAAGATTCTGAGTTTTTTCAAAGCCCATAAATGCCAAGATGGATCTTAAAAGTTTTGTTAATATACATATTCAGTGTTTTGCTGTATCTTTCTTTGTAACTAATGTTAAAGATATGAAAGTTACTTTATCATTCATTTAGCATAGAAATACAATAATGTACTGCAATATCACACATTATTATCATACTTTTCCATAAATTTTTCGTAAGCAGAAGTGCAGAATAGCAATCAACACTATTGACATACAACACAAAATACTGGCTACAATAATACTGAACTGGAAATCTACTGAGCACTTCAGTGCACTGGACTTGAGATACTTTGCTTCCCAATCTTTATTATTATATTGACGATGCCACTTTATAGTACTGAGTCGGTGAAAGAATATCTTCCTTTTTTGGTAGGGGGCCTAGTCTTTTTCCACTCTACCAAACACTCCTTCAGGAGGCATATAGGTGTGACCATGAATAGGGAAATAATGTACCAGCTTATTGAATTTTCTGTTTATTTCTATGAAAGCCATTAGTGTGCACATCATTGCTGTATTTTTATTTTGACTGATACAGGAGTCAGAAAATATATTAATTTCATCTAGACCATTTTCTGGCATGGATGCTTCAAGGTTTCTCAGAAAATCCAATAGATCATCCCTTTGCTCCTTCTGTTTCAAGCCAAATACAAAAACAATCATTTCCTTTGTCTGTGCTCAGGAATTAACATAATACACAAATAGTATAACCAACTGAGTCTTGAATAGAATACCTAACCTAAGATGATCTTTGGTATCAGTCGATTCTGTTGTATATAGAAATATACTTTAACCTTTGGATTTTCCTCCTTCACTATTGCACAGAACATTTTTGCTTTAAGTTTGTGCAACCTGTGGTTTGTTACTGAGTCTTTTTCTCTAGATGACATTCCTTTTTTTTAATTTCATTAGACCAATCTTGGATGTTGAGCAAGTATCTGTATGGTGAGTTTTTAAATGACACATTAAACATAGAAGATATGTTTGTATTTTAATAACGAGCAAGTAGGAAGACCTGATGATTCAGTTTATTTAAAAAAAAAAAAATGTTTTCACATATTGAATGTGTTCAGCTTTGATATTTAATATCCTCTTTTGGACCTTTTCCTTGAATAATTGCTCTTTCTACACCTATATGTCTTGATGTCATTCTGCATAGCTCGTATAACTTTTTTACCTTTAGTAGTACTGTGGTCTCTTGCTTGGTTTTGTGTTAGTGACTTCCCTATTACATGGAATTTATTGACCAAATCTGATAGTCTGTTTCTGGGTACCCCTGATGTTGCTTGAAGTGTTGTGGCACATGCATGTACTGCTGTCTGGCCATTTGATTTCCTTATATTATACTTTTCGAACCAGTATTCTTCTTTTTTCCTTTTCTGCTTTTTTCTTGATGTCCCTGTGGTTTGGTGACATGATTAATATGTATTTTAGTAATAACTGATCCTAATCTGTTTTCTTTAAAGTACTTACATGATGATGAAAAGTTGTGATGATGTGATGAAAAGTTGTGATGATATCATAAGTGAGATTGGCTTCTCTGCATTCTTTTCTTCCTAAGGCTTTTGGGTTCACTGGTTTGTTTGTTAGCCCATGTGGACTTCTTGGATCAACCTGGACTTCCTGTCACTTGAGCATTCAGTCACATGTATACCATTTTGTGAATCACTTGTATTGATCTCCATTTCGTTGTTTATCAGCTTACTCTTTTATTGCTAACTTCTCTGTGACAAAGCTGGCTTGGACTGAGTAATAATCATGAGTTAATGTTTTTGTGTAAATCTACATCTACATAGTAACTTTGTAATTCACTCTTGAGTGCCTGGCAGAGGGTTCATCAGACCATTTTCATACTACTCTACCATTCCACTCTTGAATGGCACATGGGAGAAAGGAACACCTAAATCTTTCCGTTTGAGCTCTGATTTCTCTTACTTTATTATGATGATCATTTCTCCATACGTAGGTGGGTGTCAACAAAATATTTACACATTCAGAAGAGAAAGTTGGTGATTGAAATTTCATAAATAGATCTCGCCGCAAAGAAAACTGCCTTTGTTTCAGTGACTGCAACCCCAACTCGCGTATCATATCAGTGACACTCTCACCCCTATTGTGCGATAACACGAAATGAGCTGCCCTTCTTTGTACTTTTTCAATGCCCTACGTCAATCACACCTAGTAAGGATCGCATACCGTGCAGCAATATTCCAGCAGATGACGTACAAGTGTAATGTAGGCTGTCTTTGTAGTGGGTTTGTCGCATCTTCTAAGTGTTCTGCCAACAAAGCACAGTCTTTGTTTTGCCTTCCCCACAATATTACCTATGTGGTCTTTCCAATTTAAGTTGCTCGTAATTGTAATTCCTAGATATTTAGTCAAATTGACAGCCCTTAGATTTGTGCACTTTATCGTATACCCAAAATTTATCATATTTCATGTGGATGACCTCGCACTTTTATTTGTTTAGTGCTAATTGCCACTTTTCACTCCATATAGAAATTCCCTCTAGATCATTTTGTAATAGGAATTGATCATCTGATGATTTTACTATTCAGTAAATTACAACATCGTCTTCAAACAATCTAAGGGGGGTGCTCAGATTATCACCTAGATCATTTATGTAAATCAGGAACAGCAGAGGGCCTATGACACTACCATGCGGAACGCCAGATATCACTTCCATTCTACTTGATGATTAACCGTCTGTCGCTACGAACTGTGACCTCTCTGAGAAGAAATCATGAATCCAGTCACACAACTGAGACGATACTCCATATGCACGCAATTTGATTAATAGTCGCTGGTGAGGAATGGTATCAAAAGCATTCTGGAATCTAGGAATATGGAATTGATCTGAGATCCCTTGTCGACAGCACTCATTACTTCATGGAAATTAAGGGCTAGCTGTGTTGCACAAGAATGATATTTTCTGAATCCATGTTGGTTATGTATCAATAAGTCATTTTCTTCAAGGTGGTTCATAATGTTAGAGTACAGTATACGCTCCAAAATCCTACTTCAAATTGAGGTCAATGATATGGGTCTGTAATTCAATGAGGTCAGTCATATGGATCTGCAATTCAATGGGTTACTCCTATTTGCTTTCTTGAATATTGGTATGTCCTGTGCTACTTTCCAGTCTTCAGGAACAGACCTTTTGTCAAGTGAGCAGCTGTATATGATTGCTAAGAAAGGTGTTATTGTGTCTGCATACTGTGAAAGGAACCTGATTGGTATACCATCTGGACTGGAAGACTTGCCTTTCTCAAGTGATTTGAGTTGTTTCGCAAAACCTAAGATATCTACTTTCATGTCACACATGCTAACACCTGTTCTTGTTTCAAATTCTGGAATATTTACTTCATCTTCTTTCGTGAAGGAATTATGGAAAACTGTATTTAGTAACTCCACTTTAGTGGCACCGTCATTGGTAACATTTCCATTTCCATTGCTATTGCGCAGTGACAGTATTGAATGTTTTTTGCCACTGGTGTACTTTACATAAGAACAGAATCTCTTTGGGTTTTCTACCATATTTTGAGACAATATTTCATTGTGGAAACTATTAAAAGCATCTCGCATTGATGTCTGCACTAAATTTCGAGCTTCCGTGAAATTTATCCAGTCTTGGAGATTTTGCGTTGTTCTGAATTTGGTATGCTTTTTTCGTTGCTTCTGTGACAGTGTTCTGACGTGTTTTGTGTACTATGGTGGATCAGTCCCTTCTCTTATTAATTTTTGCGGTATGAATCTATCTATTGCTGTCGATACTGTATCTTTGAATTTGAGCCATATCTGGTCTGCACTTACATAATTAGCTTGGAAGGAATGGAGACTCTCTCTTGGGAAGGCATCAAGTGAATTTTTATCTGCTGTTTTAAATGGATATATTTTGCATTTATTTTTAGTGGTTTTGGTTGATATGGTTTTGAGCCTCGCTACAATGACCTTGTGTTCACTGATCCCTGTACCCATTTTATGCTCTCTATTAGATCAGAAATATTTATGACTAAGAGGTAAAGTGTGTTTTCACAACCATTTACAATTCGTGTGGGCTCATGAACTAATTGTTCAAAGTAATTCTCAGAGAAAGCATTAAGTACAATTTCGGAAGATGTTTTCTATCTACCACTGGCTTTGAACATGTATTTTCACCAACAAATCGAGGTTAGATTGAAGTCTCCACCAATTATAACTGTATGAGTGGGGTACTTATTTATAATGAGATTCAAGTTTTCTTTGAAGCGTTCAGCTATTATATCATCTAAGTCAGGGGTTGGTAGAAGGAGCCAATTATTATTTTGGTACAGCTGTTGAGTATAACCTCTACCCATAGTAATTCACAGGAACTATCTATTTCATCTTCACTACAAGATAAACTACTACCAACGGACACACACACACACCACCACCTGCTTTATTTAATCCATCCTTTCTGACCACGGTTTACACTTCTGTAAAAATTTTGGCAGAATTTGTCTCCAGCTTTAGCTGGCTTTCTGTTCCTATAACGATTTCAGCTTCAGTGCTTTCTATAAGTTCTTGAAGCTCTGGTATTTTTCCAACACAACTGCAACAATTTACAACTACAATACCGACTGTTGCTTGGTCGATTCTTTTCATTTCTTTGCCCTGTACCCTTTGGGACTGGAGCCCTTTTTGATCTTTCCCAAGACTGCCTAACATAAAAAAACTGCCTAGTCCACACCACACAGCCCCTGCTATCCGTGTAGCCACGTCCTGTATGTAATGGACACATGATGTATTTAGCGGAACTCGAAACCCCACCACCCTATGGCGCAAGTCGAGGTCTAAATCGTTGCAGAACAGTCTGAGCCTCTGATTCAGACCCTCCACTCGGCTCTGTACCAAATGTCTGCAATTGATCCTGTCGACGATGCTGCAGATGGTGAGCTCTTCCTTCGTCTCGCTAGCAAGACTGGCAGTCTTCACCAACTCACATAGCCGCCAGAAACCAGAGAGAATCTCTTCCGATCCATAGCGACACACATCATTAGTGCTGACATGTGCCACCACCTGCAATTGGCTGCACCCTGTACCCTTCATGGCATCCGGAAGGACCCTTTCCACATCTTGGATGACTCCCCCCACTATGCACATGGAGTGCACATTGGCTTTCTTCCCATCCTTAGCTCCCATATCCCTAAGAGGCTCCGTCGCCTGCCAAACATTGGAGCTCCCAATGAAAAGTAATCCCACCCTCTGCGCTTGTCCGGACCTCTCAGGAAGACCGGCCACAACACGTGAGGCCGCCCTTGCTGGCTCAGAAGTACTTTCAGCAGTGGGCTGCACCTCAAACCTGTTACAGAGGTGTAAGGGTACAGCCTTGTGGCCAGCACCAACTTTGGCCTTCCACCCAGGGATTTGCGACCCCGCCATGGTGTGATAATCACCATCAGGCAAGTGTTGACCGGCAGGGACGTCCAAATCTGAAGGTGCAGTGGCATCAGAGATCCCAGGCGATGCTACAGGTTCCAGAGGCACCAAAGTGCTTGCCTTGGGTGTTCCAATGTCACCGCAGCCCAGGGCAACAGCCTGGAGCCTGCCAACCACAGCCAACACAGCTTCCAGCTGATTACAGATGGTGGCCAATCCCCCCTGAATCGGTACACGACAGGTGCAGTCTCTTCCATCCCTAACAATTTTTTTTCCTTTCTGTACTTGCTTTTATTGCACAAGCCATTCAAAACAAACAGATGACTGATGACAACGCAAATTTACACTATTCAGGTACTAAAACGTGATGCTACTAATCTCAAATACTATAATACGCCCAAAATTTATGAATTAAACTCTGCAAGTACCCAACAACTTGCAAAGAAATTAAGAATTAAACTATGAAACAAATAAGTGAGCTCAGAGTGCGAATTGCTGCTGGCTGCTGCTTATCCAACGGCAGCAGGGAGCTCACTCTACTGCTGGTTCTTATGGCAAGTATTTGCCTACAGTTCATGCCTTTTTTCCCCAAGAAATGCTCCCACATTATCATTGACAGTGACATCCTATATTGTTATTCTTCCTTCAGTTCTTCAGAAGCAAAGCACGGTTTGTGTTCATCACTTTAACTAGGTGAGAGCAAATATTGGGCTATGCCAAAGCTGTAGTTCTCAACACCCTATAGCAACAGCAAATATTGAATTTTGACCCAACCACTTCAGGAGGGCATGCATGGCAACAAGTCTGATTTATAACTAGAAAAATTTGAATTTTGAGAAATTGAGAATTTATCGACTTTTGAAAAAATGCTTCTCAATTATTTTGCATAGACATGAGAGAATTTTTGTGCTTGACGATAGTACAGAACTATGATAAAATTACTTTTTGAAATGGTGCTGATCTTCCTTCAGGTATCCAATTGTTAGCATTTAAAAATAATCTAGAATTAATTTTCCCTTCTACAACAAATTTTCTAATGAAAAACTCAGTTTGCAGTCTTATGCAAACAGAAGACCCCCCCCCCCTTTTTTTTTTTTTTTTTTGTAGGTTAATATTTTTTGAAGCATTGACACTGACAGAACATAAATAATAAAAGTGATTGAAAATCATTACCAAAAATACAAATTATTAGGGCCTAGTGATTTGACTTAAAACTGTGTGTGTGTGTGTGTGTGTGTGTGTGTGTGTGTGTGTGTGTGTGTGTGTGTGTGTGCGCGCACGCACGCACGCACGCACGCACGCAACTTTATATACATATACACTTATGGCATTATAGTTGCTTAGTCTGTTTTCTATTGGGCTTTATTTATGTCCTCTCTAGACAGCAGGTCCTTATATACACTAGAATAATTAAGTACAGATTTTATAACACCCAATAGCTGTCCATTAGATATACAAATATAATAAAATGTTTAGGGGCAAAATACAATATTTTAACTATTGTCATAATATAAACATTATCAGAAATTATTTATTGGCCTAAATAGTCATTTACTGAGTAAAAACATTGTTTGAATAGAAATTTTCTAAACTCTGCTTTAAATTTGTTTACATCTTCTAACTACCTGATGGTGTCTGGCCGTCTGTTGTAAAGTTTTGTACAAGTATGGCTCACATGCCTGTGACTGTTTGTTCTTTTTGTTCACTGAGTATGGGCATTGTAGTTATGGAAGTTGGCATTTGTCTGAATAACAGTAATTGCTTGTGGATATAAGAAAAATTTTAATGTCTTTGTACTTCCAACCTATACTGCTACTGAGAGATTTCATATTCAGTTTGTGATTTTGTGCAGCTTCTTAGAGGTAAAAACTGCTGTTTTTCTGTAAGTTACACTGTTTGGTATCTACAGAATGATACATATGGCAAATCACCATCAACAGCTCAATAAAGACCATTTTATTTTCACCTTCAATTATCTCTCTAAACCATTCTGATCCTCTAATTTAGCACATATGACCTGCCTCTAGTGGCAATTCTTGCAGGGGTAGTCTCATTCTTCATGTAAAAATCAAAGCTTAACTCCACGATTCTGTGTCAAATACATGATCATACAAAGTTACCATTTAACTGTCAGTTGAAATCAGTTGACAAAATACACACTATCTGTTGTTTGTAACTTTTAAGGGGTGTCAGTGAGAAACTAAAATTTATTTAGGAACATATCTGTTGGAGTGAGACAGAAGAATAGTTTATTATTTTAGATGAATTTTTGGGATTTAATACTTGTTACCAAAGGATTTTTTTCCTGATGTAATTTTCACGTACCTTACCTGTCAGTTGCTTCTTTGTAACTTAATCTGTATTATGTAATGTTTATTTTGGTTTGTGTCTGTCTATTGCAGAAACACCTTAGGTGTAATTTTGTTAATGTAATAGCATACTTAAAGTAAACTTGCTAACTATAATCACTCTTGTTACAGCCACCTTATGCAGATGGAGGAATGGGCTATGATCCAATGCACCAGGTGAGCTAGTACTGTGGATAAATATTCTCTGTTCCTTTAGTTATATGTCTTGCATGGTTTTATAAATTTGAAAAGTGTGAACAGGTGTATCTATGAGTGTCATAATGAAAATGAATATGTTGAGCTCAATAGGTAATGACTAGGAAATAATAAGAAAATTTAAAATTCTTTTCATGCCAGAGAAATCAGACATGTCTGCATTTTTTAGGACATATAAGTAATTATCACAATCTGCAGAAAGTCCAAATGGAGAGACACTGAAGGATACTTACTGAAAATTGTATTAAAAGTGTGAGGACCATTTCTATAGGAAATGTCATATGTACTGTTACAAGGAGAAGTATTACATAAGAATAGTATGAAACTCGGTGATCTCTGGAATGAAAAGAGAATATATGAATAAGACAATGATATCTCTTCAAGAAAGAGAATAAAACAGAGGTGGTGTTGGGTAGGTTGCTTTTCATTGTATTCGCATACCAAAAACATCACTGTGTTAACAGGAATGAATGTTTGCACTTGCCGATAGAGAACTGAGTTCTGATGATGATGCATATTCCTTGTGACAACTCAGTGGTGCTAAAGTAATATTGTATATCTCATATGAGACAAAATTCAAAACTGTGTGGGAGAGTGTCACATCATGAAAAGGAAATTATACTGATTCCAGGACATTAGATGATATTGCTCTCAAATTTTGTGAGATGAATGGTAGCCCAGAAGTACAATAACACCAATTCAGAAATGAGGAAACTCACTCACTAACCAAAACTAATTCATGATGATGCATGTTTACTTGTTGGAGCAGAGGTGAGTAACTGTTATTTGGTGTGAACTGCCTGTGTTGACATGAACTTTTTTGCACCATATGTGTGAAATTCATGTAACAAATTTTTACTTTTGTTGTGAATTTGACCTGATGTTAGGATCATATTTTGAGAGAATGAGACTTATAATGCTTGTTGCAATAGATGGAATGCAAAGAAAGGCTTGTTTTGAAAGTAGCATCACATGACAGAGACAAGAAAAGATGCACTACATTTGATGTGGTTCTGTGATTGTAGTAAGATAGTTTCCAGTACATAGAATCACCATGTAAATTTTTCTTTAATGGAACATGAAAACATGAACTCATGAACGCCATGTGGGATAATGAAATCTGATACTTGATTCCTGGTTATAGAAGGTAAACAAGAAAACAGAATTATCCCAGACAAGAAAGAGAACATCTTTCATAAGGTCATTGTTGCAGTGGGATGTATTTTTTTTTTTTTTTTTTTTTGAGAGCTAACATATTTTTTTGTTATTTGTTTTAAAATACAAGTAATCATACACAGAGTTTTATAAAAATGGATTGAGTTCATGTCCTGGGCTCTATTTTTTTAAAGGAATTCAATATTTACAAGCACGGTGTTGGATTTGTTGAATTTGCTTCTATTTTCAAAACTCTGTGTGGATAAACATGTTTTCTTCTAATTTGTGCACATAAAACAATGGCAGTTCAAACTGTTCTTTGCATCTCAATTGGAGTATCACATTTGCAAACAAATACTTTCCCACATAATTGGTGAACAACGAAAAAATCCATGAAATTGAAAATATCTTCATTAAAGGAAATAATTGAACAGTGTGAAAAGGTTCAGTGATGCATCCACAAACAAAAAAACAATGGACAGTTTTAGTACAGTTGTAGATGCACTAGTCTGATAAGATATATAGTGGAGACTAGGTCTTGCCTAACAGACTGAATATAGAGGTAGGCTAAATCAAGGAAAAAAGACTTCATGACTATTGTGTTTCCAGATGAGGAGTGAGTGTTGAACAGTCATAGACCTAACAGAAATCACAAAAAGCAATTTATGCCTAACCATAAAACACTGCTTTAGAAATAATGCACTGCAGAGTGGCAGATGGATGCAGTTTATTAGTAACTACCATATTTATGATAGTAATGATATCTTTCATATGGTTTCTTATATTGTGTATATTTTCTAAACATGTTTGGTTTCTTTCCTGTTCTGAAATTACTGAAAGTTGCTATGTATACTTCACATGCCTTGATTCAAATCTTCTCTTTATTTGTTTATGATAAAAAATAAAGTTTACAATGCTAATTCTCCTGTGGGACAAACACAGTAATTATTGACGACCCTATATGAACTCAATGAATTGAAATTAACACAATATTTGTAAATGTTAAAATGAGAGCTAAGTTCATTGTAGAGAGTTTTTAAACATACTATTCCAGTCACATTTATGTTGACTATAATGTTTCATTTTAGTAATGTTATCCATTTGGCTTTACGTCAAATTAGCATAGCTGTTTTTTGGTAACAGAATATTCATAACTGTGATAGTGTGGGACACCATCATTTTTCCAATATCTGACAGTAAAACTACTGCAGACAACTTCTACCTGTGCTTCAGAATACGGCTTTTGGCACAGGTTGGCTCTAACATTTGACGTGTCAGTCTCACAGATGGCCACTTGTGTCCCCTTTCATAATTATGCACCCCCTTTGGGCTGATGCCCAGCATGTCAGCAATAACTACATTTTATCTCACTTGACAGAAAATTTGCATGATGCAGCAGTAATTCAAAGCACTATTACAACATCTAGCATACCTTGTGATGTAACAGTGGACATGGAATATTGGTTGGTGATTTAGCTGTCCACTCATTGTAGTATAGCAACCACACATATTTCTTTATGGTTGGCGCTCAAGTAATGCATGCTTATTCATGCTTATATGGTTGTGCTTTTAAGTAATGTCTCTTGTTTTATCACTACAGTCATTGGGTTAACCATTACAAGCCTTGGAATCATATAGTTAAATTTAATTATTTATTGGCCTTTTGGTAGGTTTTTCAAGAAATACAGTTACTGCTGGTGTGTTGTAAGATGCTCCACAAAACTTAAAAACAAACAAACAAAAACAAAAACAAAAAAGGTTTCTGATCATGCTGTTCTTTACCTGTGAACCTTAAAGAAAACTGTATTTAGTTTCACTCTATATGACTGCATAAACTCTGTTCTTTAACTGTTTTATGCAGACTTCTACTTTTTATGTTTGTCAACCTTAGTGATTTTAATATCTTTTTACACATCTTTTCTTACACATGGTAAAGCGTTTATTGCATAACTTGCAGTCAAATTTTTCCCAAGATTTAATGCTATTTATTACTTTAAATTTCCACTGGCTAAATGGTTAAAAGAACCTTGTGGATAGAGGCAAGAAAACAAATGCATTTAAAATGTGAATAAGATTGGATGCAGGAACTGTAACAATTACATATGGAAGATAATAGTTAGATGATTTCTTACATTGTTCCTGGCACACATTCTGAACAGCTGCGCAGAATTATCCATTGTACTCTCCAACATCTGCCCTTGCACAGTCACATGTATTTATTGTATGAATGACAATGATTTCACCATTTGATTATTATTTTATTTTGTGCTAGACAGATTATTGCAATTTTGGCTTTGTTACCATTTTCAAGACATTCATCATTGGTCTTTCAAAATTAGTTACGTTGCATGTCATAGTACATGTGAAGAACATCATATTCATTATTTTACCATCCAGGGATTGTCATGATGTTAATATTACTTGTAAATTATGTCACAGTACAAAGTGAAAGTATCATGTAGGTTGACAGTAGGGATTAAATCAATGAACTACTCAGATTTTCATCTGTAACAACAAATTTATTGCATTGCAAGTTCAGTATTTTTAAAAGATTTCGCTGTTGTCATTTCATGTCATTGGATTTTTGTGGAGATGTTGTTATATGTCAATCATGGAACCTGTTGGAACATATTGTTCAGTTCCCTAAATAGCAAACATTTGTGTGAAGAACATTTTCTTGTCATCAAACAACACAGCATTTTTTTTTATTTGAAGGAGATACATTTAATTAGTGAGAAATATACCATTTTATATTATTATACCATAAGATAATGAATTTATTGAAACATCTGGCATAGTTTTATCATGATACTAGACCAGGTAAGCTGATCCATTTAAGCAGATGTGTTTTAGAATGCCAATGCTGTTTCTGTGGAACTGAAATAAATTACATGGTTCAGTAAAATGTTTGCATAAAATTTGTTATTATTTTACAATCATGAGCAGAATTTAATGTCAGATTCTCTGAAGTAAACAATAAGACTTACCATGACATTATTCATACAGTAGATATTTTGTGTCAAAATGAAATCAAAATTGCATATTTTCTACTGAAAGCAGCAGAAACATAGGTTTGGTTCTCACATCTTATTCACACCTGTATCTGAGAAACCATGGTGTAACACTGTACAAGTACAATTCGTGACTTCCTATTATTCTCCTCACCTTTACAGTTATCCCCCTGTTCTGATTTTTTCCCCAATTTTTATTCATTTTTTGTTCATTCTGTGATTGATGCATTTGTTTAATCATTTTATAAACTGAGCTAAACTGATGTTCTAATATTTTTATGTTCATCACTAACAATTCAAATATCTTTTAGCAACAGATGAGTACAAGATTCTTTTACACTGTCTTTCCCATTTTTGTTCCATTTTTATCTATACATTGTGCTTGTCAATACTTTTATATGATCCCTCTGTTGATCTTTCTTTGTAAATGCTTATTTGTGTAACTCTTCTCCTTATTTGTACATATTAGTTGAGTTCCATTGCATTTATATGGTCTTATGAGCTTTCTTCTTTCAATATTTTCTCACATTTCTTCATATAACTTCTGTTCTGTTGTTTAAAAATATTAGTTAACTTTTTTGTAATCCTCAAATCAACAGATTAATATAAGATACATTGTATCTTTTGTTTACTTTTTATAAGTTCCTCTGTGCTGTAGATCTGATTGCTGACAATCACTCATGTTCGTAAACCAAGTGAAATGCCTGACTTTATTTGCATGTTATCTTCTATGCTCTCTGTCAACAAGTTTTGTGTTATTCCTTCTTACATTTTCTCCATTTCCTATTGTATTCTTAGGGTTTGTCGAGTGTCATTGTTAGATACACTGCAGTACAAGGTTGTTGTTGTTTTTTTTTTTTTTACATTAATTTGTGAAACCAAATATATGGCTGAAGGAAAGAATCACTCGTTGTATGGAGGAAGTAATGAACAGTGGACGAACATCATTAAAAAATGTACACAACTGTAGCTGTGGTATTGGACCTACACTCTTGATCAGACACTGGTCACTCCCCCCCCCCCCCCCCCCCCCTCCTCCTCCTCCTCCTCCTCCTCATGTTTGCTGATTGCCTAAACGTCTATAATTGAGAAATATAATGCAACTCTTTCATTTGCCTTCCATTGCCGATCATCTCTTCCACTGCAAGTGGTTATACATTTTATCATGTCTATCCAAGATTTTCTCTGACTATTCATAATATGTGCATAAATGAGACACACATTTTTATTGTAGTTGCATTTGCTTTAATGACAAGTTGGTGCAGATAGCTGCTACCATTTTCATACTGTCGCAGGAGAGCAGGCTTCTCATGTCTAACTGGAATGTGAGCTCTGTATGTAGAGCAATGTGTTTTATGTTGCACTATATTCAGGTGGTGTGTGTATTGGATAGCAGGATGTGAAAGCACCAAGGACTTGTCAAGCCCAGGGTAGGTGCATGATGTCAGTAAACCTGCCAAAATTTCATCAGTAGGTTGTTTTACTTGTTCAGCTTCAGACTGTCACACACAAAATTGGTGGTGAACTGTTGATACACAAGGGAACTGTATATTGCGTAGTATCACGTAATCTATAAAAAATTTGTCTGTAACGAAGTTTGTACACAGTTTGTGTCCAAGCATATGTTGGAGATTTAGTAAGTAAAAAGAATGGGTGCTTCACTGACTCATCTGTTGGAGTATGGGGAATCCACTGGTTCGACACTGCTTCTAAACAGATGAGCTTTGAGTGGTCATATCCCAGCTCTCTTTATCCTGGGAAAAAAAAGAAAGTTGCTCCTCAAAGAAGACTAGAAACGATGGACCCTAATGACTGACTAGCTGAAAATGAGATGAAACAGTAAACATTGAATGGCCTTGCAACAAATTTCCAAGTGTTAAACAGGCTGTTTAAAACAAGTGCTCTTAAAAGAGATAGTGCTACTTCAAGGCAACACTTGTTGTCATTAGGTGAAAAGACCTGGATCTGATGTAAAAGTGTAGCTTGGAAGTCCTGAAACATTCTTCTCTTTCCATTTGGCTCCTATATTCTTAACTCCTAGAAACAGTCACCGTAAGGTCAACTGTTCAGTTACCATGAAACCTTCCACTCTGTGTCTTTGCACTGGGATCAGAGCATCGATGCCATTTATAGTTATGTAATTTTAATGTTAAATAAGGACTGTAGTTGCGATATATATATATATATATATATATATATATATATATATATATATATATATATATATATATATATATATATATATATATATAATTTTTTTTTTTTTACACGGTTTACCTAAATCTACATGACTGCTCCAAAATTCACACTTCAGTGTTTAGCAGAGGATTTTTCAAAAATTTTTACACTATTTCTCTAGTGTTTCACACTTGGACAGCACATGGGAGTAATGAACACTTAAATTTTTCCATGCAAACTCTGATTTCTCATACTTATTATACTGATCATTTCTCCCGACATAGGTATGCATCAGCAGAACATTTTTGTGTTTGGAGGAGAAAGTTGGTGATTCAAATTTCATGAAAAGATATCACTACAATGAAAAATGCCTTTATTACTCACATATCATAACTGTGACACACACACTCACTCTCCTTTTTCGCAATAGTACAAAGTGAGCTGCTCTTCTTTGAACTTTTTCGAAGTCCTTATAAATGAATTTGGTTAATGCACACTCTGTAAATATAAAAAAGTTACTTTGTTAATGTCTGAGTCTCCATCATTCACATGACACAGTCTGTATAAATGGAATCATCATTCAGAAATACTGTATGTGAGTGCCAGTCTGACGCATTTTGTGTTATACTATGTTTTGAGACTTTATGATCATTGCTTTCACTGCACTTTTTGTATTGTGATTCACTTCTTTAATTTGTCTTGCAAGCCGACTGTGCTTTCATCAGTAATCTTGCAGCTACTATTATATTCAGTCCCTGCCTTCTGTTAGTCTGTCTTGGAACCTTGTGGGACATAGTGGGTGAAGTTACTTCAATGTTTTTTCTCCTGCCCTCCTGGTACTAGCCAACCAAATTCTCTCCAAAACCATTTGCAGGGAGCTAGCTTTAGAAGTCCACATCCCCTCTCCCCTTAGAAAATAAAGAAACACTTGTAGCTGATGAAAGGATAATAAATTTTTTTGTGCAACATTATCATCTTTCCGTTGAGTGATATTTCTTTAAGCCTTACTTGTTTATATTGTGAAGAGAGCTTGTTGCTAGGTAATGCCAAATATCTCCTTTTTACATTTTGCTATGCTGCAAAGGGAGTTTATCTTCATATGGAATGTTGTTAGTAGGTAGTTGTAAAGAAGTTACATTGGGAATGAATAAACTTACAATATAGAGGCAAGTGGTAAGATGTCTAACACAGTGAAATTTACATACATTCATTTTTTGTATATTTAATCAACACCCAATTAGTAGGTAGCCAGATCAACAACTCCTGTAGATGTATTTACCTTTGTTGATGTCATTTCATTCACATGTTCATTTCATGGTTGACATGATAATAGATCTGAATAACAAACAAGCACTTTGCAGAATTTTTGTTTGCTGTAATTTCCAGTACAAAAAGAGCACATATGTGAATCACTATGATAAGCTCTCAACAGCGTCACCATACCACCATTAAAAATGAAAATACAGTGCAATCTTAAGTGACACACTTTCTGCCAGACCAATCACTACCTGCCACTGCCCATCACTGCTGGGACTCTCTACCCACCTTCATCTGAGACATTGTCTTTTGTAATGGTGGCTTGTAACGTTACTGTTGCAGCATCACCCAAACAGTGTTGTAATGACAGTGTCTTTTAGTTCAAATTGTTTTCACACAAAACATGTTTTTAATGTATTGATTGACCTGGCTTGAGGTGGATATAGAAAGACTTAAAAATCACTACAAAACTGCCATAATAAAAATTAAGCATTACATTGTTCATATGTGTATCAAATGATTGCATTTTATTGGGCAGGGAGTGGGGTTACAAATCTGATATCAGATTTTCTCAAGGCAAACTATATTTATTGAAAGTTATCATTGCATTTATTATCAATGTTTATTTAAATAATATTAATAAAAAGATCATACTTTACTTGAGACTTCCTATATGTATTGAGGTATTTTGACCCATTGCTTTTGAGATACCTCAATTTCTTCAAAAGCCTTAAAAAAGTGCCAGAAAATTAGTTGAGCAGCACTCTTGTAGCAGTCTTGGTGAAATTAATTTGTGGAAGCTAGCCCAGTGATATCTACTATGTCACTACAAGAAAGAGGTGGTTCTGACTTTCAGGCACAGTTTCTATAAAGGAAATTGATAATAAAAACTTGAATCATGCAATGAGAGCTTTTAGAGTAAATATAACTGAAATGATTGGTGTGAAATGAGACTGATAAATTCAAACAATTTTATGGTATAACTGAAAGCATCTGTTATGTTACATCAGAGTCAACATTTACTATATGAAAATTTTGTTTATGATGAACAAAGGGCAATCGATTGGATGTAGGTTGAGTGTTTGCAATCAATCTTAGATTGACAAAAAAGCCAAGAATTCAACACAATTATATTAAAATACTTACAGTTAACTTGACTTAGGATGCATATTTATATTTTGGCAATTTAGTTCAATATAGTCTTCTGCTCATGAGCAAATACAAGCTAGACACTTTGTTTGCAAAACAGATTAGTCCTCTCTTTCAGTATGCATATGAAAAGGGTCAGTCCTTCCATGAGGTCCTTACCTTCTTCTTGAAGATCATTTATAATAAAGTTGTATGGGAAAAGTAATTTTCATGTTTCGTTGCATAGTGTATGAAGCAGTTCATAAATTAAAACATTTGACTTACAATGGCAGCTGCTTTGAGAAGATGGAAAATTTTCTGACAGTTGAAGATATATTGGATAACACTAAAAATTACTTGTTGAAAGTGTTTCAAAGTGAATTTCATAATTAACAGTGACTTAATGGAGAATGAATATCTGTGGTTCTTTCGACATTAATTACTTGCTTCTAGTGTTATTAAGGTGACAAAAAGTTCCAGTAAACATTATGCATGCACAAATGTGTTTATGGTGAACAAATGAGCAAATATGGATGTTTTTATGGCATTTATCTTTAGTCTGACAATGTTTGAATAGTACTTCAGTGCAGCTCTTTAATGTTTACATAGTTCAGAGGTTTTAGTGAAGTCTTGTACAAATTGTGCAAACTTACTACAAAGGAAACTCTCTTTTGCACTTGCTGTCTTTTCCAACAACAAGGATCCCATAACTGGAGTGAGATTCAGCTGTGGTCTCCATCAAAATTTTGTAAGTCTTTAGATTGATGAATTGGTACTGTTGCAAAGTCTGTCCTGGTAGATCATATACTCAAATTTGTTTTCTCATCCCTAGTTCTTATATTGCTACTTTCCATGAAAGCAATCTCATTTCTGTCTTTACTTTTTTTAGAATAGTTTCATTTAGGCTGTTGTCAGTTGTCAGCAGCTCCTCCTTTTTGTTCTTAAGGATTACCTTTCACTAATTTGCAGTTATTACCATTTTTCAGCAACTAAATCAACTTGGTCACTATTGAAATTGTTTTCATTGTTGGTTTCATTTTCTTAAAAAGCACTAGTGTCTTTGTAGAGCAAGACTGTGTGCACTCAGTCTTAAAATTAAGGGACATTTAATAGGAAGCTGCTGGTAAATGCTGAGATTGGTAATATGTTGTTAAGTTATGATATAGGTAGCAATAAATAATTTTATTTGAATTGATTGGCGACTCCATGGAGTTCTGTGTGCACCACGACCATATATGTTATATTAAAAGGAAGGTCAGCGTTGTTCGTAATATTGATGTTTTATTGATAGCAGAATCGGTTTTCGATCACATAGTGATCATCTTTGGTGCTGTACACATTAAACTCGAACACTGGTATCAAGGTATCAATAACCAAAACTAAGAAGCGGTCACAAAAACTCAATATTGTGATCGCTTCTCAGTTTTGGTTATTGATAACTTGATACTAGTGTCTGAATTTAATGTGTACAGCACTGAAGATGATCACTATGTGATCGAAAACCGATTCTGCTATCAATAAAACATCAATATTATGACCAATGAAGACCTTCCTTTTAATATTTTATTTGAAGCTGTCAGGTGTATGAAATAATTAACATTAGTATTGAAAGATTATGTCAGACAAATTATAAATTATGTATAAAAGTGCCATCTATTTAAGAGAAGGAAAAGTGGCTTTTTAACTGAAGGTTTGCAGAACATCAAAACTATTTAAAAGCAATATTATACAGAACACTAAATATGTCTATCTGAAGTCATGCAGTTCATCCCTAATTCTGGATTGAATGGTGCAAATGGTTTGTCTTCAAACACTTCACTGATATATCAAATAGTGCTATTGTGTTTAGGAGCCTAACATAAGATTCAGCATGAAAGAAGTAATTGTAGTATTATTTTCAATTCAGAATCTTATAAATATTAATAGTTTCAGGAGTTTCATTACTTTTAAATATACATTTGTGGGATCAGTTTATTATTTTGTTGCACCATAGTGTTGTCATACCATTTGCTTGTCAGAAGTTAAGATATAGATCATGGAGAGTTGGAACACCGTATACTGACAATGTAAATTTTGTTACTGGCTTCCTTGTCTTTCATAAACTACTGTAGCAATAATCATGGAACTCTCATGGAATATTACATATTATGTTGTTAGTGTACTGCTCTGAAATCATTGTATTTCAGCCAGTGATTTGGGGAATACAATTTTTTAGCTATATGGTTATAATTTTGCATAATTTTTTATACATTGTGTATAATTATAATTGTCATTATACTTAACATCATGCTTTTGTTTTACTATATTAAAATGAACAGTCAAGATCACATTAATAATTTGACTGGTTTCGGCTCTTATACGAGCCATCTTCAAGAATTTCTTGGCCCCCTAAGGCAGGTGCTGACAGCCTCTCAAATTTCTCGAGAAATCCAAGGGTCTGTCATCACCAGCCATAGGAGGCCAAGAAACTCTGAAGATGGCTTGTATATAAGCCAAAACCAGTCAATTAAGAAATATTAATGCAATCCCCGCAGACTGTGTTGTCAAAATTTATGAGCTTTTATTTTAGTTCAATAGATGCAACTCCCTAAAAATTTTAATTTTCTAATCCAAGTGGCTCCTGAGATTTAGAGAATAATGCAAATGAAAATGTAAATTTTCAGAAACAGCTTCCAAGATCTGAAAAACTTATTTAATGTATGTGTTATTTCTTACTTTTGCTCACTCAGAAGCACCCTGCACCATACTGTGTATCATCTTCTTGAGGACTCCTTAGTGACAAATTCTGCTGCATACTGTGCTTTATTTACAGGAACCTTATCCATTCATTGAAGTTCTCTGACGCAGTTTGCTCCAGGAATAATTCTCATATGCCAAAGCTCTTTCAGCGTACCCATGTTGCCATTATAGGTCCCCCCCCCCCCCCCCCCTCCCCTCGTCCTCACATTTTGGTGCCTTCCTTCCAACAAAAGTATTTTCTGGTACAAAAGTACATATGAGATTGTTAAGACTCATTTGGGGTCTGATTCTGCTTGTGCAGACACTACTTCAACCAGTCAGGATGTGCCAGGTCTCTGTAAATGGACTTTGACTGCCATGACTGCCTGTATGAAGAGTTTGAGTATTGGGTGTTGCGATACATGAACTACGATTCAAGTCTGGGAGGGTAGAGTTGAATATTGGTCCCTCATCTGTTGTCACTTCATGGAAGAAACTGGTCCATACAGCCTGCCTCATTCTGAACAAATTTTCAGTGTCACTCCTAATGGCCATCCCATTGTATTGATGTAATTCACCAATAATTTTGTCTGCCAGCCTACCACTTACGATTTCACAATGAGAAGGTTTTTGGTTTCACAGATTTAGTTTAAACTTCTTCAACCTAGTGTTCTTCTGGATGTGATCCACACACTCAAGTTTTATGACAATCTTACCTCTGTAAGGCTGAGCAGCAGCAGCAGCAGCAGCAGCTGCTGCTACACTGTTGTATGCTTTTGAATCTGCCTAAGAACTTAGAGTAACAAACACCCATTTCATTCATGGGTCAACTAAAAATTTCAACAGTGCAGAGGTCTCCATTCTACTACTTGTTCTGCCAAGTTTCTATCATGGATATGGTCTTTTTGGTTCACTGATTTAGATTGATAAAATGTTTTGTCAGAATCTGAAAGTTGATTACCTTTCCAGTATCCACACTGGTCACTGTAACATCAGCATTCTTAGAACATTATACTTACAAATAGTGTTTATATTATGATGTTCTACTATATTGTTTTCAACAATGCTACCAATAAAAAGAAAATAATTTTGTCTTTGTAATACTGCAATACACAACGTTCTATATAAAAAGTTACCTACTTTATTTGATATTGACGGATATCCAAAAATGTTCTAACTCTTCTTAATACAGGCTTCGAGGGAAGGCAGAGAATTTGACTTGTAACACAGTTGGGTTTCTTTGTCATTGTGGTATGTTAAATATAGTGTTGAGGTTCCTTTCAACAAACAAATTTTGTGAATGCTCACTATGCTGCCAATTGCTGTCTTCATTACAAATTTGTGAAAGTGAATAAATGTTGGAAACAGGGTGACACAAGTAATTTCTGTCAAAGATAGATCATGAGTTTCTTTGTAGATGAAGTTATGAATGGTCAGTGCATTGAATGGAGTTAGTAGTATCCAAATTTTCAGATATATTCATGGCTATCATGATACAGGCTTTCTGTGGTTTACATAAATTTCTTAAAGTGTTTGCTATGCTTCTTTTGATAAGAATACATAAATGATTGTCCTATTAGAGCTTGCATTCTGTTCACAATGATTCATCATCATAACTGAGGACATTACTTGCAAATCTTCTTTTTTCCTTTGTTTACATTTGGATAAGTGTTCTGAAGATGAGAGGGGGAAAAAACCCTGGTGAATGACAGATATTTTGTTTAAACAAGGATTGATCATAGTTTTATTCTAGAATCAACATTTTTCACATATAATAATGATTGTTTCAGTTCTTAACTTACTTGGACCAAGCTAGTCTCTCTTTCTCTTTCTCACCAGGCCTGTTGAGCTGTGGCGGGCCATCTGGCAGCTATGCTATCGCCAACACAGCTCTTAGCTTCATCAAAATGTGCAAACCCTCCTTCCTGTCTTTGAAGGTGGCTTTGATAAGAGAATTTGATATTCTTAAACAAGTGGTTAGGAAAATTGCTCTAAGAGTAATGGAGATGCAATGTTAAGAGTATAAATGAAGATGAATGTTTCCCTGATGACTTTAAGATGATTTGGAAAAGAGGATTGCTAATAAAAATGGTTATGAACAAAATGTTCTCAGGACAGACAAGGTCAGAAAAGAAGAAATCAGGAGTTTCATTATTGTTTGATGTGCAGCATATATTATGTCACAGTAGGACATTATGCAGAGAACTGGAAAACTGTATGCTGCTTGATACTACTCTATTTTAGTATAGAAGCTTATTTCAGTTTTATTTCCTTCATAAGTATGTGTCCTGACGTTGTAGATGGACATGCCAACTTTGAATAAACCACTGTTGCTGTCTATAGTTGTTGGTTGTAATATTATTTTCAGCAATGTTTTAAAGTTGTTCAGTAGCTTGCTGTTACCCTTATTGTAATGTGTTTTTCACTATCTGACAGTTGTAGAAATAAAACGTTGACAGCTGTCAACCAACAACTACAGGCAGCAATAATGGTTTACTCAAAGTTGACATATGTCCATCTACAGCATCAGGATATGTGTTGATGAAGGCGATAAAGCTGAAATAAGCTTATGTAGTGAAATAGAATATCAAGCAGTATATTGTTTTCCAGTTCTCTGTCTAAGAAATCAGAAGTTCTGGAACAGAATTAAATCACAAAAGAACAAGAGACAGGAACAGAAATGCATTAAAATGGAGGCTTTAATAGATGGAGCGCAAGCTGCAGAGGTATGGAAGATGTTTATGGATGTGAAGAAACCACACAATAATAAAAAAAAAAAAAACAGTTGGTCACTTAGCAATTTAATTCCTCTAATGAGATTGAGGGAACATCACACACACATTCTAACTGAAGACAGACCACACAGTATTAAAAAGGAAGAAAATTAGATTGAAGAAACTGCTTCACTTTGAACAATAATTGCATGCTAATTCCTGTTGTCTATTAAGACTATTCCATCCTTATGGAGGAGACTGTACATTGTTTATTAAGACTATTTTCCATTCTTACTGCACACACTTAGTGAAGAAACAACTTGCCCAGCCAGTAGTGCCCACATAAAATGAATTTCCTTTCTTTGGATGCAATTACAATAGTCATTGAGATTTTTACTGTCTCAGAATTAGCTCACACTACAATGTATCAAGAAATAAATGACATTTATTGTGATTAAAAAAAAATTGGATTTTAAACCAAAGTAGTCATGCTGTGGTTTAAACTGTGTCCTCTCTTGTAAAATCTGTGTGTCATCTTCTTTCATAGCAGACACATAAAAAGCCTAATTGTTAGTTATGACATAGACTGCTTTTTGATAAACGTTATGCTCTGAAAATTTATTTCACTCAGTGTTATTTTTATTTTCTAAAAACATGACTTAAAATTTGAATATAACAATATTTTTGTTAAAGGAGACAAATCACATATGTTGTAGCAATTAAATTAGGAACTAATTCAGTAGTTAAGAGACAGATTAGAAATCCAAATTGTTGTGTAGAGTAATGAATTATTCTTGTCTTTTTGAAATTGATTACAAACAGCTATACTAGATGTGATTGTTTATTATGAACAATTTTGAATATCTGATAACTTCATTGCCAGGTGCATACCATGAGTATCAAATTGCTGCACACCTACAAATTGTATATCGGCACAATTATGGAACACTACCATGTACAGGTTCACCGTAACTGACAACATCAACCGAAATGCCCAATCAAACACAAATGAATAGTAAAACACAAAATATACATGTATATATTTGTAGCTCTAACTTAAAAAAAGTTCAGAGTTGCACGATGGTTCAGAGTCTGTGTTAAACTGTAAGACCTTGTAGAACTGGCTTGTTAAGTAACTTCAAATGTCAGAGAAAGGTAAACACATACCACCTTCAATGGCCCTATGCCTAATAAAGCACTGCATTATTCAAACCGACCTTCAAGCTAATGAATGTTTCACCCTTTTAATGTTAACAACCACAGTAGCAAATTTAACCATCACAAATATTTGCTTTTATAGTAGTTAGTACTATACTTTCAGTTAAACTGCATATCATTTGTGACATGTCTCATTTAACATGTCAATTATTGTAATAGTTAAATATGCTTCTCACCAAAAACTGTTATATAGAATTGCTCCATATTCTTAACTACTTTGAATACAAATACTGTTAAAATGTTAGCAATTGCAATAAGCAAAAGGATAACTTAATCCCTGCAATGTGTACAGTAAAACCGTGTACAGAAATCTATACGAAAATAAAAGTGGAAAAAGTGCAAATCATGTACAAAAGTTCTAGCTATTGAAATGTCTGATTTCAAACAGAGTACAAGCTCTGCTGACAGTTCATGAAACTAAATACATGATGTAAGCAGGGTGGAGATGGCAGAGAGAGAGAGAGAGAGAGAGAGAGAGAGAGAGAGAGAGAGAGATGGGGATACGAGGTACATGAAAACAACCACCAATGTTAATGTTGCCATATGATGGAAAGATTACAGATGATTGCGTCTTGTGTCATCACTACATGAAATACATTGTACAGAGGCTTGACTTTGTAACAAGAACATTGCTACATACAATGCTAATCACACCAGCACCTCTCCTTATCCAACAGACTAAATTCTGGCAATGAAAATATCTCTCATCAACTGGATTTTAAACCAGGTACCTCTGGGTTGATTGTAATTACAGCAACACATATTAATAACCTTAGCTGTGGAAGCTCGTAATTTAGCCAGTTACACTTCATCTTAGGTCTGTCCTAAAGACATAAACTTAGAAAATCTGTAGACATTCAGTTCATATGCTAAGTAGACAGTCTTCTAATAGCACATAAATTTCTTGCCTATAGCTAGAACCAAATTAGGTGAAGATAAAATAAGATGATCACATAATAATATCATAAGGTCATTTCTACAACTGTTATACAAATGGCCTCGGAGGCATTGAAGCAGACTAGTTCACATAAAGGCTTATAAAGAACAGGGTGAAGTGAAAACATATCTGCCTGAAAACTGCAGTATTACTGGAAAAAGAGCTCCATGATGATTTGAGCATTGGTTCTGCTTGAGTTTAAGGAAAGAAGCTAATAATTACTGTAAAGTACAAAATGTTCATTGTTTTGTTGCTTTTGACAGAGTGTAGGCAATTTGTCTATTTCATTGAAGAAGTAAGTAGTGCCTACACACACAGACTTCACTTACAAATCTCTTGATCTGTTATTTTGGTGAAAAATGATTGGTATCCAAATGAAGCATTGAGAAAATGCTGAACATTTTACCAGAGGAGAGTTGTTTTTTGACGAACAATGGCTGAATTGTTGAATATATCAAGGGTCCACACACAATGAATGTTCAGCATGTTTTAAAAGTGGGTGCTGTGGCTTGAAGATCTTGGGATAATAGCACAAACAGTATGTTGCTTTTGTGGACAAGGTTTTCTCACACAGATTTCCTCTCTAAGCAAGTGTAACTGTGGGATACCTAAAAGGACTTTTCCATTATAATGTGAGAGATAAAACTGTGTCATCGAAGGCCACTTGTGCAAGATGCTGAAAACTACGACCTGTGTCTACTCACAGCCCATAAATATGGTAATTGACCTGCAGAAATGATGTTATTAGTGCTTATCCAATGGGGAAGAATGATTTAAAAGTATTGAACCTTCATGGCTTGCCAGAAGGGTCAGCCATTAATTCAGAGGCTTCAGAGGCATGTGTGAAGACTCTGAACCAACTGAAGCACCATTTCTGATTTGTTCCATCTGACAGGACTCAAAAAGAGATCTTGCTCCAAACTGACAATGCATGCCCAAATACAAGTCTCAGAACCCAGTAATAAATCACTAAACCAGACAGAACGTGAGAACCTTATCCAACCTATAGCCCAGATCTGGTTCCCTCTGACTTCCATCTGTTTGGGCCACTGAAGAATTCTCTATGTGGGAGACACTTTGGAGGTGACAATATAATTCATGCACTGAAAACTTGATTGAGCACTGAAAAAGAGCTTTTACGAATAGAGAATACATGCTCTTAGACAATGATTGTTTAAGGCCATAGAGTGTCATGGAGACTATGTAAAAAAATAGAAATGTTGATTGATATTGTCACCAAATACTAACTCTTAAGAATAAATGCATTCTGTGAACAAATTGTGGTGCATATTTATCAAATGACCCTAGTATGTTGCATACAAGTATGCACAGAAAGAACATTGAATAATTGTCTGCAAAAATGGTGTTGTCTGATTGTCTAGATTATATTCTTACTGGTGATCAGGTTGTGAATACCTAAGTCTTTTTTGAAGATAACTGCAATTTTTGGAAGTGTGTCTGATGGAGCTGTGGTAGTAGGACAATAAAATAGGATCTCTTGCAGTAATAAATTTGTTTACGGTCTAAATTGACAGAAGTAGGCTACCTTGCAATTGTATGTGGATATATATAGGCAAAGTTATTAGATTTATTTCAGTTTATTTTAACAAGAAATTCAAAGCAACATAAAATTTTATTGATATTTACTTGGAGTTAAGAGGTAAGTGACAATCTGAAATTGCTCTAAGAATTAAACAAAGTATGAACCACATATGTTTACTTTAATATATGGCATAAATCGTGACTGTGCATATTGGCAGTAGTTGGGAGAAAAGGAAAACTTTGGGAAAAGTTTGTGCAGCACATAATACTAATGCAAGGAATTCTACAGTTATTCATTGGTAAAGAAGTACGTTTCGGTGTTCTGTTTGCTATACCAGTAGCTGTGAGTGCACATTAAAATTTGGAAGGTTATACGACTGATGTGTTGCATTCATATGTGCATTCATAGTGAAATGTTTCATTATCGTTTTAAATGTCAGGAATACATTTTTACTGAAACTGACTGTACTTACATTCAGCAAGGAAAGGTCTGGCAGAATGTAAATAGTTTAAGAGTGAAGGATAACACTCATTGAATAGCAGAATTGCAGTGTCTGTCATAGAGGCTCCAGATGGGAAGGGGGTGCGGGTGGGGGTGGGGTGTGGTAGGTGGGTGGAGTGCAGTTGACAAACATTATTTCTAACATGCATGATGAATTTTAAATGAGAGAGACTCTACATTTTCTATTGTTCTGTCACTGAATGGAGAAAGCCCCTTCTTTTTGCCTAGATGGGGATACTACTATATTACAAAAGATGGCGATCTAACAATAGAATTTGTGTATGGCAAAAAAAATATTGACTCTTGTAATGGAATTGAATAGGCCTAGAAAAACTGATTTTTATCAATAAAAACAAATCAAAACCTAAGTAATCATATAGTAACATTCAGAAAAAAAATTGGCTGAATGAGGTACAGTGTGATTGAAATAGACCCAATAAGACAAAACAGATACATGTTGTACTCAGTTACAATTACTTTAGTTGTTGCGTAATCTTCTCCCTCAAACTGTTACAGTGTGAACATTATGAAATAATTTATTCAAGAATGACGCTCAGAAGTGGATAACAGTGATGTCTCAAAATATATAATCAGAATTATATAGACAACTTACATAATATCAGAGCTGTAAGACTTTGACAGTAGGCCTCCTAAGGTGCATGTTTAGTTTATTTTGTTGTTAGTGCTGTGTTAAACAGTGCATCTGGTTATGATGCAGAAGGAAGAGAATGAAGCATAAGAGGTCAATGGTCTAACTAGTGCCACATACCAGCATAATGTCTTGCCTTTTCTGTTCATCCACAGAGTACACAGTTATAAATTTTCAAATACAGCAGATACAGTGTACAAACATAATGAATAATATCTCAGGAATACCCTGATGTTGTCTATAAACAAATGTTTCTTGCTGTATGATTTCTATTAAAAATGATAGATCCAAATCATTTTGTCATATACATTCTATAGTTGAGGGGGAGTAGAGAGAAGTCTGTGGTGATCTGCAGAGTGCACACTGTTTGCAAAAAAGCAGGAACCTGAATCAGATAGTCCTGGTCTGGTACAAAGGGTTACTGTCTGCATTTGATCACTGCAGCATTTACTAAATAAAAGAGTAGACGAGTTCTGTCTAACATCTGTTCCATGATAGCAAGAGTCATTCAATTGATCATTGACCTTAACAAAGGAAAATCATTTTAAGTAAATCACACTGTGAAAAATACCTTCTTTACCTGAATTCATTGGCTGAGTAAGAATGAAAAGAAACACATTCATACCCAGATTTTTAATAGAACCTGACTTGTAATCATTTGTGATATACTGAAAAGTTGTAAATACATCCCAAATTTAAAGGTGAAATCTGTGGCACTCAGCCTGTGAATGGGCTTCTGGCCTGGCTGCACATAGAGTGCAGCCATGTGTATGCTGCAGTGCTGGGAGGGGGAGGATGGTGAGCCCATCATCCTGGCTGCCTTCTACCACTGGGAGAGATTCCCAGTATTCAATGTAGTAGCAGGCAGAGTGGACCTGGGCCAATGCAGAGGGGCTAGAACCAGAAAAATTCTGTGCTCCTAATTGTGATAGAAGCTGGGACCTCCAGATAAATAGCAGAACAGTATAAAGAATAGGAAATAAAGACTAATAATCTGTCCACTAGACTACCATGCCCACATTCAAAATTTATAAACACAATTAAGAATTTGCTGCAATTGAAAATCCAGTATAGAATAAAATATGTGTAAGAGAACAGACTGCTACTTCTGAAATGAGGAGGTAAAACACACACACACACACACACACACACACACACACACACACTGCTGCTGTATTTGAGCATACTGGGGTGAGTGGTGATCTTGGATGGGGTGTGAGGCAGGGAAATAGAAGTTCTGTGGAGTGAGAAGATGGAGGAATGAGACAGATGGACACTGAGAATAAGTTTTGAGGTAGTACCTGTAGCTGTGTGTAGGGCAGGTTAGAGGATAGATATTCTGGGAGCTATAGAGATAGAGATATTGACAGATAGTTCATTTGTTCAAGGAAGTGTGGTAAGACTGTGTTACAGGCCAAATGATAATTTTATAATACAAAAAAGTGATTAACATTAACAACTTCAGTCATTTAATGGCCATAATAGGTTACTAAATTTTGATATTTGGATACAGCATTCACATTAAGCAACTTTTGGTTTAATTATAGTATGTTATTTTCATAGATAAGCAGAAATAAATTTATTTAATGTAGATCTCAGACATTTTGTCCTATTTCCAGTCAAACTTTGTGTGTGTGTGTGTGTGTGTGTGTGTGTGTGTTTAACCTTTCCATTGGCTGTTGCATTATTTGATAATGATATGGGAAAGGCAAATGTAGGTGGACATAAGCTTTCAGTACATGTAAGTAAATACACTGTGCAGAGAGGAGTAGTTGCCATATGTGTTAAAAATTTATCATAGTGTGAAAAATTTAGAAACTAAAAATTTTTTTGTAGAGTAACAGATAGAGGCATGTGCGTGAGAACTTAAACTAAATAAAGGTAGTTTTAGAATTATAGCTGTGTATAGGTCCCCATTAGGAAATTGTCAGCTATTTTTGAAAAACTTGTGTTCTTTGTTGTGCTGTATGTCAGACCGAGGGAAGCAAGTTATTGTTTCAATGTAGATTTTTGGACAGAGTCTGATAGGAAGCTTGCCCTTGAAGTATTACTTGGTTCTTTCAATTTGACATCAGTTATTGATTTCCCTACTCTGGTGGTACAGGAAAGCAACACAGTGATAGCTAATGTTTCTATAGACAAGAAAAATTCAATCAAATAAAAACTTCTCCTGTTAAGAATGGTCTGTCTGAACATGATGCACAGCTAGTTAAGGCATATGATATAGCTCCACACAGTAATGCAAAATAGTCCTCCAAAATAGTGCTTTCAGTCAATGATTTAACAATTGCAAATTTTAGGGAAAGCTTGTAACAGTTAGACTGGGGAAAGTCCAGAAGTATGTGCATTATGTCTGAATGTTGTTAAAAGGGAAACAAGGCAAACTGAAAGCACGAGAAGACTGTATTTCCATCAAACTCAATCAAAACTTTTGTTAACAAAAAGTCAGAAGTAGAAAACATTATTAATAATCATTTTTAAGTGTTTTAGAAGAAATATGATCCAGCTATTCATTAAAAAATTCAAGGCAATATATGGATGAGGCAATACCTATGCAATTTGATAAAACTGAAATTCAGCCAACCTCTCATACTGAAATTAGGAAAATAATAAATTCACCCAACAGTAAAAGCTTGCATGGAACTGATGGCGTTTCCCAAGGAGTACTAAAAGCTTGTTCCCAACAGATAAGTAGGATTCCCAGCCACATATGTAATAGCTCACTGAAAGAGAGCATTTTCCCAGATAGACTGAAAAATGCTATTATTAAAACATTGCATACAAAGGGGGATAGGAGTGATGCTAACAACTACTATCCAATCTCACTTCCAACAGCTTTATCCAAAATTCTTGAGAAAGTAATGTATTAAAGATTAGCTTCACATATTTGTAAAAATGAAGTGCTAACAAAATGCCAGTTTGGTTTTCAGGAAGGCATTTTCAGCAGAAAATGCTCTATATGCTTTCACTGATCAAATATTAAATGCTCTGAATAAATGAACATCACCCACTAGGATTTTTTGTGAACTTTCAAAGGCTTTTGACTGTGTGAATCGTGAAATTCTTCTAGATAAGCTTAAGTGTATGTGGTATGAATGGGACAGTGCACAAATGGTGTAATTCATGTTTAACTGGAAGAATGCAAACGGTTGAAATTAACAGCACAGTTAGTCTGCAAAAAACACTGGAGTCCTGCAACTGGGAAGATATCAAGAATGGTGTGCCACAGAGTTCAATCATGGGTCCTTTATTGTTCTTAATATATATTAGTGACTTGCCAATCTATGTTCATGAAGATGCAAAGCTAGTTCTTTTTGTTGATGATACAAGTATAGTAATCACATCCAACAAACAAGAATCAGCTGAGGAAATTGTAAAAAAATGTCTTTCAGAAAATTGTTAAGTAGTTCTCTGCAAATGGATTCTCACTAAATTTTGAGAAAACACAGTACATACAATTCTGTACAGTAAATGGCATAACACCATTGATAAATACAGACTTTGAACATAAACATCTGGGGTGTGTGTGTATTGATGAGAAATTCAATTGGAAGGAACAGATTGATGATCTGCTAAAACAGTTAGTTTCAGCTACTTAAGCTATTAGGGTTATTGCAAATTTTGGTGATAAAAATATCAGTAATAGAACCTACTATACCTATTTTCATTTGCTGCTTTCATATGGCATCATATTTTGGGGTAATTCATCATTAAGAGGAAAAGTATTCATTGCAAAAAAGCGTGTAATCAGGATAATAGCTGGAGCCCACCGAAGATCACCTTGCAGACATTTGTTGAAGGATATTCACAGTAGCTTCACAATACATAAATTCACTTATGAAATTTGTTATTAATAACTCATTCCACTTCAAAAATAATTGTGAAGGGCATAGCTACAACGCTAGAAGAAACAATGGTCTTCACCATTCTGGGTTAAATCTGACTTTGGCACAAAAAGGGGTGAATTATGTTGCCACAAAAATCTTTGGTTATTTGCCAAATAGCATTAAAAGTCTGACAGATATCCAATCTACATTTAAAAATAAATTTAAAGAATTTCTGAATGACAACTGAAAAAAAAATTATATTGTGTAAAGAAAACTTATGTTAAACTGACACATTCCACATCATTACGAAATGTTGTATTCATGATCTGTGGAAGAAGTGTTAATGTAATGTAATGTACTTGAAGGAGTGACATTATCCAGTGCTAAAATGCTGGATTTACTTTGGGATAAATGGAGTTAGTACTGTATGGTGAAAAGTCTGGAGCAAAGTTGCTAAATTACTCAAGTTAGTTGCTACAGTAAGCATAAACTTCATCTTTCCCAACATTTGAAAAAATAATAGAGAGATGTCTCCCATCTCTGTTATTTCATTTCCTCAACAGACACATTTCACAACATTTCAAGAGTGATATTTATAGTAGAACTTTGACCACTTTGTAAGCATGTGCACTCTGTTTCTATAAACATTTAAATCTGGTGGTAAATTATATTGTTTGATATGTGGCAGCAGTTAAGGGCCAACCTTTTTGTGAGAGAGCTTTAGCTTTTTGTGGCAAAGAAATTATTTAAGCATCACTGTAAATTCATCTCTGTATACCATCATAAATGTGTATTCTCTGCATTACTAATTAATGGTCATTGTAATATTTCACCTATAGTTATTATGTGGACTTCAAACTCTGTAGTTGTTGCATGGTTACTGTTAGTTGTTCCTGTGAATTAACTGCCTGTTTGTGATGTTGGGTGGTGATGGTGTTTGGTGGTGTTGCTCTATATTGTGATTTCTTGATTTCAGTTTACCCTTTGCGCTCATTTGTTCGCGGTTACCAGTCATCTGAATACTGATATCTGTATTTGGTTTTCTACATGCTTTTACCAGTTACACATGCTAGTTCACTGTAGTGCACATAATATTCACTACGTTAAGACATGAGGAGTATTGTGCTGTTCTGCTTTCTTTGATTTTAATACCGTAAGACCACATTTCTAAATCAGAATTTTCCAATCATTTGTATAAAAACACCATTCACATGAGCATTGTAAAATTTTCTCATACTGGATATGATCACATAAGATCCCAGTGGGACTGGTAACACTCAGCAAATATTCATGAGTGATGCAAAAAAATTTCCAAACTGATGTTTAAGAGAGTTTACTAAACAGATGTTAGCGCAAAGGGTCAGTGGCTTGTTTGAAAAGGACATGAAAATTCTTTTAAGATTTAATCTTTTGTGACTATACATCCAAAACTTTGACTGAGAATTCATTTGGTTTGGTATAGGTACACCAATGAACTGTCGAGAACAAGATGGAAAGCACACCCACCACAACAGCCACAACCACCCAGGCCTTCGCTGGATTTGTGTAGGCGTGTGTGCGTGCGTGTGTTGGTTCTAATGCTAATTCTCGATCAGAGTTTTCTTAAGAAAATATAGTGAAGTGTTTTAAGAACAAAATTTCTTAGTCTAATTTTCTTCGTTCCCTGTTTTTGTGTGTGAGGCTCATGTGAATATTCATTGTAGGACAAGATATTAGTGACACATACAATCTCAGTAAGATATGGATGTTAAGAAGAAGAACAGCACATACTCATAAAACATTTAAGTACCGTTTCTGCATAGGCAAGGTTCAATTTTATCCCAGAGTAAAGACCTCAAGAGTATGTACAGTACTGGAAGTATGGGATGAATTGTTTTATTCATGAGAATATTATTGGAAAAGAAACTTGCTGTTTAGAAGCCGGTGTTGAGATCGGACGTGTGTTCTACTATGCGCCTTAGTTTTGTGGAGCATAGAACTGAGAAGTTATTGAGATCCACCACACAGCAATAAATCAGTATACGAATAAGATAATAAGTATCAAATAATGTAGCAGAAAATTTATTTTTATAGCATTTTCTTCAACTTTGTGAAAATGTTTTTGAGTAAAAAAAGAACTGTAATTTTGAATTTTGGAGTGGCGTGCGATTGAAGGCATAGCTATCAAGGAAGAGCTAAGCTGAGCGGTCATCAAGAGTGCCTCACAATACGTCCTCAGTAGTCACACAAGTATGTTAAGCTCAGAGTCATTGTTTGTCTTCTTCACTGATAGTTGTTCATATGCTTGTTGCTTTTGTCATGTTTTTTTGCTGTTGAACATACTGAGGAGAACAGAAAAATTGTGTATTAAGTTGCATTTCTTCATTCACACTGATGCATACTGTGAAGAGTCTTTCTGTAGACTGTGTTCCATTACATCAATGTAGGATTGTTGCTGTTTGTGTGAGTCAGCATTGATGCGGCTCTTATCTTCCAGTTGTCATACATTGTTATTGGTGGACATTCTTCTTTTTATATATAAATTAGACAGTAGTTCAGAGTTATACACATTTACTACATTTTCATTTTGGAAATAATCTCATACCATACCAGCCCACATGAAAAATTAATGGCAGCACTTGAAGTACTTCCATTTTATAGTATAGGTTGGATAATACTTTTTACAGTGACATGTTTACTGTGATAAAACTGAGTTACTGCTAACATAAGAATTTGGCTACTTTTGCTGTCTTGCTATGTGAAATAATATTATTGATAGAAGAGTGTGGAATTAAACCAATAATGTTTGTCTTCCACTCAGCATACAGTTAATTGCAGATTCCCTGTCGTGCAGTGTTTGGTGTTAATAAATATGTAACCAAACAGATCATAACAATCACCAATTTCTATCAAGTTTCCAAATTTCTGTGCACTGGAAATGAGTTCTTGTGATTCCTCATTTGCTAAATAGCTTTCCTCAGTACTATTTAAAATGAATGGTTGATTGAAGACATGAGTACAATATAAGGAAATTTACTGACTATTGTTTTAAAAACATTATGTGAAAGTCTGTTTGGCAGCTATCTTCCTTAATACTTTTGTACGTCATGACCAACTAAAATCATACATTTTCAGAAATGAAAAATAAATCGTTATATTGTTTTTAGATTGAAAATGGTTTTGCTTCACAATGCTGACTCACATTGGCATTTAGATTTTTATGATGGTTGTTACAAATTATTTCTGTTGTTTCTCAGTGTGTTTGCAAATAGCAGGCTGTTATGTTTTAGCTTTTTGTTAGAATTTTAGAGAGAGAGAGAGAGAGAGAGAGAGAGAGAGAGAGAGAGAGAGAGAGAGTATTCATTAGTTAATTATCATAGTTGTTTATGCATGTATTATATCTGTTTCAGTGTAGTGTTATACAGAGCTTTATGTGTCAGTATGAATTTTGATTGTATGTTTGCTATTCTTGCATTTTTTGTTGTACATAAAACACTGAAATTTTAAGTCATTGAGATGTGATAGTGGCAACTTAGCTAAGCCTGCTGTAGTAATTATGGCTACAAGGCATGAAGGTACAGAAATAAAGATTATCATCTAGTACTAAAAGAGGGCTCTGTAAGTTTATCTTAGATTAAATACTTAATTATTCTCTCCTTAGTAGAATATACAAATAAAATAGCTGTAAATATTATCAAGTTGATTTTTGTTTTGTTTAGAACATACCATTCACAGTTTCAGCCTCATTCTATACAGTGTCCTCTTTTTGTGGCTTCACTGCAAAATAAATCCGTTACATGAATTTCCAGAAGCTAATTGTTTTACTGTTCAATGACAGAATGGTTTTGAAAATTTTTAAAAACTGTGTTAAGGGTTTTTAACCTCTGAGAACAAAGAAGTTTTTCTCGACTTGTGCAAGATTCATGCAAGACTAGACAGTATGTTGATTCAGGTACCAAAGAAAGAAGTTATTCAATTTGTTAATTACATATATACCTGAATCTTCACAGCACCCCCCCCCCCACCCCCACCACCACCACCACCACCACCACCTGCACGCCCCACCCCCACCTGCACCCCCACCCCCACCCTCACCCCCACCCCCATGCAAGAAATTAATCTTTTATAATGTAGAGTTTGTCCTGATAGAAATTAATAACTGGAGGCAATCCGACAATATGTAAAAGAGGGATGTGATTTTTACTTTTTTCATGAACTGAATAGTTTATTATTACTAATTTATAGGTGTCAATTCAGCTTTATTTGCATGGACGTTGTTCAGTGCATATCAGTTGCTATTTATATATTCAGTTTTTTTCTTCTGCCATTGATTTATGGCATGCATTTTAAAAGAAACTGCTGCTACATTTCAGTTTTGTTGTGTGTAATCAGCATTAATAATCTGCATCTTTCTTTATGTTGTTCTCTGTAAGTAATTATAAATAAGCAAGTAAATGAAACAAAATTGTAAATTTTGTGTTCATTGTATAAGTTTAATGTATGGGAGGCAAAATATATGCTAGTAATAGAATTAACTGAACAGTTTTGAAATGTTTAAGATGTGCAGTAGTAGATTGCATTTCCATCTTGTTTCTTGTCAGTTTAGATGATGTACAGGTAAAATAACCGTTTCATAACTGAGATTGATTAGAGTTTGATACTTTTCATCTTGATTAATATTTCCCACGATCTATACTTATTCAAAGTCATGCAACACAACTCTTGAGAGACCTGTGACTTACGTGTGTTAGTCTCACTATCAGCAAAACAACAGATCCTAATAATAAATTAATCTTTTCTTTATACAACAGAAACTTCGGTCTTTAAATCAGGTAGATCATATGGTGCAATGAAGTTCCTAATTGGGATAATGGTGTCTTTATGATTTTAGTAATTATTTATGACCATTACCATAATCCTTATACAATGTTTGTGTTAGAGTTCCTTGAGGAAATTTTCCTGCTTAGGTCATATTTCTATTATGCCCTGGGGTGGAGGGAACAGTACTTCTGTGGTTTTGTAATACAAAATGTGAAGAACATTTGAAATCCTCCACTTGCTGTTTGAACCAAGGGCTTTTGATTCTGATTGTATTTGACTTATTTATTTAGGTTTGCTTCTCATTTGGAGGCTGTAGATAAGATACACACTACCAATCCAAGGATCTACAGTAGAATGTTACAGTAAAGTATTTGTGTTTTATTTTGAGGAAAGCTTTAACACAATAGATTTGAAAAGGATTTGAACTGAAACATTGATAGTGGAGTTTGTCACTAATGTAATTTTTGGGATCTGCTGTCCATTACAATATTTAATTAGTAGATTCTTTGTGATCTGTATGCTGATCTGATGACAATGAAAAGTGCCTTTCTGTTGCATTTGTAAGATTTTTGAATTGCTACTACTTGTTTACGTTTTAATGTGCCAATTGTCTATACAACTATGAGTCAGTATTCACTACTGAATATATTAGATGCTGAATGTCAAGGAGCAACTTATCAGGATTATATTTGCATGATCATGATACATACATTAATTTTAATACAACATTAATTTTAATATAACATGGGATATCATGCACACTTTGTAAAACCACATGAACAAAACAAGTAAAAGTACAATGAAATTGCTCTACTTTCCCCATCAGTGCTGGATTCATACACAGACATGTTAATGCAAGGATAATGTGTATGAAAAGGTCATAGCTGATTTCCTTTCTTATTGTTATGTAACTAAACTAATCTTCCATCTCTGATGAGCTTGTTGGCAATTATAACTTTCTTTCTTTTCATATCCTCAGCTTCACATCATGTTGGCCACAGTATTTCTTCATTGCTAATTTTGTCTAGTTTTAATAGCTGTAAATTCCTGATAATGCCACATATCAAAACTGTTCAGTATACCTTTTCACTGTTCCTCAATTATTAATATTTTGCTACGTGCATATATTTACTCTGCAAAGTGAAAATTCCGTATTTTCCTCATTTGAATGACGGTTGATGTCCCTGAATTATTCTGCTATTGATTTTAAAGTTGTGTGTGCATAGCTTTTATCTTGGTTTCCAACTGATTGTTAGTATTGCATTACCACATACAGTCTATGCTAGTTCTTCCATATTACTGACAGTGGATGTAATTCCTGCTTTATTACTAAAGTTAAATTTCAAATGTATTATTGCTAAAATTGTTTCTCCTTGACACATTCTGCACCTGAATATAAAACCCAGTTGCATCATTTGTGAAGTGCGGCATTACTTCTTTCTGGCCTTGTAATTTCACTCTCCCTATTTTACATTTTCAGTAGATATATGCAGTTGAATAACACTGATGATTCCAAGCATAATTTCTTCTTCGTAACTGGAATAACACAATTGGAGAAGGAGAAACAGAATCACTAAGAACACCTTGATCTTATTAAGGAACAATAGTGACAATGACTAGACTTTTGCACACACAACTTGCTAATGTTGTAGCCTAATTCGTTCCATTATTGTCTTCATAAAATATATGGAGAAAATATACTGAATGTTGTGAGAGATTAAAAGATCAACAAGTAAATTGAAAAATGGAGGTTATGAATTAAAGGTAAGGAAAAAAGGGAATGTGCATTATCGACTATGAATTTGACTTGGTATTCTAACACCTTTTACAAATTCAGAAAAGGCAAAAATAGTATATACACTCCTGGAAATGGAAAAAAGAACACATTGACACTGGTGTGTCAGACCCACCATACTTGCTCCGGACACTGCGAGAGGGCTGTACAAGCAATGATCACACGCACGGCACAGCGGACACACCAGGAACCGCGGTGTTGGCCGTCGAATGGCGCTAGCTGCGCAGCATTTGTGCACCGCCGCCGTCAGTGTCAGCCAGTTTGCCGTGGCATACGGAGCTCCATCGCAGTCTTTAACACTGGTAGCATGCCGCGACAGCGTGGACGTGAACCGTTTGTGCAGTTGACGGACTTTGAGCGAGGGCGTATAGTGGGCATGCGGGAGGCCGGGTGGACGTACCGCCGAATTGCTCAACACGTGGGGCGTGAGGTCTCCACAGTACATCGATGTTGTCGCCAGTGGTCGGCGGAAGGTGCACGTGCCCGTCGACCTGGGACCGGACCGCAGCGACGCACGGATGCACGCCAAGACCGTAGGATCCTACGCAGTGCCGTAGGGGACCGCACCGCCACTTCCCAGCAAATTAGGGACACTGTTGCTCCTGGGGTATCGGCGAGGACCATTCGCAACCGTCTCCATGAAGCTGGGCTACGGTCCCGCACACCGTTAGGCCGTCTTCCGCTCACGCCCCAACATCGTGCAGCCCGCCTCCAGTGGTGTCGCGACAGGCGTGAATGGAGGGACGAATGGAGACGTGTCGTCTTCAGCGATGAGAGTCGCTTCTGCCTTGGTGCCAATGATGGTCGTACGCGTGTTTGGCGCCGTGCAGGTGAGCGCCACAATCAGGACTGTATACGACCGAGGCACACAGGGCCAACACCCGGCATCATGGTGTGGGGAGCGATCTCCTACACTGGCCGTACACCACTGGTGATCGTCGAGGGGACACTGAATAGTGCACGGTACATCCAAACCGTCATCGAACCCATCGTTCTACCATTCCTAGACCGGCAAGGGAACTTGCTGTTCCAACAGGACAATGCACGTCCGCATGTATCCCGTGCCACCCAACGTGCTCTAGAAGGTGTAAGTCAACTACCCTGGCCAGCAAGATCTCCGGATCTGTCCCCCATTGAGCATGTTTGGGACTGAATGAAGCGTCGTCTCACGCGGTCTGCACGTCCAGCACGAACGCTGGTCCAACTGAGGCGCCAGATGGAAATGGTATGGCAAGCCGTTCCACAGGACTACATCCAGCATCTCTACGATCGTCTCCATGGGAGAATAGCAGCCTGCATTGCTGCGAAAGGTGGATATACACTGTACTAGTGCCGACATTGTGCATGCTCTGTTGCCTGTGTCTATGTGCCTGTGGTTCTGTCAGTGTGATCATGTGATGTATCTGACCCCAGGAATGTGTCAATAAAGTTTCCCCTTCCTGGGACAATGAATTCACGGTGTTCTTATTTCAATTTCCAGGAGTGTAGATTCAAACAACATTAAGAAAACATTCTTTAGAAATAGACATGCAGTATGTGAACAAAGTATGCGGCCACCCCAAATAACACATGTTTTTCATATTAGGTGCATTTTGCTGCCACTTACTGCCATGTACTCCATATCACCGGCCTCAGTAGTCATTAGACATCATGAGAGAGCAGAATGGGGTGCTCCATGGAACTCACGGACTTCGACCATGGTCAAGTGATTGGGTGTCACTTGTGTCATACGTCTGTACGTGACATTTCCACACTCCTAAACATCACTAGGTCCTCTGTTTCCAATGTGATAGTGAAGTGGAAACGTGAAGCGACATGTACAGCACCAAAAGCTTACAGGCCAACCTCGTCTGTTGACTGACAGAGACTGCTGACAGTTGAAGAATGTTGTAATGTATAATAGGCAGACATCTATCCAGACCATCACACAGGAATTCCAAACTGCATCAGGGTCCACTGCAAGTACTATGACAGTTAGGTGGGAGGTGAGAGAACTTGGATTTCATGGTTGAGCAGTTGTTCATATGCCACACATCATGCTGATACATGCCAAACGACGCCTCACTTGGTATAAGGACCATAAACATTGGATGATTGAACAGTGGAAAAAAGTTGTGTGGAGTGACGAATCACGGTACACAATGTGGCGATCCGATGGCAGGGTGTGGGTATGGCGAATGCCTGGTGAATGTCATCTGTCAGCGTGTGTAATGCCAACTGTAAAATTCGGAGCCAGTGGTGTTATGGTGTAGTCATGTTTTTCATGGAGAGGGCTTGCACCCCTTGTTGTTTTGCATGGCATTATCACAGCACAGGCCTTTTGATGTTTTAAGCACCTTCTTGCTTCCCACTGTTGAAGAGCAATTTGGGGATGGCGATTGCATCTTTCAACATGATCGAGCACCTGTTCATAATTCATGGCCTGTGGTGGAGTGGTTACATGACAATAACATCCCTGTAATGGACTGGCCTGCACAGTCCTGACCTGAATCATATAGAACACCTTTGGGATATTTTGGAACGCTGACTTCGTGCCAGGCCTCACCAACTGAGATTGATACCTCTCCTCAGTGCTGCACTCTGTAAAGAATGGGCTGCCATTCCCCAAGAAACATTCCAGCACCTGACTGAATGTATGCCTGTGAGAGTGGAAGCTGTGATAAAGGCTAAGGGTGGGCCAACACCATATTGAATTCCAGCATTACCGATGGAGGGCGCCACGAACTTGTCGGTAATTTTCAGCCAGGCGTCCAGATACTTTTGATCACATAGTGTGTCATTATGCAATGAATGAATATATTTTCCAGGGGCAAGGAAATGATAAAGTTTAGGGCTTAACATATCTGCATGATGAGGACATTTGAGATGAAGCACTTGCTATGGATGGGAAGGAAATCAGCCATGTCCTTTTCAAAGGAACCATCTTGACATTTACCTTAAGCTATATAGGAAACCACAAGAAGTCTGTCTCAGGATGGCTGTATGAGGACTAGAACTACTGTGCTCTTGAATGCAAGTCCAGTAGGTTACCACTGCTCCACACCACTCAGTAAAAGAGTTCAGATTGTAAATATAATGTGAACTACATTTGTTACATGACTTTTAGAATTGGAAGGAAATAATTTCCAGTTGGAGTCTGTTAGTTTAAAAAATTTGAGATTTTATAAGTTTGATTGTCAGGCAACTTTTCCATCATCTTTATAAATAAAAGTAGCAGAATTATTACTCCAAATGAAATGAGTTGACAACTAATTATTTTACTCTTAATACAGCATTTCCTGCAATGGCTGTGTGTGACAAGCCAGAACTGTGTACCTGACCAGGATTCAATTATGGATGGAAATGGTGTTACCCTGTGGTACAAATCAGTGGCTAATAGTGTAAATTTGGTTGTGGCAGTGAGGGGTAGGTGGTGATCTGTAAAAGGACAAAGCAAGAGAAATAGTAACAAGTGTATATAAATATGAGAATTACTCAATGATTTCCTTTGACTAATGTCACAGAAGTTCAGAAAGTTCCCTGGGGATGCATTGTCTTGTAACTTGAAATTTAAGTGAGAATACTGTTCACTGTTGGATAAATGCAGTACATCTCCCCACTATCTCTTTACAATAGCATTTCTTCAAGACCAACTGTGTTGCCTGGGAAGGCTGTGGTAATGATCATGAATTTATCATGATCATCACCTAGGCCATCAATCCATGTCCACTGTAGTTGTCACATTTCACTATGTTTCTGACATGCAAATGCATTCCCCATTATCTACATAAAGACTGATATCCAAAATTACATTTTACAATGAATTAGGATTTATTTGAGATGATCATCCTGATCCAATGTCATAATTTCCAGACACAATGTTCACTGCAGTCTGACAAGGCAGTGGGTGTAGATCTTTAGCACACATAAGACAAGCTAGAAGCATCTAGTCCTACATAATTTATTTCTCTTGAAATGGTACTGGTGGAAATTTGATGTCTCCTATGTTATAAAGTAGCAGTGGACATACTCTTTTTTGCCAATTGGTGTGTACACCCTCTATTACCTTCACATAGGAAATGCACAGTGTTCCCCTTGCTGCAGCAGTTTTCTTCACTTTTCAGGTCACAGTTTCTGCAACTTTTATCACAATCACAAAAGAAGTAACAGTCTCCTGGCATGGCCTGCAATGTTTTTTGTGAATTCCACTAGGACAATGAGCCTCTCACTGCTCCCTACCACTAAGATCATACAATTAAATCTCTGAAATGAAGAGAATGGTGTGAAAATATAATTGTTCGTCTATAGTGGTGAAGCAGAACACTTTAATGTGTATTGCATTTTTTAGCTTGTTGGTATTCATGAGATGACCCATTTCCTGTTGTTGTTCTTGTGTCTTATCCATAATATTTTTATCAAATATTGTTTCCCATTGCATGAAGTTCCCATTTACCCTTTTGTTTAGCTGATAGCAAATGAAATATTAACTAGCATCTGAGTAATACAAGACAAATATAACTGAATTGAGGAGGAAAATAAAAAGATGTTCATCCTTTAAAAAGCCACTTCTTTGCACACAACCACAAGTTTGTTGTAATTTCTGTGTTCAAGTACTCTTACCTATAGCTTTTTACACTTCAGTCTTAATTATTAATATTTATTAATTCCCCAGGTACTAGATTTGTTTGTAAGTTTATAATTTTTTTTATGATTGATCTGTTTACCTGATGTTTCAGATTTTCCTGATGTGATAGATAGATCAAACATATCTGAGCAGCAAGATGGGTTTTAGATTGCATTTTTGAACAATATTTTGACACATACCCTAGATGTTTTCTTAAATGGATACAAATAATAATGTTTTAATTTTTCCATTTTACCTCAAACTACTAAAATGTTAATTTTGCTGTAATTTTAGTCCCTATAATTTGCATAATTGTCCACATTATCACATTTCATTCCAGTTGGTACTATGAGTTACTATTTATCATCAGTGGATCGTGTAGTCTTGTGTATAGTGGACTTTCCTTTTCTGTAGCTGCCCCTGTCACTTTTACATTTCTTCTTTGTCATTTCTAATAAGACTTTCAAGGGGATCTAAAGTCACATGAAAGGGGGGGGGGGGGGGATTCCTGTTTTCCTTCATTTTCCATTGAAGACAGCTTCATTTATAAGTTTTACAGTTCATGTTAGTAAAATCGATATCTGATAGCAAGTATTTACTTCATGTTTATTTAATGTTGACAGACTGCTATTCATCCCAATTTACCATTTATTATAGTAGGAAAATTTATCATGTTATATGAAGTCTTCATTTCACTGTACACTGTGGTGACAAAAGGCATGTGGTCTGGTCAGATGAGTCCTGATTTCAGTTGGTAAGAGCTGATGGTAGGGTTTATGAGTGGCACAGACCTTATGAAGCCATTGACCCAAGTAAACAATGAGGCCCTGTGCAAGCTGGTGGTGGCTCCGTAATGGCATGGGCTGTGTTTACATGAAATGGACTGGTCCTCTGGTCCAACTGAACTACTTGGAGACCATCTGCAGCCATCCATGTACTTCATGTTCCCAAACTGAGATGGAATTTTTATGGATGATAATGTAACAAATCATCAGGCCACAATTTTTCACAATTGGTTTGAAGAACATTCTGAATAGTTCAGGTGGATGGTTTGGCCACCCAGATTGCCCTACATGAATACCATCAAATATTTATGGGGCATAATTGAGAGGTCAGTTTGTGCACAAAATCTTGCACTGGCAACACTTCCTCACAATTATGGACGGCTATAAAGGCAGCATGGCTCAATATTTATGCAGAGATGTCCCAATGACTTGCTGAGTCCACGCCACATATAGCTGCTGCACTACACCAGGCAGGAGGAGGCCCCACACGATATTAGGAGGTATCCCATGACTTCAGTCACCTCGTTGTGTGTATATACATCAGTGCAGCTTCAATTATTCTACATGTAGCTCCAAATGAACTTACCTTTCATTTTTTAAAATGATGAAATTTCATTAATGACACACTGACTTCATCGTATAGTACTGCAGTATAATGGCGATCTTTCTGATTTTGGGAAAATCCCATTGACGATCTCCTCGGATCAGTAACATAACTTTATTGTTATCATAATGCATTGTGTGTTCTTGCATTATCCATCATGTATTTGCAACAGAGCTCTGTATCATGTCTCTCAGATAATTCTATTGTTTTCTGTGGTATCAGTGTTGATTTAGCATGAAATTTTCAGTGCACAAATTTCCCAGGTAATTTCAGTATTTCATGTAGTTGTGAATCAGGTTGTTTTTGTAACACCTCAACTCGTGTGTAACATACACTGTTAAATTTTATAGCATGCGAGATCTGTGCAAAGTTTCAATGTTAAGATTCTTGTATGGTCTTGTCTCATGTCACATGCTGCCATTAGACATTCCTGTCAGCATTCCATATTCAATAGATGCTCATGACTCTACGCCAAGTCCTGCTTTAACCATGTGCTGTAGTTGTCACATCAGGATTGGGCCCAAGTACTATAAATAAACTTATTCTTATGTACAGAGAGAGGCGAAGAGAGGCGAATAAAGATGACACATGTAAAAGAGAGTAGTAGAAATTGTTCAGGATTTTATGTAAAGATAACAGACACAGGATAACCACTAGGAACAGTGAGGTAGTACACCCTGATTGCTAACATGCTAAAGGTAGTAGACTAGATGATTAGCAGCTATGACTGATGATATGTGCTGAGAAGTAAACAATGAAGGTGACTGGAAAAAATTCATAAATAAGATACGAATCTAGTAAGAGTATCACAGAGCAAAAGAACAGACAAAGTAAGAGTATGAGAAATGAAATCTTGGCATTCATGTAACGTTTTTAGTACATTTTCCTACTATAACTTCCTTTTTATTTGTGCTTACTGAGTATTTTGAGTAGCTAAAACGTTTCTTCTACCTTTTTTCTTTTTTTCAGTTTTTGCAAATCTTTGTTTTTCATTAGGATCTGACCAAATGAACCTTTTTTATAATTACCTGGAATATCTTTTCAGCCATTTTCTGTGCCTCTTGCTTTACCCATCTTCTATCCTTTTCATTAGTTCTTATCAGTGGAAATTGCTGAAGTTAATATATTGTATGTATAGGAATTTGAGCAGTAGTACATTTAAACTTGGCTGAATGTATCAACTGGTATAATCTGTTCTCTTTTTGTATATTATTATACAAATATTAAGTACTGCCTGAACATAGAAGGATAAAGTCTGCTTGCATTACTAAGGAACTGTTCCCTGTGATGTACTGTTGCCCAACTGTTTTTGAACTCTTCTTGCATTGTGACAAGTTCAGTCAAAATCACAAAATCAGGAAACTCAGAGCAGTGGACAAAATCCTTACCTTAGAAATATTAAGTTCAGGACCCAACATGCAAGAAGCTAAACTGATGTTGCAACTTTGTATAATTACCAAATATGCTAAACTGGTGGGATCTTCTTCAAAGTAGCGCTCATTTCATTTCAGTGTGCACAAATATGCATTCATTCCTTTCAAAGTTCAAAACATCTGTATGTGTTTTGCTGTGAGGCTGCTCAGCAGCTCCAACATTTCTGCCTCCTTTCAGAGCACAAGAGCATGCAGTGTGTCATTTATTTTATGTCATGGTAGTATATTACAGCTGCATATTATTATTTTTAGTTTTATAACTGTGTAGTTTCTCCATTGATTCCTAAATAATTTTCTTTCTTTGCCTACACTGATATTCCACAACCACTACAAGTATGAAGACGAGCATACTTCTTAATGCACCATATCGTAAATTTACTTTTTATTCTATCTATAAATGATATGGGATAAGAACAACTCTAGATAAATCACTGGTCAATGTATTATTCTCTGGTATTACCTGCACTGCTCTTATGGGAGTGGAATAAAAGAGGCTGAAAGATATTTCTCAGTTATTCACTGAACTAGTTTCTGAAACTTTATTAGTAGATATAGATAAAATAATGGGTGTTTCTTGTAGGATCTGCCAGCTGAAGTTTTTTTAAAACATTTCTGTGAGAAACCTCTAAAACTCAAACAAATCTGTGACAGGTCTTGATGTGATAGTGGTGCATATATTTGAAGGTTGTGTAGGTAGTTCTCTAATTTATTTCCAGTTTTATGTTGTTTGCAAGGGTACCTTTGTCTGATATTCTAATGCAAATTTTTACAACAAACAACTATTGTTTCTTGGTCTTAATGTGTATTAATACTGCTTCTTTTGCAATTTTTTCAACATATAAGTACTTTGTTTTGGGTGTTGTGGTAAAAGTTCTACGTTGTAAATCTCAATGTACTTCTGACTTGATAAAAAATTAGCATTCCTTTGTTATTTGCTTCTGATTACTCATTAAGTAGCCAGGCTATTATTAAATTGCATTACATTTGGCAGTTTAAAACGTCTTTAAAATTACTTCAGTGTACAAATGGGACACCAGTATTCTTTTATGGATGCTTGGATCTGTCTAAATACCTTAATATTTGTTTTGCAAGAGCATTAAAGTGTTCAGTTCTTGTCAGTTTTCTGTGTATGTAGAAACGTTTAATGTATTATTCACATAATGCTCTGTGTTCCACCCCATGACGATTGGTTGGGAATGTTGTTTGTCTTCTCCATGAATTCCTAAAATAAAATTGAGAAGATACTTTCACAGTTGCAATATTATGTGAATGGTAATTCATTGTTTAACAAGTTTATTATATAAAAATTAACTGAATCAACCACACAACAATGGTGAATCATTTTTCATATGAATGCAATAGAATTGCTAATTCATTTACTAGTTCGTGTTCCACAAAATCAGTAGGTGTCCGTAACAGATCTGCATCATTACATTACAAAAAAGTCATTAATGCTGTGGCAACATTCTCAGAATTTTTTACAGTTATGTATTTGAGCTTCATCTGCTGGAAGACTTGTAGACCACAAATATTGCTGAGAAATGTTGATTGCCATTGATGCACAATTTATATTTTTTGAGTTATGCTCAAGAACTGATTTTGTCTTTTTCAGTATACACTGTCCTCATACAGTGGCCCTTGATCTCGACATTGTCACACAATACTTAACTGGTGGCACTATCATCAACAGTTTGTTCTCACTATTGGTACCATTTAAGTGTTCAAAATATTTGCTTTTGTAAGCAGCTGACTACATAAATTTAAAAACTGCTCCTGACAATGTGTCTTGCACTAAAACAAAAAAATATGCTGTGGCTTTTGTTATAATTTTCTGCTAGTCCCAAAAACCATATCACCAAGGAACGTGTGCATCTCTGTGTGAAGTCCTGATCTGCACATGTTATTGTTCTCCCCTTTGATTGCTTTTTAATTTATACACTCCCTCCCTCACTTTAAACTTTTTTTTAGGTTCAGGATTTCATAGCTGCAATTTGACATTTTGTGCATGTTTTGATGATGTTGAATGTCAGTTGTGAATCTGAGACATGTTAACTACCTCTCACATTAGCTGACAGATACACTTGTGTACTTTCAGATCCGGTGTCTATAACTTAATTTTGAACTAAATATTTTATTTTGCTTGTAAAGGCACTTTCTTTAGTGGTCACTTGCCCAACAACATAAAAAAGTTTTAAAAGTGAACTCCTCTAATAAGCATATCCAAACATATTTTGTATATTTGAACCTGTCATTTGTGTTAAAATAGCTTCACTTTCAATTGATGAAATTTGGCATGTGCCGTCTTGTGTACTCTTTCATTATATGAACTTCTGAGCAAGGCTAGCAACTGGGGCTTTTGTATTTTGTCAAATGTTCTTATCCTATCAATTTAATAGTTCACCAAAACTAGTACCAACCTTTCCTTCACCATTTTCATTTTTAGTTGCTACACTTTTCCCATGCTTTTTATGGTGCACTTTCTGCATGTTTCCTGCCAAACATTTGTTTCACTTTTTGCCCTTAACCCTATCAGGGTATTTTCTGTTTTCTGGACATCATCTTAAATGGTTAATTGTGTCATTTTATGCTCATAATGTGCTTTTTTTCCCTCTTGAATTTCAGTATTCTTTTATAAAACTGGAAATGAAATTCAAATAATGTGAAAGCCAACTAAAATGCTCCATTTGAGTCATGCGATGCCTGTGAAGTCACTGGCTAGCTCACTACTCATGTTGTCATAAAGCTAATTCACAGTGATGTCTTGTTTTGAAATATACATTTTCGAAAATGCACTTAATATCTTCATCTTATTGATGTCAGTAACTGGTTCATATTACCAACCTGAAGTGAGGCTCATTTATTCTTTACCAAACTGCATGATAGTGGAGCTGTCTACCTGAAAATGCAAACACCCCTAATACTTACTGGGCATTTTGAATTATTATGATATTTCTGCAAAAAACTGTATAGAAATAGGGGTGGTGATTTGATTGCCTAGATGGTACCAAGTTTAATTTTATTCCTGTTTTCTCTTTGAAATAGTAATTTGTGTCTACTGGCTTACTGGTTTGTTATGTGTGCACAATTTAAAAATTGCAGTTGAAGAGACATTAATTTATTAAATACAATGTCAGAACTTCCAACAATTTTAATCTATTTACTGGTTTCATTTTGACAACCTCCAATTGAAACTGATGAACTTTCTTTGCCCAGATGGTATGAAAATGTACTGTATTTTTGAAATTCTGCATATGGTGCCGGATAAATGTTAAATTACCAGGGTTTGTGTGGATTCTGTTGGATATTGATGGACATCAAGCATTTTTTTTTTTTTTAAAAAAAAGAGTACTGTCTCACAGACTCAAAAACTTGTGTAGGAAATCCAAAATATTCTCAAATTCCTTTACATTTCATAGCACTTTGAAGAAAGCCCTAGAAAGCAAGGAAGCTTCCTAAATATTTTTACTATTGTGAAAATGCCATAAAAATTTTGATTTAGAGTTCAATAAAATATCTGTTGAAAATAACAGGGGTTAGAACTTTTAACACATCAGAGGTAAGCAGCTGACTTATTGTGTTGCAGTAATGCATCCATAACTGTTCTTGCAATATATACTAGTGCTGTAATGGTCAGGCTGGTTCGAACTAGTTTGAATCCTGGTAGTGAAAGAAATTTTCCTCTACTGTTTTGTGGGCAAGAGGAGGAGAAATCATGGTGTCAATTTCCTGATAAGAAGACTATGCATCAAAGTCTTGGATTTGATCCCAAACCTGTCAGTAGTTGTGTTAGTAATTATATGCATGTCAGATGTGGATGCTAAGGTGGATGGTTCTCTTGGTGCTATTTGGAAGGAGTAGGTTATCTGCTGGTACAGTGTGTCACCCCCCCCCCCCCCTCTCTCTCTCTCTCTCTCTCTCTCTCTCTCTCTCTCTCTCTCTCTCTCTCTCTTCTCTCCCTCTCTCTCTCTCTTCTCTCCCCCCCCCCCCCCCCACCCCTCAACAACAGCATGATCAACACTAGACTGCACATGCAATTGCTGTCATCAGCCACATTAACCTCTTGCACCCAAGACACATCAATAACACTTTGCAAAAAGAAAGGACTGGTTTACATGATGTAAAGAAACCTTTTTAATCGGGTAGCTGAACAGTGCTTTGCATTTACTAATATTTTATACAACTTAATTTTATATGATGTTGTTATCAACAGATTGTACTGCACAGAATAGGTACAAATGCTGCTGTTAAGTAGTGCAGGTGGGATAGTGTCCTTGGAGAGCACAGGTACCTTACCCAAAGGAACATTTCAAGGTACAAGAAGGTTAAGTTAAATTTCGTTCTTTGACAAAATGCATTTACATACAAGTTTTAAGTGTTACGGACATAATTTATTCTTATTAATGCTGAATATCAACCTTTTAATGAAACATTATTCAAAGCTGTATTTTGCATAATAAGTGTACCTTAAAGATGAAGGTAAGGTCTGTGGCACAAACCTATGGCTATGGGCCTGACTGTAGGAATTGTACAGGCTTTCTTGCTGTGGCACTAATAGGGGGCAGCTGGTGGGCCCATCGCTCCGGCTGCCTTTCACCCGCAGGAGAAATATTTTGTACCCATTTGGTAGCAGATTGAGTGGACATGTTGCCACACTGGAGAGACTGGAATGTGGAAAAGTCCCTGCCCCTATTTGTGATTGAACCTGGGACCTTCAGGGATGAAGACTAGTGCTCTACCTGCTAGATCACTATGGCCCCTAAATATACTTATGACTGTAAAATTATGGTTACTTATTGATCAGTGTGTCAGTTATCAAATGTGTCATTGGATCACTAGAATTCAATAATGTGAGGTATCTTGCCTTACATTATATTGGCTTTTTCAGAAATTAACTTTTTTTTCAGACTTCTTTCTGTTAAGCTTCTGGGAATTTTTCACAGATCACTGTCTTTGCAAGATGTGATTGAAATGCTTTGTGCATAATGAGTTGATTTTTCTGTGTTTATTTACTCTCTCTTTTTTTATTCTATACCTCTTCCTTCATATTAGTATGTGTTTCTCAAAATCAGATTTTCGGTATTATGAAATTAATTTTTAGTAAAAAGCCTTATAATATTATTGTTTGCAGAAACTTAGTATGGTATAGGAGGCATAAGGAAAAGTGTTACAAGAATTCTTTTGGTGACATGGGCAACAAACAAATGTCAACTGGACTGAGTATAGTAAATTCATTGGACAGTAAATGTTTGTGAAAGCAGTCAGTTTTCAGCCAGTGCATCAGCTTCTACCTTTCAGATATGTTTTTTATTGCAGAGGACACGGGTGTGGTAGTAACGCAGTTGTTTTGTCGGTGCAGGGTGGCCACGTCACCCCCAAGTCCGGCTCGCCTGTGCGACCTGGCTCTGTAGGGTGGAGTGGGCCTCCGCCTAGGGAGCAGATTCCAGACTTCCCTCCTGTGCAGCCACTGCATCCTGATGACGATGAAAGCGGTGACAGCAGTGACGGCACTGGTTCTGTGAAGAGGCAGAAACTCTAGGGCTATCATCCCTTCAATGCAACTCAGACAACGAAACTGCATCCCAGCTTCATATATACTTACTTGCCATTTGTTGATTAGTTTGTGGAAGGACCTCAGTATGAATACTGAGTAGTGGACTAGCAGACATTTAGTAGCTGTCAGAAACAAAAATGATTTTTTTTTTTTTTAAAAAAAAGAGGATGTGAAATTAAGGGCTGGAGCTGCAGTGGATCCTTAAAGGCCTAAGCACAATGAATGTACTTGTGGCTTTAATACATTTAATATTCTTAATTGTATCTTAATATTCTTCAGCCTCAGCTTAGTAGATAGACCATTGATTAAATTTTAAGAGTACATTACTGCACAGCAGTCCAGTGCAAATGGCTCACACTTAATTAATATCAAATGGCATGCCAAACTAAGTGCATTAGAGGTCTTAATTTTTATGGTTTAGCAAAGTAATGTAATTTTATATTTACTGTTGCAGAGACAGTTGCTGTATCCATTTCAGGTTATTATACCTTTGTTGGCTGCTGTTGGTAGAAGTAATTAAACTTTTGTTGTTGTTGTTGTTGTTTTTCCTTTTTATCAGACAAGAGATACATTAATAATTGATGTAGGACTCTCTCAGTATTCGACAGTCGGTATTGTATGTACTAATAAATATTTCACTGGTTGTTAGATTAGAAGAGGAGAGCTTCCACTTACTGTAGTGGCATGCAAACAATACTTGGCTCTCAAGGCATGGGACAGAACAATTTTAGCATGAAATGAAAGCTGGTATTGTCATTTTATTTATGTTTTTAAATTTATTTTTTTAAATGTATGTCTAAGGCCTGAAGGATACAAATTGAAAGGTAACCAAATGTGCTAAATGTGCATTAAGTAGAAGTGAAAAAAGGTAAATAAAGATAAGTCATTCATTAAGGAAAGGCTTTACATCTTGATTTTTGAAAGATGTAGGAGCTTTTGCAAATGGCAGTGGCAGCAATCTATGGAATGTGTGTAAGGAGAGTAAGACCTAAACCATCATTCTTTTTATTATATGGAATTTTTCAATATAACTTTAAATTCTTATGTTGCCTTATGTCTAAAATAGTAATGCAGCTTCACTCAAAATCTATGTAAGAAAATTTCTGTATTCATCTATAGTCTATAGCCAGTTCCAGATTGTTCAATTGATGTATGAGATATCTGTGAAAGAACTGTAGTAGCGTATATTTGAAAGAAACAGTGAGAAATTTGAAATGTAAAACATATGGCTCACAGTGAAAAGAATTTTTGTTTGTTTGTGCAATTTCTGTAGATTTAGACGTTAGAATGTCAAAACCAGTGCTGTGGTATGTGTACCACCCACTGATAAATTAAAAGATCTTTCTGTCATGCACATATATCCTCAATATTCAGGCATAAGTCTCTTAGTGTGGCTTGATTGTTATTCATCTATCCAGATAAGCTTATTTTAATTATTTTTGTAGGCAGCACAGGAGTATGGAAGTCTATTAAAATCTGTTATTCCAACCAACAATAAAAAGAGGCCTATATTGTTTTAAGGCATAACTCCTTTTCTGTACAATACCAGTATAGGATAACTTAACAGAAGATTGCTCACCAAAATCATTTGATCACTTGAGATGCCTCCTATATATGTATATGACAAAGATTTTTTTATTTGGTCAGTAATTACATCTATAAAAGAAATATTTGCCAGTACCTGAATCTGTTGGGACATGAAGGATTTAGAGCATTGGGTTGATAATAATGTAATTATTTGCCATTAGTGAGCAACATGTGAACTTGTACTTGCACAAGTTTTATTTCAGTGACCAGTGAGAGGTTCATTTTGTGGAGTTTTTGTACAATGAATAGACTATGGTTATCAAGAGATATACTCTAAAAATGAGGCAGTATGATGTGGAAATTAATAACAACTTCTTGTATACGTATAGTGACAAAGCAGTGTACATATTCTCAACTGTTGCAAAGCATTGTACCAAAATGCACAGAGCTCCAACAGTATACGCCATCCATATACGTATTTTTCAGTGAATTTGTTGGAATCCATATGTAATGTTAACATATCATCGTGAATATTTTTGTAAGTTTTAACTTTTAGGCTTTAACCAGATTGTGGAGAGAAGAAATTTAGGATTCTCATCAGCTTTAAAATGCCATAATAGAATGGTGTAAAGTATTGTGTTTGTAAAATTACAGGGTTATAAGTTAAAGGCTCAAAAACAATTTCCTACTAATTAAATCTCATTCAGAAATTTCTGAAACAACAGAGGGCAGAAAATTATGACATAAGGAAAAATAATGGTAATGCAGCATTACATTCCCCATTTCTGTAGGATGGATTTCAGTCCCCTATGTCAGTAATACAGCAGGTAATCATCATTACTTAAGGTTTATGACTCATATGTACATTATTCACTAAAAGCATGTTGATTTGGAGTGAGTGAAATATGTAAAGCTGTAACCTCACTGTGCAGACTAACCACAAAGGAGCTGAAGTAAGAAATTGTTATGAGAGCAGTAATAAATTGCACTGTAATATCTGGAAAAGCTGATTGTTAAGTTTCTTGTGAAAGAGGTGCATACTGCATTTTGCTCAGTACCATTTAAAGGCAAACTAGAATGAATCATTTCTGGCCCATAACTTTGCATGAAAATTTAAATAATAAAGCGAGAAACAGATGTGTTTATCGTTGCAAGTATACAGAATATTACATTGTGTAAAAAGAATATTTGAAGCACCACAACAAAACGATTAGGAATGTAACATGAAACATCCAGGGATATCCCAGAATCAGATATGTCACTGAATTTTAAGTAGACAATTTTATTGTGTTAACCAATGAAGTTAAAAACTGCACACTGTTACTGTTTGTCTTACTAACAACATATATGTGTGCTCTAAAATATAATTTTATCTGAAATCTGCTTATTTCATAAATACTTGCATCAAAATTTATAAGAGGTACCATATTCATGCAAAGAGTATATTGAGAAATTAATAAAAGTTCTAATTGGGGTCCATATTGTTATTTGGCGTGTGTGTGTGTGTGTGTGTGTGTGTGTGTGTGTGTGTGTGTGTGTGTGTGTGTTGGGGGGGGGGGGGGGGGGCGGATGCTTTGCCGAGCAGATCCAACAAATGTCATCATTTGGCAACCACTGAAGTCTGGTAGAAGCACCCCTTGATATTCGCATATAACAGCTTGCTAGGTGTTGCACACTCGTTAGCCAATATTTGTGGTTCACTAAGCAACATAATCGGATACATAGTAGGTTTCAGGTCTTTAAGAAATCTTAATGACGTGTGTATATATATATATATATCGAAAGTTTGAATAGCAGTAACTCAATTTTAAGGTTGACGTTTTTCCTCCTCTTTCTCCCTATTAGCAGTTCAGTATTTCTGTCATGGATTCTCTATAATAAGCCAGATTATTTTGTGAGTAATTTGAAGTGGCTCAGTTGAGTTTCGTTACAAAGTTGCACAACATCCATGCAAAATTTTGAATTTTATCACTACTTGTGTTTGTAAAGTTGAAACGTATTTTAGTGTTTGAAGATACGATGAGTTTGTTTTTTGGTACTTTGAGGTTCATTTCTGTCATGAGATGGAAAAAATTAATTAATCAGCATTTTTATGGACTATAATCATTTCTGAAAGTTGAGAGACTGGTGTAAATAGTTGGAAATAAATTTCCTTACTGTTATTCCACTCAAGGAGGCACCAATTTCATCTTTGCCACAGAAGTTACTTACTATGTCCTCCCAAAGAAGACCTCAGTAAATAATATAATTGAGTTACACTTTTAGTTCCTTGTTTTTATTATTTGTTAGAATGAGGAAGCTCAGTATTGTCATCATAATTTATTTATACAAAAACAGTTTATTTTTATTTTGCTTTACAATGAAAATATATCTTATTCACTATATCATTTTAGCTTTCCCTGTATTTTCATCTGACACTCCTAACATAATTTGTTTGCTTGTGTTATTGAGAAAGTTGGCTGAGAATTCAGCATGGAAAGTTTCATTCCTTCTACTCTGAAAATTCCTGTAGATACACTCGTAAAGCTTTCAGAAAGCAGAGAGCAATAAATATGTTGCAAGAAACAGTGCTGCATCTACTTCTTTTTATTTTTTCACAACTGTCTTACTGTTTGGTCACTTGTAATGTGTGTGTTACCATTTTGTCAATAAATAAGCATAAAGAGTCTGCAGCACTGCTTTTATATTTGTCTACATAAATGAGCACATGCTTTATGAAGATTCGGGTTGCATATGTAGCCAGAACTTCCTTTTCTAAAATTAGTTACAAAAAGATTCCATGTTCAATCTTGAGACACCTGCAGGTATAATTGTTTTCAACATTAAAGCTAACCATACCTAGCATTTTTTGTGCTCCCATTTAGTACTGAAACACAGGAACCCCAACCAACGGTGGGCAAAGAACTTTCCTGAGAACATTACAAGATAATATTTCAGGAGACACTTTTTTTAAAATTTCATTTCTTGATCATATTAACAGATCACCCCCATAGTTTCCCTATTAACTGCTTATCAATGGATTATTGTTTCCTGTGAATGTGATATAATTTCACTGAATTTACTGAACAATATGTCATCCAGTCATGAAATTAATTAAATATTTTTATATAATTTTTGCTATTATTATTATTAGTCTGATTTGCGTATCAATGATTACCTGAAAAAACTAGAGATGTAGTTCTTTTAGTATTTGTTAGGGTCATTTACACCTCATGTTGCGCATTGTGATTGTTAAGTGTAATGTGTTGGAACAACAGTGAATTAGCTAGTAGGTAATATATATAAGGAGGCTGCTGTTACTGCATAGAGTATTGTGTGATAAATTGGCTTTACAAGAAAATGTTTAAGTGAATACTTTCATTGTTTCGGTAATCGGTAATTTTACTGCAGGTTGTGACCATATTTGATTAGTGTGATATCAGTCTGAAGTTTTGACTCACATAGTTGCAAACTCTGTAAAAGTATACTGTCAAATATTTAAAGTAATAATTGGTTTATAAAACAAAATTAAGAGTGAAATAGTATTTTTCAATGCAATGTTTAAAAATTGGTCTCTACAGAAAGACAGTGCTCTGATAACAGTGAATATTGTACACAGCACAGATATTTTCTGTACTCTTCAATGAAAGTATACGATTTTCAATACAAAATAGTGAATATAATATACATGTGTAAGGTTGGGAGATGAAAAGTTGTTATTTTACAATATTATCTGCCAAGAATAAAATGTCACTTTGTTAATGAAGCTCTTTTCTAGCTAATAAAGAAATGAAATTGTCTTTTTTTCCCCTTCATGGAGTCATATTGTTAAAGAATAATTGTGCTCAGCCATTATTTTATAATTTGTGTATGTTTGATAAGTTTGACAATGTTCCAAATCTTGTAGCCTAAATGTAGAAATAAATTGCAGTACATTGCTTTATAACTTCGTAGCTCTATACCATAAATACTTGAATAAACTTGGTTATACACTGTGTTAAAAGTTAGTGTGGTGTAATTGTTTGTTTTGTGTGCCTACCATATGAATTTAACATGCTAAATCAGGCCAATTTTTAGCAAACTTTCAGTAAATTTCAGTAAATTTTTAGTGAACATTTCTGATGATAATTTTTTTTCCTATTACATTTTTTTTCCCGAGGGCATGCAGCTTTACTGTATGATTACATGATGATGGCGTCCTCTTGGGTAAAATATTCCGGAGGTAAAATAGTCCCCCATTCGGATCTCCGGGCGGGGACTACTCAAGAGGATGTCGTTATCAGGAGAAAGAAAACTGGCGTTCTACGGATCGGAGCGTGGAATGTCAGATCCCTTAATCGGGCAGGTAGGTTAGAAAATTTAAAAAGGGAAATGGATAGGTTGAAGTTAGATATAGTGGGAATTAGTGAAGTTCGGTGGCAGGAGGAACAAGACTTCTGGTCAGGTGACTACAGGGTTATAAACACAAAATCAAATAGGGGTAATGCAGGAGTAGGTTTAATAATGAATAGGAAAATAGGAATGCGGGTAAGCTACTACAAACAGCATAGTGAACGCATTATTGTGGCCAAGATAGATACGAAGCCCACGCCTACTACAGTAGTACAAGTTTATATGCCAACTAGCTCTGCAGATGACGAAGAAATTGAAGAAATGTATGATGAAATAAAAGAAATTATTCAGATTGTGAAGGGAGACGAAAATTTAATAGTCATGGGTGACTGGAATTCGAGTGTAGGAAAAGGGAGAGAAGGAAACATAGTAGGTGAATATGGATTGGGGGACAGAAATGAAAGAGGAAGCCGCCTGGTCGAATTTTGCACAGAGCACAACATAATCATAACTAACACTTGGTTTAAGAATCATGAAAGAAGGTTGTATACGTGGAAGAACCCTGGAGATACTAAAAGGTATCAGATAGATTATATAATGGTAAGACAGAGATTTAGGAACCAGGTTTTAAATTGTAAGACATTTCCAGGGGCAGATGTGGACTCTGACCACAATCTATTGGTTATGACCTGTAGATTAAAACTGAAGAAACTGCAAAAAGGTGGGAATTTAAGGAGATGGGACCTGGATAAACTAAAAGAACCAGAGGTTGTACAGAGATTCAGGGAGAGCATAAGGGAGCAATTGACAGGAATGGGGGAAATAAATACAGTAGAAGAAGAATGGGTAGCTTTGAGGGATGAAGTAGTGAAGGCAGCAGAGGATCAAGTAGGTAAAAAGACGAGGGCTAGTAGAAATCCTTGGGTAACAGAAGAAATATTGAATTTAATTGATGAAAGGAGAAAATATAAAAATGCAGTAAGTGAAACAGGCAAAAAGGAATACAAACGTCTCAAAAATGAGATCGACAGGAAGTGCAAAATGGCTAAGCAGGGATGGCTAGAGGACAAATGTAAGGATGTAGAGGCCTATCTCACTAGGGGTAAGATAGATACCGCCTACAGGAAAATTAAAGAGACCTTTGGAGATAAGAGAACGACTTGTATGAATATCAAGAGCTCAGATGGAAACCCAGTTCTAAGCAAAGAAGGGAAAGCAGAAAGGTGGAAGGAGTATATAGAGGGTCTATACAAGGGCGATGTACTTGAGGACAATATTATGGAAATGGAAGAGGATGTAGATGAAGATAAAATGGGAGATATGATACTGCGTGAAGAGTTTGACAGAGCACTGAAAGACCTGAGTCGAAACAAGGCCCCCGGAGTAGACAATATTCCATTGGAACTACTGACGGCCGTGGGAGAGCCAGTCCTGACAAAACTCTACCATCTGGTGAGCAAGATGTATGAAACAGGCGAAATACCCTCAGACTTCAAGAAGAATATAATAATTCCAATCCCAAAGAAAGCAGGTGTTGACAGATGTGAAAATTACCGAACTATCAGCTTAATAAGTCACAGCTGCAAAATACTAACACGTATTCTTTACAGACGAATGGAAAAACTAGTAGAAGCCAACCTCGGGGAAGATCAGTTTGGATTCCGTAGAAACACTGGAACACGTGAGGCAATACTGACCTTACGACTTATCTTAGAAGAAAGATTAAGGAAAGGCAAACCTACGTTTCTAGCATTTGTAGACTTAGAGAAAGCTTTTGACAATGTTTACTGGAATACTCTCTTTCAAATTCTAAAGGTGGCAGGGGTAAAATACAGGGAGCGAAAGGCTATTTACAATTTGTACAGAAACCAGATGGCAGTTATAAGAGTCGAGGGACATGAAAGGGAAGCAGTGGTTGGGAAGGGAGTAAGACAGGGTTGTAGCCTCTCCCCGATGTTGTTCAATCTGTATATTGAGCAAGCAGTAAAGGAAACAAAAGAAAAATTCGGAGTAGGTATTAAAATTCATGGAGAAGAAATAAAAACTTTGAGGTTCGCCGATGACATTGTAATTCTGTCAGAGACAGCAAAGGACTTGGAAGAGCAGTTGAATGGAATGGACAGTGTCTTGAAAGGAGGATATAAGATGAACATCAACAAAAGCAAAACAAGGATAATGGAATGTAGTCTAATTAAGTCGGGTGATGCTGAGGGAATTAGATTAGGAAATGAGACACTTAAAGTAGTAAAGGAGTTTTGCTATTTGGGGAGCAAAATAACTGATGATGGTCGAAGTAGAGAGGATATAAAATGTAGGCTGGCAATGGCAAGGAAAGCGTTTCTGAAGAAGAGAAATTTGTTAACATCCAGTATTGATTTAAGTGTCAGGAAGTCATTTATGAAAGTATTCGTATGGAGTGTAGCCATGTATGGAAGTGAAACGTGGACGATGAATAGTTCGGACAAGAAGAGAATAGAAGCTTTCGAAATGTGGTGCTACAGAAGAATGCTGAAGATAAGGTGGGTAGATCACGTAACTAATGAGGAGGTATTGAATAGGATTGGGGAGAAGAGAAGTTTGTGGCACAACTTGACCAGAAGAAGGGATCGGTTGGTAGGACATATTCTGAGGCATCAAGGGATCACCAATTTAGTATTGGAGGGCAGCGTGGAGGGTAAAAATCGTAGAGGGAGACCAAGAGATGAATACACTAAGCAGATTCAGAAGGATGTAGGTTGCAGTAAGTACTGGGAGATGAAAAAGCTTGCACAGGATAGAGTAGCATGGAGAGCTGCATCAAACCAGTCTCAGGACTGAAGACCACAACAACAACAACAATTACATTTTAACTTCCAGAAAACTGCAAGATCATTAGTAGAGCCTGAATACTAGCTGTTTGACAAGGATGTGAAATATCATTGCATTTGCCTGGTAATGCTTACAGAATTGTGGAAGACTGAATGTAAAATGGCTGGACTAAAATTTGAAGCAAATTCCTTGAATATCTAAATCTGTACTCTGCAAGCATCTATGTGGTGTGTGGTAGTAGATCATTAATGCTTCTGTATGTGTATGAGGCTATATAATTTTATCACTCTGATCAGTATGCAATATATATGCAGAATGTGACAACATGTCGCTTAACACCTCTTGTCAAATGGATGGCCAGCATTTTTTGGATAGGAGATCAGAATTCACTGCTGAGTGTGGTCCTTTTCTTCTAACAGTGAGTCATATGCATTTAGATTATTTATCCCAAATGAAGCCAATAAGAGAATTTTATAATTTTGTTGGATATACACTATGTGATTAAAAGTATCCGGACACCCTCAAAAATGTTTTTCAAGTTAGGTGCATTGTGCTGCCAGGCACTCCATACCAGTGACCTTAGTAGTCATTAGACATCATGAGAGAGCAGAAGGGGATGCTCTGCGGAACTCACAGACTTCAAACATGGACAGGTGATTGGGTGTCACTTGTGTCATACGTCTGTACATGAGATTTCCACACTCCTAAACATCCCTAGGTCCACTGTTTCCAATGTGATAGTGAAGAGGAAACATGAAGGGACATGTACAGCACAAAAGCGTACAGGCTGACCTCATCTGTTGACTGACAGGGACTGCCAATAATTGAAGAGGGTCGTAATGTGCAATAAGCAGACATCTCTCCAGACCATCACACAGGAATTCCAAACTGCATCAGGATCCACTGCAAGTACTATGACAGTTAGGTGGGAGGTGAGAAAACTTCGATTTCATGGTCAAGCAACTGCTTAATAGCCACACATCATGCCGGTAAATGACAAACAATGCCTCGCTTGGCGTAAGAAGTGTAAACATTGGATGATTGAACAGTGGAAAAACGTTGTGTGGAGTGACAAATCACGGTACACAATGTGGTGATCTGATGGCAGGGTTTGGGTATGGCGAATTCACGGTGAACATCATCTGCCAGCGTGTGTAGTGCCAACAGTAAAATTCAGAGGTGGTGGTGTTATGATGCGGCTGTGTTTTTCATGGAGGGGGTTTGCACGGTTAATCCCAGATTTCGAATGTAGTGTGTAAAGTTTCAACAGTGTGGAACTACTGGAAGTGATGGTAGGTCCTGCTCCCTGCTCCCTGCTCCCTGCACCCTGCAGTATTAAATTTCTCTCTATCGTTGTTCTTTTATAACAATCAATGCCATGACTTTTTCGATCTCTGCAAAAGTTACATGGACAAATGTATTCCCATCACGGAAAATTAAGTACAATGAAGGTGGTCTTTTACAAAGGAATGTCCAATTCTTTCAGCCACACGAGTGCCTCAAGGGGATTCTTGATTTAGCTCTTCCATCAAACCAGTGAATTCTTGCTGAAGGTAGCACTTCATGATGTGTGCTAAAGGTTTGTATCTACACACCAGAGTCACAAGCAGGAGACCTGCTGTATCTACACTCTTTGTTGACCACCACTACATACACAAAATTATATCGGCTGGTAACTGCACACTGAATAATGACAAGATTTGAGAAACTGCCGAAGTACAGAGTCCTATCACTGACAACTGACTGCACGTCAGCATGGAGTTGGTCTGATTTGAGAACATTTGCATATGGCGGAGAAGACGCAAGTGAATGAGGGCCTGCATTACTTTCTTCTGTTACCTGATGATGCGAAGAGAGCTGTGCTTCAGTATTCTGGCTCATAATGTGCCTCTCTGATGTGAGGAGGCTGAAAGTTGCTCAGTAAATGCAAGCATTGAAGTGAAGAGCAGTTGTGTGAGAGGAAGAGAACTTACTGATCTTTCTAAGACCAATTTTTAATGTCAGAGAAAGGGGGCTTATCAGACTAATCACATCAGTCAGTGGTAACTACAGACTTCACACTGGATTGGCAGGTGACTGTGCTGCTGGCACCTAATAAGTTAATTGCTTCCATAAAACCAATGTTACATATGGATGCAATTGTTTTATTTCTGCCTAGTTTACAAGAAACATTTGGAACAACATAGGTCGAGTACTCCCTCTCACTTTGATACCATAGTTTATTTAGGAATTAAGAAGACTATTTGACAATTGTACATATTGCGGTGGACAACTAAAAAGGCTTAAGAATAAATTTGTACTCTGGGAAACTGATTCAGGTGATATAAAAAGCATTGACTAGCCACAAGGATGAGGAAATTATTTTCTCTTTAAGTCTTACGCAGCCAGAAATATGAGGAAGAGGGAACTGATAATCAGCAGTTATATTACTTAATGAAGATTCCTTTGGTAGGTCTTTGGATATGGTAAGCAAAGCTTGGTGTGCACACTCTGGAGCAGTGCCAACTGGAACACAGGAGCGGTGATTTGGAAACCATTCTGACTGACTGTCTGCGATTGCACCTAGGTACTCTTAAAATTTTGGAAAACCGTGGCTGGTGTCCAGTATTACGCTAATATGAAATTGTGTCCACAATATGTACATAACCCAAGACTGAGCTGACATGAGCTGAAACAAAGTGTGCAAAATGAGCTAAATGAGAGGAAATCCAATCAAATTCATTCTTTTCTAACCTTGGTCGTAAAGGAATGATATAAGCAGTCCTTCCCTCCATCATGTCTCAATGCTGACAACTACTTGTAGAGTGAGGAAGTTATTCAGCTCGTAAATATATTAATCTACAGCAGTTGTTCATAGAATACTCACATTTGCTCCTCATGAAGCTCCAGCTAGTCTCCCCTTCAACTTTAGCAGCCAGTATCTGATGATGACTGGTTAACAATCTGTCTGAGGCTTAACTAAGGCATTTGAGGGTGAGACTGTACAAAAATGTGTTACTCCTGAATCTGGCTGTAGCATAGTAAGTTGCCTTGCTATTACTGAAGTAGAACATGGTTATGTTTGTCTTTAATTAACTAGTTTGTGGGTGCTACTTTATGAAGTAATCATACAAATATTATGAAAATATTTGGGCTGTGCACCCTCCGCCCATTTGAACTCTCTTCTTTATGTGGTGACACAGATGTTGTCAGCATAGATGAATTTGCAAGCTACAGTTTCTGTAAGATGCTGATTGTGCAACTTGAAGATAACTGGATTTGGAACTGAGCATTTTGACAAGGCATGGGGATTCTCCACCTTCTATGACAAGTGTCTCATTTATTCAGTGGTTTACTACATGGAACAAAACTAAAAAAAGTGAATTTCATATTCAGAGAATGACTGAATGAGCTAGCAGATGAAGTACATAGTCTCTTGTGTATGCTTTTACTCTTGTATTGGTCATGTTGTCAGAGACGATAAATGAGTCTTCATGTCATGAAGGTTTGTGAAGCATGTGAAATCTGTCATCAGATCTGTAACACATTTAATTCCACCAGGTCAAGAATGCTATTTGACATTATGAATGGTGTTGAAACAAAAACATATATCCATGTCAATAAGGTGGTGGTGATGACGACCAAAGATCCATTCTTTCAGTGCAGGTGCAGATATTTAGTGAATGGCTGAATGAGCTAGCAGATAGTGTGTAGTCTCTTGTATATGCTTTTACTCCTGTATTGGTCATGTTGTCAGAGATCTCTTGTGGGAATCTGGAAAGGCAAGTAAGGGGCTCATGGGTAGGTGATGTTATGGTTGTAGTGTGTAACAGGTTGGTAATTTGGGTTGGATGGAAGCCCACTCACATGGCCGAGGTGGTTAAGGCAACCACTCATGTTAAGCAGAGATCCAGTTTTGATTCCCAGTCAAAATTATCATCTGATACGACCTATTCATTTCAGTGAGCAAATGCGTCTAATGACACTGAAAAGTTAAATAAAAATATACTGACTTGGCCCATGAATGAAGTATGAGTCACATTACAGCATTTTCCATGGTGAAATAATAATAATAATAATAATAATAATAATAATAATAATAATAATAATAATAATAATCATCAACAACAACAACAGCTGCATGTCTACTCTCCAATTCTGTTAACTGCATGGTTCATCGAACCACTATCTAACTACACACATCAAAAAAATTTTTGCATCGCCTCAGTTCTGAGAGTTCCGGAACCTGTACAGAAAATTGGAATAGAGATCAACATAAACATCATTTCTGCCCTTTTTATTGCTCACACATTAGTACCTCTAGTACCCAGTAGCACGTCCTCTTGCACTGATGCATGCCTGTTTTCGTTGTGGCATACTATCCACAAGTTCATCAAGGTACTGTCAGTCCAGATTGTCCCTCTCCTCAACAGCGATTCAGCATGGATCCCTCAGAGTTGTTGGTGGGTCATGTTGTCCATAAACAGCCCTTTTTAATCTATCCCAGGCATGTTCAATAGGGTCCATGTCTGGAGAACATGCTGGCCACTCTAGTCAAGCGACGTCATTATCCTGAAGGAAGTCATTCACAATTTGCACATGATAGGGGTGAGAATTGCCATCCATGAAGACGAATGGCTCGCTGATATCCTGTCGATATGGTTGCACTATTGGTCAGAGGATGGCATTCACGTATCATACAGCCATTACGGCGCCTTCCATGACTACCAGTGGTGTACATCGGCCCCACATAATGCCACCCCACAGCAGCAGGGAACCTCCACCTTGCTGCACTCCCTGGACAGTGTGTCTAAGGTGTTCAGCCTGACTTGGTTGCCTTCAAACACGTCTCTGACAATTGTTTGGTTGAAGGCATATGCGACACTCGTCAGCAAAGAGAACGTGATGCCAATCCTGAACAGTCCATTCGGCATGTTGCTGGGCCTATCTGTACTGATCTGCATGGTGTTGTGGTTGCAAAGATGGACCTGGCCATGGACGTCAGGAGTGAAGTTGCAGATAATTCAGCCTATTGCGCACAGTTTGAGTTGTAACATGACGTCCTGTGGCTGCACAAAAAGCATTATTCAACATGGTGTCATTCTGTCAGGGTTCCTCTGAGCCATAATCCATACGTAGTGGTCAGCCACTGCAGTAGTAGCCCTTGGGCGGCCTGAGCGAGGCATGTCATTGACAGTTCCTGTCTCTCTGTATCTCTACATTTCTAAACATCACTTTGAAACTTCCTGACAGATTAAAACTGTGTGCCGGACTGAGACTCGTACTCGGGACCTTTGCCTTTCGTGGGCAAGTGCTCTACCATCTGAGCTACCAAAGCACGACTCACGCCCCGTCCTCACAGCTTTACTTCTGCCAGTACCTCGTCTCCTACCGTCCAAACTTTACAGAAGTTCGCCTGCGAACCTTGCAGAACTAGCACTCCTGAAAGAAAGGATATTGCAGAGACATGGCTTAGCCACAGCCTGGGCGATGTTCCCAGAATGAGATTTTCACTCTGCAGCGGAGTGTGTGCTGATATGAGACTTCCTGACAGATTGGCACCAACAAATTATTTTTGCATTCAGAGGAGAAATGTCAGTACAACCAGAAACACCTTTGTCGCTCCATCTCTGCTATCATATCTGTGACACTCTCTCCTATTTTGCAATAATATAAAATGAGCTGTCCTTCTTTGAACTTTTTTGTGTTCTCTATCTATCCTATCTGGTATGGATCTCGTGCTGTACAACAGTATTTCAGAAGAGGACAGACAAGCATAGTGTAGACAGTCTCTTTAGTAGGTCTGTTGCATCTTCTAAGTATTCTGCAAATAAAGTGCAGTCTTCCATTCACCTTCCCAATGCCTTCTGTATGATTGTTCCAACTGAAATTGTTTGCAGTTGTTGTACCTAGGTATTTAGATGAATGACAGCCTTTAGATCTGTGTGATTTATTGTGTGATCATAATTTAACAGATTCCTTCTAGTACTCCTGTGGATGACTTTACACTTTTCATTGTTTAGAGTCAGTTGTCACTTTCTGCAGCATACAGATATCTTAACAAAACCATTTCACAATGGTTTTGATCTTTTGATGACTTTTCTAGTTGGTAAATGACAGCATCATCTTCAAACAATCTAAGAGGGCCGCTCATATTGTCTCCTGAATAATTTGTATTGATTAGGAACAGTAAAGGGTTTATAACACTTCCTTGAGGAATACCAGCTATCACTTCTGTTTTATTCAATGACTCTGTCTTTTTTTACTATCAACTGTGACATTCCCAACAGGAAATCATAATATAGTCACAAAACTGAGATGATACTCCATAGGCATGCAAGTTGGCTAGAAGTCGCTTGTGAGGAAGGGTGTCAAAAGCCCCCTGGAAATCAACAGATGTGGAATATGTTTGAGATCCCTTGTTGATAGCACTCATTACTCCATGTAAATAAAGAGTTACTTGTGTTTCAGAAGAATGATATTTTCTGAATCTGTGCTAACTGTGTCAATAAATTATTTCCTTTGAGATAATTCATAATGTTCAGACACAGTATATGTTCCAAAATCATACTGCAAATTGATTTTAGTGATATGGGTCTATAATTCAGCAGATTACCCTCATGTCCTTTCTTAAGTGTTCGTGTAACTTGCACAACTTCCCAGCCTTTAGATATTTACAAGACCTGCTTGTATTAATTGATTTGAGTTGCTTCACTACACTGAGAATATCTGTTTCTTAGCTGGGAGCTGTTCTTGATTCAAATTGTGGAATTATTACTTTGTCTTCTTTGATTAAGGACTTTCAGAAAACTGTATTTAGTAATTCCGATATACTGACACTGTCATTGCTATCATTATCAATGTAATTGCTCAGTGAAGGTATTGATTGTGTCTTGTTGCTTGTGTACTTTACATATGACCAGACTCTCCTTGGATTTTCTGTCATATTTAGCGATAGTTTCATTGTGGAAACTATTAAAAACATCTTGTATTGAAGTCCGCATTAGGTTTCAGACTTCAGTGAAACATCACCAACCATGGAGATTCTGGATTCTTGTAAAATTGGCATGCTTTTTTCATTGCTTCTGCAACAGTGCTTTGATCTGTTTTGTGTATCATGGGGGATCAGTTCCATCTCTTCCTAATTTATTTGGTATGAATCAAATGCCATCAATATTACTTCTTTGAATTTTAGCCACTTCTGGTCTATGCTTACATAATCAATTTGGAAGGAACAAAACAAACATGATACTGCACTCACCAGTTACCTTAACAAAAATGCTTTTGCTCTTAAAACTTCTGGCACATAATTGTCCAAATAACATTAACTAGAAAGGCTTGCTTGAGGCTATGAGCCACAGAAAATGATGGATATTTGAAGGTTGGATGATTAAATACAAATTTCTGTGCTATATTGTGCATTTCTAAGCTATCTGAGACACTGTAGGAGACTAGCAAAAAGTGAGACTGCATGTAGCTTTCTTTGACTGTGATTGTACGGCAAGGCACAGGGTGGCCAAAATAGAAGCATTTCTTGAAGCATTCTAAATTATGACACTTCTAACAAGCCCAGATCAGCATAATATTGTTTTGTATGCAGTTCAGAAGTGAAAGAGATCACCTGTGAGCGTCACTTTTAGTCCCTCAAAAAGCTGTATTTCCTATGATACATTTATGACTAACTTTTGCTAACAGGTATGTTCTCAATAATTAAATAAAACACCATTAAGGTATTTATCATCGTATAAAACTTGGAGGAAGGTGCTTGAGGCAAATGCTGGGATTGTATCTTTGAAAAGGATACAGCTGACTTCCATCTAAAATATGAGCTTGTGCCCCATCTCTAATGACTTTGTCCTTGACAGGTCATTAAGCCTTACTCTGACTCTGCATTCCTGTTTTTAAAGGAAGGTATTTTGAGGAACTGTGGTGGCAAACTTTCAGTAAATTAGAAATTCCCATTACCTCATCAAAGCTTTCAATGCCCTAGTGGCCACCCCTCCCCATAAAGTACACGCAAGCAGAAACAGTATTGGTGGAGGTGTACCATAATTAAAATGTCATGTACATGAGTATGGAAAAGAATGATGTTGAAAAGTGAAAAAATGTGCTAAGAACTATTGAGATAATAAATGTGATGTAGTTTATGAATGCAAGACCTCTTTTCTTCAGCCAAATTTAGGTTTTCCGTGATTTCCCTAAACTGCTCCAGGCAAATGTCAGGATGGTTCCTTTGAAAGGCCATGGCCAGTTTCCTTCCCCAGCCTTGACCCAACCCAAGCTTGTGGATGAGAGTCCTTAACTGCATCTTAGAGAATATTAAGGGAACCAACCTGGGTAGATCACTGAATCCAAACCAAGCGAGGTGGTGCAGTGGTTAACACACTGGACTCGCATTTGGGAGGACAATGGTTCAAACCTGAATCCAGAATTCCTGATGTAGGTTTTCCATGATTTCCTTAAATTGCTTCAGGCAAATGCCGGGATGATTCCTTTGAAAGAGCACAGCTGAGTTCCTTCCCCATCCTTACCTGACCTGATGGGACCAATGACATTGCTGTTTGGTTCCCTCACCCAAATCAACCAACCAACCAACCAACCAACCAACCTGAATCCAACCCAGAAGTTTCACACTAGGAAGCTACACAGAGAGCCAGTATGAGTGAACTATTTACCAAGCTGCATTGCAGACAGTGTGGCGAGTCAAAGGGTTGAAGACTAAAACCTGATGGCTAAGTAGAAGACTTTTAGAAAAGGTACAAGAAGCTGACAAATGAAAGTAATTCCCACTACAAGACGATGATGAGAGATTTTAAATCAAAAGCAGGGCAAAAATAAATGAATGATTCTTCAATGGAATTTGCCAGGAAGAACAACATGTTTGTCTGTATTACATTATTCCAGAAGAAAATGACTACCAGTAGTGAGAATGATTTACCAAGAACGAAATAGAACTGAAAATGAAACTGACTATACTTTTTATCAAATAATGTATTTGCTTATCTCATACTCATTACATAGATTACAAAGTCTCAAATTTGATTGTATGCCATAAGTTACAATTTGATCTGTTCAGTACCTTTTATAATAAAAGATAGTTTTTTTTAGTTAAACCAAAAATACATTGAACAGATTCATCAGGCAAGAAGTGAGAAATGTAGATTTTTGACAACTTATTTAAGAATAATGAGCTGTACTATATTAATTTCAAAAGAAGTCTAAGTTCAGTAATACAGAAATACTCAATTCATGTAATATTAGTTGGATTGATTTTAACCTACTGAGTATAGAGCGGGACATGTGTGAATTCGTTGCAAGTTGGTATTGACAGGCAGTCTGTTGAAGTAGCTTTAGACACAGTTTTCCAAAAACTGTCTTGAGCAGCTAATTCAACAGCTCACATGCAGTGGAAATATTTTAGACCTTGTAGCTTCAAACAAGTCTGATCTAATCAATGGTGGAGGTATAGAGACAGGGATTAGTGTGTTCATGATGTCATCATAGTGGCAATGGTTATTGAAGTTAATAAATCCATCAAGAAGGCCAGGACAGTAGAAGGCTAGTAGAGTTGTTAACATACCACTTACAGACTGAATAGACATTACTTAGTGCCAGTATGATGGACATACAGGAATTATGGGCAAAGTTTAAATGGATTGTACACTGCCATGGAGAAATATGTGGATTAAAGATGGAAAAGACCCACCATCGTTTAATAACAAAATTCTGACAAAGCAGACTTCTGCACTCTCAGTTCAAAAAAGAATGCACAAATAATGAAAGGCAAAAGCTAACAGAAATTCATGCATCTGTAAAAAAAGAGATGGGCAATGCACACAGCAACGACCACCGTAATACCTTAGCAAAAGATCGTACCGAGAACCTGAGAAGATTCTGGTTGTACATAAAATTGCTAAGTGGCTCTAGGATTCTACCCAGTCACCCGTTGGCCAGTCAGGTGCGGCAATAGAAGACAACAAAGAGAAAGCCAAAGTTATAAATCTTGCATTTAAGAAGCTATTCACACAGGAGGATGGTAAAAATATACATCGTTTGACCATTATACAGAGTCGTGTGTGAAGGACATAGTAATAGGCATCTGTGGTGTAGAGAAGCAACTGAAAGAGTTGAAAACTAAAAACCCACCTGGTCCAGATGGAATCACAGTTCAGTTCTACAGGAGCTCTCTATGACAGGGTTGGCCAAGAATTTGACTTGCAAGCTGTGCTGTGGCAAAGGTGCCATAGTGCTGAGCTAGGCTGCTCACTTAACCCATTTAATTGTGACTTATTTGGTTTCATAAGGGAAAAAAAGATCTTTCACGGACATATGTTGTTTGAAATATTGTAGCACATCCACAACACCATCATGGAGATGTGGAGATTCTGACTAAGGTAAACAATGTAGATGTCCTGGAGAGTTTTGATGTAAAAGGAATTTTTGTCTTTAAAATGGGAATTGTACTGCAGATCACTCATTTACATCTACACATGCAGGGGGCCACTTTCAACTGAGATGGCACACGGTCTCAAAAACAGATGTAAGATTGGCTGTGTCCTCAAAATGTTTATAAAACTAGTCTTGTAACACTTTCATGACCACAATGAATTCTTCAAACCTTGCATTTTCATTAATGTGCGTGACCTTTGGGAACTGGACTGTGTTTGTCAGAGTTTCTCTTTTCTACAATGTGATTTTCTTTTTAAATGCACCTCCATCAAATCAGATATAAGTTGTTCCTCACCTTCCAGTGTCTTAATGTGGGCAGTGTGCACTTGAGTCCACTTAAAATGTGAGGTCTGCAATCCTTTCCAGATATTATATAAGAGACGATAAAAAAGTTTCCATTTGAGGGCACTGCTGCATATATGCAGTGTAGCACAACTCTGATGTGGATATACAAGCATTCACATAGAGGCTGGGGATTAGAATGTCATTTGTGTCTTTCTGATGTGCATGTGGTAAATGCAGAGACGTGAACTATGGCAATATTATTATAAAATTTGACCAAACAGAACCAGAATGCCTTTTTTTTAAAAAAAAAAAAAAAAAAAAAAAAAAAAAAAAAAAAAAAAAAAAAAAAAAAGGCTGCTTAAGGACAAACTCCGGTAGACATCAGTTGGGGAACAAAGAATGTTTGGTGGGCAGTGTATCTGTCTAAAACCTTCATTGCGGAACAGCATGACAAGTGGTGCTGCTGTGTACATATGTCCCCGTATCGCTTATGTTGTAATGCAGAAGTTACGCCAACCCAAGTATGAGACCCTCAAGAACCCACACTATAGTCCTAATATCTCCCAGTGTGATTATCATAAAAAAGGCCCTGATGGGAAGACAATTCCTGTTGAATGAGGATGTGCAGCCAGCAGTTACAGACTTCTTAATGCAACAGGACATGGTGTTTTCCCAGAGGGGTATCTTCAGCCTGGTGCATCAGTAGGATGTCTGCCTCAGTCCACATGGTAATTTTGCCTGATTGGCACACCAATTCTGGAGTGTACAGCCTTTGAACAGAAACTTTTTGATCATCCCTTATAATTTTCATTCCTCCACTCCTTTTTCCTTCATAAATTCAACAAGAGCAGGTTTTAAATAGGAGGACTATCCATGCATGTTCCTTACACCGTACTTTGCAGTAATATATTAAGTCTCCATACTCTTTATTCAATTCCATCAAGAGCTGCAGCAACTGGCAGTGGAATAATGTATGCAACTGCAGAAATGTTACATTTATACCACCAATTTCTTCACATGATCCATGCCTGCAAATTTAGTGCAAAGTGCTTCTGGATGTACAGAAGAATGAATCCTGACTGTTGATCATCAAAATTTTTTTGCACTTTCATTGTCATCTAAATCTTTAAAATCCTTCTGGATGTTATTTTAATGTCATCTCATTGCAAATTTGCAATACCCATCAATTATGTGAGTGTGTAACAGATACTGAGAATTCTCATCCCTCTCTTCTTCCATTCTCATTCATTTTTAATGGCTTCTGATGACAGATTGCTTGACTGCCTCTTTTTGTGCAAAGAGCCACTGGACCTGTGAACATACTTCGTGCCATGAACAAATAACAAAGGGTAAACAGCGCTGACACCTCTTTTCTGCTGAACTGAAGAGAGTTGTGCCGTCCAAAAAATGCCACACTGCCATGTTAAACAAAATGTCTCATTGTATTGGGTGCTTCCCAGAAGCACTGAACAAAGCTGAGAGATGCCTTATGGTGTGCCCCTTCATGAATGACCAATAAGGGAAGAGTTTATTTACCAGAAATTGAATGCTGACTTAATAGAAGAAAGTACTAGTTCCTGGAGAGCACTGATAGTTATCACAACCAAAAAGATTGCACAAGGAAATATACCAGGTGGCCCTTGCAAGCTGTCCTCTGTAGGTTTATGTTTCCCTCATACATTAGTGCAGAGAAGGGTTGCCTCTTCACTGCTGTCCAAAGTGGAAGTAAAAGTACAAGCAAACCTCCACCAAACTGTGCCACCATCTGCCAGAGTTTTCTTCCTGCTTCTGCTCTGATAAGGTCACGTGGCCATCTGTTTGTAGTACAAGTTAACTGCAATGTACTCCAGTGAAGACTACACCAATATTATAGTGATCTATGGGGAGATATGCTACAATGCAGCTGAGGCCCAAAGGCTATATTCACAACATTTTCCAACGTGACATCTATCTTCTGCACATGTTTTTAGACTTACAGAGATGAGTTTAAGCACTGAGGGAGCTTTCCAAGTACAATGTGTCATGGAAAGACCAATTCGTGATGCACCCAATGCTGCCCAGATCGTTACTGAATATTTTGAAGCACATCCCACATATGGTAAGCATTGCTTAAATGAAAATAATGCATATGTATAATATAGTATAAACAAAAGTATTATTGTGCTATTGCATTTAGGTTGCAGTATAATTTGTACCTATAATAATAATAATAATAATAATAATAATAATAATAATAATAATACTGCATAATACTGTTATGGTCATTATTATTAATATTATGAAAGTCATTAGATCTCACCCAATAATACCAATTTGTCATCAAATTAGGACAAAGAAGAGCTGCAGCAGGCCTGAGGATATCGTCTTTGGTATAAGGGATTCAGGAGGAACACAAACTGCACTCCTTTAAACTGCATGTACACCAACAGCTATATGGAAACGATTTCCAAAATCGGGTATTGTTCTGCAGGTGCCTCATAAATAAAGTAGCCATAAATCTGGAATGCATCAGGCAGATTTTATAGGGAGATGAATGCTATTTCACCAATGATGCCTCTGTCAATAGACACAATCTACATAAATGGGCTCCTGCAAATCCTCTCCGGTTACAACACCACAGGCGAGCTTACTGGGGTGTTAATGGATGGTGCGCCATTCTGGGAGTCTACATCATTGGATCAGTTTATTTGAATCCCACACTAACTGGTCTACTGTATTTGCAATTCCTACAGAGTGAGCTGAATCTTGGGCATCTCCTAGAAGACATCCCACTTTGGTCAGTTGTGAGGCACTGCCTTCAGCTCAATGGTGCACCACCCCATTACTGTAGAGGGATTAGAGAATATCTATAGTGAATATGTGTGGTTTCTTGCCCTTTTTTTTATAAGAAAACTTGTTCAATCCCTCACTTGCTTTTTTATAATAATCTTCCCCAGAACTTACAATTATCATTACTACACCCTCTTTTTCAGTTATGGTTCACTATTTTTCTTATAAAAATTCAGTTTTTTTTGAAAAGCTGAATGTAAGGAAAAAAAACTTGATTTTTTGTGAAAAAAGTGAACATAACAAAAAATTGAATTAAAAAAATGGAAACAATCCCCCTTTATAGATGACTTTAATAAGTGACTTAGTATGTGACTTAATCTGTGACTTGGTCTGTTTTATTTATCATATGGAAACAACAGCAAAGATTGACAAGTACATAAAGTTTAATTTTACATGTATATTTAGTTAAGTATTTACATATACTTTAGTTTTACTTTTTGGCACAAACTGTATACGCATTTTTAAATTGTGAAAATTACTAACTTATTATTACTGCCTACTTTGACTGATATAATTGCAAGTTAAAAAAGGCAGCTACATTTAATCATAGTTCAATATCTAATGACTGAAGCCAACTACTAGCAGAGGGAGTGGCATTAATAAAGTCACTATATGGCCCAGGATACTTCCTCTGAGGACAGTCTCTAACAATATGTTGAACAGTTTGTTCTTGGGCCCCACAATCACAGGCTAGAGAATCTCGGAGTCCCCACTTGTGCATCATAGCACTGCACCTGGTGTGGCCAGTTCTTATTCTATTCAGCTTTGTCCACTCCCTTCTCTGCAGATGAAATCCAGGTAGGCTAGCAGTTGGGTCTTGGATACCTCAAAGTGCTATTGTTGCAGCATTCCACTCTTCTTTAATGTCAAACTTCTTATCATTCCGTCCATTATGCCACAATGGATTGCGAGATTTTAGGAGGTCTGGGGTAGGGTTGTTTCAGACTGTATAAATTGAAAGGTCTTGTGGGTAGTCGGGGTGGTGTGTTTCCTCCATTCTTGATCGATTGCTTCTTGGTGTCATAATACAGGTGGTGGGATGTTGCTGCTGGTGTGCAGCTAGAGGATCGGGGTGGATTTTAATGTGCCCGTAATAATCCTCATTGACTTGTTCAGGTGTACGTCCAGCTTCCTCATGTGGGCACTATGTTGTCACACTGGAGCACAGTATTTGGCAACTGGGTACACCAGCATAAGTACTGCAGCACAAAGAGTTGACGCGTCGGCACCCTATGTTGTACCAGCTAGTTTCTTTACAATGTTGTTTCGGGTCTTTAGTTTTTGTCTTGTTTTTTCCAAGTGTTTTTTTATATGTCAGAGACCGATCTAGTGTGACACCAAGGTATTTTGGCTGGAAATTATGTCTAAACTTTTGTCGACAAAAGCAGACATTCAACTGCTGGTTTGCAATTCTATTGTTTAGATGGAATGTGCAGACTTCTGTTTTTGCTGCATTTGGATGGAGTATCCATGCTTTGTAGTATGTGTTGAGAATTTCTAAGTCTCTAGATAATATAGCTTCTCCTTCCTCAAGTGCGCTGCTTTGTACAGCTATGGCAAGGTCGTCGGCATAGCAAAACTTTGTGCTAGCAGTATTTGGCATGTCACTGGTGTACAGATTGAAAAGTAGGGGTACTAGGATGGACCCTTGGGGGAGCCCATTTTTCAAGGTAAATGACTTGCTATGTTTTGTCCAATGATAACCTTGAAGTAGCGGTTGGTTAACATATTTCCTACAAGTGTCATCAGTTTCTTACTTGGGACATGCTTTTTTTAACTTCAGGAGGAGTCAATCTAGCCACTCAGTGTCATATGCTGCTGACAGATCAACAAAGGCCACCGATGTCTTTAGTTTCTTTTGGTCTGTGACTAAGCCAGTTCTAAAACAACTATTACACAAGCACTACTGAAGTCAATCAAATTATCATTTTTGTCGGTTAGAGCTATTTCTAAATATTGAATAGGATCAAAAATTGGAATATATACAGGATAATTTGGTTCATAAATTTTTGGTCCACCAAATTCTGCAATTGGTTCGAATGAAGCAATAATATTAGTTTCTCAATGAAATGATAAGTTTGCTTCACAAACATTTCATCAGCCAAATTAAAATTTATATTAATTAATTTGAATGGTATGATTTTAGTGACGCCTTTAGCAAAAGATTTTTTATTAGTTTCAATAGTTTGATAAATAAATCCAAGCACACTTTCAATGCTATCTTTTACGTCCATATATACTTTAACATCACTATCAATAATAATTCAACTTAAAATTTCATCTGCTTTAAAGTGAATATTTGGCTTTTTTGTGTGAATAAACTTTTCTAAGCATTTTAAACTGCATTGGTCAACATGAATTTCCATCGTTTCTCCTTGACAATAACATTTATTATTTTTTGTGTAATATTTGGCGTTAGAAATGTTTTACAAAAACCAAATCGAGCGAGGTGGCGCAGTGGTTAGACACTGGACTCACATTCGGGAGGACGTTGGTTCAATCCCGCGTCCGGTCATCCTGATTTAGGTTTTCCGTGATTTCCCTAAATCGCTCCAGGCAAATGCCAGGATGGTTCCTTTCAAAGGGCACGGCTGACTTCCTTCTCCGTCCTTTCCTAATCCGATGAGACCGATGACCTCGCTGTCTGGTCTCCTTCCCCAAAACAACCAACCAACCAAAAACCAACTAGTGTTACATTAGTATAGCTGTCTCGTATAGGCACAGTTAATATTTTTTGAAAACAAATGACTTACCACTCAGTTGAGAATCTACTCATTTATAATATTAAAAATCATTTTAATTAAATGAAAAATGATTGGAAACCATAAATAAGAATTCCAGAGACGAAATCAAAATATAAACATGGTAAGTTTTCACCCAACTCTATTCGATGCACAATAACAGGACCAAGCAGATGTGGAGCAACAACATTAATGATCGATAATTGTATTTTAATCCCTTGTTGGTTAAACCGTAATAAAATAAATTATTTGTATGTTTATTCTAAAAGTTTAGATCAATCGATACATCAAGAATTTATGAAAATGTGCGAAAAAGTTCAAGATAAGCATAATGAGAAAGCTGCTACTTTTATTCCAAATAACAATGAAATTATACTGCTAGCTCAATGACGAGATAATTAATTTGTAGTACAAGATGATGACATTCTTGAAAATCTGGGTATCATTAGAATATATTTTACTAGAGGAAGACATAAAGGAATAGTTTTCATTTAACCCAGACATAATCTAAAATACCAAAAAAATTATTAGAGATAAAATTTTTAAAATATTTTCAGACAGGATGACACAAATTTAAATCACATTTACCACAATTTTGTTTGTGGTGATTTAAAGTTTGATAATTATAAAGAAATGTGTAGTAAATGTAGGAATAATCAGTTTGGATTTTTTAATGGACATGACTAGAAAACAGAATGAAGGTAGTTCAGAGATAAAATTAAATCTTTCACAAAAATGTAAGTGTACCTAATCACTATTCTTGTTTCTCTAAGAACAAAAATGTTAAAAATCATTTTCTTGATAGGTTTTCATCTATATTAAATGTTTTCCAAATATGTCCCAGAGGTCATTAAAAAGCTAAACAAAATAGGAAAAATAGGCAAATAGGAAAAAAGTTGAAGAAATGAAAGAGCAATTCAAGTTCTGGAAAAAACAACCAAGTGTAGAAAACGAAAAATATAAAAAAATATCAGGCTGTTATTGATGCAATAGAAAAAGTAAAAGAAGGGATTGAAGATTTAGGTGATATTGTTCCAAAAGTTATTGAAGAAAATAGAGAGGTTGAAAAACATCCATATCATCATAAATATTTAGAATAATTTTCACCAATTAAACCATATGAAGGTCCAGAGCATGGCTTTACGTTAAGTGGATCATAAATTCAAAATGTATTGAATAAATATGAAGGAGAGACCAAAGGTAAAACAAAAGTTGAAAGACAAAGCTCAGAGTAATTTTAAAAAACAAATGTAAGTGAAAGAATGTCAGACTTTATCAGCTATAATGAAGATACAGTTTTTGGATTAAAACATGTTGGAACATTTAAATTTGTTGGTCATTTACTAGTTGAATTCAATGGAGATATATTAAAAATTGACAAAAAACAGTACAAAGGCACAAATAGACTAATGAATCTTTTAACTAAAAAACAGAGTACTATGGATGATATGGGTGAAAAATTTAGTGATGTTGATTTATCAGATTAAGCAGATATAATGTATTATACACTAGCATTATATTTTGAAATTAATACAAATAAATAAAAATGAAGTTAAGGTAAACAGTACAATAAACTGATAAGAGTAATTGCTGATGTCTATTTTCCAAAATTATATCAAATACCATCAGAGCCAGGTATACAGCGCCAGATGAAGCAGCGCCAGCTAAAACAGCCTTCAGGCCATGGCTAGGTGAAGGTTTAATAAAAAAATATACAGAGAAACAAGTTGATTATGTTTGGATGAGTGATCTTAGAGATTTTATCGATCGATTAGCAGTAATTCATAGAGAAGAATTTGCTGGAAATAAAAATTATCATAATGAAAAAGTAGATATAACACAGGTGTTATGTAATAAATTTGGTGATTTTATGATCAACATTCCAAAAGGAATTACATAGCAGGTTAGGTTTCTGAATAACTTACCACATACATTTTGGGAAAGTGAAAAATTTGGAAAATGCTTAGTAAATACATTAATTAACGAAATTCCGTTAAAAATACATCATCCAGGCCATAGGTTTCATTGCCTGGGAACCAAACTAGTTGAAAGATTATCTAGAGGAGATCAAGGAGTAAATCCATTAGATGAAGCACACCAAAAACATGATATTGCCTGTAGAGATAATAAATATTTACAAAAAAAGACATGAAACAGATAAAGAACTTCAGTCACCTGCAAAAGAAGGAATGCATGATTCCAGCACTTCATTAGGGGGAAAATTAGGAGCAACAGTGGTTAGGAGAATAATGTATGGAAAGAGAACATTAGGTATTGAACTTGAACTATGTGTAAATGGTTGGGGATTATAAAAATTTCAATAGCACCATTTCAGTGCTACCCAAAAATATTAATTCTCATAAAGTTTTTTATCTACATAAATGTATAACATTAGCATTGATTACACTTTGCTACCTAGTTGCATGACTAAACCAACAGCTACAGCTGGAGTAAAAAGATTGCAAAAATAATCCATATGAATCCTAATGCATTAAGTAATTTTATATTGAAAAACTTGCTAAGCAAATAAAAATAAAATACTTACAATATGTTTATATGATTGATGAATTACCTAAACATCCTAGAGAATATGAATCTGGAATAGTTACTTTAGATACATATATTAATCCTGGCACACATGGGATAGTGTATAATAGTAGTATATAATAGTATAATTATGTAGATAAAAAAATTGTGTTTGATTCATTTCGATGAAATATTTATAAAGAAGTGGTTAAATATCCTGGCTCAAGTCAGCTGTACTACAATCAACAACAAATACAATATTTTAGTCAAGTAATTTGTGGGCATTTGTGCATATTTGTGTTATAGCTATATTTGCTAAGCACAAGTTTAATGATATTTTAAATTTAATAAATAGACTTTTTTGGGAATAAGCTGGAGTTGCAGATTCAGATGTCTGGAGACTACCTTGGCTGTTGCCAGCCTGCAATGATCAATGAACCAAATATAGATTTAAAAGAATTTGAAGCAAAAAGTATCCAAAAATAGAAAATTTAATCAAATTATTTCATAAAGAATTACAAGGTATTTTAAAGTAACTAAAGGATGTATTGATTTCAGTGGTAGAGTGTTAGTAGATTGGAGTAGCCAATAAGCAGTTGCGATGCAGTTACCACACAATATTTAGAAAAATGCTATGTTACAAAACCTGAATATACAAGTGTTCTGACACAATGCAATAATTATATCACTAGAACATACTTAAATGAAAAGTTTAATCAACTTCACAGTGATAACTATTAAACCTTTGCAAATTACTTTACAAAAAAGGAAGTAGAAAAAGCTTTTACACATTATTTCTCAAAGACAGTTTTAACTCCACACCTAAGTCAGGTAAGCGATCTTCGAGATTGCATGACAAACATATACTTAAATATAAGTTAGTTAGAAGTGATGAAAATTTAGTGCACATATTTGTGTATGATGTAACAATCAAGAGATTTATTTTGTATGGAGCCAATGTGAATGCTGACCCGGCATCTACTGATTTTAAAATATACATAAAAATACTTGATGTCCATGAACTACAAATTTCATATCCAATTGCATTCAATAATCCATCACTTGAAACTGAAAGATAAAATATTTATATCTCTAAATCAATCTATTAAAACCATACTTGTTTCAGGTGAATTACTTATGTTTGGAGAACTGGTTTTAGAATCAAATGATGATGATAGAATGGAATAACATTTTATATTTTATTAAATTTTTAATCTACATAAGTTGCCATATCTACTGATTGAAGGGAAAAAATCCTGACACTCGTAATCCTCACAGAGTAACAACTAAAAGTGGATGACAGATGATTGCAGGTCTTTGTACAATTTGTAAACCTAGAAAGAGTACATTCGTTAAAAAAATTTGTAGGCGAAGCAATTGTTAATTACATAAACCGATGAGAAAAACATTTTAAAAGAAGAAATATCATTTCTTTTGACATTGAAGATTTATGACAAGTTGATCTAGTAGAAATGGATCCTGGTAACTTAAAAGGAATTTCAAAAATAAATAAAGGACATAAATATCATTAACTATAATTGCAATTGTTTCAAAATTTGCTTCGGCCATTCTGGTTAAAGGTATAACAGATAAGAATGTAGTCATTGGTTTTGAAAAAAATAAATTTACAAACAGATAATGGTAAGGAATTCTATAATAAAGATTTTCAGGAGCTGATGCAGAAATACAGTATTAATCATTAATAAACTATTTCTGAATTAAAAGCATCTATTGCAGAAATATTTAATAGAATGCTTAAAGGAAAGGTGTGGAAGAGATTTAGACATCAAGGAAATTATAAGTTGTTTAAATTAGTCCAAAATCTAGTTGATGAATATGATAGCACTAAATATTCGACAATAAAAATGAAAACAGTAGAACCAAATGTTGTTGTATCTAATAATGATGCTAAATTTAAAGCAGGCAGTAAAGTTAGAGTTAGTAAACATAAAGGAATTACCGTAAAAGATTATAGAACAAATTGGTGAACAGAAATTTTTGAAACTGAAGATGTCATTAATTTTAATCCAATCACATAGAAACTGAGAGATTTAAACAGTAAAAAAGTAAAAGGAAATTTTTGTGGGTCTGACTCACAGAAAATTAATTCGCCAGATGTATATTTAGTTGGAAATGTTCATAAAAAAGAAAGGAGATAAATATTATGTTAAATGGTTATAATTTGGTAATTCACATAATATTTGGGTGAATAAAAGTAATGTTACTTTAAAAAAGTTCGACTCTGTAATATGTTGGGTCTACATAGTGATTTTAAAACTGATTTGTTAATAAGATTTGTGTCTAAATGTAGATGCAGCTGCTGTTACACCCAAATTCTTCACAATTTTTAATATGTTATGAAAGATATCTTATATTTTGAAAAAGTTGAATTAACTAAAAGTACTTTCTGTAAAAATTAATATTATGATTGAGTTATTCTTTCATTTTATTGCACAGGTTGATTGAGTTTTGTTTATATTCTATTCTTCTTAGTCCTTCACAACTTGATTGTGTACCTAAAAGTACATTTAATCTTGTTTGAAGTTTTTTCTTTGACATCTACTCACATAGTAATCGTATTCAAAGTCATTACCAAATAATTGTCAAGTAAGAAACATATTTTTAAAATGAATATCTACAGCTGACGTAAATACAGTTGGTTGTAATTCATTTATTTGTTCTACAAGAACTTCCGCTAATCAGCTGAAGTTTCGAATTTTTTCTCTTCTTTTTTTCAGCACACATATAGTCATTTCTTTATCAGTTTGTAAATCTTCAATTTGTTCATGTAAATTTTCAGTTATTATTTGTATTGACCGGTTTTCTAATGGAAAGCAAAACTTTGTGTACACCAAATTTTGATAATCTATCTTCTTTTTCTTGGGAATTAAAAATAAACGAGTGGAAACCAGCTTTATTGATATATATAGTTTTTACATTAATTTTCTGGAGGTCTGTTCTAGATACAACTGGTAAATATCTACATTGCATCTTATCATTATCATAAACATTATTTATAATAGTATATTTTGTGTTTTCACTGTCTAAAATTTGAGCCACATCTTTAGCCTTAAACCATGGATTATTATGTTTAATATTTACCAACAAGGCCTCATTACTATTATATGAAAGTATGTTGTAGTTATCAATAAATTCAAATACATTCATCGAAATGGGTGTATTTGGAATTGCTGCCATTTAATAGAAACTTTTTATTATATGTTTTTGTTTAATTTAATTTGATAAACTTGATTATTAATAAAAATAGTAACAGGATACGAATTTAGTATGGTGAATGATTCGTTCACATTTAAATTTTCATTACCTCTTAACCTAGGGTAAAATATTTTTCATATTATGTTAGATGTTATGTCTTACGTTTTCATATTTTTTAATGAAAATTCTTATATATAAATGTATCGAGCAATGCGATTGAGAAAATTAACACTTTCACAATTTCTGTCTATAAGTTCATCTGATGATGATGAAGATACAGTCTGTAAATTCATAAATCAATTAACTGATAAGAATGTGAATTATTTATCCAATCTAAATGGTGAAGAAATCTGTAATTTTGATTAATAGTTTGAAACACAGATTATTGTGTAAAGTTTATTCGTAAAATATTCGCTACTTCATTCCATACTTTAAGCCTTCCCTTAAATTTATATGCCTTTGATTCGATAAATATCTAACACAGTAGTTTTTGTTTTATGTGTTTTATTTCCAATCTTCAACTACAGTACATACAATTTTGTTCAATAACAATTGGATAAAACTCTATACGTTATTCAAATCTTACATCCAAATATATTTTACTTTTGTGAGAATTTATTAAAATCAATATCTTAGTATATTCACAGAATAAGTTGGTATAATGTTTTAGATTATTAAAGTTTATTTAATACACTGCTTTCTCTTTATTGTCTTTATGCAAACCAAAATATTTTCCAACCATTTTGTCAACAACTTTATAATTATAACGGTCTTGAATTAACACACAAAATAATTTATCATCATCTAATCTGACACTACTATATGTAGAAAATCTATCTTTTATATATAGTTTAGATGTAGGAATATAAATAATCTCTTCTTTCTTCATTTCTATTACATTATTTACTAGACCTTTTAAACATAACCACTCTGTCTCCTTTTCTTCCAGTTGTTGTAATTGTTGATTTTGTTGTTCTTCAATTTTTAGTTTCTTTCAGAACTCAATGACCAGTTGTTCTTTTTCTTGTTCTGATCTGTATTTAATATAGTCAGGTAATATTTTGTCTAAAGTAATATAATATCTTCTTATTTGTTTACTATTCTTATTACTCATCATCATAATCAGTACTTTAAACTCATCAACTGTTAATAATATCCATTTCTATATAGTTTGTATTGTTGCCCCAGATGATGATTACACGAATATTTTGTCAGGATTTGTAAGCGGTGGGTCCTTGAGGTATGGTAATATGCGAACACGAGAAGTAAGTTTAAACAGTTTTATTAACAAAGGCGGATTATAAAACATGCACGCTACACGCAACCATCATCACTGTGTCTGACAGCCTAACACCGACTAATTATGGTTGTATTGAAAGGCTCCATGGTTAGCTAAGAACAAAGACTGCGCACTGCGGCCAGCAGCTAGTGGCATAATCCCCATCGCATTGCGACCAGACGCGTGTCTACTGACCAAGCAAATTGTCATTATTCCAGACAGGTCGGCTGGGGAGTGCATGTTAACGTAATGTACGGCTGCACAAAATCCGTAGAACCTTACACTTTTCTACCAGATAGTGTTAATTTTTTATTTCACCATTTATATATTCTTATTCTAGGGTTAGAGGATTATAGTGTTTTATTATAATGAAGGTAATATTATTTTGTTTGAGAATGGGAATATAATGCGTTTTATTTGGTTTATTTCTTTCAGGGTGCAAACTTTCGTACCCTGGATTATTATCCCAATTTTCATAAATAAATCATAAAATATTTTTAGTAATCAATACACTTTTCGTTACAAATAAAGGAATCCAAATATCTGTAAGCTAACTACCTAAATTTAGCTGACAGTGTTTCTTTTGAATAAATTAAAATATATTTACCATAGATGACTCAGTATTAGATGTGTTTGCCACAGCTATCATTTAAAGAAAATAATTTTTGATAGATTTTCTAATATTCTAAAGGAAGTGGATTACTGAGATGTATTTCTTTGAAATATATATTTTGTTTGAGAAATTCTGGATACAACCTTTACTTATCATTAAAATTGTCGCAGACAAAAAATTGATTCTGGGAATATCATATATAATACACAACATATAACTTGACAGATTTCATCTTTCTAATAAAAAATAATTCTTATAAATGGGGAGTCTACAAGCCCTAAAATTCAATGAATTAAGAGCTGGAGAAAAATGACTAGGAATAAAGAATATTCCAAACAGAGAAAACAGCAACTTATTGATCATCTCTCTGAGACTATCACACTGATTGTGAATGAACTTATTAACAATAACAATAATATTCACAACACTAATGAGGTGAATGAAGTAAGAGCTAAACAACAACAACTTATACAGGTTATTAAGTTCTGATCAACTATATGAATTGTAGTTAATAAATGAAAAATATGGAGATATAGCTGTTGATTATATTAACCCTCGAGCAGACACGCTTATGTATAAAGTGTGCCAACCAAAAATAAAATGATTTTGTGCAGTTCCATTTTTGTTTCACAACTGCCAACCTATAACTATTCCTTCAGTATTGCTTCAGGTAACACAGCAATAAATTGTGTTGTCGTATGTCCAAGTGAGCAGCAGTAATATAAAATACAAAGCGAGATAGACGAGAAAAATTTACTTTCAGTTAAAAAAAATTACCCCATTTATGAACTAGCAACATAATGCCACATCGACACAGTTGTCTATGATATAATTAGTAACTGAAAAAGTAGTTGACAGACATCTGATGCAACTGCACTGCTTTATGCTTCAGATGTGTTATTACTGTCTCTTTAACACATGTCCTTGACAAAAGAAAGTTTATTTAATAAAACAGTAATTTAGCTTATATTGTGTAAGTTCATTTTCTTAAATTGTGATCAGTTGTTTGAGGAACAATATTAGGTAATAAAGTATCTATATCTCGCTTTTTTCTTCTGTTATTCCCATAGCAGTATCAGTTCTTCAATTTAAATTTCTATATCTTCACCCTTAATTTTGTTTATGTATACCAAGTGAGTTATTTGATTTTTAATTTTATATTCTAAATGTTTACTAATTGATGCTAAAACTTCTTCATAATCATAATCAAGGTAACATTCCGCCATCGCATTTTTTATTTATGATTAATGAATATAGACCAGGTTAATTAATAAAATTAGTGTGTGAATGCCGGAGTAACGAACTTTTACCCATCAAATCCTTACACTTTTTCCTATATTTTTCTCAAACCCAGAAAAATGCGTATAACCAGAAGCAAATAAGACACACACTCAGACAGACTGCGCCAAGAGAACAAGAAGAAGAAACAGAAGAACACAAGTCATTGACGTGCATTCCGTTTGTCGGAAACACCTCAAGGAAAATCGGCAGAATCCTGGGGAAACACAATGTGAAATGTGTATTCCGACCCCCTGCAAAAACCTTGAGTCTACTAGGTTCAGTGAAAGATGACTTAGGCCTTCGAAAACCACGTGTTTATCAAATTCCCTGTCAGTGCGGAAAATCATACATTGGAGAGACAGTCCGCACTGTAGAAGAGAGGTGCTGTGAAGACAAGCGCCATACTGAATTAAGCCATGCCACTAAATCAGCCGTGGCTGATCATTGTATAAAGACTGGCCATACTATGGACTATGGAAAAACAAAAATACTCTGTCAATCCTCCTACTTCTGGGTCTGCGTTACTAAAGAGGTCATTGTAATCCGACTACAGGACGATCTAATTAATCAAGACAGCAGCCTTCAACTTAGTCAGGCTTGGAACCCTGCACTCAGCCTGGAGAGAAGGATGCGGTCCCAGAGATCGAGGACCGCCCCTGACGGCGGCAGCAGGGAGACTACAGACCTCAGTTCAGATCGAGGCGCCGCTTCCCCCACCACCTCCAGTAGCCGCCGCGCCGGCCGCACCAAAGACACCAGGAGAGGAACGGTGGAGGGGGCAACGGCTACTATATATAGGGCACCGAGAGGAACAGCACAGCATTCGTCAGGAACCACCTAAAGATGGCAGCGTGTACATCTACCGAAATACTGTGGGGAAATTACGACGCTAACCGGTCAGATACCAGAGAACTGTTCAAATTGGATATACGTAGGGAAAACTTCAGATCGCATCTCAAGATGATATCTACAGTGTTCAAAACTTGTATGGTAAAAAAGGTATTGATACCAACACAGCCGGAAAATGTCCTGTTGTTTCACCTGAACTAGTTGAACCTATATGTGAAACTAAGAAATGTGTCCAGTTATTGCTTGTGAATGGAATTTTATATGTTTTTTTATCGAAGGTGGGTGTGGACAGGTAACGATATGAATTCCCAGCAAATAACTAACTGGTTACAAGATTTACAAAAAATATATGGAATATATCCAAGACCAAGTGAGTAGTTGTTTTAATTGTTGGGGGTATGATATATATGATAAATTTGAATACACTGTAATTAATTTCAGGATATCCAAAACCATTTTCTAGTGCAGGATTACGTCAAAATTTTAAATTAAATGGTGTAGTGAACATATATTTAGGTAAAACATGTATATTCTTTAATGAACTTTTCTATGCAGAGATTGATGAATGTAGTTTTAAGAATAAAATATGTGGTCGTATAACTAGAGAATTTTCAGGAGCGCCTACTGGAATTAATTCTTCATTTAGATTCATTAATGGATTGTTCTATTTTTCAAGGATGATACTGTCTATGAATATAATGAATTCACAAAAAAGTATTTAGAGCTGGTACAACTGATTTATCTTTATTTGGTATTGAGTGTAAAAAACATCGGGATTAGTTCCGCATGTTAAGAGGTATATTTCAAAAACTAGAAAATTTTACTTTTCCTAACAAATTTCTTTTCCACATAACTGGAACTCATAAAGCACTAGTTAAAGCAGTCCAAATTCTGTAAATATCGTAACACTGAGAAGTCAATTGATAATTTTATTTCCAGAAATACTCAAAAGACAGTCACAGAAAAATGTGTAGGCAATGTGTGTCATGTAAAAGGGTAGAATGGAAACGAATTCCTTGTGTGTGGAAAAAATATTTGTATATACTATTATAAATATCATTTCCAGTGAATTCCAATGAACATTCGAAAATATTGCTCTCGATGATAAAAGATGAAAGTTGGTGTAGGTACATTTTTAATAGACACACTTTTGAAACAATTACTCTATTTTGATGATGAAATTTTCGCAACCAATGAGGAAAAACCATAGAAAAAGATATTTCGATTTTGGGAAACACAAAAATAGAAAAACAGTAATCAATACCTCGCCAGTAAAGCATTTGCAGACATATAAATTCCGAGAAGAAGCTAAACTTGCTTGGCTCAAACCTCCACTTGAACACATCGGAGCCAAAAATTATGAAAATTGTGATAGACGATCTAAAAATACACCATGGGATGAAAGTAGCTTTTAAAGTTTTTGTGAGTAGCAATTGAAGACAAGTGAAAATATTATGGAATTTAAGTTCCATACACAGAACTAAAGGATCCCAAATGAAAGAGAGCTGACTGTAATGGTTAAGACTGATAAATGAGATATTTTATCGAGAATGACTAATTTTCAAGCATGAGGATCAGGTTTGACTTTGAACAGAATTGTTGATTTCAAATTAGGCATTAATGGATACATTCCACTGAGAGGATCGTCTTACATCGAATTACCAGATAAAAAAATGCGTTTATTAGTGTAAAAAATAATGATCAAAAATTTTTTCTGTGCGCTATAAAATGTGTATTATCGGAATATCCTTTAAATAAAAATGCAGAAAGAGTATCAAAATATAAAAATGACGGTGTTGATCTTGAGCAGAAATTTGAAAATTTTCAGTTTCCTGTAGTAATTAATAAAATTTCAACAACTGAGACCAGAATTAATGTCTATCAGCGTCTCCTCATTTGGCGAAAAATATCAAATATATCAACTAAAAGTTACGGAATGTATGAAAGAGAAACCTGTACACCTCCTTTACTTCAAGAATGGAAGTAATTCACACCATCGTTGTATAAAACATTTATGTAACTTTGTTTCATGTCAAATTTGAAAACATGAAGACGTAAAATTTATTTGTGATACATGTTTACTCCACTTCAATAGTAAAGAAAAATTAGATAGTCATGCACCGAAGTGTTTAGTTAACAAGCCTTCAAGAGTAGAATTACCAGAGAAAGGCACAGATCTACATTTTAAAAGTTATTGGCATACTCAAAAATTCCATTCGTCGTTTATGCCAATTTTGAAAGTTTGCTCATAATCATGGATAACTGACAACGAAACCCATGAGAATCATACACTTTGAAGTATCACAAGCATGAATAAAGTGGTATTTCTTACTGTATCAAATATATTAATGCACATTATAAAGGCCAGTCGAATACAGAGAACCAAACTGCCATAAAAAATTAAGTGAATGTATGTAACAAAAAGCAAAAGATATTGGGAGAATTTATTCTCAAATTGGAGAAATAAGACCACTAACTCCTGAAGAACAATCACGACATACAGGATCAAAAATTTGCACACTGTGTATGTGTTACTACTTAGAGGAAAATAAAGAGGTTCACCATCATTAGACTTAATGGGAAAATGTTTAAACATGTTATGTAATAATTGTAATCTAAAACCGGCACATGCAAGTTTTGTACCAATTTATTTACTCAATTTATCTTGATATGTCTCACATCTGTTCAAAATAGAACTTGGGTATGATAAAACACAAATTCATTTGATACCCAACAGTGAAGAAAGATACATTACTTTTGGAAAGATGACAGAAAATTTTAAGACGACATTTATGGATGCATTTAAATTTATTGCTTCTTCACTTCAAAAATTTTCATCAAATTTGAAAACGAATCAAATGAAAAACATTAGTAAATTTTTTGCAGAAGATTAATTGCATCTAGTCATGTGGAAAGCTGTCACTCCATATCATTACATGGATTCTTGGAAGAAATTTCAAGAGACGCAGGTTACTGCAAAAGAAAAACTTTACAATAAACTAAATGATTGTGAAATAAGTGAAGAATATTATAAATATGCAAAATTAATCTGAGAAAAATTTAATATCAAAAATCTTGGTGAATTCATAATATGATTCTTAAAACCGATGTATTGTTATTGGTTGATGTGTTTGAAAATTTTAGAAATATTTGTATAAATGCTTATGATTTATCTCCATCTTGGTATTTTACTACACCAGGATTTTCTGGGGACGTGATGCTGGAAATGTCTAGAAAACCACTCGAATTATTACATGATAATGATATGATTATTGTGGTTGAAAAAGGAATAAGATGTGGCATATCACAGTGTTGTAAAATACATAGAAAACCAAAAAACAAATATGTGAAAGATTATGATGTCAAAAAGATAACAAATTTTTTATAATATTTAGATGCAAACAATCTGTATGGTTATGCTATGAGCCAGTATTTACCATGTGGTGGATTTCAATGGGATAACCCAGATTCTTTTGATCATGCAAAATAAATCTACACATGGAATTACATTTGAAGTAGATCTAGAATATCCAAACAATTAAAGGATTAGCATAAAGATTTATCACTTGCAACAGAGAATAAGCTTGTACCTAACACTAAAGTAAGCAAGTTGTTGACTACTCTGGCTGACAAAAATAATTATGTAGTTCGCTACAGAAATCTTAAATAATACATGTCTCTAGGAATGAAGATAACAAAAATACATAGAGTCTTAAAATTTAACCATTCTGACTTGTTGAAAAAGCACATAGATTTACATACAGAAATGAGTACTAAAGCAAATCATGATTTTGGGAAAAATTTCTGCAAATCCAAAATACAATTGTTTTTTTGGCAAGGCCTTGGAAAACATACAAAAGAGAGGGGATATAAAATTAATGTCAGATAAAGAAAAATGTGATAAATTTGTAGCAAAGCCAAACATTAAAGGAAGAACTATGTCTAATGAATAATGTTTTTGCTATCAATATGAATAAGACGAAAATCACTTTTAATAAACCCTTCTGTATGGACATGAGTATACTTTATTAAGTAAAGAACTGATGTATGATTTTCACAATAGAATTATAAAACCAAAATATGGAAAAAATATTGAGTTATGTTATCAAGGTGTGGACAGTTATATCTACAATATAAAAATGAAAGAATTTTATAATGACATGAAATCTATGATTGATCACTTTTATACAAGTGATTATCCAACTCATAATCTTTATGGTATTCCGCAAGTAAACAAGAAAGTTTTAGGAAAAATGTTGTATGAATCTAATAGAAAAAGACTGGAAGAATTCTGTTGTTTGAGAGCAAAAATATATTTTTATTAAGTTGATGAGAATGAGGAGAAAAAATCAAAAGGAGTGAAGATATATGTTGTTAAAAATAAAATAAGCTTAGAATATTATAAAGATTGTTTGTAAACCACAGAGAGCACGACAAAACAATTAATATGATTCGAAATGAAAAATATGAAATCTACAGAATTGAGGTAAACAAGAAAATATTGGGTCTTCATGATGAGAAAATATATATTTTAGAAAATAAGATGCAGACATTACTAATTATTGTCATCTTCATCATAAACAATATTTAAAATTCTAATAAAAATTTTCTATATAAATGGAAGCTCTACTGAAGGAGCTTAACAATGTAAGTAGCTCTAAAGAGTTTGAAAAATAAATGAGCTAGAGGTAGCTGTGTTGTATAACGTTATTGACTGTGAATATTTGAATACTAGATATGAAGAGAAAATATGTTTCAAACTAGGTCATGAATTTGAAGTTCTTTTGCCAGAGAGACATTTAAAAATAATTAGTAGTAGGGATTTTCAATTACTTGAAGTAAGGTATATTAAATTGAGAAATAAGGGGATGAAGAAACATAAAAATAATAATGAATTTTATGATCTGGAATTTCTAGTTTGAAAAAAATTATGTCTTTAAAATTTATAATCTTTAAATGGACATTACCAAATAGCTAAGGGAATGTGCAGGATGTCGGAATAAAAAGAAAATACTGAAGAATTTTATAAAGATAAATACCGAACGGATGGGTATTGTAGTGTATATAAAGAATGTAAAAAATATTGAGAGAAAATTAAAGTTACATGTGAATGTGGGAGATGTATAGTCAAGAGTATATTAAAAAACAATGGAAAAATATTAATTCGAAAGAGTCTTGCAGATGTTGAAGAAGAAAGAATTAGGAAAATTTTGGGTGTATAAGATATAAATGTAATAAGAGGGTTTGTTTCCCTCATCTTCGTATATTCGAATTTTTTATACAATCAATTTTTTTCAGAAAACGTGAAGTTTTTTCTTACATGCACCTTTTCAGAGAAACGGATTTTTTATAAAGAAAATAGTGAGCCATAATTGAAAAAGTAGGGATAGTAGTGAATAAGTGAAGATTCTGGGTAAGTTTTTTTACATGAAAGCGAGTGAGTGAACGAGTGAGCAAGTGAACGAGTGAGCGAGTTTTCTTATAAAAAAGAACCAGAATCTACTCTTATTCACTACTATTATCTCAACAATATGTACCCTAAATGGTGGATAGGACATTTTGGTTACATTCGATAGCCAATAAGATCAGACGATTTTATGCACTTGAATTTTTTCTTTTGGGGTTACATCAAAGCCAGGGTTTATGAAATGGGACTTGAAAATCCAAATACGTTAAAAGAACGAATATGGTATGCTTGTGCATCAGTATCTGCAGAAATGTGATGAAGTGTCCATGTTAATATCGAGAGGTGCTTACATCAATACATCCAATAAGGCGAACATGCATTTGAGTATTTGTGTTATGAAGAATGCAATTATAAAGATCTGTCAGTCCATAATATAGGTTTAAAAGATCATCATTTATGGTATTCCAGTACATTCACAGTTCTTTATTCCAATCAAGCATATGATACTATTGATGTATTACTGCTAATTGCGAAGCACAAATTGCTGTATTATATGTTGCTTACAAAATAACTGTCACATGGCGATAGGCCTTGAAACAAATAATTAATGTGGTTTGGCACTTGTGCATATTGTTTCGCTCATGGACAATCATTCTTTTACACAGACACCATTCTCGAGCCAAGAAATCCAACCCAGCACCTCTCCTACAGAAAGCAAGTTTCCTAGCGATGAGCTATAGGAACAGTTATAGCTGTAGAGTGTTTGCTTTGAAGCACTGTTCTTACGTTTAGCAGGGTCTTCTTTCTGTTGGTACATATCTCCTATTACCATTCTGCTTAGGCAAACATTTCAGGGTCTGTGGTATCCAACATTAACTACCATCAATGTGGCCAACTTGTTCTGTTGCTATTATTGCTACTTGAATAGAAGAACAACTACAGATGAATATCTGCTTACAAATGTTACAGAGTCCATAGATAATTTGAGTCAGTACAAATATTTTACTAGAATAGGCCTGAAGAGTGGTTACCATCAATTGGAAGTAGTGCCAGAGGACCGACCAAAAGCTGTATTTACAATGGCATAGGGCCATTACCAGTACCTACAAGTGCTGTTTGGTGTAAAGAATGCACAGGCCATGTTTCAACAGTTTCTGAATGGCGTTTCAAGAAGTTTAAAGCCGCAACAATGCATTTATTTTGTAACGTGGTGTCAGCAGCCAGGTGATAGGACGTAGTCAAAGCCAAGAAGTAAATGTTAAGGAACACCCAGTGGCACTTGAATAAGGATGAGAAGAATTACTCACTCCCAGAAGAGGAAATGTTAAGGCTGATAAATGGCATCATGTTCTTCAGGTGTTATCTATATGGCAATAAATTCGAAGCATTGATATACAATATGGGGTTAAAATGGTAGGTTTAAAGGGTCCACAAGCAGGGTGACATGGTGGGTATTGAAGCTAAGTAAATTCGACTTTAAACTGATTCACAAACCAGTGAAGAAAATGAATAAAGCAGATGGACTGATGAGGAAAACTGGCATGATAAGACCTTCTGGAATGGCAACAAGCACAGCATGCTGGCGCAAACTGCGAGCTATTCAAAACACTTCCACAGTTCGCCATTCACTATTGCTTGTTATGTAGGGCAATGAGGCTTGGGTCATGCATCATAGCGGCTACTGCACTGCAGGTGGAACTGTTTAAAGAAGCACTTGATCACATGTTACCTGGACATGGAGGACATAAGATATCAGATTGCAGAGTAGCCGAGTATTATTGATGGAAAGTATGGAGACAGGATGTGGGCCAGTATGCGAGAAATTGTATGCCACCAAGTAATGTGCAGACTTAAGTCATCAGAAAGTGCCATGTCAGAGGTTGCCAAAGGCAACGAAACCCTCCAAGATGATTTGGATGGATATCTCAGAGCTGTTTATGTAGATACCAGTGGGAAACTGCTACGTTTTCACTATTATAGATAATTTCTGCGACATGTTGTAATGATCACCATTCCATATCAAATCAGCAAAGGAGCACAATAGCACATGTGGTGGTAAATAACCGATTACTGAAGTTTGGTATCCCTGAGATCAAGTATCATTCATCACAGTGCCAACATCATGTCAGCGCTAGTGAAACAGTTGTGACACATGCTAAACACATTTTAACTAAGAACTAGCCAATTGCATCCACAGGCTAACAGAATGGTGGAACGTGTTTACCGAATGGTTGATAAGATGCTGAGATATTATGTCAGTTGTCACCATAATGATTAGGATATTTACTTACTGTGTGTTGTGGCAGCGTATAATTCGAAATTACATTACAGTACTTGTCTCTCGACACATGAGGTGTGTATAGAAAGGAATTATATCGCCTTTTGAGATTATTAAGCCAAAGCTAGGAAAATATGGGTAACATGTACCAAACTTTGCAAGAATGTTGAAGGATGCATGGAAGGGAGTCATGAAGGCCAACACTAGGGCAGTCGAGTGACAGAAGAAAATAGTATGACAAATTGCTAAATTTCCAGAGCATCAGGTTGCTTAATGGGTGATGTTAACTAGCCTGTACACCCCAATGGATAAGATGAAGTTTATCACACAGTACCAGGAACTATCTCAAGTTGTGGAAATAACGCTGCTACTGAATGCTAAATTGCATTTGCAGCGTGGACAATCATCGTCCATGTGGCTTGCATTTTCTTTTAAACATGCTCCAGATTCCTTGGTGCATGTATGAGCACCATCACCTGAGAAGTAGGTAGGGGGGCAAAGGGGAATAGAGAGGTGGAAACGCTCGTGTGAGCTGTACGGGAGATGCCATACACACTGAGGTCGAGAATGCAGAGGCATAAGCTACCATTTTCTTACGAAATGGATTCGCATTTTGCAAATGCTGATGGGCACCAGTTTTTTTCTGCAAATAAAATTTGTGCAGGACTGGCCCTCGAACCTGCTTTTTAAGAACAGTTGCCTTAATCACTTTTTCTCTAAGTCGCATAATATTTGTTGTAGCGATAAAAATTAGCAAACAACCAAATAAAGTTGGAAAATCAGTAAAAGTTCATGTAAATACACACCTCATTTCATCATATTACCTTTCAAACGTAATATGTATGAAATCATAAGGCTGGTGTTGAACAAAATATAAATTAAAAAAGATGAAGGGGACCTCGATCCAGTGATTTACTGATTATGACGCTTTTTTTCTTCGTAACCACTTTTTTCAGCTGCGACGGTATAGTGTATTCTATTTTAGAAACTAACAAACAAAAGATAAACACTAGGAGACGCTATACATAGTGTAAGATCTTTCCTGATCCTTGTTTTATTAATTTTTGTTTTACGTGATTAACAAACGGCTACAATAGTAGGCCACATGGAAAAGGAAACAAATAAGGGTGCAGGTGCAAAGCCATCTGTGAACAAAACTGTTTACGGAAAAATGCTTAGAAGATAAAGAGAAAAAAAAGTTAAGGAAACTAGAAAGACTTGCGCCAAGGTCCACATTGTCTAGCCCTCTGAACAACGCCCTTTCTATCTTTGGAAGGAGGATGGGGTAGATTCCAGCTCTTGGGTGGTGTGGCGAAAATACTCTAAACAGTTCGCGAAAGTGATGCAATAGTGCTGATGTCGGTGAAGGGTGTAGTGTTGTACGTAGAGACGTGTCTAGAAGTCCACTGGATCGATGATGTCGTCCCAGGAGTGGTAGTTGTTGTCCATGCCACTGACCCATGTGATTGTGTGCACTTGAGATGATGGAAAATTGTAGTAGTAGAACAAACTATATTTCAGCGCATTTTGTTAATGTGGGTTGCCTACATTAGGGGCAGGTATGCACTCAGGGGCCAACATATTGTTCTCCTTTGATTGACAGGTACTTAAGCTATAATTCTCCTTTGATTGACAGGTCCATAACCTATGGTTCTCCTTTGATTGACAGGTACTTAAACTATTGTTCTCCTTTGATTGACAGCTCCTTAACCTATTGTTCTGCTAAAAGGATCCTTCCTTCTGATTGACAGGTCCTTAACCCATTGTTCCATAACCCCTCCCACTCCCCTCCCCCCTCAGGTAACCACCAACTCACCCCCTCACCCTCACCCTTTCAGGTCTGAGTTATTGGAATACCGCCTCTCACTCTTATCGGTTTGGTTGATTACATACTGAACTTGATCAGTTAATTAACATCTCCCCCTCAGGTAAATCACCCCCCCTCCCACCCTTCCTCCCACAAACTGGAGGGAAAAAGACTCAGTTGACCTTTGTACCACCCCATGTTGCATTTTTGCCAAATTTATTCAAGATGGTGGATCCAAGACGGCAACGATAGATATGGCAACGTCGCAATGACGTCATGATGGGAAGGTCAAATTTTGGTGGGAAGGTAGTTCAATTGGACTACCTCTACTAACCTAACCCTTCACTCCCCCTTCCCCTTCCCTACCCCAGAAAACGGCGGTAAGTTCAAATTCCAGCAGGACAATGCAACACACCACAGCTACCTCGCCTAACCTAAGAAAATGGCGGGAAAAAGAGCACTTGGGTTACCTCCACTAACCTAAGTCATCCGACTGCCACCTATTTCTAGCAATTGATGGGAATAGGACCCAGCCTGTGCTGGATAGGATGGATGTAAGTCTTTATTTTGCAGGCAGTCTTTTTTAAACACTTAGAGGTAGTACCTCCATCCAGCGTGTTCACCATTGGGTCTGGAGTCCAACTGACCTAAAGTGCGCGTCATATATCTTGGCGGCCGAGTTTAGGTTCGTTCTGCGCATCTGACGTCACAAAACACAGTCAGCCAATGAACAGAGAACGACGTTGCCTGATCTCGACAGCAGTGCAGAGCACGGACGAGTGTCTTCAGTTTTAGAAACATTCAGTCATAAATAAAGTAATAGAACAAAAGCAATGTCTTGATAGCAGACTTTCTTTTACAGAAAGTTTGGAAAAAGCATTCTTTATACCAATTGCTTCATATTCTACTAATTAATTAAACGCCAGCCGCGGTGGTCTAGCGGTTCTAGGCGCTCAGTCCGGAACCGCGTGACTGCTACGGTCGCAGGTTCGAATCCTGCCTCGGGCATGGATGTGTGTGATGTCCTTAGGTTAGTTAGGTTTAATTAGTTCTAAGTTCTAGGGGACTGATGACCACCGATGTTTAGTCCCATAGTGCTCAGAGCCATTTTTTGAATTAATTAAACCAAACAAGCAATAAGACTCCTAATTCAGGCGATAGCAAGGAAAGGTGTTTGTTTCAATCTCACGAACTGCTTTTTCGCAATAAAGAACAGCGGTAATTGTTTATTTCCTATTGTACTTCGATGAAGTGTGAGTAATTCATAGTCATACCAACAGTGTTTGTAAGTAGTTGCGTGAGCTGTTAGAGTCCATATGGAGATACACTGTTTGATGAGCTGAGGTAGCGGAACGGTTAAAGTGTTGGGCTGCCATGTGAAAGGTTATGAGTTCAAACCTTGTGCGGTGCTTTATATTTTCTTTATTTAAAAACAATATTGGAGTGCCTTACTTCACGAATTTTATTCGTTTGAATGAAATTTCTAGTGCTTTGCCTCTTCAATAACTTTTTCGCTGCTGCAGACACGTGCTCCCCGCATTCCGCGCTGTGCGCGATTTTGTCATTACTGCACTTCTCGCCTGTGCAGACACATGGTGTTCCCACTGCTTTGACACACTTATCATTCGATTTCACAAAAACTATTTGGCAAAAAATTTGATTTTTACACGTCTTCTTGCCTGATACCTTCCCCCCATAAATGACTTAATTTTGTTTTGATGTGCAGCATTAAATGTAGCAAACCATTGCACGAAATTTTGGAGAGTTTGCAGAGGTAAAAGTCCATAGCGTATACTTTCCGTATGGTCGATTTTAGTTGCCACAATGTTGAGAATGAAATGTGGACAAGATACCTAAATTTCATACAATATTTACTGTATAACAATATCTCATTTAATTTAAGTACCACATAGGTGTCGTATGTAATATTGAGAAATATTCCGTCTTTCCCGACTGTAATAAAAGTTTTATATACACACGGCGCGTTTGGCTTTATTTTAAAGCACTTCCATCGGTGAAAGGTATGGCACATACACAATGGTATTCATGTTCTATTTCTTGTTTTTGTTCCACAGTCGCAGTTTTACCAATGGTATTGAAATATATCCCTCTTCTGCAACTGTAATAAGCAACTTATTTAGAGCAGATGCGTTTCTCTCTTTTGAAGCATCATAAGAGGACTGTATTTTGTGTCCTCCATTGCCAAGTCACCTTTCGTAGTTTTGTGCTGCCGTAGCACAATATTCAACGTTTGTGTTGACTCATCAGTGTTTTAGCAAATAAATGCTGTTTGTGTGTGCCACACACAAAATTATATTTGACATAGCTCTGAGCACTTCACTGACAGACGGTATATTCAAGTCGTAATGTTTTTGTAAGTCCACAGTTTTGTTTAATGTATTTTGTCTACTTCCTTTTGATTGATTGAAGTGCTTTAAAATAAAGCCAAACGTGCCCAGTGTATGTAAAACTTTTGTTACAGTCGCGAAAGGTGGAATATTTCTCAATATTACATACGACACTTATGTGGTACTTAAATTAAATGAAATATATAGGTATCTTGTCCACATTTCATTCTCAACATTGTGGCAACTAAAATCGACCATACAGAAAGTATACTCTATGGACTTTTACCTCTGCAGACTCTTCAAAATTTCGTGCAAAGGTTTACTATATTTAATGCTGCATAATAACTGCATTGAACATCGAAACAAAATTAAGTCATTTATGAGGGGAAGGTATCAGTCAAGAAGATAGGTAAAAATCTAATTTTTCAGCCAAATAGTTTTTGAGGAATCGAATGATAAAGAGTGTCAAAGCAGTCGGAACACAACGTGTCTGCACAGGCAAGCAGTGCAGTGACAAAATCGCGCACAGCGCGGAATGCAGGGAGCACGTCTCTGTAGCAGCGAAAGGGTTAATGCGGCCGTGGTGGCTTTACTTCATGAACTGCGCGCTCCCCCCTACACGTAAGCTTGCGAACTATGCTATACTATGGCGCTGCTCCTATTGGCGCGTGCGTCGTGTGCAACTGGCAACGCAGCAATCTCCAGCGTCTGGGCGGGCATGCGCGAGCCGCCAAGATAAAAGAATTGAACTATAGTACACAGTACCACTACCAGAGGGCACCGTCTCCCCTCATGTGACATAATCCAAGATGGTGGTCTGGAGGGAAAAAAAATGGTGGGACAAGGACTCAGCCTGCGCTGGTCTGCTGGAGAGAGGAAGGAGTGCAATTTATTTATTTTGGAAGAATTTATTTACAACACTCATTCTGACGTGCTTGGGGTCACAATACACAGTTTACAGACATGTACACTACTCATAAATTACCGAAATAACAGACCTGCAAGCTACTCATGAATCACCGAAATAATGCAGTACACTGATGGACAGACAAGCAAACAACTCGTAAATTGCCGAAATAATGCAGTACACAGCATACAGACATGCAAGCAACTCGCAAACTGTCAGAAAATAATGCTAGTATAGCACTATTCAAACATGCTCACAATGCTTACACAGCCAAAAATAATACAGTGCACAAACACTCATTGCACGTAAAAAACGCTTTCAAACTATCATCAACTGCAATGTATAAGAGGCTCCAATGCGTACATGTGCCGCAATCTTCGCAAGCCACCACCACAGCCAATGGCACCTAGCAGGTGAAAGTCATGTCTACAGTTAGAGGTCTTTGAGTGTTATGAGGTAGTGGCATCCCTTTAATACTTGACACCTGAGAAATTCCTGTCAAAATACGTGTTCACCTAGGTACATAGCTGCAATGTGGGTCCAGCACTAATAGAGATGTTTGCATAGTAGCTACAAGGTTCTCAACATTATACTGATGACACATGTATGTGTAAATAACAGGCAAGTCCCCCCTCTGGATGCACTATAGAGATGTGTTCCAGAATAACATCGACTGCTTTCTCCCTAGCAATCCTAATGGGACAGCCCATTCATCACTTAATTTACCAGTCAAACTGCCGCCGGTGTGGGAGCATCATCCACCATTGTTTTCTGCAAACAAGACTTCCAGCAGCAAAAAAAAACCATTTTGTAGAGATCGCCATATTGCACTGACAGTTAAACCCTACAAAAGTGCCCTACATACCGTCAAATACTTAAAGACTCTTAGTCAATTACACTGCTCTGTCACTGAGGATGGGAGCTTGAACATTAGAGTGTGAAACCGATCACCAACATTGCAATATATCACCAATACCGTGTCGATGTAGTAAACACACTATTCGTATCCTGCACCATACAAAATCGATCCCTTTTGCATCATTCATATAGCTATCGACCGCCAGACACTCAAACATATACCACGAAGACAGACAGCACGGTATGTACTCCTCGCAGCACTAGATATTTTCCCACAGCCAACAGTCAGAAGTCACCCGATTCTGACACTTGACCAGAGTGCCCTTGGTGGTCTGAAGTTACTCTCCGAACTGTTGTACAAAGACGGGTTCATTTCTACACCAATCTCCAGACTCTGGGGATTACAAGAACACATGTATTTTCACACATGGTTTGTTAGAATATTATACCATTTACATGATACTTCTCGATATCAAGCACATGGCAATATCGTTTGCATAGCATTATCGCTTGCACAACATAATTCCGAAGATTTAGACTGGAAAGTACTTCTCTAGAAACCCGAAACTTGAGCTAGGTGTAGCGTGCTATAAACCATTAAGTAACTAGAAACTTACCCCATTTGCGAAGAACATTATGTGAAAACTCAGAAAAAATAGAGGAAACTGATAATGACACTTGCGAATACCGATGTCTATGATGTAACAAAATATCTCTAAGCACTATGGGACTTAACATCTGAGGTCATCAGTCCCCTAGACTTAGAACTACTTAAACCTAACTAACCTAAGGACATCACACACATCCATGCCCGAGGCAAGATTCGAACCTGTGACTGTAGCAGCAGCGAGGTTCCGGACTGAAGAGCCTAGAACCGCCCGGCCACAGTGACCGGCCATGATGTAACATATTCCAAATCATCCCTATAATTTACAAAGTCAACTAAGGTGTTTCTTATGTCTAGAGAACCAGAAAACGTGTCTTTCACCTATCTTCCACCTGTGAGGTGCAAATGTTCTCTCAACTAAATAAAGGCGCGAAATGCGCAACAACACGTCCATATTTAATATTCTCTGATTTCCACGTGATCACGAAAGCTGTCCAACACATACTAAGTATTAGTTCGGTATTTGGCAATGTAGAGGACGACACTGTTAAGCCAGCTACATTGATGCATCCCAACAGGTCTCTCCATCTGGACATCTCCTACCGTTAGCCAGAAACGTGAATCATACCCGCCACAGGCCATCGGCACTCCATGGCATGTATCCCCAGTAAGAGAATCATTCTAGGAAACCGGTCGCATACATATTTTATCACTGTACTTACAATTAAATATCACGATCATGGTCTCAATTTGATGACATCGACAGTGTGTGAACTATGGAAATACACCCTGCTGACGACTGTAGCTCTGGAAATAGAAATATCTGTACCATTCTTATGACTTGACATACTCTTCCCTTTGCTGTCACAGTATCCCACGTCAAATCCATACCTTTCTTACAACAGGACATAGTCATTTCCTTTGCACATGTTTGAAAACACACACACACACACACACACACACACACACACACACACACACATACTTTATAAGCCTGATGCTCACGGCAAACTTATAATGCACCCCCTACTACTAAGTATAATACTTGGTCAGTAACTGATTGCTGGTGATACGAAATAATACTGATCCAAAATAAGCGATGGGTGGACATGTCTCATAAGTTTTCATGTGAGTGGTACCACTGTGTCTTAGAAAGAGAGGCGTAATCGTCTTAGAAACCGCCAGATGTTAAAAAATCCGATCGCAGCAACTACTGCATGTTACTGTCACAAACGGTCTTGGTTCTACATGTGCATACAAGTATTCATGTTAAAAGCTATACTGGCTTTATAAATCGAGGTATCGTATTACCTCTGAATGAAGTGTTTTTTTCCAGACAAATACCGTGACACTGAATATAGATGGTGATCGCCGGACTGTATACTATCAGACCAGCAGTGCAGTTACACGTCGCCGATGGTGCAACCTTGTAATAACATTACCCACTTAAAAAAAGTGATTCGGTTAAGGAAAGTGGTATGAAGCCGGTATTTGCAACTCCCTCACGCCACCGCCGCTAGATATTTCTCCAGTACTTGTAATTCATTCTGTCTTGATGTCATGTCAGAGGTTTGGTGATATGTCGACTGGGCTATAGGCAATGTTTGATTGAGAACGACCACAAACAGTAGATGGTGTGCTGATTGAGGTCTTAAGAAATGTACAGTAGCTTTTCAGGTCTGTAGTGTTAACGCTGTCCGCTAGAAATGCTCTCTAGGATTTGGAATCAAGGGTCTCCATTCAACCACATACCTGCGTTGGATCCTATTGAAAAGTCCTTTAATGATTACAGCCACTAGCGAGTCATATTTCTGGCACTCTCATATCTCGAAACGAGTCACCTTTCTCGAACACATCTGCTGCAGTAAAATTCCAACGTCGTTTTATATGGTCCCTATGCGTCTTGCAACTGCTGCCATTTCTGCAGCTTTATGTATGTGATCGTTCCAATTTAAGTTGGAACTGTGTAGAAGTCGGAGAAAGCTATATCTACCACCTTCTGCAACCTGTGTAGAAATAGGCTAAGCTGAATTAGTGCTACAGGACTGTGTTTTGACCATTCGATGGTGTAAGATCAGGGCCAAACGAAGCCTGCTCCTGCAACACAAGGTAGTATGTAAGTACAGAAACTGGGAGAAGGACGAGGATTTTGCTACTGCATTGTGGTGCTGCCCCAAACTACATACAAGTACTGCTGTCCGAAGCAGATCCGTGTCCCTCAGGTCCCGTTCACGTCTATCACCGCAACATGCTATCTTCATTAGTCTGTACCATCCAACAGAGAAAACTATAAAAGCTACAGTAATTCCATCCGATAGAGAACTCGATAAGATTTTTACCGCATCTCACTCCTCCCATACATTGCAAACAAGTACCGTCTGCGTGCTGGCATCGAGCACATGTGACGATCGTATTAAATATACAGGTATTGATCCATTGCACAAACCAGTGTAAAGTTGCATCGCCTATACTGTTGGAGGATGACCGTATCCCGCAAATTATACAATAAGTCGCAAGAGACGCTCCCTGTGATGCTGTGTCGTTGTTTGAAACATTGTTTTTTTCCGCTGTAACACACTTTGTAGATTGCCATACATTTTGTTTTTTTCGCCTTGACTTCAAGGTCTGTGTCAGGTTCTAAACTGACATTAACACGTTCTGATCTATTGATTCTCACAGAAAACTAGACATCGCACAGTATAAGTCACACACACTGTATGATTTTAAATAAAAGACAGTTACAACATGAGGAAACTGGAAGAGTTTGGGGACGTTGTGGAGAGTTTTCCAAACTGCTGTCCGAAGGTGAATGACGACCTCTACATTTAAACTCATCTTTCACAGTGACGGAATAGCTGATGGCTCTGCATTCCATTTCGAGTGATTCCTCATATTGCAGTCATGCACACGGTCACTGTTTCGGTGCAAGCTACCCCTATAAGGTGTTACCTCCCCACCATAACACTGTCAACGTACTGTAATAATAAGCATCACAGTTGATAGTGCGTACAATTTTAGCGATTTTACAGTAACTTCAACACTGACTAATGATGCAACAGCTTTTTCTCCTAATTTCAGTATCATAGCTAAACTGCCCCTTCTCTACTTTGCGAGTATCATTGCGAATGTAGATAGATGAGTGTGCAGTACGTCCATTCATTTGTTAATTCTCGAATATATACATCGTCAGAGTATACCATGCAGTGCTCTACATATTTCTAGCACCTCGAGCATAGTGCATAATTTACGATATATCTCTATGCGGTTGGGTGTCACAGAGCATTCTCGCAGTCTTAGGATAAAGTTAGAGACTGAAAGACCCCCTCGCACTGTCTTCGCTCTGCAGCACGTTTACCGATTTAATCTACAGCTGACCAAAAGTAGACCGCTACATTCCGCGTCTCGTGAATAAATGGAGCTTGCCGAGTCCTCGCCCATCCAAGTGCACAAGATTTCTCCAGGCCCGCCCATGTTGAGGTGGTTAGCACCCCTTATCAGTGTATAGTAGTAGATTTGAAAGTGTTGTGATATGATAGCAGCCAGATAAGAAGAACCAGAAATGGTTGGTTTTTATGCATGATGGAGCTCCAGACGGATGGAGATCGAAGCATTTTACGTAAATCAACTACGCTATCAATTTTAAAGTATTGTTCTAGTGTCTAGGATCAGTACCAGGAGGGTATTGGTAAGAGGGAACTTCAACACACGCGCTCCTAAGGCTACATGGTTCTATACTTAAAACGGGCTGTAATGTTAGATCGCTTCAGTCTCCGACCTATCAGTCATGTGGAATGCAGCGCTGTTAATATTCCAATGTAAGAAATATATTTTCAGTGCATGACATACATCCTTCTGCAGGTTTCTCTACGATAAACTGTGGTAACAAACTGTAAAATGGATAAACTACTTCCTTAAAACATCTATTCTGTGTGTTACGTGCACAATGTAGCTTTCCAGAGATGCATAGCGCCCACTGTTTGCATCCGATCATGGTTAAGAAATTATACTATGCTCGCATCAGTCATATAAAAAATAATCGTTACTAACGGAGAATGCCTCTTACAAGGAAACAGATAAACACAAAGCAGCGGCATCTAACATTTGAAATTACACATCATGTTGCAACTAATTCTGTAAACAGGACATCTGTCAAGCAGATGTATACCTGGGGATTGCAGTGTCTCCCATACACCAATCGGTAACATAGAATCATCTTAGTTATGAAACTGAAGTCTCGATTTTATACCCAAGACGCGGCAAGGGAATGGAATACATCGCATAAATCTTCGTTCGTTTGGAGGAATGTGTCGAAATAGGATACTCAGGTTTCATGACATGTGAGATGAAAGTCCTCTGACGACTGAGAGGTTTGCTGTTAACGATCCCAAGTAGACAGTGCTCTAAGTCACATTCAGAACATGTGGTTGTATACGAGTCATACACAGGCTCTGTTACGCGACTGACACATCCTAACAGAACAGTGGAAAAAATGGTCAAATGACCTGCGCCAACATCTCCCTCTATCTCTAGAATGCATCGTCAGTCTGACATTAAATCATACCTCATTACAGCTCCATCTCAATCGATCACCCCGTCCACTCTCTGCTATCCTTTAACTTAGATGCATGTAAGTTTAGAGGCAGATGGTTCTCTGTTTACCTTAAAGCGTCAAATACAGTAGTCAACTCGCATGTATCACTGTTAACTCAATAGACACACAGTAGGTGCTGTCTCGATGGAGAAAAAAGTAACTTTTTTATTGGTTCCCTTCGCTTCCATAAGGACGTTTTCTCGGATTCCCCTTGCTGTTGCATACTTCTTCCCATGTACAAGAATTGTTCTGAGCCAGCGAGAAGATACGCAACTACTTCCTCAATTTCCCCATATTTCAGCGTATTTTCCTTCAATTTATATGCATTTTCGATCATTTTTCGAAATTCTATCGATTTTTTATGTCACATCTACCCATGCGATCATGACATAACCTGTTGTTCCAGGTTGTAAAACTGCTTGTAAATGTAGTAGAGCTACCAACACCTAGCGCAAATTCACTATTTTTGTGATTGGGAGGCATAGCATAGCACTGTACTCGACTGCATCCAGTTGCTTCCACTCATATATTCCACATTAGCAGTGTGTTTGCTCTGTTTTCTGTATGTATATGTATGTGCATAAATTGTTCCAAAATAAGTTGCTCCTCTCTCCAGCAGACCAGCGCAGGCTGAGTCCTTTTCCCGCTATTTTCCCCCTCCAGACCGCCATCTTGGATTATGTCACGGAAGGGGCGACAACACCCTCTGGTGGCAATACTGTGTACTAGGTCAATTGGACTCCAGAACCCATGGTGAACACGCTGGATGGAGGTACTACCACTAATTGTTTAAATAAAGACTGTCTGCAAAATAAAGACTTACATCCATCCTATCCAGCACAGGATGGGTCCTTTTCCCATCAATTCCTCGGAAGAAGTGGCGATCGGATGACTTAGGTTAGTGGAGGTAGCCCAAGTGCCCTTTTTTCCTACCATTTTCTTATGTTAGTGGAGGTAGCTGTGGTGTGTTGCATTGTCCTGCTGGAATTGGAACTTCCCGCCATTTTCTGGAGGAGGGAAGGGGAGGAGGGAGAGGAAGGGCTTAGGTTAGTGGAGGTAGTCCAATTGACCTATCTTCCTGCCAAAATTTGAACTTCCTGCCATGACATTATTGCGATGTTGCCATATCTATTGCCACCATCTTGGATCCGCCATCTCGAATAAATTTGGCAACAATGCAACATGGGGTGGTACAAAGGTCAACTGAGTCTTTTTCCCGCCAATTTGTGGGAGGAAGGGTGTGACAGAAGGGGGTTTACCAGAGGGGAAGAGGTTAATTAAGGGTGTAGTGTTGTACTTGGAGATGTGTCCGGAAGTCTGCCCCATCGACGATGTTGTCCCAGGAGAGGTAATTGATGGCCATGCCACTGCACCATGTGATTCTGTGACACTTGAGATGATGGAAAACGGGTCATATCAGGATACATCAGCATAGTATTGGAGATGTGATGTGGGGGTACTTGTAGGCAGAAGGCTACGATCATCTGTACAAGGGTCCAGACAGCTGCTGCTCCCTCATAGATGAAACTTAGTGAATCCTTATATTCGACATTGCACTTATTTAAAAAAAATTCTTTATTCAATCCTTATTATTATACATGATAAACCACTACCTTATGTAATTAGTGGTTTGAATTAGTGTTACAATAATTGTTTGTTGTAGCTGATCTACAACCTACAAGTAGTGTGTTAGTAACTGATGTGTTACGGGCAAGCGATGTTGGTAATTTTAACTACTATGACTATGCATTAAAGCTATTCTATGCTAATCAGCTACACTACACTACCTGCAGTGTTACAGGTTGTGCCAGTCTGATATAACCCTACAATGAGATGGGTATGCCCACCGATTCAATGCCAGTTGGAGTGCCCCTGGCACTGGACTGGCCCAAAAGTCTTTAAGTATCGTTGCAGTCTTCAGTCTATCTAATAATACCCTATGACTAATTTCTACTGTACTAACCTATCCTACATCAACATTGGTGCGATTGTCAAATCAGGTGTTTGGTACACCCCTTCCAAAAGTTCAGAGTGTGGCAGATCCCAAACATAATGGCGGTTGGCCAGTCCATGCCATGGCAGTATGGGATGGGTGTGACTAGGTGTACATCTCATGTTTTGCTAATTGTCGCGATTATCCCTCAAGTATTCCTGAAGAACCTTGAGTGATACCTTGTTGGCCATGTTATTTAAGATTTGAAATGTACCCTCCTGCTGCAATAAGTTGAAAGTGTCATTACTGGGTAACTTGTGCCATAATGCAGCTGCCACATCATCGTGCAGGGGCACTCGAAAATCACGTGATCAGTGGTTCCCTCCTGTGCTCCAGAGTCAAACGAAGGTGTAGCCCTTCTCCCAAACCGGCATAAATATGCCAGATATTGTCCATGGCCAGTGAGAAAGTGTAATAATCCCCTCATTGGTTTGACTTACCTCATAGTTAACTGTTCCATAACATCTGGCAGGAGCTGAAACATTCTTCTTCTGGTATTTTCAGTCTCTCATGATTCTTGACATAATTCTATCCCCTTTCTTTTAATTGACTTCTTATCCCCTACTTGAACACCCATAATTTCCCTTGCCTTTCCAGTTTTCCTCTTTGAAACCCAGAACCATGTGGCTTGCTCCCTGATTTTGATGTCTAGATGACAAAGTCCTCCTAGTGATATGCTATAGTCCCCTACCCAACGTAAAAAGATATTCCTTTGCACCCTTCTCACGGCCATAGCAGGCACGACCCTCGTAAGCCTGTGTGCCCAGCCTTCTGAACTGTAACCCACAATGGATGTCAGTGTACTACTGTGATAAAATTTAATTAGCTCTGACAGTAAATGGAATCTCTTGTTACCAATACCTCTAAGGTTATTGAGCACTTCTAAGGCTCTCTGGGTTACAGTCTCAATGTGCTTTGTGAAGTTTCACCTGTCATCGATGATGACTCTTAAGTACCATGTCTCTCTACGCTGAAGAACTGGTGAGCCCTCAAATGTCACAGTCGGGTTACTTACAAATTGCCTTTTTAGAAGAAGATAAGTAGATTTAGTGGAAGCAACCTTTGTCTTCTGGCACCATTCCTGTAACAATTACATAGCTCTTTCAATCCTCGGCTCTAAATCCTCGTGGCTAAGGCCACAGACCAGCAGGAGGAGGTTGTCTGCATAGGGTATTACCTCTAGCACATCCTCACTCTGCTGCATACTATATAATAATGGCTCCATGTGGATGTCCCAGAAAAGTGCCTCCAATACGGAGCCCTGGGGGCACACCTTTGTTATTGTTTTCCTCACTCTCCTGCTAGGGGATGATAGCCAGACCTCCAGATCCTCACAATAGCTCCTCAGACAACCGTATAGTGGCACTGGACACTCTTTCTCCCACAGACAGTAGAAGAGCGAAGGCCACCACAGGTGGTCGAAGGAGCCATTGATATCCACCATGATGTCAATGATGTACTTGAATGGGTTTGAGCCACAGACCTCGGCCGCCAGGGTGACTGCGTCAGATGCTGACCAGCCAGGACTAAACATGAACTGCCCATCATTCATCCCTCACAGCACCCTGTGAGCTTCCAGTCTGTCAGCCAGTCATTTTGAAAGAGTTTTCCCAGAAGACCCAGTAGGCTAAAGGGCCTATACGATTTTGCTTCTGTTGGGACCCATGTTGTCCCTTCTTAATGATGACCATACTTGCCTTTTTCCATATTTTTGGGAATTTATGCAGTCTAAGGAATTCATTGTATAACTTTGTCAATTTTGTCACTAACTGGATGGCGAGGAACTGCACCACCTCTATAACAATGCCGTCTGGCCCAAGAGGTTTCACTTTCTTTAAAGATTTGATCTGAGCAGCCACCTCCTTCTGGAAAGGAATATACCGTCCTTTCGTTCATGTAAACTGCGCTGTCCTCTTCTCTTACTTGGCACTGACCCTCTGTTTCCATTTCTTCTCTATCATCAGGTAGCAGGGACCACAGGAGAGCCTCAGCAGTTTCCTGCCGGGATTCGGTCATCCTATCTCCGCACCTACTCCCCAAGCATCAATAGCCAATTGATTAAGTACATACGGCTTCTAGCTTTGGAGCCTAACTGCTCAAAGCTCCCGTCTGGCCCAAGAGGTTTCACCTTCTTTAAAGATTTGATCTGAGCAGCCACCTCCTTCTGGAAAGGAATATACCGTCCTTTCGTTCATGTAAACTGCGCTGTCCTCTTCTCTTACTTGGCACTGACCCTCTGTTTCCCTTTCTTCGCTATCATCAGGTAGCAGGGACCACAGGAGAGCCTCAGCAGTTTCCTGCCGGGATTCGGTCATCCTATCTCCGCACCTACTCCCCAAGCATCAATAGCCAATTGATTAAGTACATACGGCTCCTAGCTTTGGAGCCTAACTGCTCGAAGCTCCCGCTGAAAAGTCTCTTTCAGCTCTATTTTTATCGCCAGATGATACTCCACTGGTAGTTCCTCCTCACCCTTATGATAGACTGGCGCATCTGCTCTGGATCAGCAGACCATGGTGACGGAGACGCTGCAACAGCTCTCCCCCTGGTCGGTACAGTTGCCTTCACCACTCTTGTGATTGCCCTCACTCGTTCCTTGTCGCACTCGTCTACATTATCTTCACCTGCAAATGCAAGGCTGTCGCCCTCCCTAGCTAGGTACTCCCAATGAGTCCTGTTATAGTTTAAATGATCGCTTGTGGTGGCCTTATCATGTACTTTCCAGTTGTTTATTGTATTTATAACACTAGGCGTCGCAAGTGTAATCTCAATGTTCATGCCTTCATCCCCTCCTGCGATGTTGGTGGGGGGATTACTTTTGGCCAACACAAGCTGCATGGGCATAATTGTCTCATCTGTCTTGCCTCCATTTGCATCTCTTGTGCCACTGAACCATAGGGGGGGGGGGGGAGGGGATTTGGCGTTCATGTCTGCTGTGGCTACTACCTTATGGCCCTGCAACGGCGTTGTCACCCTAGTGAGATGTTACAGGTGCCCTTCTATTTCATCACCATACTGAAAGTACATACTGACCATGAATAGCACCCCCACTGGTGACTGTATCTCCATGACATTACAGTGACTGATCGAAAGTTGTGAAAGGACTGTTACTCATAGTGCTTTGACAGTTGCAATTACTGCCGCTCTTGGATTGACCCTATTGCAGATCACTTGCAATGTTTTGGCTGCAAAAACAATTCACCCAGCTTGGGAGTATGGCTCCTGCAGGTAGAGCACATCTAGTCTCCTCTCCCCCACTACCCTTTGCAGCTCTTGCATTATAAGTCTGCTGTTGTGTGTGCATTCAGTTGACCAGTATTTACTATATACGTGATGGAAAATAGGTACGGATATGACTTTCCGGCCAATTTTTCCGCGAATCGAACGCAATGCGCCCATTGCCCACTCTGTATAAATATCTCGTCTAGATTGAATTCTTCTCCTCGTCTTTCAAAAGATTTTTTGACTGGCAGGGCTCCAAAGTCAGTGGGCAGATTCACTGACTTAAGCTGTATTCTGTCCACAGCTTCCATTACCGAGAAGGTTACTTTTCTTCCATATCTGTGACCTATCCAGACGACATGCCGCAAAGCAAGTGGTCAGGACCGCCAGCTTCTCCAATCTGGCAAGTTGCCTGGCGAACTCTAAGTTAGGGTATAGCCTGACAAGGTCCACAGGTGGCACTCTCATAGGAGGAGAGTCCCGCATAGATGGGAGCACGTTAGTGCTGGATTCTGTACTGTTCTGTATCTCGTATCGACCTTCCCTGCACATTTCACCTCTCTGCACCGCCACTGGTCAGCCAACCACCATGGGACGCCTTTGCTGCCGCTCCTGGTCTTCAATCAGCCTAAGTTCCTGGCTTTGGAGGGAAGGAGTTCCACATGGAGCTGCTGGTTCTGTTTGAACACCAATGTCGACCATTTCAGTTTTCATACTTTGAATCCCCGAAAGCATCCTGAGGAATTCCTCAAATTTACTTGCTCTCTCTGCATCCCTCTTTCTTCCGCTCGGGGACTTCCTCATTGGAATCCTGTTTGCATTTATGGCTTCAGCCGTAGTCGATTCTGGAGATTAGTTGCTGCTCCAGCATTTTGTATGTAGGGCAGTTCCTTCTTAGCTTGAAGTCTTTTTCTGAAAGTTTCGTCATCTACATTTTCAAAATGTTGTTGCCTGATCATGTCATACAATTCTTCATCCTGTATCACAGTATCACAGTTGGTAAATGTAATTACGATTAAAGGGTTCTGTCTTTTTGGCAGTTCGCATTTTATGGCTTTACTTAACTTTTGGTTACTCAGCAGCTTTTTTTTTTATCTTCCTCAGTCGCCACATCTACTGTCAGGAATTCTTTGTTGTAAATTTTTTCTGAACTTTCTTTACATCCTGGCCAGACAGGGATCTTCAGGGGACATTGTACATAAAATTCGTTGAAATTTAACATTTTCTGTTTTCTATTTCATAATGTACTTCGGATTTTCCTAAACATTTTGGTATATGATACATTAAAATCAGACAATTGTGAGACCTTCAAATAATAGTTTGAATGTTGACACGTGACTGTCAAATTTCGTGACTACACATGTACTGCCACATTTGAGCAGTCATATCTTGGGAACTACACAGTCTAGAAGGCTGTGAATAGCTTTGTTTTGTGCCTACTGCTATGTCTCAGAAGTTGGCATCCTTAGCTTCTAAAGAAGTATTTGCATGGGAAGACCCAGAATGTGAATGAGTCCTTCAATATTGTTGTATGGTGTTGTGTGCCTAAAAATGTATTTGTTGGCCTTATGACTCTAAAGTTAGCAGTGTCTGATGCTGTAATAGCTTTTAATGGTGGGAACTATGAAAGATGTAAGGTTTGGAGAAGTTAGGGGTAATATTTGGACAGAACACAGCTAAAGGACTGCAGGAACTGGATGAGCTTCGTGCACGTGAAGCAGAGTTAACTGCTCAGCAAATGACAAAAGAAGCAAGAAAGAAAAGGACTAGGCAAGCACTGGGCTGTTGTGACACTGAAGAAAACACAGACTATGAGCCAGGACAATTCTAGAGCATAAAAGGCGTAGAAATGTAAGTCTGTAGATGAATTTGTAATAAAAAAGTTTTAAACTTCAATATCTCTGAGCTACATTTTTTGCAATAAATGATCGATTTTCTAAAAAAGTACTGATGTTAGAGACATGAAATTTTCACAGCATGCCAAGTGTGAGATTCAACACATATACAACTAGAATAATTAAAATATCTTAAGTTGTTTTGTTTTTATGTCAAAAAATTTAGTGTTTGAAAAAATAGGATAACATGCCTCACAATAAAATTTTAGTAATAATTCTAGATCAGTGTATCTAGAAAGGTGCATTCAATAATTATGGAAAATTATAAGTTGGTGTCTTAAAAACTTTCCAAGATAATGGGTCACAAAATTCGATAGTTTAACATTGGCAGCATAGGACATACAGTGTCTCTTTAAAACGACTGTCATATCCGGCCACTTGGTGACAAAGCAGTTGTTTCTTTGGTGGTTTGTGTTTTGGATGGCGCTTGTATGGCCACTCCCACCCAGGTCTTCATCTCTCATTTTCTCTCTCTAAATCTTCCAGGTGGCCCTCGAGCCTCACATTAGCAATGGCCCATGCCACTAACTCAATTTTGATGGACTGCAACACAGCCTGGATAATTTTGCCGTTTTTGAGATTTTGATCTAGCTATTGAACTATCCTGGCATGTCTGTTAACAATGCTCTCATCCATCGCCTGTCCCATGTCCTCTTGTGACGACATGTGATCAGACATCATAGATGGCCTTGTTGGGGGCGCCCATAGATCAATTGTCTCATCGTTAGAAGCCATAATTGCAGTAGACAAGCAAAAGATTGGGAGCCCATCTCTTACCTCGGACTGGCTCGTATGGGGTGGGGGCCTGCCCACCAACCTTGCCCAAAGGTCAAGGGCAGTCCTGAGCCATTGCATTCAGCACGCCGTCGCCAGCATACTGGGCCTCTCAATGGCCCCATCACACATGATTTCATTCAGTACGCCTCGGCAAGTACATCATGCAGTCTGGAGAGGTGGATACACTCCTCACCCTTTGCCATCTACTAGCCCAAGCTTCCTCCTGATGGCCATGGATCCACTTCTGCTCAGATGGTGGGCCAGTCACCCAGTCGCTCAGCGGTCTGGACCCAGCTAACCTGGCCCAGGTGATGTCACCACTTCCTGATTGTGCAGAGGTAATGCAAAGCATCCTTGCCAACTTGCGCTTAAATCCCACGCCAGCAAATGGGATTGCAGGCACGCAGAGCACTTGATGTTCTATGCCACGTGTGAAGAGAGAGAGGAATAACAGCCACTTAGCACAGTGGAGTCGCCCACAAAGTGAGCAACAACCCCCGGCCCAGCAGCCTACTCAAATTGTTCAAATGGCTCTGAGCAGTATGGGACAACTTCTGAGGTCATCAGTCCCCTAGAACATAGAACTACTTAAACCTAACTAACCTAAGGACATCACACATATCCATGCCAGAGGCAGGATTCGAACCTGCGACCGTAGCGGTCAGCAGCCTACTCAACCCTCCCCCAAGAGACAGATGGCTGTGTCCCTCAAGACACAACTTCCCTTGCACCAGGCACACTTTGCCTTTGCCTTGAGTTGGGGGATTTTATCGTTGTCCGAGATGCAGGGAACAGTGGCTGCCAGGCAGCTCTGTGGTCAGACCAACGATGCACAGCGCCTTCCCTACGTCACACTCAACCTGAAGTGACAGATCTTTGATCCCTAGACACAGCTCCCCCTCTGGCATGGACCCTTTGCTTTCACATCGGGTTGGGTCACAGCTCTTCCTTCTGACATGAGGCAATGTCTGGGTTGAGGTGTCAGACTCCATGCCTTACAGCGTGCCAGTAGTGGGGTAGTGGGCAGGGCTGCACCAAGCGCACCGTACAAGCGACCAGGGAACAGCGAGCTTCTGCCTGTGCTCAACCTGTCTGACCTCACGCCAGACTCGACATTGGACTTGAGGCACAGGGGTGAGTCTACCAGCACGATGCGATGCAGTTTTTGTCATGTAGTATATTTGCTGTTGACGAGAAGGTACGACGTTGTGGTAGTGTCAGTTTTGTGGTGTAGTTGATGGATCGTTTTCCAAGCTGTAGGCCATGGAATCTGGTGGTGTCGTGCTCCAATGGGGTTTCGGGGTGAAGATGGTTGGAAAAGGCAATAGATGTCACGGATGGTCTTCTTCCTGGTCCTGGGGAACCCGGTGCATATGTAGGTGTATTCAAAAAATAACTGACTAATGTGGGACATTTGAGACAGGATACATACCAATGACATCGAAGGGTGTCTCGAAATAGGTGCGAACGTGTTGGTGAATATTCCAGTAAAAGTAATATACTGAGTCTTTCACAACTGGAGCATAGAATTGGTGTAAAGTGCCATGGTCTTAGCTCTCACATTAACGAAGGTGAGAACATCAACTCACTACAGTAAGGTGAGGGCACCTACTGGACTTTGAAGATATGTCCGGAACATATAAAATACCAGAAAGCTGCCTGCACTCTGTCTGCCATAGTCATGGTAATGGGCAGAATCTGCATGATGTGAGTTATCCAGGCTGGTAGGTATGTTCTGACGAAGGTGACCATCTGGAAAATACTCACTGTGTGTTGTAGGTGGTTCTGTATGTTTGCCTGGATGCATTTCAGTAGTGCCTGAAAATTGATCGCCGAGGTACAGCAAATGTCTCGTGTGTACATCACTCTGAGACAGCAGAGGCTGTCCAGCAGTTGAAAGGGGGCTATGTTTTCTGTGGGAAGGCCATGGCCGATCTTCATGGCGCATAATTTTGCGACGTTCATGGCGCTTCCTGCCCCTGCACTGTAACGAGTAATCCATTGCATCGTAGCTTGTACTTCAGCCACTGAAGATACGATAAGGGTCAAGTCGTCTGCATAGACACAGCAGTTGAATGTGTGCATTGGACGTCACTTTGGCACTAACGACAGTTGCTGCCATGGTGTTTAGTGTACAATGGATCTCCTGGGGAACCTTGGAAATAGCCTCTGCACTGGTCAATACCTTTTGACAGAGATGTCCGCAGTGCGTTGTGAAGGCATCAATGATGGGAGCTTGAGATGTCAGCCATCGTCCATCAGGGAGGTCTAAAGTTGAGATCAAGGCCTGTCAGTATTGGGACAAGGCTGCTCTCATTCCAAACTACCGTTATCCAAGATGACGCCGATGACGTCATCCAAGATGGCGGCCATGACCTTAATCAAGATGGCGGATTTTGGCGGAAAGATAGGACATGTGCCCTACCTCCACTAACCTAACACCCTCCCCTTCAAAAAAAATGGTGCGAAGTTCAAATTCCAAAAGCATAATGCATCAAGCAATGTTAATCTCTAGTAAGCAAAGAGAATCGCAGGAAGATAGGACACTTGGCCTACATCCACTAACCTAAGTATTTGTGGGAAAAAAAGACTTGTCTTTATTATTTAACCAATTTCAAGCAGTTGTGTTCGCCATTGGTTCTGGACCACAACTGGCTTAATTCACATCGGTGCCACCAGAGGGCGCTCGCCTGACGTCAGATCATGACGCAAGTACCGTTACACAAGGTGGCCACACCCAGTGTGTTCACCACTGGGTCCAGAGCCCAACTCACTTAGTTCATATCGTGGTCACCAGAGGGTGCTCTCCTGAGGTCAGATCATGATGCACTGTTTTTCAAGATGGCAGCACCCAGTGTATCCACCACCAGCTCCAGAGCCCAAGTGGCTTAGTTCATATCATCGCCGCCAGAAGACGATACCATGACATCGGGTGATGACACAAGATAATCTGCTCTCTCTCTACCGGGCGTTATAACCGGACACGCGCCACATCAGTGGCCCGCGAGCGAGCGGCTGCTGACGTCACAGCCTCCAGCCTAGACCTTTATACTCGCGCCGGACATAGTAGTCTGTAAATATTCTAACTAAAGTAACACCCACATCGCTCATCTAACGTATTAATTACCTAAGTACTTATTTCCATTACAATTTTAACCATATTCAATAACTCAATTTAGAATTTCAATATTCAGTGATCAAATAAGAAGTTCCACATTTTCCTACTATGAGTGCAGTGTTCATTCATGACCTAGCACCCCCTCCCCCCCCCTAAAATGCTGTACTCCTGTTGGCTACTGCATTAGTCACGGGATTCCACTTCATAGAATCAATTTTCGCGAATGCCACACCCACGTGGACTTGGAATCAAATAGTTAAATTCTCCACCACTATCTTCAAGCGACCACCACGTCCCCCTACCAGCCCATGTTGTCGGGCTAACGTGCACTATTGTGTACTAATGTGCATAGTGCATGACTTAATCCAAGACGGTAGGGTGAAATGGCGGGAAAACGACTCTCTCTATTATGGACATTAGTTTTTACTTTGCAGTCAATGTCTCCACCACGAGATCTAGAGTCCAACTGACCTAGTACACATTACTGTCACCAGAAGGTACTGTCATCCCTCCTATGACCTAGTCCCAGATGGTGGTCTGCAGGGGCAAAATCGCGCGAAAATGACTCAGGCTGCGCTGGGCTGCTAGGGAGAGTAAGGAAGGAGTGCACTCTATTTAATTTTGGAACACTTTATTTAGTGATCGAATATACACTCCTGGAAATGGAAAAAAGAACACATTGATACCGGTGTGTCAGATCCACCATACTTGCTCCGGACACTGCGAGAGGGCTGTACAAGCAATGATCACACGCACGGCACAGCGGACACACCAGGAACCGCGGTGTTGGCCGTCGAATGGCGCTAGCTGCGCAGCATTTGTGCACCGCCGCCGTCAGTGTCAGCCAGTTTGCCGTGGCATACGGAGCTCCATCGCAGTCTTTAACACTGGTAGCATGCCGCGACAGCGTGGACGTGAACCGTATGTGCAGTTGACGGACTTTGAGCGAGGGCGTATAGTGGGCATGCGGGAGGCCGGGTGGACGTACCGCCGAATTGCTCAACACGTGGGGCGTGAGGTCTCCACAGTACATCGATGTTGTCGCCAGTGGTCGACGGAAGGTGCACGTGCCCGTCGACCTGGGACCGGACCGCAGCGACGCACGGATGCACGCCAAGACCGTAGGATCCTACGCAGTGCCGTAGGGGACCGCACCGCCACTTCCCAGCAAATTAGGGACACTGTTGCTCCTGGGGTATCGGCGAGGACCATTCGCAACCGTCTCCATGAAGCTGGGCTACGGTCCCGCACACCGTTAGGCCGTCTTCCGCTCACGCCCCAACATCGTGCAGCCCGCCTCCAGTGGTGTCGCGACAGGCGTGAATGGAGGGACGAATGGAGACGTGTCGTCTTCAGCGATGAGAGTCGCTTCTGCCTTGGTGCCAATGATGGTCGTATGCGTGTTTGGTGCCGTGCAGGTGAGCGCCACAATCGGGACTGCATACGACCGAGGCACACAGGGCCAACACCCGGCGTCATGGTGTGGGGAGCGATCTCCTACACTGGCTGTACACCACTGGTGATCGTCGAGGGGACACTGAATAGTGCACGGTACATCCAAACCGTCATCGAACCCATCGTTCTACCATTCCTAGACCGGCAAGGGAACTTGCTGTTCCAACAGGACAATGCACGTCCGCATGTATCCCGTGCCACCCAACGTGCTCTAGAAGGTGTAAGTCAACTACCCTGGCCAGCAAGATCTCCGGATCTGTCCCCCATTGAGCATGTTTGGGACTGGATGAAGCGTCGTCTCACGCGGTCTGCACGTCCAGCACGAACGCTGGTCCAACTGAGGCGCCAGGTGGAAATGGCATGGCAAGCCGTTCCACAGGACTACATCCAGCATCTCTACGATCGTCTCCATGGGAGAATAGCAGCCTGCATTGCTGCGAAAGGTGGATATACACTGTACTAGTGCCGACATTGTGCATGCTCTGTTGCCTGTGTCTATGTGCCTGTGGTTCTGTCAGTGTGATCATGTGATGTATCTGACCCCAGGAATGTGTCAATAAAGTTTCCCCTTCCTGGGACAATGAATTCACGGTGTTCTTATTTCAATTTCCAGGAGTGTATTTTCCACACTGACGCAAAACACTCGCCATCTTATGCCTGGGATCACAATACACAGTCTACAAACATGCAAACAACTCATAGTTTACGCATATAATTTAAGTACAGACATTCAGACTCCTCCTAAATATTTCAGTACTCGTAAACCATCCAAATAACTCATAGCACAGCCTACAGACCTGCTCGCAAAATAATTCAATCAACGCGCGCAAGCACCCTCCGCCGCATCCTGTCCACAGCCCGAATGGCGTGGCGCGGCTGTTAGCTGTCAAACCACTCACAGGGCTCACGCCAGGGTCCCACAAGCGGCCACATCTCATTCATACTTCATTTCTGAGAAATTCCTATCCAAATGCATGTTCACCTAGACATACGTGCTGACGTGATCGAGCGGGAGCGCAACTGCGAGCTGCAGCCGAACGCAGGTGAAAGTTGTATGTAGACGCCATTGATGACCGGGTGCTTTTATACACAGGGCGCGTGGGGCGGTCCTCACTACCCTCACTCTAACTGCGGTCTGCCAAAGACGCTGCAGAATTCCATTCCAATATAGCAGAACCTGCTTTCTCCTTAGCGATTTTAACGGATCATATGTCACGTTTGACTGACGCTTCACCGCGTGTAGCTACATACCATCGCAAACGCATCTATCGACGATAGCAATCTTATACTCAAGTCATATTGCTATCTAAAATAATAACCAAGTCTAACTCTAGTAAATTCCATAGCCCCTAGAAATACTTAACGTACACTTTTGTACTAGTTTTCGTCTTCTCTCAGTTTTTATGCACGGAAATTCATGCCCTAACAGAACCTCGTTACGAAAATGACGTACAATAACGTCCAATGCAGTCTTCCTCGCGGACGTAGCGTGATACCCGCCCCATCACGTGATACGTATCCTGCTCTCAACATACGCAAATGTTCGCACAGCTATGTAGAGGCTCCCATATCCCCGTACAAACCATGTTAATGAATCCAACATTATTATTTGCTCTAATCCAATTTACTCGCTGAATTACTGTTGCCGACAGTGTCGAAGCACCATTCACCTATTCTTTCTCGGACTTCCAGCGGTTATTTTACACAGATCGCTAAATTGCATTGACAGTTAAACCCGCAAAATTCTCTCCACATTATCAAATACATAAGAATATCTGAAGCCAGGAACATATTTACCATTGTAACTACAATTAAATATCACAATTGCTGCTATACTCTGACTCAAATCAGTGTACAGGTAATCTCTCCTCTTGACGACTGTGCTTCAGTATCTATAGCGCATATAATTCTCCACTTAAATACTCTATTTCATACCCTTGTCGTTATCAGTCTGCTCAATCTATACATCCCTCATAATAGGACACACAGTCACCCTCTCCTGTCATGCCATAACATAAACTATACTAACTTTACAATGCAATATATACATATTTTACACAATGTAACCCATACTAACTTTACAATACAATATATACACATTTTAAACAAACACTGCAGTTATCTTTTATATTTCTACAGCACCCGAAAAACTTATCGTACACCTACACTCACACAGTCTATATGTCACGATCCCCCCCCCCCCCCACCCCCTCAGTCATAGGGAAGCACCGTCAGCCTTTTCTTTCTCTCTACAGACGCGACATAAACTACTTTACACTGATCACCACTTCGCACCGACAACTAAACCTCGCAAAATTGTCTACAGATCATCAAATACATACCACACTCGCAAGAATATTGGAACGTGGAATCGATCACCATCCCAGCAATATATCACCGAGTACTGTGTCAATCTAGTAAAAATACAGTCCACATCCCCCACCATACAAAATCACCCCTTTTACATCAGCGAACCGAAGTCCCTCTCAAAACTGTTCTACAAATTCGCGATCGTTTCCCCTCGACACAAACGCTTTACTGTCTCTGCTTCCTTGCGTGGTCGCTTTTCTATGCACATCTCCAGACTCGGGGATTACAAGAACACACATATTTTCGCCATAATATTATACCATTTTCACTATACTTCTCGATATGAAGTACACAGCAGTAGCCTCCCGATCGCTAACGCAACGTAATTCCCGACACATAGACTCTAAATCATTTCTCTACAAACACGAAACTTTAGCTACGTGGGGCGTCCTTTAGACCACTGAGTAACTAGAAACAAACACATGAAAAATCATATTTCCACCCACGAATACCGATCTCGCTGATCTAACATACTCAAAATCATTCATATAATTTACAAGCCTACTAAGGTCTTTTCCATGTCTAGAGAACAGGCAAACGTATCGTCCACACACCACAGTCGATCTTCTCTCCACTAAATAAAGACCCCAAATGTGCACAAACAGTCAACTGAACAATTTACATGCGAGTGAATAACACTCCCTCTCAATCATACCATCTTCTCAAAGTTCGACTTGATCACGAAAGCAGCCCAACACATGCTAAGTATTAGTTCGCTATCTGGCCATCTAGGCAAGGGCAAAGTTAACTCATATACATTCCTACAATCCAACAGGCCTCTGCATTCTCACGGATGCTGCTGTTAACAGGAAACGTGAATCATTACCACCACGGAGTTTGCATACACGGAATTATTCCGAAAAACCGCTCGCGTGTATATTTATCATAATACTTACAATTAAATGTTACGATCACGCTCTCAATTGAACAGCATTCTAGAATGAGCGAAGTATCGGAAATACACCCTCTTATCGGCAGTGGCTCTGGAAATAGCTGTACCTTCCTTGCAACTGGCCATACTCTCCCCATTGCTATCACAGTACTCCAAGTCAAATCCTTACCTTCCCTACAACGGGCCATAGCCATCCACAAACACACAAACTCTACAAAACTGATGCTCAAATGCGGACATATCATGCACCCACTAAGTATATATCTTCGTCAATAACTGATTGCCTACCATACCAAATAATACTGATCGAAAATCAGTGATGGGCATGCATATCTCTTAAGTTCTTCTTTCGAGTCCTACCACCGTGTCCTAGAAAGAGACTCGTAATCGGCGAGATGTTAAAGAAAAAACCGGTCCCGGCAACTAGCGCGTGTTACTGTCGCAATCAGTCTTGGTTCTACAGGTGCACACAAGTACCAATGTTAAAACCTATACCCGCATTACGAATCGAGGTACGACATTACCTCTCAATGAGGTGGTTTTTTCTGGACAAATACCGTGACAGTGATAGTAGCAATACATATCATCAGCCAACGATGCAGCCTAGGGATGAAATCACTGAACTTTGAAAGTGATACGGCTAAGGAACGTGGTAATTACGCGGTATTTGCGACTCCCTCACACCCCACCAACTACATAATCCTTTAGTATTGAAGAGGAATGGACATCTCTAAAAAGGGCCATCACAGAAGTTGGCAAGGAAAACATAGGTACAAAGAAGGTAGCTGCGAAGAAACCATGGGTAACAGAAGAAATACTTCAGTTGATTTATGAAAGGAGGAAGTACAAACATGTTCCGGGAAAATCAGGAATACAGAAATACAAGTCGCTGAGGAATGAAATAAATAGGAAGTGCAGGGAAGTTAAGACGAAATGACTGCAGGAAAAATGTGACGACATCGAAAAAGATATGATTGTCGGAAGGACAGACTCAGCATACAGGAAAGTCAAAACAACCTTTGGTGACATTAAAAGCAACGGTGGTAACATTAAGAGTGCAACGGGAATTCCACTGTTAAATGCAGAGGAGAGAGCAGATAGGTGGAAAGAATACATTGAAAGCCTCTATGAGGGTGGAGATTTGTCTGATGTGATAGAAGAAGAAACAGGAGTCGATTTAGAAGAGATAGGGGATCCAGTATTAGAATCGAAATTTAAAAGAGCTTTGGAGGACTTACGGTCAAATAAGGCAGAAGGGATAGATAACATTCCATCAGAATTTCTAAAATCATTGGGGGAAGTGGCAACAAAACGACTATTCACGTTGGTGTGTAGAATATATGAGTCTGGCGATATACCGTCAGACTTTCGGAAAAGCATCATCCACACAATTCCGAAGACGGCAAGAGCTGACAAGTGCGAGAATTATCGCACAATCAGCTTAACAGCTCATGCATCGAAGCTGCTTACAAGAATAATATGCAGAGGAATGGAAAAGAAAATTGAGAATGCGCTGGGTGACGATCAGTTTGGCTTTAGGAAAAGTAAAGGGACGAGAGAGGCAATTCTGACGTTACGGCTAATAATGGAAGCAAGGCTAAAGAAAAATCAAGACACTTTCATAGGATTTGTCGACCTGGAAAAAGCGTTCGACAATATAAAATGGTGCAAGCTGTTCGAGATTCTGAAAAAAGTATTGGTAAGCTATAGGGACAGACGGGTCATATACAATATGTACAACAACCAAGAGGGAATAATAAGAGTGGACGATCAAGAACGAAGTGCTCGTATTAAGAAGGGTGTAAGACAAGGCTGTAGCCTTTCGCTCCCACTCTTCAATCTGTACATCGAGGAAGCAATGATGGAAATAAATGAAAGGTTCAGGAGTGGAATTAAAATACAAGGTGAAAGGATATCAAAGATACGATTCGCTGCTGACATTGCTATCCTGAGTGAAAGTGAAGAAGAATTAAGTGATCAGCTGAACGGAATGAACAGTCTAATGAGTACACAGTATGGTTTGAGAGTAAATCGGAGAAAGACGAAGGTAATGAGAAGTAGTAGAAATGAGAACAGCGAGAAACTTAACATCAGGATTGATGGTCACGAAGTCAATGAAGTTAAGGAATTCTGCTACCTAGGCAGTAAAATAACCAATGACGGACGGAGCAAGGAGGACATCAAAAGCAGACTCGCTATGGCAAAAAAGGCATTTCTGGCCAAGAGAAGTCTACTAATATCAAATACCGGCCTTAATTTGAGGAAGAAATTTCTGAGGATGTACGTCTGGAGTACAGCGTTGTATGGTGGTGAAACATGGACTGTGGGAAAACCGGAACAGAAGAGAATCGAAGCATTTGAGATGTGGTGCTATAGACGAATGTTGAAAATTAGGTGGACTGATAAGGTAAGGAATGAGGAGGTTCTATGCAGAATCGGAGAGGAAAGGAATATGTGGAAAACACTGATAAGGAGAAGGGACAGGATGATAGGACATCTGCTAAGACGTGAGGGAATGACTTCCATGGTACTAGAGGGAGCTGTAGAGGGCAAAAACTGTAGAGGAAGACAGAGATTGTAATACGTCAAGCAAATAATTGAGGACGTAGGTTGCAAGTGCTACTCTGAGATGAAGAGGTTAGCACAAGAAAGGAATTCGTGGCAGGCCGCATCAAACAAGTCAGTAGACTGATGACAAAAAAAAAAAAAAAAATTCTAACGCACTCTGTCTCGACATCATATCAGAGGTTCCGCGATATATCCACCGAGTTATTGGCGATGACTGATTGAGAAGGAACACAAACAGTATTAGTTGATGATGTGCTGACTGAGGTCGTAAGAAGAAAAATGTACACTAGCCTCTCAGATCTCTACTGTTAGGCTATATGTTCGAAATGATGTCAATCATTTGGAATCACCTCTCTCCATTCAAACACATATCCGCATCGAATGACAACCACTACTCAATCATATCTGTGTCACTCTCATATCTCGAAACGAGTCACCTTTCCCGAACCTAGCTTCTACAGTAAAATTCCAATGTGGTTTTAGTCACCCCTACACATCGTGCAACTGATCCCATTTCTACAGCTTCGCTCACGTGATCGATCCAATTTAAGTCTGAACTCAGAAGTCGAAGAAAGACATATCCACCACCTTCACCAACCTCTGTAGAAATAGAACGACATGAAGTACTGCAACAGGACCGTGTTTTGACCATTCGGTGGAAATGCATGCAATGAGGTACGTCCCCAAACTAGATATAAGTACTACAGATCCACGTCCATTCAAATCAATCAGCCCAACAGATAAAAATTACAGACTATAAAATCTCATACGAATTAGAAGTCACCAAGGCACCGATGTGGGCACAATGACACATAGCTGTGCTCGGCCTCCAGCGCGGGGAAACAGATTTCACAATACTTCTCACAGTAGCGTAGCGTGCAGCCATCGATGCATTCCTAGCCGTATAACCCCTTCCTCACTGGCTCTTACCTCAAACTGCTACTGCTACTGATGCTGTATGTATGACACGTTCTATTAAATATACAGACATTGCCGAGGCCACTTTAAAGTTTGATCACGCATGCTCTAGGGGAATTATCGTATGAGACGATCCCTCTGGTCCTGTTTAGTTGTCTCAAACACTGTTTTCTAACATGCTTTTGTACAACGACAAACATCTCGTTTTTTCTGCCATGACTTAGATGCCTGTTCAAATGGTTCAAATGTCTCTGAGCACTATGGGACTTAACATCTGAGGTCATCAGTCCCCTAGAACTTAGAACTACTTAAACCTAACTAACCTAAGGACATCACACACATCCATGCCCGAGGCCGGATTCGAATCTGTGGCCGTAGCGATCGCGCGGTTCCAGCTGTAGCGCCTTGAACCGCTCGGCCACCCCGGCCGGCTTAGATGCCTGTCTCACCTTCTAAACAAACATTAAGACGCCCTGATACACGGCCGCTCAGAGAGAACTAGACATCGCACACTGTAAATTATTTTGTTACTCCAACTTGCATAACACGCCACATGTCTGCGTATTTTAAATAAAAACCCACTTACAACATAACGCAACTAGAAGACTTTTACAGCGTTGGCATAGGTCTCAAAACTGATGTCCAAAAGCGAATGACGACCTATACATTTAGACTCGTCTCTCACACTGACGGAACAGCTGACGACTATGCATTCCCTTTCGACTCATTCCTTATATTTCACTCTGTTTCGCTGCTAGCAACCTCCAGAAGGCCGGCCGAGGTGGACGAGCGGTTCTAGGCTCTACAGTCCGGAACCGCGCGACCGCTACGGTCGCAGGTTCGAATCCTGCCTCGGGCATGGATGTGTGTGATGTCCTTAGGTTAGCCGGCCGGAGTGGCCGTGCGGTTCTGGGCGCTACAGTCTGGAACCGAGTGACCGCTTCGGTCGCAGGTTCGAATCCTGCCTCGGGCATGGATGTGTGTGATGTCCTTAGGTTAGTTAGGTTTAATTAGTTCTAAGTTCTAGGCGAGTGATGACCTCAGAAGTTAAGTCGCATAGTGCTCAGAGCCATTTCTTTGTCCTTAGGTTAGTTAGGTTTAATTAGTTCTAAGTTCTAGGGGAGTGATGACCTCAGAAGTTAAGTCCCATAGTGCTCAGAGCCATTTGAACTCCCAGAAGTTTCTGTCCATCCACGAAAACTTTTTCCCCAACTCAAACAAGCCATATCACTCAGTCATTATCTGCTGACCAATGCAGGGGTGGGATGGAAAAAACACCATCCATGTACTCTAATAATAAACATGAAACTTTATATCACAAAACAATTTTACACTAAGTTCAACACTGGCCAATGATGTGACCGCATGTTTACCCAATTTCAGTATCATAGCTAAACCATATCCTCTCCACGTTGCGAGTATCATTGGGAACATGGGTAGATGACTGAGCAGTACCTCCATTCAGTCTTAATTCTCGAACACATAAATCATCAAAGTATACCAGACAGCTGTCCACGTATTTCTACCATCTAGAGCATAGTCTTTAACTTACGATCTATCTCTCTGTGTGTGGGGGTCACAGAGCATTCTCGCTGTCTTAGGGTAAAATCAGAGATTGAACGACCCTCATCACAATGTCATTGACCAACCAGCCCTACAGTAAAGTTAGCGAATTAATCTGCAACCGACCAGAAGAAGACCACTAAACTCCACGTCTCGTGACTGAATTTAGCTTTCTGCGTCCTAACGCGTCCAACTGCACGAAATTTCTCGAGATGTGCCAACATGGGTAGGCAAGGGGGCGTGGTGGTGGGTTGAAGATCGTTTGTGGAGAATTTAACTATTTCAAATGGTTCAAATGGCTCTGAGCACTATGGGACTTAACTTCTGAGGTCATCAGTCCCCTAGAACTCAGAACTACTTAAACCTAACTAACCTAAGGACATCACACACATCCATGCCCGAGGCAGGATTCGAACCTGCGACCGTAACGGACACGCGGTTCCAAACTGAAGCGCTTAGAACCGCACGGCCACACCGGCCGGCTTTAACGATTTGATTCCAAGTCCAGGTGGGTGCAAATGATGGACATAATTTCTAACATATAGCGTAACACTAGAGATCTGGGAAGATAGTGTACATTTTTTCTCCTTAGGATTTCACTCGGCACATCATCTACTACTACTGTTTGTGCTCCTTCTCAATCAGTCATAGCCTATAACTCGGGGGATGTATCGTGGAACCTCTGATATGGTCTCGAGACAGAATGCATTGCAAATACTAAAGAATTTTCTAGTTGGGGTGGTGTGAGAGAGTCGCAAATACCTCTTACATACGACGTTCCTTAGCAGAATGACTTTCAAAGTTCATTGATTTTATGACGAGGTTGCATTGTTGGCTGATAATACGTATTCATACGATCACCGTCACGGTAATTGTCTGGAAAACACCGCCTCATTCAGAGGTAATGTCGTACCTCGATTTGTAAAGAGCATATAACGTGGATACTTGTGTGCACCTGCAGAACAAAGACCGCTTGTGACAGTAACATGCAGTAGTTGTTGGGATCGTGTTTTTTCTTTAACATCTGGTCGACTATGTCTATGACAGGATGGTAGGACTCGCAGGAAGGACGTAAGAGACATGCAAACAGATCGTTGATTTTCGATCAGTATTATTTCGTATCGTAGACTAACAGTTATTGGCGAAGTATTATACTTACTATTAGTGCTTGGTGCGTGATATGTTCGCATTTGAGCATGAGGTTTATAAAGATTGATTTATGTAGAGTAAATGACAATGTCCAGTCATGAGGCGGGTATGGATTTGACTTGGAGTACTGTGATGGCAAAGGGAAGACTATGTCCAGTAGTAAGGAAGGTACAGATATTTCCATTTCCAGAGCAACAGCTTTCAGCAGGGTGTATTTCCGATACTTCGCTCATTGCCTAGTGCCATTCAATTGAGACCACGATCTTAACATTTAATTGTAAGTATAATGATAGAAGATATATGTGGCCGACTTTCTAGAATGTTTCGGTGTATGCAAAGTCTGTGGTGGTATTGATACACGTTCGCCGTTAACGGCAGCAGTCTTCCGAATGCAGAGACCTGTTGGAGTGTGATTCTACGCCATGTAATGTATAAGAGTTAACTCTGCAGTCCTCTACATGACTGAATAGCTAACTAATACTTAGTATGTGTTGGGCGGCTTTCGTGATCAAGTGGAAATTTGAGAAAATGGTGCGTTTGCGGTGGAATGTTATCCACTCCCGTGTAAATTGGTCGGTTGACTGCTTCTGCACATTTGGAGCATTTATTTAGTTGAGGGAAGATCGATTGTGGTGTGCGGAATATGCGTTTGCCTCTTCTGGAGACATGGGAAAGACCTTAGTTGGCTTGTAAATTATCTGGGTGATTTAGTGGTTTACAGAATACTGCACTGCGCTAAAGTTTGGGGTTCGTAGAGAAATAATTTCCCGTATATATCTTCGGAATTATGTTGCGCTAGCGATCAGTAGGCTACTGCTGTGTGCTTGATATCGAGAAGCACAGCGAAAATGATATAATATTATGGCGAAAATGGGTGTGTTCTTGTAATCCCAGAGTCTGGAGATGTCTGTAAAAACGGAAGCAAGCGGGCAGACCAGAAACACTAGCGCGTTAGTACAGAGGGGGAAACGAGTCTGTCTTTGTACATCAGTTCTGAGAGGGACTTCGATTTCATGAGGGCATTCTGACCTAAATAGGTTGATTTTGTATGGTGTAGGATAGGAATTGTATGTTTACTACATCGACATGGTACGCATTGATGTATTGCTGATTTGGAGATTGGTTTCACGTACTAATATTCAAGCTCCTGGCCACAGTGGGAGGAGAGTGTAAGCGAGTAGGTGTATTTACGTATTTGACGATATGTATCGCACTTTGGGAGGTTTAGTTGTCGGTGCTAAGTGGTGATCAGTGTAAAGAAGTTTATTGCCACATAATGTCGCGTCTGTAGAAAGAAAGAAAAGGATGATGGTGCTTCCCTAGGAGTGGGGAGCATCGTAGCATATAGCCTGTGTGAGTGTAGGTGTACGATATTTTTCAGATGCTGTACAAATATAAAAGATAACTGCACTGTTTGTCTAAAATGTGTATATATTGTATTGTGAAGTTAGTGTGGGTTACATTGTGTAAAATGTGTATATATTGCATTGTAAAGTTAGTATAGTTTATGTTATGGTAAGACTAGAGAGGATGACTGTGTGTCCTATCGTGAGGGATGTATAGATTGAACAGGTTGATAACGACGAGGGAGTGAGTGAGAGTTTTTAAGTGGAAAATTACACTACTGGCCATTAAAATTACTACACCACGAAGATGACGTGCTACAGACGCGAAATTTAACCAACAGGAAGAAAATGCTGTGATATGCAAATGATTAGCTTTTCAGAGCGTTCACACAAGGTTGGCGCCGGTGGCGATTCCTACAATGTGCTGAAATGAGGAAAGTTTCCAACCAATTTCTCATACACAAACATCAGTTGACCGGCGTTGCCTGGTGAAACGTTGTTGTGATGCCTCGTGTAAAGAAGAGAAGGCGTACATCACGTATCTGACCTTTGATAAAGGTCGGATTGTAGCCTATCGCGATTGCGGTTTATCGTATATCGCGACAATACTGCTCGCGTTGGTTGAGATCCATGACTGTTAGCAGAATATGGAATCGGTGGGTTCAGGAGGGTAAAACAGAACCGCCGTGCTGGATCCCAACGGCCTCTTATCACTAGGAGTCGAGATGACAGGCATCTTATCGGATGGCTGTAAAGGATCGTGCAGCCACGTCTCGATCCCTGAGTCAACAGATGGGTATGTTTGCAAGACAACAACCATCTGCACGAACAGTTCGACGACGTTTACAGCAGCATGGACTATCAGCTCGAAGACCATGGCTGCGGTTACCCTTGGCGATGCATCACAGACAGGAGCACCTGAAATGGTGTACTCAACGACGAACCTGGGTGCACGAATGGCAAAACGTCATTTCTTCGGATGAATCCAGGTTCTGTTTACAGCATCATGATGGTCGCATCCGTGTTTAGTGATATCGTGGTGAACGCTCATTGGAAGCGTGTATTCGTCATCGTCATACTGCGTATCACCTGGCGTGATGGTATGGGGTGCCATTGGTTACACGTCTCGGTCACCTATTGTTCGCATTGACGGCACTTTGAACAGTGGACGATACATTTCAGATGTGTTACGACCCGTGACTCTACCCTTCATTCAATCCATTCGAAACCCTACATTTCAGCAGGATAATGCACGACCGCATGTTGCAGGTTTTGTACGGGCTTTTCTGGATACAGAAAATGTTCGGTTGGTGCTCTGGCCAGCACATTCTCCAGATCTCTCACCAATTGAAAACGTCTGTTCAATGGTGGCCGAGCAACTGGCTCTTCACAATACGCCAGTCACTACTCTTGATGAACTGTGGTATCGTGTTAAAGCTGCATGGGCAGCTGTACCCGTACACGCCATCCAAGCTGTGTTTGACTCAATGCCCAGGCGTATCAAGGCCGTTATTACGGTCAGAGTTGGTTGTTCTGGGTACTGATTTCTCAGGATCTATGCAACCAAATTGCGTGAAAATGAAATCACATGTCAGTTCTAGTATAATATATTTGTCGAATGAATACCCGTTTATCATCTGCATTTCTTCTTGGAGAAGCAATTTTAATGGCCAGTAGTGAATATGCGCTATAGATACTGAAGCACAGTCGTCTAGAGGAGAGATTACCTGTACATTGATTGGTGTTAGACTGTAGCAGTAAACGTAATATTTAATTGTAGTTACAGCGGTAAATATCTTGCCGGCTTGCAATATTCTTGTGAGTCTGGTATGTATTTGACAATGTGGAGAGAATTTTGCGTATTTGTCAATGCAATTTAGCGATCTGTGTAAAATATCCGCTGAGAGCCCTAGAAAGAATAGGTGGATGGTGCCTCGCTACCAGTGACATCAGTAATTCAGCGAGTAAATTCAGCACGAGCAATTGATAATTTTGGATTCATTAACATGCTTTGTGCTGGGAAGTGGGAGCCTCTACATAGCTGTGCGAACATTTGCGTATGTTGAGAGCAGGATAGTTATCACATGATGCGGTGGGTATCACATTAGGTCTGCGAGGAAGGCTGCATTGGACGTTATTGTGAGTTATTTTCGTAAATGGGATGGGGGGTGGGGGGTGCGGAGAGGAGTCATTGTAGTTCCCTTTCCCCGGTTATCGTCACAACTAAGGCTGACCATGATGCATGTCATAATGTTAGCAGTGCTGGGGTAGTGGTAGGTTGTTGTTGTTGTTGTTGTGGTGGTGGTCCTCAGTCCAGAGACTGGTTTGACGCAGCTCTCTCTGCTATTCAATCCTATGCAAGCTTCTTCATCTCCGAGTAACTATTGCAACCTACATCCTTGTGAATCTACTTAATGTATTCATATCTTGATCTCGCTCTACAATTTTTACCCTCCACGCTTCCCTCCAATGCTAAATTGGTGATCCTTTGATGCCACAGAACGTGTACTACCAACCGATCCCTTCCTCTAGTCAAGTTGTGCGACAAATTCCTCTTCTCCCCAATTCTATTCAGTACCTCCTCATTAGTTACGTGATCTACCCATCTAATCTTCAGCATTCTTCGGTAGCACTACATTTCGAACGCATATATTTTCTTCTTGTCTTAACTATTTATCGTCCATGTTTCACTTCCATACCTGGCTACACTCCATAAAAATACTTTCAGAAAAGACTGCCTGACACTTAAATCTATACTCGATGTTAACAAATTTCTCTTCTTCAGAAACGCTTTTCTTGCGATTGCCAATTCACATTTTATGTCCTCTCTACTTCGACCATCATCAGTTATTTTGGTCTACAAATAGCAAAACTCATCTACTACTGTAAGTGTCTCATTTCCTCATTTAATTACCTCAGCATCACTTGATTTAATTCGACTACATTTCATTATCCTAGTTTTGCTTTTGTTGATGTTCATCTTATATCCTCTTTCCAAAACACTGTCCATTCCTTTCAACTGCTCTTCCAGCTCCTTTGCTGTCTCTGACTGAATTACATTGTCATCGGCAAACGTCAACGTTTTTATGTCTTCTCTCAGGATTTTAATTCCTATACCAAATTTTCTTTTATTTCCTTTGCTGCTTGTTCAATCATCATCATCATCATCATCATCATCATCATCAGCCAATTCAATCATTAGATGATGTGGCCTCTTCGAGTCGTGGATTCAGGTAGGCTTTCAGAAATCTTCTCCAAGTGGGACGGTCTTGGGCAGTTCTCTGCCAGGTGTTACCAGCGATCTTCTTGATGTCTTTGTCCCATCTGTCCGGTGGTCTTCCTCTAGGCCTCCGGTGCTCTCTCGGACTCCACTCCAGTACTAGCTTCGTCCATCTGTTGTCTTTTCCTCTTGCAACGTGGCCAGCCCACTGCCATTTTAAGGAACCTACTCTCTCTAAGACGTCATTAACCTTCGTCACAGACCGTATGTCATCTGCCCTTTTCCTGTCCTTTCTTGTATAGCCCAGCATTGATCTCTCCATGGCTCTCTGTGCTGTCCTAAGTTTCCCTTTTGTGAATGAGTTCAGTGTCCATGTCTCGCAGCCATACGTCATCACAGGAAGAATGCATTGATCAAAAACTGCTTTCTTCAGATTTACTGGCATTTTTGATCTGAATACTTTTGAATTCTTCCCAAATGCTTGCCAGCCTTCTTCCATTAATTCTAATTCCCTTACCTTCCCAGCTCAGCTTTGACATAGCCATTTCCAACACAGCAGAGAACAGTTTTGGGGAGATGGGATCGCCTTGCTTGACACCCCTCATGATGCGGAATTCTTGAGTTGATTCGGCGATGTTAACATAAGCTGAAGAATTCTCGTAGATTTTCCTGAGCACTTCAATGTATGCTGCTCCCACTCCTTGCTCACTCAAAGCTTGGATGACAGCTACATGGCTAACGGAGTCAAATGCCTTTTCAAAGTCAACAAAGGCAATGCAGAGAGGCAGTTGGTATTCATTCGCTCTGCTTATCACTTCACTAACGGTCAGAATGCGGTCAATAGTGCTAAAATTGCTTCGGAATCCAGCTTGTTCTATAGGCTGGGCTGAGTCTAGGGTGGAACTAATTCGGTTTGTTCAATATACAGATAGAATATCATAGGGGATAGGCTAAAACCCTTTCTCACTCCTTTCTCAACCACTGCTTCCCTTTCATGCACTTCGACTCTTTTAAGTGCCATCTGATTTCTGTACAAATTGTAAATAGCCTTTCGCTTCCTGTATTTTACCGTCGCCACCATCAGAATTTGAAAGGGAGTATTCCAGTCAATATTGTCAAAAGCTTTCAAAAAATGGTTCAAATGGCTCTGAGCACTATGGGACTTAACATCTGAGGTCATCAGTCCCCTAGAACTTAGAACTACTTAAACCCAACTAACCTAAGGACATCACACACATCCATGCCCGAGGCAGGATTCGAACCTACGACCGTAGCGGTCACGCTGTTCCAGACTGAAGTGCCTAGAACCGCACGGCCACACAGGCCGGCCAAAAGCTTTCTCTAAGTCTACAAATGCTATACACGTAGGTTTACCTTTTCCTAATCTATCTTCTAAGCTAAGTCGTAGGGTCAGTACTGCTTCGCGTGTTTCAACATTTCTACGGAATCCAAACTGATCTTCCCAGAGGTCGGCTTCTACCAGTTTTTCCGTTCGTCTGTAAGGAATTCGTGTTAGTATTTGGCAGCCATGACTTATTAAACTGATAGTTCGGTAATTTCCACACCTGTCAACGCCTGCTTTTTTTTGGGATTGGAGTAGTTATATTCTTCCTGAACTCTGAGGGTATTTCGCCTGTCTCATACATATTGCTCACTAGATGGAAGAGTTTTTTCATGCCTGGCTCTCCCAAGGTTAACAGTTGTTCTAATGGAATGTTGTCTACTTCAGGGGCCTTGTTTCCATTTAGGTCTTTCAGTGCTCTGTCACATTCTTCACACAGTATCATCTCTCCCATTTCATCTTCATCTACGTCCTCTTCCATTTCCATAATATTGCCCTCAAGTACATCGCCCTTGTATAGACTCTCTATATACTCCTTCCACCTTTCTGCCTTCCCTTCTTTGCTTAGAACTGGTTTTCTGTCTGAGCTCTTGATATTCATACAGGTGGTTGTCTTTTCTCCAAAGGTCTCTCTAATTTTCGTATAGGCTGTATCTATCTTACTCCAAGTGATATATGCCTCTACATCCTTAACTTTGTCCTGTAGCCATCCCTGCTTAGCCATTTTGCACTTCCTGTCGATCACATTTTTGAGACATTCGTATTTCTTTTCGCCTGCTTCATTTACTGCATTTTTATATTTTCTCCTTTCATCAATTAAATTCAATATCTCTTGTGTTACCCAAGGATTTCTACTAGCCCTCATCTGTTTATCTACTTGATCCTCTGCAGGCTTCACTATTTGATCTCTCAAAGCTACTCATTGTTCTTCTACTGTACTTCTTTCTCCCGTTCTCGTTAATCGTTCCCTAATGTTCTCTCTGAAACTCACTACAACCTCCGGTGCTTGCAGTTTACCCAGGTCCCATCTCCTTAAATTCCCACTTTTTTGCAGTTTCTTCAGTTGTAATCTACAGTTCATAACCAATAAATTGTGGTCAGAGTCCACATCTGCCCCTGGAAATGTCTTACAATTGAAAACCTGGTTCCTAAATCTCTGTCTTACCATTATATAATCTATCTGAAGCCTTCAAATGTCTCCAGGCCTCTTCCACGTATACAACCTTCTTCATGATTCTTAAACCAAGTGTTACCTATGATTAAGTTATGCACTGTGCAAAATACTACCATGTGGTTTCCTGTTTCATTCCTTACCCCCAGTCCATACTCACCTATTACTTTTCCTTCTCTTCCTCTTCCTACTATCGAATTCCAGTTCCCCATGGCTATCAAATTTTCATCACCCTTCACTATCTGAATAATTTCTTTTATCTCATCATACATTTTTTCAATCTCTTCATGATCTGCGGAAGTAGTTGGCATGTAAACTTATACTACTGTGGTAGGCGCGGACTTCGTATCTACCTTGGCTACAATAATGCGTTTACTGTGCTGTTCGTTGTAGCTTATCCGCGCTCCTATTTTTTTATTCATCATTAAACTTACTCCTGCATTACTCATATTTTATTTTGTATTTATAGCCCTGTGTTCAATTGATCAGAAGTCCTGCTCCTCCTGCCACCGAACTCCACTAATTGCCACAATATCTAACTTTAACCTATTTATTTCCTTTTTTAAATTCTCTAACCTACATGCCCGATTAAGGGACATTCCACGCTCCGATCTGTAGGACGCCAGTTTTTTTTCTCCTGATAATGACGACCCTCTGAGTAGTTCCCGCCCGGAGATCCGAGTGGAGGACTATTTTACCTCCGGAATATTTTACTTGAGAGAACGCCATCATCATTTAACCGTACAGTAAAGCTGCATGCTCTCGGGAAAAATTACGGCTGTAGTTTCTCTTGCTCTCAGCTGTAAATGTCTGGTACATTGCAGAATTAACAATTGGAAGGAGAGATACTCTTTTCCAGGCAGGAAGATATCCTCATATGCCACCATTGGACGCTGAAATTAACATACAATGTGTGGGAAGTGAGGAACAGTGTATGGAGGCAGGAGGAGACGTTGTCAGAGCTACACTTTGTGAACATGAAAAAGGCAGTGTTGGAGGAAAAAAAAGGGAGTACCAATGATTGCGTCTCATCTGCGAGCGATTTGGGGAGGAGTTACGCCAGGCAGTGGATTTGGTACCACATACGCTGCTGTGTCGTAAGAGAGGGTAGTTGGAGCAGGTGGTAGGTTGCTGAAGACGTTCATTGGGGCCACGGATACTGTCCATATCTGGGAGTTGAGTGATACGCTGGAACAGGTAAGAGAAGCAGGAAATACATTGCCGAGTTATATTAAAGTGACCGCCTGTCGAAAGCCTGAATAATCACCTCTTGCAGTATGGACCACTCTGAGACGTGCAGGAAGAGAGTCAAGGTATCAACAGGGATGAGGAGCCATGTTGACTCCAATGCCGTGGGCAGCTAGTCTTGGCTTGTGCCATCTTACCATCCACAGTATACTTCATCCAAGGCGGCACGCGAACAGTTGACAAACTTAGCCGTTTCAGAAGTGTTTCCACATATGTCCGAAATGATCATGCTCTTTTGGACGTCACATAAACCGCTCTGTTTCCGCATTACGACAACGACTGCACTGTTTTCCGCGTCTCCCCAAACGCTTTATATACTCTCCACAGTAGTGCTGCTACATCTCGTCTGTGAGTCGATATTGCACGTTGACTTCGAACATAGGTGGTGGTCATGTTAATGTGACTGGACTGTGTAGTAATAAAGCTATGAGGATGTGGCACACTATACAACTGACAAACTTGGAGCAGGGCGTAATAAATAACGCTCTAACGTTGCGAGAGCTACAATCAGAATTGACAGGGTATGTGAAAATGGCCATGGGCGTGGTAAATCAATATCTGACTACGATACAGACCTTGATAGATTTGTCAGATACCAAAGTGAAATTACAATGAAATGAATACCCACATCTGCATACAGGCGTTGATATAAGTCAACGGGGACAGTTGAAAATGTGTGCCCCGACCGGGACTCGAACCCGGGATCTCCTGCTTACATGGCAGACGCTCTGTCCATCTGAGCCACCGCAGAGGATAGTGCGACTACAGAGACTTATCTCTGGCATGCCTCCCGTGAGACCCACATTCCCAACTTATTGTCCCGCACTGTATTCATAATGCCCCTGCCCATCATATTCATTACTCGCTGCTTTTTGCCGATTCCCGTAAGAGTTCGGGCACTGTTCGTGCATCCGTACAGAAGAAGATGGTCAAATCGCCGGTGAGCCTTATATATACATCTACATCTACATCTATACTCCGCGAGCCACCTTACGGTGTGTGGCGGAGGGTACTTATTGTACCACTATCTGATCCCCCCTTCCCTGTTCCATTCACGAATTGTGCGTGGGAAGAACGACTGCTTGTAAGTCTCCGTATTTGCTCTAATTTCTCGGATCTTTTCGTTGTGATCATTACGCGAGATATATGTGGGCGGTAGTAATATGTTGCCCATCTCTTCCCGGAATGTGCTCTCTCGTAATTTCGATAATAAACCTCTCCGTATTGCGTAACGCCTTTCTTGAAGTGTCCGCCACTGGAGCTTGTTCAGCATCTCCGTAACGCTCTCGCGCTGACTAAATGTCCCCATGACGAATCGCGCTGCTTTTCGCTGGATCATGTCTATCTCTTCTATTAATCCAACCTGGTAAGGGTCCCATACTGATGAGCAATACTCAAGAATCGGACGAACAAGCGTTTTGTAAGCTACTTCTTTCGTCGATGAGTCACATTTTCTTAGAATTCTTCCTATGAATCTCAACCTGGCGCCTGCTTTTCCCACTATTTGTTTTATGTGATCATTCCACTTCAGATCGCTCCGGATAGTAACTCCTAAGTATTTTACGGTCGTTACCGCTTCCAATGATTTACCACCTATGGCATAATCGTACTGGAATGGATTTCTGCCCCTATGTATGCGCATTATATTACATTTATCTACGTTTAGGGAAAGCTGCCAGCTGTCGCACCATGCATTAATCCTCTGCAGGTCCTCCTGGAGTACGTACGAGTCTTCTGATGTTGCTACTTTCTTGTAGACAACCGTGTCATCTGCAAATAGCCTCACGGAGCTACCGATGTTGTCAACTAAGTCATTTATGTATATTGTAAACAATAAAGGTCCTATCACGCTTCCCTGCGGTACTCCCGAAATTACCTCTACATCTGCAGATTTTGAACCGTTAAGAATGACATGTTGTGTTCTTTCTTCTAGGAAATCCTGAATCCAATCACAAACCTGGTCCGATATTCCGTAAGCTCGTATTTTTTTCACTAAACGTAAGTGCGGAACCGTATCAAATGCCTTCCTGAAGTCCAGGAATACGGCATCAGTCTGCTCCCCAGTGTCTACGGCACTGTGAATTTCTTGGGCAAATAGGGCGAGCTGAGTTTCACATGATCTCTGTTTGCGGAATCCATGTTGGTTATGATGAAGGAGATTTGTATTATCTAAGAACGTCATAATACGAGAACACAAAACATGTTCCATTATTCTACAACAGATTGACGTAAGCGAAATAGGCCTATAATTATTCGCATCTGATTTATGACCCTTCTTGAAAATGGGAACGACCTGCGCTTTCTTCCAGTCGCTAGGTACTTTACGTTCTTCCAGCGATCTACGATAAATTGCTGATAGAAAGGGGGCAAGTTCTTTAGCATAATCACTGTAGAATCTTAAGGGTATCCCGTCTGGTCCGGATGCTTTTCCGCTACTAAGTGATAACAGTTGTTTTTCAATTCCGATATCGTTTATTTCAATATTTTCCATTTTGGCGTCCGTGCGACGGCTGAAGTCAGGGACCGTGTTACGATTTTCCGCAGTGAAACAGTTTCGGAACACTGAATTCAGTATTTCTGCCTTTCTTCGGTCGTCCTCTGTTTCGGTGCCATCGTGGTCAACGAGTGACTGAATAGGGGATTTAGATCCGCGTACCGATTTTACATATGACCAAAACTTTTTAGGGTTCTTGTTTAGATTGTTTGCCAATGTTTTATGTTCGAATTCGTTGAATGCTTCTCTCATTGCTCTCTTTACGCTCTTTTTCGCTTCGTTCAGCTTTTCCTTATCAGCTATGATTCGACTACTCTTAAACCTGTGATGAAGCTTTCTTTGTTTCCGTAGTACCTTTCGCACATGATTGTTATACCACGGTGGATCTTTCCCCTCGCTTTGGACCTTAGTCGGTACGAACTTATCTAAGGCGTACTGGACGATGTTTCTGAATTTTTTCCATTTTTGTTCCACATCCTCTTCCTCAGAAATGAACGTTTGATGGTGGTCACTCAGATATTCTGCGATTTGTGCCCTATCACTCTTGTTAAGCAAATATATTTTCCTTCCTTTCTTGGCATTTCTTATTACACTTGTAGTCATTGATGCAACCACTGACTTATGATCACTGATACCCTCTTCTACATTCACGGTGTCGAAAAGTTCCGGTCTATTTGTTGCTATGAGGTCTAAAACGTTAGCTTCACGAGTTGGTTCTCTAACTATCTGCTCGAAGTAATTCTCGGACAAGGCAGTCAGGATAATGTCACAAGAGTCTCTGTCCCTGGCTCCAGTTCTGATTGTGTGACTATCCCATTCTATACCTGGTAGATTGAAGTCTCCCCCTATTACAATAGTATGATCACGAAACTTCTTCACGACGTTCTGCAGGTTCTCTCTGAGGCGCTCAACTACTACGGTTGCTGATGCAGGTGGTCTATAGAAGCATCCGACTATCATATCTGACCCACCTTTGATACTTAACTTAACCCAGATTATTTCACATTCGCATTCGCTAATAACTTCACTGGATATTATTGAATTCTTTACTGCTATAAATACTCCTCCACCATTGGCGTTTATCCTATCCTTGCGGTATATATTCCATTCTGTGTCTAGGATTTCGTTACTGTTCACTTCCGGTTTTAACCAACTTTCCGTTCCTAATACTATATGCGCACTATTTCCTTCAATAAGAGATACTAATTCAGGAACCTTGCCCTGGATACTCCTGCAGTTTACCAATATTACGTTAACTTTTCCTGTTTTTGGTCTCTGAATGGTTCAAATGGCTCTGAGCACTATGGGACTCAACTGCTGTGGTCATAAGTCCCCTAGAACTTAGAACTACTTAAACCTAACTAACCTAAGGACAGCACACAACACCCAGCCATCACGAGGCAGAGAAAATCCCTGACCCCGCCGGGAATCGAACCCGGGAACCCGGGCGCGGGAAGCGAGAACGCTACCGCACGACCACGAGATGCGGGCTTTGGTCTCTGAGGCCGGACGTTCTTTATCAACGATGATAATGTCCTCTCTGGTTAGCCGTCAGGTATTTTATCGTTTCGCCCAAGGGGGGGTCCCTCTAACCTAAAAAACCCCCGTGTGCACGCCACACGTACTCTGCTACCCTAGCAGCTGCTTCCGGTGTGTAGTGCACGCCTGACCTGTCTAGGGGGGCCCTACAGTTCTCCACCCAATAACGGAGGTCGATGAATTTGCAACCATTATAGTCGCAGAGTCGTCTGAGCCTCTGGTTTAGACCCTCCACACGGCTCCAAACCAGAGGACCGCGATCGACTCTGGGCACTATGCTGCAGATATTAAGCTCAGCTTGCACTCCGCGTGCGATGCTGGTTGTCTTCACCAAATCAGCCAGCCGCCGGAAGGAACCAAGGATGGCCTCAGAACCCAAGCGGCAGGCGTCATTCGTTCCGACATGTGCTACTATCTGCAGCCGGTCACACCCAGTGCGTTCAATAGCTGCCGGAAGGGCCTCCTCCACATTACGGACGAGACCCCCCGGCAAGCACACCGAGTGCACACTGGCATTCTTCCCCGACCTACCCGCTATTTTCCTGAGGGGCTCCATAACCCGCCTAACGTTGGAGCTCCCTATAACTAATAGGCCCGCCCTCTGTGACTGTCGGGACCTTGCCGGAGAATCGGCCACTGGCCCAACAGGCGAGGCATCCTGTGGTGGCTCGGAAACGATGTCATCACCACTAGGAAGCACCCCGTACCTGTTGGAAAGGGGTAAGGCAGCTGCCACGCGGCCAGATCCCACCTTTGCCTTTCGGCCAGGTATCTGAAGATGGTATCTGTTCTTTCGGACATGTCCTCTAATTGACAGCACAGGGAATGGTATAGTACAAGTGAGAGCATTGCAGAAGGCTATGCACCACGCGATGCATGGCTTTTGAGCCCTACACTTTTACCCTTGGAACTATTCCTGACTTCGCTATTGCAGTGTCTGTGTAATCCCGAATTAAGGTGCAACATCGTATTTATCCGTAGACACCGGACAAGCGACTTTCAAGTAAAATGTCTCCCTTGTATGGGAAGATATATAGTGGATGTACGAGTACAGGTTGTGGACACATGGCTGGCGACATATAAAAGTTTGGGTCTGGCCATGAGTCACGCTCGCATAACCAAATGGTAAGGTGACCAGTCGCGATAAGCAGGAAATTCAGGTTGAGGCCTGGTCCGGCACCAATTTTCATTGTAGTCATTCCATTACACAGCTGATGGTTGTCCATATTCGCAATTCTGAATACATTCAATGAACTTCTGGATAGCCTGCGGGAGGTCCAGAATAACCTGCCAGCTGAACTAGAATACAGCTACACCGAATGAACAGACTTTGTCGTTATTCTGTCACATGCAACGTTATGGATCAGCACCGACAGAGCCAGACTCCGTGAGCAACTACTCTGGGAGCAACTACCTGCACATGATAGAAATGCTTTACAGTCCATCCCTATCAATAAAGCGGGGAGTTCTGGGGAGTACGTACAGGTGTGAACACAGGAAGTGATGTTTATTTCTAAAGAAACAGTTATGTGTTAAAGTCGGCTGAAGAACTACGTCGTCTTCAGAGAGAGCTGACCACGATATGCCTGACCTAACTGATCTAGACCGACACAAAGGCATGTGACGTACAATAATTTTTTAGGAAAAGCAGAGCAGAAGGATAGCCAAGAGATATCCTAGCGCCACACCCGTACTTCCAAAGGATCGGCAAGCACTGGATATGTTCCACGTGGAAACTTGAAGTGATTATAGAAAACATCAACGACCGAGGTCGACTCAGGGGCGTGACACGACTATAACTACAATGTAGTGGATTGCTGATTAACGGCACGTCTTGTGTCATCGTGGGAACATCTTTTCATCTCTCAGCTACCATAACTGTGAGTACTGTCGTGAATGTGACAGTCTTTGTTGTACTGGCCAGACAAACCAGTGGTGATACTTCCAGCCCAGAATCTCAGCTATCTTAAAAACACATCACAATCTGATATTTTACATTCACTGGATGAACTAACAGCAAGTCAAAAAGGCATTAGCGTGGAGTTGGTGCCCCAGAAAGTAAAACAGCAATACCGTGAAGAACGACGCAATTCACTCATGACGATGATTATGTCAATTTCTGGTACCATTGTAGTTCTGACTGTACTTTGTGTAGCTTGTATTCACTTTAGGCGGAAAACTGCCCACGCACTTGAACTTCCAATGCATCAGTTGCCAGTAGACTGAGTTAGTATTAGAAAATACAATGACAGAAAAAAATCTAAACTCCACAAGCTAATTAATGTAGAGTTATGAAATGTCGGGAATACATTTGTATACACAACTTACTTAAGTGATTAACATTGCAAGATCACAGGTTAATGTAAGCGCAAAATAAGCCATTGGAACTGTGAAATGCTGGTACATTAATAACCGAAGCAACCGCCAGAATGATGAATGGAAGCATACAAACGTGCACGCATTGTGTTGTACAGGTGCCGGATGTCAGTTTGGGGATGGAGTTCCATGTGTGTTGCACTTGGTCAATACAGGGACGGTTAAAGCTGGTTGTGGAAGGCGCTGGAGTAGTCATCCGCTGATGTCCCATGTTTGGTCGACTGGAGACAGATCTGGTGATCGAGCAGGCCAAGGTGCTCTGTAGAGCATGTTGGGCTACAACAGCGGTATGTGGGGGAGCGTCACCGTGCTGGAAAACACCCCATAGAATGTTATTCATGAATGACCGTAAAATAGATCGAATCTCCAGACTGACGTACAAATTTATAGTCAGGATGCGGGGGATAACCATCAGAGTGCTCCTGCTGTCATACGAAAGCGCACCCCAGATCATAACTCCAGGTGTAGATCATGTGTGTCTAGCATGCAGACAGGTTGGTTGCAGGCCCTCAGCTGGACACCTCTTAAACAACACACGGCCATTACTGGCACCGATCAGAATCAGTTTGCATCAGAAAACACAACAGACTGCTACCCTGCCCTCCAATCCTTTCCCTTGAGACCACTGAGATCGCAAATGGCGATGGTTTGGGGTCAGTGGAATGCACGCTACAGGGAGTGTGGCTTGGAGTCGTCTTTGAACTTTCTGATTTCTAACATTTCGTTGTGGAGCTGTGATGCCAACTGCTGCTCAAATTGTTGCTGCAGATAGAGTACCGAACACGATGGTCTTCCCTCTCGGTAGTGGTACATTGCTCTCTGGAGCCTGGTCTTCTTGCGACCGTCATTCTCGTGAACACCTCTTCCAGCAGTTATGTACAGTCACTACATTCCTGCCAAATGTTTCTGCACTATCGCAGAAGGAACATTAGGCTTCTTGTGGTCCTATTACACGACCTCTTTCAAACTGAGTGAGGTGGTTATTATAAAGGCTTCTTTGTCGCCTTAAAGGCATTCTTGACTAACAGCAGCTCATCAACTCTAATCTCAAAGGTAATTAAAGCTCACGACCGCTGTTTAAAAGAAACTCGATTTGCATTCTCATACTGGCGCCACTAGCGCCTCTCTTATGCGACTGGCGCGAAATTTGAATAGATGTGTTTCAGATGCAGAAACACACCTACCAGCTTACGTTTATGTCGCCCAACTCCTTGTTGCTGCTATTTTTTCTAGCATTGTAGGAATTTAATAAGCAGCCAATGAAGATAGTGGTTCACTCTGGAGTACAATAAGGAGACTCGAGATATATGGTACACGTATGTCAAATCATGAGATGTGTTGGCAAGATCTGTCTAGAAATAAAAATGGATGATGATGTGATGGACCGCTTCTTCTGAATGGGAGAGGCATGTTGCGTCATGGTTCTGTCTGCAAAGCAGACGGCTCCTGTGACAGAGTCATCAAAAAAAGTCATAAGAAGGGTGTTGCAAGGCAAATCTGTAGCTGGGAGCACTGGCACAAGCATATGTATTCAGTACCCTGAGACTGCAGAAGTCGCCGCACTGGACCTCTGAAAGGAAGAGTTACTACGTTACAGCACTGCCAGCGACGTGGAGTTGCTGACATGGCGGGAAAGCGGGGTCAATGATGTTATGGTTTCTCAATAGTCGCGCCAGGGCCTCGAACTTTTTGAGAGATAGGGGCCAGAACCGCTGCCATTTCAACAACAGTATTGCACCAGGCTTGCATACATACAGCCAAATTTAGACTGGCGTTCTCATCTACATCTACATCCATACTCCACAAGCCACCTGACGGTGTGTGGCGGAGTCATCACCAGCCACTAGCCACCAAAAGGGGTGGCCCACGCCAGTCCAAGAGCTGAGTTGAGTCAGCAAGCTGCCGTCTCCAGACTGTCTTCACTAGCTGCAGGCCACTGCTTGTGGTAAGTCTGAATGCTGCCGACTTCCTGCCTTCCCACCGGCAGCCCACCTTCCGGGTGACTGTCATCAGCTGACGGCTGCCTGCCTTGGCGGACCGTGATTTGAGCCTTTGGCACCTACTTCCCTAGCCATCACCAGCCGAGTCGGCAAGCACTGTCACTGTTCATTGCTCTGTGGGGGCACAAGCTGTCGCTGTTTGCCATCGCCTTGAGCCGGCACACGTCACCGCCGTCAGCTGCCGTCATCCACGTTGGAGACTGCAAATTGGTTTCACCCGCCGTGGCGCACTTTGCGCTGAGCAGTGGCCATTCGCTGTCCATAGCGCGCCATTCGGTCCTGGACATACATCAGCACTACAGCGTAGCTCTGACGGCGGCACGCTTTTGCCGGCTGCCGCCTACATCCACCTCTACATCTACATGTACAACTATATCTACACCTACACCAATATTCCGCAAGACACCTGACAGTGTGTGGCAGAGGATATCTTTGATATCACTAACTGATCCTCCCTTCCCTATTCCACTCGCGGATGGCGGCTGGGAAGAACTTTCGTTGGTAAGCTTCTCTAATAGCTCTAGTTTCTCGAATTTTCTCATAGTGGTCATATCGCGAGATGCAAAAGTAATATGTTGTCCAACTCTTCCCCGAAAGTACTCTCTCGAAATTTCAACAGTAAACCTCAATGTGATACACAACGCCTGTCTTACAGAGTCTGTGAGTGGAGTTTGTTGATCATCTCTGGAACGCTCTCGCGTCGACTAAACGAAACCGCGTCGAAACGCGCCGTTCGTCGTTGGATCTTCTCTATCTCTTCTAACAGTCCTACCGGTTAAAGGTTCCAGACGGATGAACAATACTCAAGAATCTGTCGAACAAGCGCTTTGTAAGCTACTTCTTTGGTGGATGTGTTATATTTTCTTAAGATTCTTCCTATGAGTCTGTCTGGCATTTGTTTTTCCTACTATTTGTTTTATGTAGTCATTCTAGTTAAGGTCGCTTTGGATAGTTACTCCTACATATTTTCAGTAGATACTGTTTCCACCCATTTGTCATTAGTAGTGTAATTTTACCGTAGTGGATTTCTTTCCTGTGTGTGACCAGTATGTTACATGTAGTAGTATGGCACCATACACGGAATAGATGGAGCGTGACATCACTAGTTGGAAATAGGATGTCCCATGAGAATCCCTAGCCCTCCATCTCGCATAAGAACAACCGAATCTTTATTACTGTTTGGGCCACTTGTTACCTCTGACAGTTAAAGATTCTTACATTGACATTACCGTTTGTCTACCACGTCCTCTGAGATCAGAAGTACTTCTCTCATCTTCACCTGCACATAGTTCTCTAGGGCTCCCCACTTCATTACGTAAGGAAGCATGGTAAAACACACCTGACGTGGTCGTCTGCAAATGGGAATCTTACCAGTGCACTGAGTCGTGCTCGGTTCATCCTGACTTCCACCATCTCTACAGTAATATAGTTGTAGATTTAGTTTGCTTGGCCTGACAATGAATCATAATTCTGGAGGTAACTCCTTCCTAACTTACTGTAAGCCAATTAGATACTACTCCAGTGCCAGTACCGCTAGACTCAACTGTGCATGTATAGCATGGTGTACGGCTTCTAGTAATTCTGGCACTTCCACTTATGCGTCCCATGTGGTACCTGCTAATGACTGAAAAAGCCTCACAGCAATTATCCTATTACCGAATGACTGCAGTTGGTCTCTATAACTTCGGTTAACCAGGTCAACTGTTGGCCTTGCGTACTCCATTAGATCCACAGTCAAGTTCTACAATGTGAGTGTGGTGTTTAGCCCATCCTGCTCCAAGTTCGTCAACTGCATTGCGTGCCATTTCAGTACTGTCCCATCCTGCTCCAAGTTCGACAATTGCATTGCGTGCCATTTCAGTACTGTTTTGTTACAGTCTACCACCTCGCTTGTCTTCCCATGGCGCCATTCAGCTCTATAATACTGTTGTCGATGGTGGTCCCAAATACTGTTTTTAATATCTTCCCACCAGTGTTCAGCAGTCCCCTCTTGTGGCTTTGCAAGTTTTGTGGAGCTACCTCTACTACTTGCTACAACTGTTCCTGTAATCGCTTATAGGACATGCACAATCTGTGGTATTCGCCCTTATTTCGGTGAACATTCTTTTCCTCTCTACTTCCTGCCGAAATTTTGCAAATATTTCCTGAAAACTCTATCCTTCGTCCCATACCTCCCGTGTATTATATGTCAGCCTTAGAGTCCGTCAGTGACAAGTGTAACATCCTCTTGCCTGGTGAACTGCGCTCCACTTTCCAATTGCTGGTCCCAAAGAGCTGCTGCTCCACCTTTGGAGAAGAGAAGAGATGTGACAGAGTTGGGAAATCCTTGACTATCCTCTGACGTGCAGCAATCTGGGAAAAGGAAGCTCTCATTACTTCCCCTCCCCTTTCCCTTTTGAAAGACACGATGTTCCCTCAATTTCGAGTGTGAGGAGATGAAACAAAATAATAATGATAATAATGATAATTACGGCAACAATGGGTATTCTCCCTCACTTCCTACCAACGAAATTACACCATGTGGCAATCACATGTTGTTCTCATCTCTCTTCCATAACACCACCTTAGCTAATGTTACAACCTCACAAAATAATCTTTCTTACTACATACCCTAAACAAAATTTCGTGGTTCTCCACATCCTTGCTTCCTGGACCTCAACACATATGGTATCTTAATGTTCAGTGCCAACACTTGCAGCAATGGATTCAGAGCACCTTGAAACAGTCATAGGCATGCTACCTACCCAATCCATGTGTGATTGTATGCTTCTTGCCTTGTTTTGGTTTACATTAAACTCATACCCAGTCTGAATCCCCACCTCATGAACCTGCTTGAAGGATCGTTGAATCTTAACAACCACTTCAGCACTGCATGATTGATTACCACCTTGAATTTCTTACTGTACAAGTAAGATCTAAAATATGTAACCCCATATACCAGGATAAACATGTATGTTGTTGAGCAATTTCTCTTGGCTCTGCTCAACTGCTGTGAGGATTTTTCTCACCATGCACTGCCTTGTTGACAGAGTCTCATGACTATGATTTTCATAATTTGAAAAAGGTCAACACCAGAGCCGACATTAAAGCATCTCAGTTTTGCAAATTCAATTTAATACTTCAACACAGCTTGCAATGTCTGCATACCTTCTCAAGATTTTTCTATAGTAATTGGCCACCCCAAGAACCTGATTGTGATTCCTTATTTGTTCAAGGTCCCAGGATTGCCTGTACCAAGTTGGGTCTGTTTTTACTTCATCCCAACTAATCACATGTCCCAAATAAGTCACTTGTTCCAGGGCAAAATGACACCTCTCTGTGCTGAAGGATGCGATGGTGAGTTGTGGGTTGATGGAGCCAGTGGAAACACTGTTGACAATTAAGAATGACAACGACTTCAGTACATGACTGTGAGGCAACCACATCTCTGTTATCCTTGGCCAACACAGCAGCAACTTCCATCCTGGCTGCTGTGCCAGCACCCTGCGTTGCTGACAGCAGTACTAGGGCTCCAGTGATACTGGTGCATTTTGTTAGTGTGGGTTGCCTACATCAGGGGCAGCTTTGCACTCAGGGCAAACCTATTGTTCTCCTTTGATTGACAGGTTATTAACCTATTGTTCTCCTTTGATTGACAGGTCCTTAACCTATTGTTCTGCTAATATTATCCTTCTTTTTGATTCACAGGTCCTTAACCTATTGTTCCCCCACGCCTTCCCCCCCCACCCCCCTCCACCTCTCAGGAAACATCCAACCCACCCCCTCGCTGATACAGGTACACTTTCAGGTCTGAGTTATTTAAATAGCCCCCTCTCACTCTTAACAATTTGATTTACTATTTAATAAAAATCCTTAAATTGATTAAACCCTGCCCCTTTAGTGAACCCTCCCCCCCTCCCCCCCCCCTTGCCGGAAATTGGAGGGCAAAAGACTCAGTTGCTCAGTCATTTGGAGGAAATTCGATTGCAGTGTATGGAATATTGTTTAAACAATTTAGACAATGTGTGGAATATTGTTTATTTAAACAATTTATGTGATTCAAAGCAGTGTATGGAATACATAGAAATTGGTGGAGAGGAAGGATCTCATAACAGGAAATTCAAGGGTATATTGTATATTTATAAAAAAATTCAGTTTGTGGGGGTTGGATTTCTCTTGCTTATCATTCTCTGCTGCTTGGAAAGATGTAGGTCTTGTAAGAAGTAATTACATAGGGCAAACATGTTACATAACCTAATGTTCGGCACTGTACTCTAGGTGTCTTAACCTAATGTTCGGCCCTTTGTGAGCACTTAACCTATTATTCTGTTAAGTGGTTTTCCATGTCACTCCCTTTCCCTTAAAATATTGTACCGCCCTTGCTACCATATTAAATAATTATTTATGTCCTCCCACCATTTTCTGGTACGATTTTCGAATTTCACATGCTTTCCAACGCCAGTTTTGGCGCACTCTTCTTCGTCAGCCACCCCCAACACCTTAAACTATTGTACCGCGTTTTACATAAAAATTATGCAAATTAACCTAGTGTTCTGCACTCAACCTACTGTTCTGCTCTGACGCTGATCCCACTGACTCCGCCCATGCCCCCAGGAGTCGCGGTGCACCGGTGGCCCCGGGAAGTGACGACGCGGCTCTCAGCCATCGAACCATGCATAGTTGTCAGTTCGGTTCCCGCAAGGATGAGGTGCGGGCATCTCATTCATACATGACACCTGAGAAATACCTGTCGAAACACGTTTTCACCTAATCACTATTGCTGGCGGGATGATGCATAGGTGTGGGTACAGCACCAAGAGAGATGTTCGCATAGTGGCTCACCCTCACAGGCACAGCTAAAAGGTTCTCTGTGTTATACTTACGTCACATGTCTATGGGTGCGCCATAGAAACCTGTTACAATGCTTCCCAGAATAACGCAGGTTGCATTCTTCCTAGCAATCCTAACTGGACAGCCTGTCCTGCTGACACATAGTGGCGAGATGTTTGCTTATCGTGGCTGAACGTACTGTAATAATAAGCATCATAGTTGATAGTGCGAACAATTTTAGCAATTTTACAGTAATTTCAACACAGACCAATCATGGGACAGCATGCTTCACAATTTCAGTATCATAGCTAAACCATTGCGCATGTAGACAAATGACTGTGCAGTATGTCCATTCATTGTTAATTCTCGAACATATACATCATTAAAGCATGCCGGAATGGAGAGGCCTGTTGGGATACAGGAATGTGCCTGACCTTACAGTGTAGTTCCCTAGATGGCTGAATAGTGAACCAATACTCAGTATGTGTTGGGCAGCCTTCATGGTCGTGTGCTACTCGGTGGAAATTTGAGAAGATTCAATATGGATGTGTGTTTGCGCTGGACCATTATTCCCTCCCATGTAAATTATCCGGTTTACTGTTTCTGCACATTTTCCGTCTTTATTTGGTTGAGAGAACGTCGATTGAGGTGTGCGTGTCTAGCAGGTGAAAGATGAGTGAAAGACATGTTTGCTGGTTCTCTGGACATGAGAAAAGTTTTGTTGATTCTGTTAATTATAAGGATGATTTGGAAGCTGTTATATCACCAACATCGGTATTCGCAATTGGAAATATCAGTTACGTCTATTTTTTCGAGTTTTCACGTAAAGGTCTTCACAGACGAGATAAGTTTCTAGTTACTCAGTGGTTTACAGCACCCTGCACCTCGCTGAAGTTTGGGGCTCTAGAGAAATAATTTCCAGTCTATATCTTCAGAATTTATTTTATTCTCGAGTCAGAAACATACAAATTTACAGTAGCCATCACATCAATATATATATATATATATATATATATATATATATATATATATATATATATATATATATATATATATATATATATACACAAATTGTATTTATATTACATGTGCCCAGTACTTTGCAACCTCCAAGGCGCTTGGAATGGCTTGCAGGAGATCAATCTTCGTGCAGGATGTAGGGCACAAAAGGCACTGGAGCATGTGGCTTGTGGTTTGTTCTTGTTCACAATCACAGGACGTATCTTCTATTATGAGGCCCCATCTCTTCAGGTTGTCTCTGGATCGTCCAATTCCTGATCGTAATCTGTTTAAAGATTTCCACACCAGCCAGCTCTCGTTGTGTCCAGGTGGTAGTTCTTCAGCTTCTGGCGTCTGCAAGTGAGGCGTCGACTTCTTCCATAACTCCAGCCTTGCCTTCTCTGGTGAAATGGTGAGCTTCTCGGATGTTCTCAGGAAGCTCTTTCGCGATCTCAGCCGTTGCTGTGGTGGATTACGTCCGTGCAGTGGATGGGAACTGTCCTGTTCCACTTTCAGTCTCTCCTTGTTGGCAGCCACTGTTCTGCGTACCAAAAAAATGGTTCAAATGCTTCTGAGCACTATGGGACTTAACATCTGAGGTCATTAGTCTCCTAGAACTTAGAACTACTTAAACCTAACTAACCTAAGGTCATCACACACATCCATGCCCGAGGCAGGACTCGAACCTGCGACCGTAGCGGTCGCGCGGTTCCAGACTGAAACGCCTAGAACCGCTTGGCCACACCGGCCGGCTTCTGCGTACCCATGGGGGCGCTATTCCAGCCAGGCAGTAGAGCTTATCAGTTGGGGTAGGTCTTAAGCAACCTGTGATCAACCTGCAGGTTTCGTTGTGAGCAATGTCTACTTGTCTGGCATGAGATGAGCTGTAGCAGACTGGAGAAGCATATTCAGCAGTAGAAAAGCATAGTGCCATTGCAGAACACCGAAAGGAGCCTCCACGAAGATTGCAATGATTTCCGACCAAGATAAGACTTGCAATCGGGCGTACCCTGGGCGTCAGGTTTCTCTCGCGGCTGATCCTTTCACACCAGAAACATCATCTTGGTCCTTTTCAGGACCACAGTTGACCATCTTCAGAATTATACTGTGGAAGCGATCAGTAGCATATTGCAAGTGCTTGCTATCGAGAAGTATCGCGTAAATGGTATATAATATTCTGGCAAACCATGTGAAAATACACTCCTGGAAATTGAAATAAGAACACCGTGAATTCATTGTCCCAGGAAGGGGAAACTTTATTGACACATTCCTGGGGTCAGATACATCACATGATCACACTGACAGAACCACAGGCACATAGACACAGGCAACAGAGCATGCACAATGTCGGCACTAGTACAGTGTATATCCACCTTTCGCAGCAATGCAGGCTGCTATTCTCCCATGGAGACGATCGTAGAGATGCTGGATGTAGTCCTGTGGAACGGCTTGCCATGCCATTTCCACCTGGCGCCTCAGTTGGACCAGCGTTCGTGCTGGACGTGCAGACCGCGTGAGACGACGCTTCATCCAGTCCCAAACATGCTCAATGGGGGACAGATCCGGAGATCTTGCTGGCCATGGTAGTTGACTTACACCTTCTAGAGCACGTTGGGTGGCACGGGATACATGCGGACGTGCATTGTCCTGTTGGAACAGCAAGTTCCCTTGCCGGTCTAGGAATGGTAGAACGATGGGTTCGATGACGGTTTGGATGTACCGTGCACTATTCAGTGTCCCCTCGACGATCACCAGTGGTGTACGGCCAGTGTAGGAGATCGCTCCCCACACCATGATGCCGGGTGTTGGCCCTGTGTGCCTCGGTCGTATGCAGTCCTGATTGTGGCGCTCACCTGCACGGCGCCAAACACGCATACGACCATCATAGGCACCAAGGCAGAAGCGACTCCCATCGCTGAAGACGACACGTCTCCATTCGTCCCTCCATTCACGCCTGTCGCGACACCACTGGAGGCGGGCTGCACGATGTTGGGGCGTGAGCGGAAGACGGCCTAACGGTGTGCGGGACCGTAGCCCAGCTTCATGGAGACGGTTGCGAATGGTCCTCGCCGATACCCCAGGAGCAACAGTGTCCCTAATTTGCTGGGAAGTGGCGGTGCGGTCCCCTACGGCACTGCGTAGGATCCTACGGTCTTGGCGTGCATCCGTGCGTCGCTGCGGTCCGGTCCCAGGTCGACGGGCACGTGCACCTTCCGCCGACCACTGGCGACAACATCGATGTACTTGTGGAGACCTCACGCCCCACGTGTTGAGCAATTCGGCGGTACGTCCACCCGGCCTCCCGCATGCCCACTATACGCCCTCGCTCAAAGTCCGTCAACTGCACATACGGTTCACGTCCACGCTGTCGCGGCATGCTACCAGTGTTAAAGACTGCGATGGAGCTCCGTGTGCCACGGCAAACTGGCTGACACTGACGGCGGCGGTGCACAAATGCTGCGCAGCTCGCGCCATTCGATGGCCAACACCGCGGTTCCTGGTGTATCCGCTGTGCCGTGCGTGTGATCATTGCTTGTACAGCCCTCTCGCAGTGTCCGGAGCAAGTATGGTGGGTCTGACACACCGGTGTCAATGTGTTCTTTTTTCCATTTCCAGGAGTGTACATGTGTTCCTGTAATCCCATAGTCTGGAGATGGGTGTAGCAAGCAAGCAGGGGCCAGAAACAGTGACGCTTGTACCTTTGTACAACAGTCTTCGCGGTATACGGACATGTGTCTTGTGGTCGCTACTGTGTGTCCTACTGTGAGGGAGGTATAGATTCAGTCTGAATGAAACGCATTCGTGTAATAACGAAGTATGTTTCCAATTGTCTAATAAATTCATTCTTTACTTCCGTTAGCTTACTTTTAGCAACTGACCACTCTCATCACATCTGACGAAGTTTGTCTCTTGGCCTGTACTTATTGTCTGCATTAACATTTATTTTCCCAGGTTTGTTTATTACTCTGTACACAAATTCACTGAATTTCGATGGTCACTTCGTCAGTCTACTGGATAGGTCCTTCCAACCCTACAGCCACCACAAAGCAGCATGGCCTGTCACTACCTAGAATTTCCTACCATCCAAGTAACAGTGGAAGTGTGTTCCTCTGTACACCAAGATAAGCACTCTCTCTCTTAATTCGAAAAATTCTTCCTGAAATTCCTCGAATCCAACAAACTCAACATCCTTCTTTAACAAAAAAATTAATGAACTTGCAAGGTCTGTAAACCCCTTCACGAACTTCCCATAATAATTCGTGAGGCACAGAAAATATTGCAACTCCATAATTGTTCCTGATGCTCGACAATCTTTCACTGTTTACACTAGCCGAGGATCAGTTCTTACACCATCCTTGCTAATGATATGGCCCCAATAACTTCCTCCAGCGCAAAGTAACATTTTTCCATGCTGAGTGTCAAATGGGCAGCCTGCAATCTTTTTAATAGTTCCCTCAGACGTCTTCTATCCTCTTGCATATCTCTTGGAAAGACGATTATGTCATCAAGATACACTAGACACTGACAATTTAAATCCTTGGAGCACTCCATCCAGTAAACACTGGAATGTTGCCATTGTATTTTTCAAACCAGAAGGCTTCCTATATTGGTAGTGTCCTCAGAGTGCAGAAAAGGTCGTTATCGGTCTATGCTCTGTAGGCACTTCTAGTTGACTATACCCACTCCATAAGTCCACTGTTGAGGAGTAGTGGCTTTGCTTTATCTATCGTCTCGTGTTCGGAATTTGGTGGGCGTCTGTCATAGTCTCACTAGTGAAGTGTCCACCCCCTGTAGCTGAGTGGTCAGCGTGACAGAATGTCAATCCTAAGGGCCCAGGTTGGATTCCCGGCTGAGTAGGAGATTTTCTCCGCTCAGGGACTGGGTGTTGTGTTGTCCTTATCATCATCATTTCATCCCCATCGACGCGCAAGTCGCCGAAGTGGCGTCAAATTAAAAGACTTGCAACCGGCGAACGGTCTACCCGATGGGAGACCCTAGTCACAGGACATTTACATTTTACTATTCAAGTGGCAATAATCACAACAACAGTGATAGTTTTTTGAGCCATCGCATTGTTTTTGGGGAAGGAGACCAAACAGCGAGGTCGTCGGTCTCATCGGATTAGGGAAGGAAGTCGGCTGTGCCCTTTCAGAGGAACCATCCCGGCATTTGCCTGGAGTGATTTAGGGAAATCACGGAAAACCTAAATCAGGATGGCCGGACGCGGGATTGAACCGTCGTCCTCCCGAATGCGAGTCCAGTGACTAACCACTGCGCCACCTCGCTCGGTTTTGAGCCATCCATAGATTCTTCGGCACAATCACAATTCCTGCACCCAAGGGCTACTAATCTCTTCTATTATCGAATCAGCCAATAGTTCATTTGTAAATTTCTCCAAAACTGATTGATGCGACTGTATGTTCTCTGATATACCAGTGATTCGTTCTCTGTCAGAATCCTGTGTTGCATTACTGGTGTAGCAGGCAAACGCCCTTGCTGAAAAAAGAGATCTTGAAATTCTAATTATAGGTCTTCCATCTGTGTCCTTTCTGTCCCCTTTAAATGCTCAATTTCGTGTGAAATGCAGTTCTAGCAACATCCTGTGCCCTTTTATAGCCTCCACCATTTGTATTGCAATCTTTCTCATCCAGAATGTTTTAGTGCCCATAACGTTCCTTTAACTAAGTCACCTCTTCAGTATCAAAACTATCCTCATTGTCAAGTGCTATTCTGCCTCCATCCCTTTGCCGTATGCATGTGGTACTGCTTTTCACCTGTATCTAGTACTTCATTTCTTTCCAGTGGTTCGACCACCCTGTATATGTGGTGCAGTGGATGCCAAGGGACACCTGCCATCATCCCCCCCATGCCCACTTTAGCAGCCTCGTAACGGCCGCTTCCTCGGACACATAATATTTTATAACACTGTTGTGTATTAATTTAGACTCTTCATAAATTTTTATGCATATAGTTAAGTTGGTTAAAATCACAGAAACAGTTTTAGCTCACCTGCATTTAAGCTTTGCCGTCTAGAATTTTTAGAATGGAACTGAGAGTAGAACCTGACCTCTGAACTACAACTTTAAGAGACCTTGTATTTGTTATTATTTACATCCAGGCCTTGAAACTTGTTATAGCTCTATTGTTTAATAGGTTTCATCATGTACTGTAACCAAACCTTTCTATCATTAATACAACAGATGCATAATCTACTACAAATAAGGACATTTTAGTTCCAAATTTAGTTCTATGCAAATTACTCGAAAACTATTAGAGGTAGCTGAATAGGGTTACATAATAAATGTTTTTATGTTGAACTGAAGCTTCATACAAAATTTCATATTTCTAAGTCTGATATTTCGCACGTTCAATTTTTCTTAAGAACATAAATTCTGACCAAAATATTTGTTTAATTAAGTTAAGACTTGTACTTGTTAATTTTGAAATACATCTGCACATTATGACCAATTTTTGGGTTTCTAGCTTTATTATTTAGCGCCACTTATTTTTTCTTAAAACGATCTATTTAGGGAAAAATGTTGACCTGATCTTTCTGAGATTTGACAGTTTACAAATTAATGTACTAAAGCACATGCCAATAAAATTTGGAAGAGCAACTTTAACTTTTAATTCCATTCCTAAATTATGGTGTAATACTTATGTGCTACGCACAGACGCGTTGTGGTGACGTGGCGCTTCTAGTAGTCCCACACACTCGCTCGCCTCTGTATCCCTCCAATGATACAGCGCTTGTTTCGCCACAATCCAACGCTTTCTACTAGATCATATACTCTGTGAAAAGTAACGGTCCTTTCACACTTCCTTGGTACTCTGGAAATTACATCTGTTTCTTTGTTCCGTGAAGAGAGACGAGTTTAATTCTATCTGTAAGGAAGTCTTTAACCTAGTCGCAAAGATGGTGCGATACTCGGTAAGCTCGTATTTCTTTTTGGAAAGATAGTGTAGGACGCAGTCAGATATCTTCCTGAAGTCAAGGAACACGGTATCAACCTGAGTGCCGTTTTCTACAGCGCTCTCGAATCTCATGCAGAAACAAAGCGAGCTGTGTTTCGAACGATCTCTTTATGGAATACATGTTGATCTTTACCGAGGAGACTTTCGTTTCCCAAAAATTTCGTTCCCGAACAAAAAATTACGTTCCATAATTCTACAACAGACTGACGTCAACGATATCTCTCTGTATCTGTCCTACAACCCGTCTTGAAAATGAGAATGACCTGCGCTTTTTTTCCAGTCGCTAGGTACCTTTCATTGCTCCCGTGGTCTACGGTAAACTGCTGCTGGAACGGGAGAAAGTTCTTTCCCATAATCTTTGTAAAGTCAACAGGTACCTCATCTTGTCCTGACCCTTTCCACTACTAAGTGATTGTAGTTTCCTTTCTATTCCACGCCGGCCGCGGAGGCCGAGCGCTTCTAGCCGTTTCAGTCCGGAACCGCGCGACTCCTACGGTCGCAGGTTCGAATCCTGCCTCGAGCATGGAAGTGTGTGATGTCCTTAGGTTAGTCAGGTTTAAGTAGTTCTAAGTTCTAGGGGACCTCAGATGTTAAGTCCCATAGTGCTCAGAGCCATTTGAACCATTTTTCTATTCCACGATCGGTTCTCAATATCTGCCACTTCGTCGTTCTTACGACGACTGAAAGGAGGGACCGTATTACGATCTTCCGCGGTGAAAATCCCGGAATACCTAATTCAGTATTTTGGCCTTCAGTTATTTTCCGTTTCGGTGCCAGTATGATCACAGTGGCTGAATAGCGGACTCAAGAACCGCTTACTGACTTTCTGTAAGACCAAAACTTCAGCTTTTAGTAACATTGACTGACAAAATTTTACTTTCGAAGTTACTGAACTGTTCACTTATTTCTTTCCTTACTCTCATTTTTGCTTCGTTCAGCTGTTGTTTGGCAGCTAGGTTTTAACGTCTCTTTAATTTGATGAAACTCTTTGTTTACGTAGCATTTTTTAACACGGCTACTAAACCACACTGGGTCTTTCCCATCCGTCAAGACCATCCTCGGAACATATTTTAAGGTATATGGAACAATGCTTTGAAATTTTTTCCGTTTGTGCTCCACATCGTCCTTGGCACTAAATATTTGATGCTGACTACTCAGATATTTTGCATTTTCTGTCATGTTACTCTTGATAACCAAAAATATTTTCCCATCTTTCTTAACGTTCTTTGTAAAACTCGTCGTCATAGTTGCTATCACTGATCACTGGAACGGAACCACGCTGCTGCTATGGTCGTAGGTTCGAATCCTGCCTCGGGCATGGATGTGTGTGATGTCCTTAGGTTAGTTAGGTTTAAGTAGTTCCAAGTTCTAGGGGATTGATGACCTCAGAAGTTAAGTTCCATAGTGCTCAGAGCCATTTGAACCGTTTTGAACTGATCACTGATACTTTCCTCTGCGTTAACTGTTTCGTTAAATTTAGGTGTGTTTGTTGCTAGGGTGCCTAAGACTTCCTTCACGAGTTGGTTCTCTAATAATCTGCTCAAAGACTTTCAGAATAATTTTACACTAATGTCTGACTGACACCAGTTTTAATAGAATGACTTTCCCAATCTATACCTGACAAGCTAAAGTCACCCCCTATTACAATGACGTTATTAGGAAAGTTATTAACGATGTTCCGTAAGTTCTCTTTGAAGCGCTCTGCCACTACAGCTCCTGACGTAGGCGGTCTACAAAAGGATCCGATTACCAATTTTGACCAAACTTTGATGCTTAACGTCACCCAGGTTGATTCACAATCAGAATTCGTGAAAACTCGCTAGATATCATAGTCCTTACTGCAACAAATACATCGCCACCATTGGCGACTAACTTATCCTTACGATGAACATTTCAATCTGATCTTGGAATTTCGTTCCTATTTATTTCCCGTTTTCCACCGGCTTTGTGTTCCTAATACTGTCTGCGCAATATAATCTTTAATAATCGATAGTAATTATGTGACCTTTCCTTAGATGCTCCTGCAGTTTACTAATATAAAATTAACATTTTCTGTACCCAATCTGCAAGGACGAGCGTTCTCTGAGAAGGTTGTGGCTGATGTATCTTTGATTCTGCCAGGCAGTTCGTCTCCGATCCCAAAGGATAGAGGGACGCTTCTGTAACCTAAAGAAAAACCACGCGCACGCCAGACGTACTCTGCTATCCTAGTAGCTGCTAGAATAAGTTCAAGTAAATTTACTTATCCAGGAAGAACGCGAGGTTGGTTTAGGCGGACTTGACAAGGTCCTCCGTATGACGACCTTAAGGCGGACTGACGCTACACTCCAATCTTCGTTCCTTGCTTCGGAAAACTTGGGTGGCTTAACGGTATATGCGAAACTGTCAGATTGTTGTTTGGGAACATGGCTCGCCGTGCAACAGCCCCCACGCTCACCGCAGGACGGCGCCATGTGTTAAGAGTGTGTGTTTGCGAGACATGCTTCGCACCTTGCCTGTAAGTGCCGGATTGCCACACGCACGCAGACCGGCAGCGCCGAAGCCACAAGAGTGACTCGGCCGGTGGTATTGCGGTTGAGGGGTCATCCCAATACCTTACGCCTGTTCTGCTGCTGCGTCTCAACGCTCTAACTAAAGCAGACGGCACAGTGGTTACAAAGAGGAGCGAAATAACTGGATTGCACCAGTATTCGTAGCGGTATTTGCCTGCAGTGACGTACGAGATAAACTAAAGAATGCGTAATAATATTGGCGGAGCAACAGAGTTCGATCTCATAACTGAAAAATTCTCACACGCAGAGCGTAGAACAATTAAGTGTAGGTTTAGGTGTATGCAGACATTGCTGTTGTGTTCCCTATACTTCAGTGGCGTGGAAATGCACTAGGCATTCGAGGGAGTTGGTGCAATGATTAAAATACTTTATTCGTATTTGTGCTAAACGGAGTTCAGGTCCCCGTCTGATTATTCTCGTTTATTGTTTTCTACCCACTTAAGATGAAAGCAGCGATGGACCGTTCCTGATCTTCTGCTACAATTTTCTCCAAACCGAATCTGTGATTTATGACCCGAGCGAGGTGTCTGGATATAACTACACTTCCTTTCTGTACGAGCAAATCGATCTTCACATGTACTGCCTTGGCCAGTATATAACATAATGGACGTTACTTCGTACACACTGCAGTGTCTCTTCCATTTATCAGTGGAGCGAGGTAAATATGACTGCCTTCGTAGGTGCACTAGGCTTTCGTCTATTATCGTTTCGTTGCCTCATTGCTCTAAAATATATGATGAGAGATTTTTAATAATCTAGCTTACACGGATTCCTGGTGGTGGAAGAAATTTATGTCACTAGAATTTGCCCGGCAAGGAGAGAAGACGTGATTAACAGTGATGTGTGTGATGTCCTTAGGTTAGTTAGGTTTAAGTAGTTCTAAGTTCTAGGGGACTGATGACCTCAGAAGTTAAGTCTCATAGTGCTCAGAGCCATTTTTTTGTTGTGTCGTTATTAGACCATATGTAATTTTAATTTGATATAAATACATTAGCTATTAGTAATACAGTGGTGTGCAGAACTTAAAGACGAACGTAACTTTCGCAATGCGTGTCGCTATCAAGTAATATACCCCGAATATTCCTTGACCATACATAGAAAGACCGGAAGGGAAATGAAGACGAACAGCAGTGACACTTTTATTCAGAGAGCAGTTCTTGTGGTGGAGCACTCCATTCCTCCTGTAATGGTACTTGAATTACGTAACCATTACGGCACCTCACCTCAACCTCTCGATACCAGCAATATTCTACTGTGTTTCTGTAAAATAGTTAACGTATTTCTGTGATAACATTCAGATTTGATTTCATTAATGTAGAGGTACTTCGATACATCGATATGCATATATTGCAATGATATTGTTCTTATGTGTATTCTTTCTTTTGTCACTATGATCTTTGACGTACTTGTAACTCTGATTTTTGGGCGCGTAAGCGGTTATTAGAGAGTCAAGTTTTGGTCGTCATGTTAAAAAGACGCAAATTGTAGTCAATTTATGAAATGTGAACTTTAACAGTGAGGAAGATGTTTTCAAGTATGTATTGTGAAACGAGTTGCGTGATATTGCAACAAAAGTAATAAAAAAGAAGTGTAACTTAAATTCGGAGTGCTGATTACTTTTTTACATCACCATTGTCCTAACTTGCAAAGGTTTAATCTTCAAGAATGGTTTGTGAAGCGCATCTATAAAACTTTTGAATATCGCAGAATAACACCTGGGCCTCTTTGTATCCGAGCTTGGAATCATACTACCTAGATTTTCGACGATTGAGCTATGAGTTCACAACGAGACCAGCGTGGGAAACACGAAAAGATGAGTGCCTAGTTTATCCATTATTTCAAGAAATGAATTTATTAACTGTGCTCTAATGACGCCTGCCACATAATATAACTTTGTTGTTGTCCGAAAATGCAATATTTAGCAGCGTGAGCAACACTACAATCATAATTAATTTTTGGCTTTTGTTGTGGTAGTGTTGTTAGACTCCTCAAGTGCGGTTGACACAGCTGGATAATCATTGATGCATATGGACATTCTGCAGTACGTCTCCCCAGCGCACCCAAGCGTGCTCAATGGGAAGTAAGTCGGAGGAACGTGCAAGCAAGTCCATTCGCTGAATATACTCGCGTTTCGTACGCGCTGTACACGCATGACGTACCGACCCCAAGAGACGCCAACGAAAAGTTGGCGCTATATGCGGACGACACCGCCTACTGGTGCACAGGCCTCCGGACAGACACCATACAACGAAAAGCCACAAGATACTTGACCAAACTCGAAGACTGGATGACAAAATGGAGGATAAGACCGAACCCCACAAAAACACAAACAGTGCTATTCCAGCACCGAAACCTGACTCGAAAACGACAGCAAAAACGCACCGACATCATCCTCAGACTCTGGAACCAACCCCTACAACTCACAGACTCCGAAAGATATCTCGGGGTATTCCTTGACAAACGCCTAAACTATAAGACTCATCTTCAGCACCTACTAAACAATACAAGACGAAGACAAAACCTCATCAGACAAGTCCAAGGCCGACTGTATCGATGTTCCACCAGGACAGCCATACACACGTACAAAACATACATCAGACCTATTTACGAATACGCCTCAGCGCCACTAGGCAGTATACCGAAGACTATAGCAAAAAAAACTATACGCAACAGAGCGACGACTATTGCGCAGCATCGCAAAACTACCACCCCGCACCCCAAGCAACGAAGTATACAAGATCACAGACATAACACCACTACAGACAAGGCTCGCAAAACTCAGAGCAAGATATGGATCCCATATCCTCCACGAAAGACCAGACATGGAAGACATACTGACAAACAAACCACCAACGACACGACGACCAAAATTTAAATACATCTATCCAGAGCGTACAGTAGCCCAAAACACCTCCAAAATATTCCCCGACCTAGCACCAACAATGACACAACTAACTCATCCTGAAACAACCCCACCTCACCTAGACGAAAGACCATAACAAAAGCCCACGACATAAAGTATAACGCACCAAAACCCATATCCAAAACACCGCAACGGCTCCACACTGCACAAAACACACAAGTCTCACACAGAAAAACACAACATCAACACACACAAAACACGACAAAAGAGAACAAAAACAATCATAGACTAGGGAAAATATTGTAGTACCCAACTCCGAGTACTGTAGTAACAGGAAAGGAGAACCTGTAACGTAGAAGTAAGCGAAAACACAAAAGTTCGAACACCACAACACATAACAACCCTGCACAAGATAGCAGGGAAAAAAACAAAAAACAAAAAAACAATGTAAACCATTACTCAATGATACATCACTTATCTATTTTTACTTATATTTCAATTATTTTAATTTATAATGTTATCAATCACTTATTTATATGTTAATGAACAAAAAAAAAACAATATTATGCATAGCACGTATTCAAAAATATAATTTATGTACAATAAATAAAATAAAGATGTAAACCTCTGGCTGATGAAGGGCACTGAGATAAGCCTTAAAACAGCCCGCCCTCTCTCCTGAGGAGAAGGAATGAAAAAAAAAAAAATAAAAATAAAAAACAAACCTGAAAAGACGCACATGGAGATGTTGTACAGTGTCACAATAACGTTAACCGGGGACTGCCGGTGTTCAAAGATTTGAGGGTTAGTACGACCGTGCAACATTATGCCTCTCAACACCAAATCACCTGGACCATCCGAACGATTATGTTCGACAATGATTCTTGAGTTTCTCCCGGCGTATTTGATAATCAAAATATCCACGGGTATGCTGCCGGTCTATAGTGTCCAACGGGCACAATATTTCGGCGATCAAACATGTCGCCATCATCAGGTGAACTGACGGACTGAGCTCCTGTGAACGCGCCGGCACGGAGATCCGTACGCTATGGCTGCTCAGCGGGAACTGGGTTCGGTCACTGCGTGGCTCCTTCACGAAGAAACTTCATTCTTCGAGTAAAGCGGAGTTCACAACATATACATGTTTTGCCTCCCATTAATTCTGGTGGTGCGTCTTCTAGAGGGGATTGGCTTCTGGTTGTTTCCACTCTTTTTTCTTCTTCAGTGGCAGCCTATGCCGTAAGGAGCTGGGGCCAGCGTGTATTGGCATTGCGCCGTATCTTCTGCCCCAGAGAGCGTATGTACCGGTTCTCGGATTGCCGCGCCTTTTCGTAGAAGCGGCGGGCAACCGTACGGATGTGGTCCTTGACTTTGCGGACCTCAGCAAGGTCGTGCAGTGGTCCAGATGGGAAGTCCCGCGGCAGGTGCAGCGCGAGGCGGAGAGCCCTGTTCTGCAGAGATTGTAGTTTCTTCAGATGGTCGTCTGCCGCATTCCCCCAGACGACAGCCGCGTAATCGAAGACAGGGCGGATTAGCGCCCTGTACAACGTGACGCCCAGTCGCGGAGGAAGAGTCGACGTCGGGTTGAGCAGGGGGTAGAGCTGGAGAAGTCGACCCCTTGCTTTGTTTACGACGCCCTTCACGTGTGGGCCCCAGGTGAGGCGGCGATCTATGGTGACCCCAAGATACTGCGCTGTCGGTCGCCAGTTGACAGGACTGCCTCCAACGACGAGTGGGGGCAGAGCGGCTGGGATGACACGACGGGTGGCAATGAAAAACTGCGTCTTGGCGCCGTTGAACTGGAGTTTCCACTTGACGGCCCAATCGGCTAGGGTGTCGACAGCGTGCTGCAACCTCTGGCGAAGTGTGTCCGCGCGCACACTTCGTGAGTAGAGCGCAGTGTCGTCGGCGTACAGTGCTAGATGCACACGAGGGACCGTCGGCGTATCAGCCGTGTAGAGCGTGTACAGGATCGGCCCCAAGACCGACCCTTGTGGCACGCCTGCTCTGATGGGACGGACTGTTGACAGGCCAGTTTCTGCACGGACGTGAAAAGTCCGTCCATCGAGGAAGGACCGTAGCAGACGGATGTGGGATCCAGGGACCCCCAATTCGAGAAGTTTGAAGAGCAGCCCATCGTGCCAGACGCTGTCAAAAGCGCGCGAGACATCAAGGAAGACTGCTCCGAAGTATTCGCGCCTCTCCAGGGAATCGAAGGCTTCCTCCACGAGTCGGAGAAGTTGGTGCTCCGTAGAGTGGCCCTTACGGAAGCCGAACTGGGCATCTGGGAGTAGAGCTTCGGCGGTGACGTGTTGCTGTAGCCTCTTCAGGTAGATGCGCTCGAAAACTTTCGAGATGGCAGGCAGCAGACTAATTGGGCGATAGCTCTTCGGCTGGCGGAGATCTTTACCCATCTTAGGAATAGCCACAATCTCAGCATGCTTCCACTGCAGGGGAAAGTGGCCGGTGCGAAAGATCTTGTTGAAGATTGCAGCCAGGTGAGTAGAGGCGCCATCAGGCAGTTGTTTCAGCATGGCAGTGGAGACGTCGTCAGGGCCTGCAGCTCTCTTTGGATTGAGGGCCTTCAGAGCCGCCGAGACTTCTTCAGGAGTTGTGGCCTCTATGTCATCATCGCCCTCCGTTTCCAGATAGCGAGGGAGCCGGGCAGCGACCATCTCTTCATGTGCTGCGTCCAGTGGATCCTCTACAGGCTTGAAGTTCTCTTCGAAAACATCGGCGAGGGCATCAGCCTTCGCGTTCGGTTCGCAGACAGTTCCGGTTGCAGTTCGGAGAGGCGGCATACGCTGCGTTCGCCGTAGGAAGTGTTTCGTGGTCCTCCAGGCAGACCCGTCGTCAAGCTGAAGAGTCGCTACACGGCTAGCCCACTCCCGGTTGCGGTGATTGTCCACAGCCACCGTGATTTCGCGCCGCATACGGTTGAGTTGCCGTTTGGTGGCGGGGTTCCGTGTACGCTGCCATTCGCGGTACACTCTGTTCTTCTCGGCAATTTGTGCAAGGAGATCGGGGGGCAGCTGTCGAGAGTGGTCCTGACGCTCGCGTCTGGGCGGAGCCGCTTCTTCGACTGCGGCGAGGGCGGCGTCAGTGAAGTGGAGGAGGGAATCTTCAGCTTCTGCGTCGTCGGCAGGTGGCATCCCAGCTAGGGACTCGGTCAGGGTGTGGCGAAAGAGATCCCAGTTGACTCCAGAGAGCGACACCCCACGCCTGGGTAACTGCAGTGGGTCGAGGTCGACGTCAAAAACAACTGGCACATGGTCAGAGGAGAGAACATTCCGTGTTGAGGCGAGGATGCGGTGCGGAATGCCTTTCACGACCGCAAAGTCGACGATGTCCGGTTGTCCATTAGCGGGGAAGATGGTGGGATCATAGGGACCCACTACCACGGCGTCATTGCGATCCACGATTCGTAGGACGCGGCGTCCGTCTCTGTTGGTGAGTCGTGAACGCCAAGCGACGTGCTTGGAGTTATAGTCTCCAGCTTGCCTCCGATGGAGAGAAGAGATTCTAAGTCCGCATCTACCCATGGATGCGACGGTGGTTTGTAGATGGCAATGAAGGTTATGGCTCCAGCTGACGTGTGCGCGACAACTCCAGTCGCCTCCAGAGTCACGAGCGGCGGCAGTTGAATCTGGTGGTGACGGATCCCATTCCGTATGTAGATGGCCATTCCTCCGCCGGCAGTTGGCCTGTCAGCACGGTAACAGGAGTAGTTCGGCGCTTTGACTGCAATGCCTGGTTTAAGGCGGGTTTCGCTGAGCAGACAGATGTCCACGGCTTCATCGCGAAGAAATTGACGAAATTCGCCAGCTTGTGTGCGTAGACAGAGGGTGTTCCACGCGACGACCGTGAGTCCTCTAACACTTCCCATAATGAGTAGTGGAGGAGTGTCTGGTGGCTGCCGGAGCGGCAATCTTCTGTGCAGCGGTCAGGTGCTGCGTGAGGACATCAAGCAGTTTTGTCGTGCTCGCCACAAGCGCGGTGAGTTGAGTAATTAGACTGGCGATGTCCGTGGCGGAGGCAGCAGGAGCCGTATCGTCTCTGGCGCCGACGGAAGTGGCCGCCTCTTCGCCATTGTATGTGGCTTCTTCTGGAGCGGTGGTTGTGCGACCCCCCGTCTTGCGCCGGCCGCCGCGGCGTTGGGGGCGTGCATCAGACGTCACGGGTAGGGCAGCAGAGGAGGGGCCCGGTTCCGGGTCCGACGAATTCTGCTCAGGTGGAGTGGCGCAGTTTAGTAGTGGATGGCGTGCCCCTGCGTCTTCAAAAACATCTCGGGTGTGTGAGTCGCCATTGCGGCGACGTGCCTGAGGGCCTGCATGGTCGGCGTCATCGCTGTTGGGCCGGCGGGGCGCCAGTCCTCTGGCGACAACCGTGGCGTGGGAGATTGCAGGTTCAGCCTTGGCAGACTTCTTCTGTTTCGCGGCGACTGGCTGGCCGCGTTGACGAGCACTGGCGCGTCTCCAAGCTTCACAGCCGCGGTAGCTGGCAACGTGAGCGCCCCCGCAGAGAGCGCACGTTGGCTGCTGCTTCCGAGGGATGGGGCAGTCCTTCGCTGGGTGGGCACCGGCGCATTTCACACATTTTTCAGGCATGGAGCAATGCCGGGCGACATGGTTGATGCCCTGGCACCGGTAGCACTGAACAGGGCCTCTCTTGGCGCGCAAGTCTTCTGTGGTCACCGAGACGTTGGCGAGTCGGGTGAGCTGGTAGAGCTTCCTGTTCTCGATTGTATCGGTTGCGATGACGAGAAACAGGGGCATGTAGTCACGTGATTTGGGCTGCTTCATCTTGACCACAGTTCTGACACTGAAGTCGAGCTCTTCGAGTTCTTCTTTAATGTGATCCGGCTCCATGTTGAAGGGCAGATGCCGGATGACAATCTTCAGGACGCGGTCCGGTGTGGTGGCGTGAGTGAAGAAAGGGATTGCCCTTTCAGACGCCTCCTGCGTTACGCGTCGGTAGTCGTCTGCTGAGCGCAGCGTAATCTTGTACATGTCTCGTCCGGCGACCTTCACATTGTAGACTGCCGTCGTCCAGCTATTGAGAAGCTGTTGCAGCTGCCGGAAGGTCCCTTCGTATTTCAGAACGATCGGCGGAAGTGGTGCATCCCTCCTTGGCACCGTGGAAGGGCGCGGCGGTTCCTCAGGGGCATCCTCAAGGGCAGCAAAAGTGTTGGCAGTGGATGCCGGCTCGTGGGTGGACAGCACCCGCCGTCGCGCTGTATGCCGTCGCTTCGGGCGAGTGAATCCGTCAGCATCGTCAGCAGGCGTTTGTTTCGATCGCTTCTCAACCGGGGAGCTGCGCCCGCCGGTAGGGGCTGTATCTTCTTCTCTTCTGCTTTTGCCGGATTGCCGACGAGGCGGTGGTACGCCCGACGGCTCGTCTTCTTCCGACTCCGGAAGCGGAACTGTAAGCGCATCCATAGCGATATCCATCATGTCCTCATTCGTTGCGTGGTCCGTCATAAGTGGGGGGCCAGATGGGGCCGCCGACGTAGCAAGCTCCGCCGGACGGCGATCTGCCACACCCTTCGCAGGACGTAGCTCCGTTCGCTTCGACATTTCTCGCGCGAATGCGTTTGCGTCTTTGGGTTCGGTCGCGACGGCGGTAGATTTAAATACCCTCCGCCCGCGGCGCGCTCCCTCCGCCGTCCGCGCCCCGCGCCACTGTCGCGCGGTGGAACAGATTGCGACGGCGTCTGAGATGACGTCGGTGTGATGGCTCTGTCCGCCGTGGTCGTCACAACTATACGTTTGCTCGATTTACTCTTGATTAACCCGATCGCTGGTTCCCAAGCCTTGCTAAGATTATAGCCACAGTCACGGTTTATGAGGTCGTCATTGGTGCGAATTTCGATGGCCTCTCTAACAACGCTGTCCCAGTATCTCGACGTCTGTACCAGAATCCTCGTGCGGTCATACTCCATGGCGTGATTTTCCGACAAACAATGTTCAGCGACCGCCGACTTGCTCGGATACTGGGACAGCGTTGTTAGAGAGGCCATCGAAATTCGCACCAATGACGACCTCATAAACCGTGACTGTGGCTATAATCTTAGCAAGGCTTGGGAACCAGCGATCGGGTTAATCAAGAGTAAATCGAGCGAACGTATAGTTGTGACGACCACGGCGGACAGAGCCATCACACCGACGTCATCTCAGACGCCGTCGCAATCTGTGCCACCGCGAGACCGTGGCGCGGGGCGCGGGGCGCGGACGGGCCGCGCCGCGGGCCGAGGGTATTTAAATCCACCGCCGTCGCGACCGAACCCAATTCCGAGCTGCGATGTCTCTTGCGAATGTTGTGTGTTCTGGAGCTGAGGGTGTGGCGGATCGCCGCCTGGCGGAGCTAGCTTCGTCGGCGGCCCCATCCGGCCCCCCACCTACGACAACCCGGCCAATTGACCCGGACTCTGAGATGGCTCATACTCTGGATTCTCTGCCTTCGCCTGGAAGTACTGTCTCCTCCGCGGGCGGCTTGCCGCCGACGCCGTCCTTTTCTGCAAATTCTTCTGGGCGATGTGGTATCGATTCAGAAATCGATACCGCCGCCCTTAGGCGGTTAGATAGGGCACATGGCGCGTCAGGGCCCCCTTCACGTGGGACCAGCCCGCGCGCGCCGAGGCAAAGTCAGGATTCCACTTTCCTTCGTCCCTCGTCCGCCCTCGACATGCCGGACATTTCTGATGCGGTCAATGTCCCTGAGGAGTCGGACTGCGCCTCCCTTGGCGGCTTCATGGATGACAGCGACATCGCGGAGGGCCTGGAGGAACACCTCACCGCTCTCCGTGACGCTGCAGAGGAAGAGGGCCAGCAGGTCGACCCTGTCCGGCTTCAGACCGCCCTCTACCCCAACATGACTGCCGCGGCCGCCGACAGCGATACCGGGGGCGGGATGGAGTTCGACGACGACCATCGGCGCCCGGTCGCTGAGCGCCGGAAGCGGCAGTTAGCCTCCTCATCGGACTCTGAGGCCCCTCCGCCCGCTGACCGCGGGCACACCAAGAAGAAGAAGCCCGTTATTGACGCGGCGGGCTTCCAGGTGCCGCGCAAAACGGCACCTCGTCGCCAGTTCACCACGTCCTTGTCGGACGTGCCCGTCAGCAACGCGTTCGCGGCTATTGATGGTGCCGCGGACGCCCCCCCCCTCCCCCGCCCCCCCCCCCCCACCGTCGGCCACCCCTCCTGCCCCCCCCACCCATATCCATCCAACACAAGGGGCCCTTCAAGGTGCTTTTAGATCTCCTCACTACTCACACTGACTTCCCCTTCCGTATAAAATGGATGGGTAATGATGACTATCGCCTGTTTGTACAGTCCCCCGCTGACCTTGCTAAGTCCCTTATTATCCTAAGCAAGTTCAACGTCGGATTCTCCACCCCTCCTAAACGGACCCGCCGCCTCAGGGTTGTTGTCAGGGGGCTCCCTATGGAGTATTCTGATGATGACCTGCGGACGGCGCTTGCGTCTTTGAACATCACCCCTACAGTCATATCCCGGATCATCTCCCCTCGAACCCGACGCCCCACCCCTCTCTTTTTCGTCTCCGCTCCTGACACGTCGGAGAACCGCCCCCTCCTCACCCTCTCGCTCCTCGATCACGTTAGCGTGACGATGGAGAAGCCGCGCTCCAGGAGGATGACCCTGGTCTGCTACCGCTGCCAGGGATTGGCGCACTTCGCAGTGACTGCACCCGCGAGGTTCGTTGCGTAAAGTGCGCTGGTGGTCACGCCTCCTCGGAGTGCTCTAAACCCCGAGACGTCCCCCCCACCTGCGCCCGCTGTGGAGGGAATCACACAGGCAGTTATATGGGCTGCCCCAAAATTAAGTCTTTCAAGGCATGCCAGAAACGGTTTGCGGGGACATCGGCGGCGGCCCGCCCGGGCACCAGTTACTCTGGTGCGCTGGTCGGGTCGGCGTCACGGGCCCACCCCCCCCTTGCGTCTCGTTCCCATCCCGCCCCTCTGGGCTCCTACCCACCCCCGCTCCTCTCCCTCCCCCTCCTACCCCCTCCAACAGCCTTCCCTCCCCTCCCCACCCAGCAGGTGTCAAGCACTGCTTCCCCCTCCTCCCAGCGGGTGTCACGCTCCGCTGTTCCTTCCCCATCCCCCCGGCAGGCGTTAAGCACTGCCTCCCCCTCTCCCATCCCGGTACACTCTCAGCAGCACCCTCTCCCCACCCCCTCCTCTGTTCCCACCCCCCCCTTGGTGACCTCATTGCCACTGTTGTTGAGGCACTGACCTCAGCCATCTCCGCCACCTTCACCTCCCTCCTCCAATCCCTCCCACACCAACTTGCCACCGCCCTCTCCCAATCCATGTCCCCCATCGCCCCTCCCGCTCCCATTCCAACCAGTCATGGCTGTTAGACATCACGGATTGACAACCATGATCTGGAATGCCAACGGTCTCCCCAAACAACAGGGCGAGTTCCGACAGTTCCTCCTGGATGAGAGGGTTGATGTTTGCCTTGTTGCTGAGACGCACCTCAAACCCGGTGTTTTTGTCCGTGTAGCAAACTACTCCTGCTACCGGACAGACAGGCCCACCGCCTATGGTGGCACGGCGGTGTACGTGCGTAACTCCCTCCGCCACCACCCTATTCCCCTCCCCCCACTTCACACTGTGGAAGCCACTGGCATTGTCGTCCAGACATCGCAGTGGTGAAAGATCTACCCCACCCCATCACTGCAGCCACCCGCATCGCTCTAGCCTCCGATCACCGACCGGTCATCTGTTCCATCGATCTCGCTGGAACCTCGACCGTGCCGAGGGAGGGCCTAGACATCCGCGGTATTGACTGGCAGTCCTACCAGAGACGGGTCGAAGCAGCCCTACCCGCACTACCTGCTGCCGATCACACGGACGCAGATCGTACTCTCATCCACCTCACCACCGTTGTGCTAGATGCTGCAACAGCAGCGACCCCTCCCCGTCCGCACCGGCCCCCGGATCATCTGCGTCCGCTCCCCCCCACATCCTTGCTCTCATCACAGAGAAAAACCGGACCACCCGTGAATGGCAGCTCACTCGGAATCCGGCAACCAAGCGCCTCATCAATAGATTACAGCGCCAAATCAAGGCTGCGGTGCAAGACCACCGCAATCAGGCTTGGGAGAACAAAATCTCTGCCATTGACCTGCGTGACCCGTCTGCTTGGCGGCTCACAAAAAGCCTTCTGAGACGAGGGCAACGGATCCCCCCCCTACAGGTCGGCAATGACTTTGTGTCCGAACCAGACGCCAAGGCTAACGCCTTGGCTGATGTCTTCGCGCGCAACTTCACCCCGGTCAATGACCCCATTGACCCCGACCATATTCGCCTGGTCACGGCACGCCTCCCTCAATTCCTTGCCGTCCAGGACCCTGAGGATGAAATCACCCCCATTAACGAAGAGGAGGTTGCACTGCAATTGCGGTACCTCAAATCCAAGAAAGCTGGCGGCCCCGATAAGCTGACGAATGCCCTCCTCAAGCAATTACCCCCAGCTTCTATTCCCATCCTGACGGCCACATTCAACAACATCCTCACAACCAGGCAATATCCCTCTGCCTGGAAACACGCTGAAGTGGTCGCCATACCCAAGGCTGGGAAGGATCTTCGTTCCCCTGCCAGCTACCGCCCCATCAGCCTCTTGCCCGCCATCTCCAAGGTGTTCGAGAGGCTGTACCTTAAACGACTGCTCATCCACATTGCCCGAGAACGAGTCCTCCCTGATGAGCAGTTTGGCTTCAGGCAGGGCCACGCCACCACTCACCAACTCCTGCGCCTCGTAGAAGAGGCACTGGACGCCATTGAACGTAGGGAGTACTTCGGGGCCATACTCCTCGACGTGTCCAGGGCGTTTGACTCGGTCTGGCACGAAGGGCTGCTCTACAAATTATTTTCCCTTGGCTTCCCAGTGTCCCATGTACGGCTAATAGCCACGTACCTGGAAGGTCGCACCTTCCATGTTAGGATCCCTGACGGGAAATCCACGCGACGACGCATCAGGGCAGGAGTACCACAGGGCAGCGTACTTGGGCCGCTACTCTACTCCCTCTTCACAGCTGATCTGCCCTCTGCGCCGAGGGTACATTTAGCTCTCTACGCAGATGACACTGCACTCTTCTCTCGTTCTCGGAGTGCGGCAGTTCTTCAACAGTGGCTCCAGGGGGCTACAGATTCCCTAACCGACTGGGCTAGGACCTGGCGTCTGGCATTTAATCCCTCCAAAACCCAAGCCCTTATCATCTGCCGACGCCGTATTCCCGTTCGGCTCCCTCAGGTGGCGGTCCTTGGTACCCCAGTCCCCTGGACTTGTACTGCAAAGTACTTGGGTGTTACCCTGGACCAACGCCTAACCTGGCGCCCCCACATCGACGAGGTGCGTCGTAAGGCAATGGGGCGGCTATGCCTGCTCTACCCTCTCATCAACCCAACCTCTTCCCTCCCCACGCACCTTGCTGTTAGACTGTACACCTCCCTTGTTCGCCCCATCCTTGAATACGCGGTGGTGGTGTGGGGCAATGCTGCCCCCACCCACCTCCGCCGACTCCAAACCGTCCAGAACCGGGCTCTCCGGCGTGCCCTCCGCCTCCCCTTCGACTTCCCAACCCGCGAGCTCCACCTCCTGGCTGAAGTGCCGCTCCTTCGTACCCGCATCCTCTCCGCCGCCCACTCCTTTTACCACAAAACTCGTCACTCTCCTAATCCCTTAATCCTTTCCCTGGGCACCCGTGTTCACCGACTAGCCACCACTCGATGGCCCGACCTTTTATTTCGCCCCCCATGACCTCGCCTGCACCAGGCACCTCATCTCATGCCGACTACCTCCCTCACGTCATAGATTATTCCCCCCCACATGCCATGTCATTCACTCCCCCAACACGCCTCCCCCTTCCCCCCACACTACCCCCAATGTTGGCCTAATCATGATAGGCCCTTCCTTTTTCCACATCTTCAACTGTCACCCTCTGACTTCTTTCTCTTCCCCCCCCCCCCCCCCCCCCCCAATTCGCCATTTCAAGACTGCCTGCCGCCGCCATTGCGTCGCCGCTACGAAGCAGTAGAGGCCAGGATAATGGCCGTTCGCTTTCACTCACTCTCACTATTCCTCCTTCTGTCCTTTCTTCTGTAACTAATCGTAATTCCCGGCCAGTCAATTGGGCCGTTCGTTTTCCTTTTCTCTCACTGTCTCTCTTACTATCCTTTCCTCTTTCTTTAAAAAAAAAAAAAATTGCACAAAGAATCAAGCAGAACTATAACGCCATGAAATTTCCCTAGCCAATCCGTCATGCCAGAAGGTGAAGCGCCTTGTTGCGCTAGTACTTCGCCCTCAGTCGAGGATATCTTCCTCAGTCCATTGTGCAGGTTCGTTCGACCGAACCCAGTCTACCTGCTGCGAACTCCATCACACATCGGAGGAAAAGTTATCTCCGTGCAGATCCATGCGACCGAACCCAGTGAGTGCTGTTCGAGATGTCGTTGAGAGAGGATGCTTTACTTGCGAAGGGTGTGGCGGATCGCCGTCCGTCGGGGCCAGCTCAGGCGACTGAGTTGCTCCCGGTGGCGGCCCCATCCGCCCCCCCACTTATGACGAACCGGCTTTCGACAACTGACGCTGACGGGTTTGACTCTTCGGATTTTGATGCGCACTCTCGTGATCGAGTGTTCATTCTTATGAACAAACTCGCCCACGGGGGCCCCTACCCTGGTCGAGAGGACGACGAGGCGGCTATACTCGCCTTCTGTAACATTCAGAAGGCTGCCGCTCTACCGCACACGAGGCAGCATGTGTCGGGTGTGCCACCGAGAGCCCCGACGGTCGCTTCGCATGCGTTTGCGGTCCCGGCGATGGCGGTCTCGGCGGGAGTTGCGCCGCTGGCCTCGACCACTGAAGAGGTCGATGTGCCCCCGGTTGCCCCCCTGGCCCCGGAGACACGAGAAGAGCCCGTGGCTGCGCTAGCTGCGGCTACCGGGATGGAGGACGTCGACCTGCCCGACGCGAATCTGGCTGAGGCGATTGCCGAGTCGGAGCGCCGTGACACCGACCTTGACGCTGCCCGCGCGCCCAGAAAGCGCCGGGCTGTGACGCATGACGATTCTGACACTCCCTCTCAGACATCTGAAGCAGCGAGGCCGCGGAAGAAGGCCACCAGGGCCTCCCGCACCTCCACCACAGAGTCTGGGCTGCCTATCGCGGGCTCCTCCCGGAGCACCGCCGCGCAGAAATCGACGAAGACCACGCGGCGGCCCACTCGTTCACCTGCTGCTTCCCTACAGTCGGACGAGGATGGTTTTGTCGTCCCACCCCGGCGGCACACTGCCAGGGCCGCTGCGCTGCAGCAACCGACCCCGCTGCCGACCGCCAACACGTTTGCGGGCGCCAGCGACGATGTGATGGAGGATGGTGCCGCGCCTCCGGCGCCGGCCCAAAAGAAGCCGCCGCCTATCGTCATCCAATGGGCCGGCGAGTACAAGGAGTTCCAGCACAAACTGGACAGGGTGGCCACGTCCGCCACTGTCAAGAACGCTGGCCGTGACCTTTACAAGGTCACAGTGTCGACCAACGCGGAGTACCGCGCGGTGATGGACGCCATCTGCAAAGATGGCCTCCCGTGCTACACGCACCCTTCCGAGCCACTCCAACTTCTGAAGGTGGTATTCCGCCACCTTCCCCTCAAGTTTGGTGCGGACTACCTTCGCGAGGAGCTCGAGGACATGGGCTTCGGCGTCCGGTCCACCGGACTGATGAAGTCTCCACGTACGCACCGCGACATGCCACTGTACCAGGTTGTCCTCGTTGACAACCTGGAAAATCGGAAGATTTTCCAGATGCAGCGGGTCGGCCGTGTCAAGGTCGCAGTGGAACCTCTCCGGGCCAAAGGCAAGAGGGCCCAGTGCTTTTCCTGCCAAAGGCTCGACCACGTCTCCCGCTACTGCTCCATGGCGCCCCGCTGCGTCAAGTGCGCGGGCCAGCACGAGAGCAAGTCCTGCGGGCTTGCCAGAGAAGACAAACCGACGTGCTGCAACTGCGGCGGCACGCACATTGCCAGCTACAGAGGCTGCTCGGCCTTCAAAAGGGGCCGAAATCAACCGAGGGGAGGGGCCGCTCCTTCTCGTCAGGTGCACCCGTCCACCAGCTTTGCTGCCGTCACCAAGGGAGGACCACCAGCTTCCACCACCCGCAGGTGGAGCGTGAGACGCGGCCACCGACCGCGCCGTCCACGGCTTCGCCCGTGCGGGTGGCAACCCCCGCGCCCACGCAGGGCGCGCGGGTTGCCGCCCCGCGCAGGCGTCGCCGGCGTGCGGGCCGGGCCACCCCTGCCGCTGCACAACGGACTGCCGAAGACACTCTGCCGCCGCAGAGGACGGCACCTCGTGCTGCGCCGCCACCGCGACCGGCTGCCGATGCTCCACGGCAGTCGTCTAGTACGGAGCGGCCGCAACCGGCCGCCCCAGTGGCGGAGGCCGCCCCAGCGGCCCCCACCGCCCCCATGGCCACCGACGCAGCCGAGCTCCGATCGCTCTTGCGGTCGTTGAGCCAGCTGCTCGAGCAGCTCCCGGTGCTCGTCACCGCGGTCACGTCGGCCCTTCAGGCCGGCGTTGCAACTCCGCCGCGCCATGGATAATCGCCATATCCATGGCCTCACCGTTTGCGCCTTCAACGCGAACAGTTTGGTCCCCCAACAAGGGAATTCAGGGAGTTCTTGCGCGACGAGGCAATTGACATCTGCCTCGTGTGCGAGACCTTCCTGAAGCCGGGAATACACGTGAAGGTGGCCAACTATCGGTGCTACCGCACCGACAGGCTGTCCCACGGCGGAGGGACGGCTATCTACATCAAGGCCTCCCTCAAACATCACGACGTCCAGCTTCCGCCCCTCGCTGCATTGGAGGCCACTGGGGTGGCTGTCACCACGACGGCGGGGGTCATCACCTTCGTTGCGGCCTACAGGCCGCCGAGGGGACTGCTTCAGGAGGCTGACGTCGACGCCCTGCTGGCGCTGCGCGGGAAAGTCTTCATTGCGGGTGACCTGAACGCCAAGCACCCGCAGTGGAACTCCCGCATCACCAACGCCAGCGGCCGCCGCCTCCTTCGCGCCACGCAACGGCATGGCGCGATAGTACTGGTGCCTTATGAGCACACCGTCTTCCCCCATCGCGGCCAGTCTGACGTGCTCGACATCGCCGTGCTCAAAGGTGTTGGGCACTTCACGTCCGCCACCGTTAGATGTGCCATGTCGTCCGATCACCTCCCGGTGGTCTTCGACATGGATGTCATCGGTGCATCTATGCCGTCCGACCGCCGCAACTTCCGAGGCGTAGACGAGGCACGCTTTCGTGTCGAGGTCCTCGACCGCCTCGAGGGCGCGCCCGATCCCGCTGTGCAAGGGGCTGACGACGCGTTGGCCTTCTTCACGCGGCACACACTGGCTGCAGCGGAGGCGGCCACCCCCAGGCGGCCAGGACGGCCGCGAGAGATGTCGCGCCAACTCCCGCCGCACATCCTCGAGGCGATCACAAACAAGAATCGCCTCTTTCGGGAGTGGCAGCTCACACGGCTGCCTGACACGAAGCGCCGCCTTAACAGGGCGCGGCGCGAGATTCGGGCCGCCATCGACGACCATCGTCATCGGGACTGGGCGGGCCTTGTGGCCACACTCACAACGACGGACGGCAGCGCTTGGCGGACCGCCAAGCGTTTCCTTCGTCGTCGCCAGCGAGTCCCGCCTCTCCACACGCGGAAGTGGTTGCCATCCCCAAGGGCGGCAAGGATCCACGTCAGGCCGCGAACTACCGGCCGATCAGTCTGCTCCCGTCCCTCTCAAATGTGTTTGAGAAGTTGTACGCAGAGCGGCTGCTGCGCCACGTGACGGAACAGCAACTCATTCCCGAGGAGCAGTTTGGCTTCCGGTACGGCCACTCTACCACGCAGCAGCTGTTGCGCCTCGTGGAGCAGGCGATGCGAGCGCTGGAGACGCGGGAGTACCTAGGGGCGGTGCTTCTCGACGTCTCCAAGGCCTTCGACTGCGTGTGGCACGACGGCCTCGTGTACAAACTTTTTGCGCACGGGGTACCGACGTCGCACGTAGTCCTGCTGCGCTCGTATCTCTCGGGACGCACTTTCCACGTCCGAGCAGATGGAGGCACTTCCACCGACCGGCAGATTCGAGCGGGGGTGCCGCAGGGGTCGGTCCTCGGCCCCCTGCTGTACTCCCTGTACACCGCCGACGCCCCGCGGGTGGCACGCGTGGAGTTGGCACTTTATGCCGACGACACGGCGTTGTTCACCCGCAGCATGAACGCGGCCGAGATGCGCCGTCGCCTCCAGCTCGGATGTGACGTCCTGGGCGCCTGGTCCACGAAATGGCGCTTGAAGTTCAATGCTGCGAAGAGTCAGGCTGTCATCTTCAGCAGGAAGAGGCTGCCACCGGACCTACCACCGGTCACGATCATGGGGGGCCCCATCCCATGGTTGCGGACCGGCAAATACCTCGGGGTGACGTTGGACAGGCACCTGACGTGGCTGCCACACGTCCGTGACGTCAGAGGGCGGGCAGTGGGGCGCCTTCGTGCGCTTTACCCACTGCTCAACCCTTCATCGACTCTCCCTCCACGCCATGGCCTCACCATGTATCTGTCCCTTGTTCGGCCGGTACTGGAATACGCGGCTGTGGTGTGGGGTAACGCGGCAGCATTGCACATCGCGACGCTCCAACGAGTGCAAAATAGGGCGCTGCGACTTGCGCTCCACAAGCCGCCTCGCTATCCGACGAGGCTGCTCCATGAAGAAGCTGGGATCCCCTTCCTGCGGGATCGCTTCCGCCAAACCGCCAGGCAGTTCTACAGCAATGCCGAACGGTCTGGCAGCCGCTTGATTCGTGGTCTGGGCCGCCAAGTCCACCACAGGCCAACGACTCGTTGGCCAGACCTACTGCGAGAGTAATCATCTCTTGCCGCCCGATGTCGACATAAAGGGCGTCGCAATGAACGACGCCCAGTGAGGACAGCTCCACCGTTAGGTCCCACTGCACCCCTAAAGAGGTCACCGCAGGAACAGCAGCTCTGCTGCTTAAACTGCCTTTACACCTGGCGTATGTAGCCAGAGTTTTAATGCGAGTGCGAGTGCGACCGAACCCAGTTCCCGCTGAGCAGCCATAGCGTACGGATCTCCGTGCCGGCACGTTCACAGGAGCTCAGTCCGTCAGTTCACCTGATGATGGCGACATGTTTGATCGCCGAAATATTGTGCCCGTTGGACACTATAGACCGGCAGCATACCCGTGGATATTTTGATTATCAAATACGCCGGGAGAAACTCAAGAATCACATCATACACCTTTACGGGGAGAAGATGTATCGCAGCATGAAGAAATTTGAAAAGTTGCGCCACCGTAGATGTCGTTTGCTAAGTACTCTTGCCTTTCTAAAGAGATGTTGTTCCAAATTTTGCTAAGGTTATGCATCACATCGATTCTGCAGCAGCTAAGAGAATCAAGAAACGAGACCGTGGCGCGGGGCGCGGACGGCGGAGGAAGCGCGCAGCGGGCGGAGGGTATTTAAATCGGCCGCCGTCGCGACCAAACCCACCTCCACCAGGCGGCGCATCAGGGCGGGCGTACCGCAGGGGAGTGTGCTCGGCCCTGTCCTGTACAGCCTCTTCACGGCCGACGCGCCCACCACTCCGCGGGTTCATCTCGCCCTGTATGCTGACGATACGGCTGTTTATGCTCGCTCCCGGAGCAAGGCCCTCCTCCGACAGCATCTCCAATCAGCCATCGACTCTCTCATGGAGTATGCCAAAAAATGGCGCCTGGCATTTAACCCTGCTAAAACGCAGGCTCTCATCATGTGTCGGCGCCGTTGGCCCATCCACTATCCCCCCGTCACTGTCCTTGGCACCCCTGCCCCATGGGCTAGGACCGCCAAATATCTGGGGGTCACCCTGGACAGGGCCGTCACCTGGCGTCCCCACATCGAGGACATACGGCGCAAGGCCTTGGGGCGTCTCGGTCAGCTCTATCCCTTCATTAACCCATCCTCCTCCCTTCCCCGGCATCTTGGCGTCCTCCTCTACACATCCCTGATCCGCCCCATCCTTGAGTATGCTTCCGTTGTGTGGGGCAATGCCGCCCCTACACATCTCCACCGTCTCCAAACGGTACAGAACCGTGCTCTCCGCCTTGCCCTCCGCCTCCCTTACCGTTTCCCCACCCGTGAACTTCATTTTCTTGCTGGAATCCCCCTCCTTCACGAACGTGTCTGCTCCTCTGCCATTTCCTTCTATCACCACTCCCGCCAGTCTGCCAATCCTCTTATCCTTTCTCTCGGCACTCGCCTCCACCGTCTGGCCACCACCCGATGGCCTGACCTCCTTGCCGCCTGATCACTGGTCGCCCCCCCTTTTTTCCCTGCCCCTCCTCACTCCCTGAGTCCCCTTCCTTTCTTCCTCCCCCTTCCCTGCCCACTGCTCCTTGCCTGCGACCCCTCCAACTACGAGTGTCTGCCTCACCGTCAGAGTCGCCAACCGGCTCTGCTGGTCTTCATGTTTATAATCTTCATCTGTCATTCTCACTTCTGCTTCTTCTCTTCCATCTCATCAACGACCGGCTTGTCAATTGAGCCTTTCGTCTTCCTGCTTCTCTTACTGTCCCTTCCACTATCCTTTTCTCTTTAAACAAAACAAAAAAAAAAAGAAAAAAGAAACCCACACCAGGCCAGCCATATGAGGCCTTTCGATTTCCACCACTTCTACTGTCTCTCTCTCTCTCCTGTCTTCTTTGGGTTATAAAAAAAAAATAAAATAAAAAATATTAAAAAAAAAAAGAGCAACATGCACACCACCAAGCCATTCTCTACCGCCACGACTCCACTCACCACACCGCCATGAGGAAGGCGAAGCGCCCCGGCGCTAGAACTTCCGTCTCAAGCCGAGGGTCAACCCTCACCAGTGCAGCGTCAGCGTCAGCGTCAGCGCGACCAAACCCAGTTCCCTCTGAGCACCCATAGCGTACGGATCTCCGTGCCGGCACGTTCACAGGAGCTCAGTCCGTCAGTTCACCTGATGATGGCGACATGTTTGATCGCCGAAATATTGTGCCCGTTGGACACTATAGACCGGCAGCATACCCATGGATATTTTGATTATGTTCGACAATGTTCCTGGGTACATTACATACCCTCATATGGCGAGAGGTGGGAACAAATAACGCACACAGAAACACTGCCGTCCGTGGTCATCACACACCCTATTAAGAGCCCTATCATGCCTTGTGTAATGTCAAGGGCCCATCAAGAATGGTGGAGACTTCAGTATAATTCGCCAACTGACTCCATACGGAATCGTTGTGCACAGCGACTGTAGATTATAAGGAATGATAAGGATACAGCAATCAGTCGCAATTCCACTGCCTTTTATTATTCGAATATTTCCAGATTTCAGCTATAAGTAGCCATCTTCAGTTTCCTCCTGCCTGTGAGCCAACAGAGTCATATGGTGACATGTACGGCTGGGAGTTTATTTCATTACAATTCACTCAAATGCACTGAAGAGGGCTATTTATAGTTGAAATCTAGACATGCCGTACGAGAATAACTAACCAGTGGTATTACGACTGGTTGCTGTATCCCTATCCTTCCTGCACTGGTGCCGGCATCCTTCTGTTGGTGGTCTGCCCCTCCCGATGGCGCGACAAGCTAGGGTGGCTGTGGCGCGTGCTAGACGGAGCGGTGGCGGGTGGAGCAGGAAGTGAAAGACAGGGTGGAGATGGACAGTTACGATGTGACAGCGAACTTCGGTTGACTGTGGATTGGGCGTTTATCCGGTGGGACACCATCGCCCTTCAGACTTTTAAATAGTGGATGCACGTCACAATGAAAAAGTAAGAGATTTCAGAAGTTATTTAATTCCGTGAGAGACGACTGATGCAGATATGTGATTGTGAGAGGGTCTTGACCTCTTGTCACCACACAGAATAAGGGAGGATATGTTTCGTCTTTTAAACCTTAGGTTGCTGTTTTACTGTATGTTTGTTCTGCAAAATCAAAATCATTAAGTACTCAAGGTGACGATGTATTTGACAATCATTTTAATACCTGTCATGGATACTCGGAGGTGGTGCATTTCAAACTGTTGCTTGTAATGTACGATTATTTGGCTAAGAATGATTTTCTGAGTCCTTGACATGAAGATTTTCCTAACAGCTTCCCAGTGCACCGATGTTAACTATTAGCTTTCCACTTTGAGAATTGCTACATTTCAAAGGTTTCGTTATATCCCTTTCTCATGCTTATGAGATTCGTGTTGATATGAGGAGAGAGTAATTTTGTGGCCTGTTGACCAGTTTCTTGTTAATGTCACTTAGAGATTCTCTGCTGCATCAATTATTTGTGCATTACTGAGAAAGCTTATATCTGATAAGTTATTGGATCGTTTGGATCTGGTATAACAATGGATATCAGTTTATGTCTTCTTATATCGGCTGGAATATTCATTTTGATGTATCAGTCTGTCCGAGTCTACTCTGTATTTACAAAATGTGGCATTTTATTGCTGCTTCCTTAAGATTGCCTCCACTTGGTATACCTTAATAAGTGTATTTAAAAATTGTGTTTCAACTCACACTCAACCGCTCCGTGCCTTTACATGCACCTTCCTTTTACAAGTATAACTATTGAATTCGAACAAAAGTGATACTTCTGTTCGTCTCATTGGGCAATCCTTTCAGTTACCTTCCGTTGTATATCATAGCAGTTCTTTCTACGTACCGCCCAAGTTTCATCGAGCCATATTACACTGAAGAGCCAAAGAAACTGGTACATCTGCCTAATACCATGTACCGCCCCGGCTAGCACGTAGAAGTGCCGCAACACGATATGGAGTGGACTCTACTAATGCCTAGTGCTGTAGGTAATTGACACCAAAAGTCCTGCAGGGCCGTCCATAAATCCGTAAGAGTACGAGGGGGTGGAGATGTCTTCTGAATAGCACGTCGCAAGGAATCCCAGATATGTTCAATAATACTCATGTCTGGGGAGTTGGTGGCCAGCGAAAGTATTTAAACTTAGGAGAGTGTTCCTGGAGCTACTCCGTAGCAATTCTGGACGTGTGTGGCGTCGCATTGTTCTGCTGGAATTGTCCAAGTCCGCCAGAATGCACAATGGACATGAATGGATGCAGGTGATCAGACAGGATGCTTACGTACGTGTCACCCGTAAGAGTCGTATCTAGACGTATCAGGGATCCCATATCACTCCAACTGCACACGTCCCATATCATTATAGAGCCTCTACCAGCTTGAAAAGTCCCCTACTGACATGCAGGGTCCATGGATTCATGAGGTTGTCTCCATATCCGTACACGTCCATCCGCTCGATACAATTTGAAACGAGACTCGTCCGACCAGGCAACATGTTTCCAGTCATCTACAGTTCAGTTTCGGTGTTGACGGGCCCAGGCGGGGCGTAAAGCTTTGTGTCGTGCTGTCATCAAGGATACACGAGTGCGCCTTCGGCTCCGAAAGCTCATATCGATGATATTTCGTTGAATGGTTCGCACACTGACACTTGTTGATGGCCCAGCATTGAAATCTGCAGCAATTTCTGTCACCTTGAACGATTCTCTTCAGTCGTCGTTGGTCCCGTTCTTGCAGGATATTTTATCCTAATGTTTATTTATGATGTTTTACTGGATTTCTGATGTTCACCCTCGTGAAATGGTCGTAAGGGAAAATCCCCACTTCATTGCAACCACGGAGATGCTGTGTCCCATCCCTCATGCGCCGACTATAACACCACGTTCAAACTCACTTAAATCTTGATAACCTGACACTGTACCAGCAGTAACCGACCTAACAACTGCTCCAGACACTTGTTGTCTTATCTAGGCGTTGCGGACCGCAGCGCCGTATTCTGCCTGTTTGCATATGTCTGTGTATGAATACGCGTGCCTATACCAGTTTCTTTGGCGCTTCAGTGTACATGATAGAAATTTTATTTTACAATAGTAGGTCGAGATCACTGGCGACATATGTCGAGATCATCCTCTCGCCTTCGCCTCTTTTCTCCCCTACCTGCCCCACTCCCTCCTCTACACCTCTACCCCCCCCCCCCCCAATTTACTCTCGCCCAATAGAGATCATTTGATGTCTGTATGTGATAGCTCTTCATGACGATCCTTTCACTATCAGTAGAGATAGACTAAAAAGTAAAAGGTTGAAATTAAGTATTTATCCATTAATTAATATTGTTATTAATCATTTATAAATATATTCGTTCTTACGTTTTCTTATTTATTCCAGCAGCGCTGCACGCCACAGGAAACTGCTGGACGATCACACTTGTGTTGAATACACCAGTGAACGCACCACTTCAGCAGTGGCCCATAGATTACAAGATCTGCTGTTGTTCGACTATTTTGTACCACCACTGAAAGTTCCTTAACAACCCACATTTAAGTACCATGAGTGTACTATTTTCCAACACATAAGTGGTTGCTAATCGATCTAAACAAGTGAATGTAGGTCTAACACATTCTTTGGAAAATGTTGCAAAAAGTGTGTTGGAGCTGAAGTGCAGTATTATAGGTATGAGTGGAACTATCTGTTCATCATGATGTACACTGATCAGCGAGAACATTATGACCACCTAACTAATAGCCAGTATGTCCGCCTTTGGCATGGATAACAGAGGCGACGCATCATGGCATGGAAGCAATGAGCCTTGGTAGTTCACTGGAGGGAATTGGGACCACATCTGCACGCACAAGTCACCCAGTTCCCGTAAATTGCGGGGAGGAGGGCGATGAGCTCTGATGCCACATTCAATCACATCCCAGATGTGTTCAATGGAGTTCAGATGTGTCGAGTTGGGGGGTCAGCACACCAGTTGGAACTCTCCACTGTGTTCATCGAACCACTCCATTACAATCTTGGCCTTGTGACATGGCGCATTCCCTTTGTTGAAAAATGCTTCTGCCATCGAGAAACATGATCATCATGAGGGAGTGTACGTGGTCTACAATCAGTGTATGATACTTTTTGGCTGACATGGTGCCTTGCACAAGGTTCACTGGATCCATGGATGTCTACGTCAATCTTCCACAGAGCATAATGAAGCCACCACCAGCTTGTCTCGATCCTGCAGTACAGTTCTCAAGGAGCTGTTGCCCTGGAAGACGACGGATTCGCTCATTCCCATCAGCATAGTCAAGAAGGTATCGAGATTCATCAGACTGTGCAACACTCTGCCATTGCACCAACATCCAGTGCTGATGGTCACATGCCCATTTCAGCCGTAGTTGCCGATGTCATGGTGCTAACATTGGCACGTGAATGGGTCATCAACTGCGGAGGACCATTGTTAGGAGTGTTCTGTGCTCTGTGTGTTCAGACACACTTGTACACAGCCCAGCATTAAAGTCTGATGTCAGTTCCAGCACAGTTCTCCATCTGCCCTGTTTTACCAGTCTGCCCAGCCTGCGGCATCCGACATCTGTAATGAGGTTTGGCCACCCAACCTCACGATGTCTGGACGAGTTTCATTTTGGTTTCGCCGTGTGTTGAAGACACCACAGCAATCCTCGAACTCCCAACAAATCGTGCTCATGCTGAGTCTCTGGGCCTTCACAATCTGCCCTTGGTCAAACTCAGATAGATGGAACGCCTTCCCCATTCTACACATGGAAATGTGCTCACTGATACTATATGCAATGTGTGTCTCACTATCAGTCATTCCTCACGAGGTGATGCTGCTATCGCCTGGGCGGGTCATTATGTTCTGGCTGATCAGTGTATGTATCTAATGAAATGAGTGACTACGATTCATCATGTTCACTAAATGCTGTTTCTATGTTTGGACTGAGGTGTCCATCGTTGATATGTAGAGTGAAGCTGTGCTTAAATTTTATTCAGGCGACATGCACATTTACATAAAACATTGGATTTTTCCGAGTTTGATCTGTACTGTGCACTAGCAATTGCTGCAGATAGACCAACACGCTGGTTTCCATGAATTAAAGCTGTATACTACGACATTGTAGAGTATTTGCATGCAAATATCGTAAATATAAAGCAATTAGAACGGTGTAGGAACGCTTGTATTCAACCAATGTCAAAGAATGTAAGTGTTGAGACTGAACTAGAAAGTCTGTGAAAGCTGAATTTACAGAAGGAACGGCTGTGTGTGTAATTGCACCTATAGATGTGAATATCATTCAGGCTGAATTCGAAGCATGTAGAAAACGAGTCTTTCGAAAATGTGGCGAAGAGTATGACGATGTAAATGTATGTGAATGAAGAAAGAATACTAAAATAAATCTTTCTCGTTGTCCCATTCTATGATTCAAATGCAAATAAACATACCACGAATCACTGCCGGAAAGCTACACTGAGTAGTGACTTAGTAGTATGACTCTCCACCACATGGTGCTATTGGCTGCGCCCACACAGTGAGGTGAGAGAGTAATTAAGTCCCACAATGAGATGGGAGGCAAGACCTGCCAGGCAGATGAGGTCCACAGAGGTGGGGCCTAACTATCAGCTTTCCCACCAGGGAACGCTCACAGAAGCAGCACCGCCACCCCTTCACACCTTGCACTAATGGCATCTGCCACCTGCCCTCAGGCATGCAGCCAGATTCTTTTTTTATGCTGGTGAGTAAAAATGCGTCTATTATTGTACAACAGATGTGTGTAGTGCAGACCTAACTGTATAATTTCAGTTGTAATAATAATAACAATAATAACAATAACTTTTCAAATTTATCCCTCAATGCACATAATAAAACTCATTTTTTAATACATCACTAATTACATACAAAAGAACCCAGTCCCTACAGATGAGGAACTGATTTGGAAAGAAAATTTTAATTACAATTATTACTCACAATGTGCAGTTACATATGCATTGCACACATCTTTTCTACAAAAATTGAGGTAACTTTACATATCAGCATAAGAAGAATATGTTGCTTTTTCAGTATTAACATCTATGTTCTCTTACAAACAGGGATGATGATTCTAACAAGTTTCATCCACAAACTGAGACACTGCTGGAGATTTCTATAATATAAGTGTACCTCTGCTTATTTCCCCTGGTTATCAGCTTGGGGATGGAACCGTTTCAGGGGAGTAGGCCCTCCAGACACAGCGATACATAGCTGTACACATCATGCAAATTGGCAGGGTATTGCAGAGCTATTTCCAGTACATATCTCACACCAGTATCCACAGCCATATTTGGGATCTCCTTCAATCTGAAGATTTGATATTTGGACTGTGATCAGAACCATCCAAATGGAAGAGAATACTGCATGGCATGCCTGTACAGATTGATACATCCAGGTAAGGGATGTAACTCAGAGCATCAGAAGGGCCGTACTACTACTCACTCATTCACAAGTTATTCGCCATAGCGTACCTGTGCATGCACTGGCAAAATCCCCGACTAATTGCACATCTGAAAAAAGCAGCATATCAATGTTAGTCAACACTTCAGTGCTGATACATGTCGTTTTTAACATCCCATCAAACAAAAGCCCTGGTGTGGTTTAATAGAATACGGGATACAGAATATGCACCCTGGGATACACTTTGAATTTCGCAAAATGTCTGCAAGCAGCAGCACATCTGTCTACATGTACAGTTTAGCATATCCTTCTGAATTACAGATGTCTAACGTCTACCAAACATTCACTGTGTACTTATACTCTGTATCTGTTATGACAGTGTCTGTGAGTTTGCTGGTGATTTTACAGAGTATTTGTAAGGGAAGATTTGTCTTTACCACAAGCAGAAAGTTTATATCGGGATATGTGACTCTGGTGATACCCTCTCAGTGTATTGTCTAAGTATGTTTTTGAAGAGATGTATGCATGGATCATAATGAAGCCAGGAAAAGAAGTGACACTTTTGACATGATTCGTTTGGAGACAAAATTACTTTTCTAAGTCAGGTATGACACTGACCTTATCTTTTTCACTTCCCCAGCCTAAATTACTGAAGAGCAGGAAAGTAAGTATTATAATTGCTCAAATTATGGAAGAAGTTGCATGCATTGTGAACAGCACTACGGAAGTTCTCCATTAGATGACAGTAGTCTCTACGTGTAGTTGCCTCATTTGTACCCAACAGCAGACCACAAAGACGACAATCAACTGACTGTCCATGTAAGGCATCATCATCTTGCAAGTTTGACTTTGGAATGTTGTAAACTCCCATCAACACTCACTGCAAGTTTTTCGAGCTCAGAGACTGCTGTCATACGAGAATACAACTTAATACAATGTTGCATTTTGCATGTGTTGTTCTGTGAAGGTAGATTGAAAGGTGGTGGTGTCACCTTCACAACATTCCACAGGAATTAGTAAGCACTCCAAGTCAGACAACAAAGCGGTATTGTTGCTGGTGGTGGGCATTCTTAAAATTTAAGAACTTTTCATTCTCGGTAGACATTTCCACACATACCTGTTCCTGGCTACAGTCAATCAGGTGCCCTAAATACTTATGCTTAGTGAAAGAGTTGAAGCTTCTGCAACAAAAATGCCTTGTGCCACAATATTTCGGCAAACGGAAAGTAGGCAGAACATATTTTTGATTCAGAGGTAATATTTCTCATCCTCTGAGAATAGCAGCGAATTTACAGGTTTGGGACACTGACTGACTTCCTTGGAAAAATAGAGGGGTCCGACTACATTACGCCTCACATCTCCTGGCTTGACTTTTTATCATCTACATCCAGACCACAAATGTGAACTGAATAATTTGGGTTTTGTGTCTAGACATTTGGTATGCCTACGATTGTGACGGTGAATGAGATGGCTTCAAAGCTATAATGCTTGTAGACATTAGTTATTTCATATGAATCAATATATGATGCATTTTTCAGACAATTTACATCGCAAGCCAGAAAAGACCATAACTAAGCCGTGTTTGTCCTCTTTTTGGTATTCTGGACATTAATACATGCCTTTTTAGCACAAATATCTTCTGGAAGAGTGATGAAACTGGGCCCCCATTAACTGGCTCAAAAACATGAATACATATCAAGGTGGAGTACATGGCTGAGTGCCCTACCAGACACTCTTTTCAGCATATTCGAAGAATGACTCATTATGAGGCTCTTGGCATAAGTTCCATACCATTTTTCAATTGACATGCTGCACAATATCACCCCAACCTTCCCCAGATTTCGACAGTGCTTTTCTGTAGCATAACTACCTTCTTGGGAAGCAGGTGGGGGTGCATCACCTCACAGCGCAGAACTGCTTTGCACCTGATGGTTGGATACTAGTGGCCATTGATTTCATGGAGATCCTTTCCAATATTTCTCGGCAAGCATGAAGGAAGGTAGGCAGATTGAGTAGTTCAATGGGGCTGCGTAATTTACCTGACACTCATTACCAAGGCAGGCTGTCTGACTGCTGCTGCTGCTAGACACAATAGTGCTGTAATGATCGACAGCCATGTGATCCTCCAGGCTTGGGTTACAGTCGCGTGTAGTGGTGACCACATCAAATGTACAAGAGTCTATGGGCGACACCAGTGTGATGCCCCAGGTTGGGGCAGTGGGGCTGCCACACGCAATGTCTGCAGCTGCGGTGAAGGGGTCGCAAGCTGTGGCCACAGCAAGTTTGATGACCGGGGCTGCAGTGTTTGAGCCCGCGAGTTTGACGAAACAGGTGGAGGTGGTTATGAGCACATCAGCTTGGCCTGGGTCGTTAGGGTCACGCGCAGTGTTTGCTGCAGGTACTAGTTTGATGGTTAGGGCTGTGGTAATGATGGGTGCATATACTCAGGTCTAGCTGAGGTCTTAGTTCCCCTCCATGAGACGTCAATACTCCTGCAAAAAAAGAGGAAACGGTATTGGTGAAACACACACACACACACACACACACACACACACACACAAATAATTTTGATCTTACATTGAGGTTCGTTGATGATATGTGATTTTAATAACTCATCACCATCATTTGGTATATTGTGTGTACATTCTGGTATCTTATGCTCCAATCCAGCATTTACGTCTGTGGCTACGTCCCAATCAAGCGCTTCTAGAACAAAAAAACAAGTATTGCATGCAAGTGTAAAAAGGTACTTGTTGAGATGAAGAATTAGAAGTAATACTCCTTATGTATCCAATTCTCCACAAATTGAGCGAAAACCCAGTAAGTTTGTTTCGAGAATTGCGAATCTGAGTCATATTATACAATCTAGATCGCAACCATCTTCCCATAAATTGTGAGGGATATCATGGTCTGATAATCGAAGAGTGGTAATTTTTTGCTCGGAACCAAGTCATCAACATCCGACAAACGAGTATGCTTACTAGATCTTTACCACTAACAAAGTGAAATTGTCCCTACATATTGATACAACAACCAGTGCTCGCAATGAAGCGGGACAGAAGCTAGCCAACGCACTTTCTAGACACCAACATGCATGTTCAATCACCTGCTGTGTGTGTGATCACGATTTCATAACTTCTAGACCACCGGGACGCTGCTCTGGCCTGTGTTCACATGTATCGAGATTTTTTCGCAGATGTTGCTTTCCACACGTGTTGCATGGCACCCCTTTGAACTTTAGACGCGGTGTGCTGCTGGTGCCTGCCCAGTTTCGTGGCGTGTTCTATGAGTGCTCGGCGCAGTGGTGGACGTCTGTTGCTGTGCATGGCCTGAAATACTGTGAGCACTGAATCGACATACACTGAAGGCGATATCATTTATTGATAACCCAGAGCTGGCGGACACTGGCAAGGGAACCTCCCCATCGCACCCTCCTCAGATTTAGTTATAAGTTGGCACAGTGGATAGGCCTTGAAAAATTGAACACAAATCAATCGAGAAAACACAAAGAAGTTGTGTAGAACTATGAAAAAAAATAAGCAAAATATAAAAACTGAGTAGTCCACGCGCAACATAGGCAACATCAAGGACACTGTTAACTCAGGAGCGCCGTGGTCCCGTGGTTAGCGTGAGCAGCTGCGGAGCGGGAGATCCTTGTTTCAAGTCTTCCCTGGAGTGAAAAGTTTAATTTTTTATTTTCAGTTTATGTGACAAACTCTTATGTTTTCATCACTTTTTTGGGAGTGATTATCACATCCACAAGAAAACCTAAATCGGACAAGGTAGAAGAATCTTTTTACCCATTCGCCAAGTGTACAAGTTAGGTGGGTCGACAACATATTCCTGTCATGTGACGCACATGCCGTCACCAGTGTCGTATAGAACATATCAGACGTGTTTCCCTGTGGAGGAATCGATTGACCTATGACCTTGCGATCAAATGTTTTCGGTTCCCGTTGGAGTGGCACATCCTTTCGTCTACTAGTCGCACGGTTTTGCGGTGCGGTCGCAAAACACAGACACTAAACTTATTACAGTGAACAGAGACGTCAATGAACGAATGGACTGATCATATCTTTGCGAAAATAAAGAAAGTAAACTTTTCACTCGAGGAAAGACTTGAACCAAGGACCTCTCGTTACACAGCTGCTCACGCTAACCACGGGACCACGGCGCTCCTGAGCCCACAGTATCCTTGATGTTGCTATCTTGCGCATGGACTACTCAGTTTGTATATTTTGCTTATTTTTTTCGTAGTTCCACACAACTTCTTCCTGTTTTCTCGATTGATCTGTGCTCAGTTTTTCAAGGCCTATCCACTGTGCCAACTTATAACTAAATCTGAGGGGGGTGCGATGGGGAGGTTCCCTTGTGAGAAGCTCCTTTTCCAAACGAGGACTGTATATCAGCTTGTACCACCGAAACTGCAGATAAAATACCTTCTGCGCCATCCAAAACCTTTCGCCATGTAATATCCGTTGATAACCTGTACTGTACTTCTACGTAAGCTTCATTACAGAGACTATATTTAATATGTGATGGATGTAATAGTGCATTTGTTTGTGAATGTATAAAATTAATTGTAATTACACTCCTGGAAATGGAAAAAAGAACACATTGACACCGGTGTGTCAGACCCACCATACTTGCTCCGGACACTGCGAGAGGGCTGTACAAGCAATGATCACACGCACGGCACAGCGGACACACCAGGAACCGCGGTGTTGGCCGTCGAATGGCGCTAGCTGCGCAGCATTTGTGCACCGCCGCCGTCAGTGTCAGCCAGTTTGCCGTGGCATACGGAGCTCCATCGCAGTCTTTAACACTGGTAGCATGCCGCGACAGCGTGGACGTGAACCGTATGTGCAGTTGACGGACTTTGAGCGAGGGCGTATAGTGGGCATGCGGGAGGCCGGGTGGACGTACCGCCGAATTGCTCAACACGTGGGGCGTGAGGTCTCCACAGTACATCGATGTTGTCGCCAGTGGTCGGCGGAAGGTGCACGTGCCCGTCGACCTGGGACCGGACCGCAGCGACGCACGGATGCACGCCAAGACCGTAGGATCCTACGCAGTGCCGTAGGGGACCGCACCGCCACTTCCCAGCAAATTAGGGACACTGTTGCTCCTGGGGTATCGTCGAGGACCATTCGCAACCGTCTCCATGAAGCTGGGCTACGGTCCCGCACACCGTTAGGCCGTCTTCCGCTCACGCCCCAACATCGTGCAGCCCGCCTCCAGTGGTGTCGCGACAGGCGTGAATGGAGGGACGAATGGAGACGTGTCGTCTTCAGCGATGAGAGTCGCTTCTGCCTTGGTGCCAATGATGGTCGTATGCGTGTTTGGCGCCGTGCAGGTGAGCGCCACAATCAGGACTGCATACGACCGAGGCACACAGGGCCAACACCCGGCATCATGGTGTGGGGAGCGATCTCCTACACTGGCCGTACACCACTGGTGATCGTCGAGGGGACACTGAATAGTGCACGGTACATCCAAACCGTCATCGAACCCATCGTTCTACCATTCCTGGACCGGCAAGGGAACTTGCTGTTCCAACAGGACAATGCACGTCTGCATGTATCCCGTGCCACCCAACGTGCTCTAGAAGGTGTAAGTCAACTACCCTGGCCAGCAAGATCTCCGGATCTGTCCCCCATTGAGCATGTTTGGGACTGGATGAAGCGTCGTCTCACGCGGTCTGCACGTCCAGCATGAACGCTGGTCCAACTGAGGCGCCAGGTGGAAATGGCATGGCAAGCCGTTCCACAGGACTACATCCAGCATCTCTACGATCGTCTCCATGGGAGAATAGCAGCCTGCATTGCTGCGAAAGGTGGATATACACTGTACTAGTGCCGACATTGTGCATGCTCTGTTGCCTGTGTCTATGTGTCTGTGGTTCTGTCAGTGTGATCATGTGATGTATCTGACCCCAGGAATGTGTCAATAAAGTTTCCCCTTCCTGGGACAATGAATTCACGGTGTTCTTATTTCAATTTCCAGGAGTGTATAATGTAAATATTGTAAATTGTTGGTTCAAATGGCTCTGAGCACTATGGGACTCAACTGCTGAGGTCATTAGTCCCCTAGAACTTAGAACTAGTTAAACCTAACTAACCTAAGGACATCACAAACATCCATGCCCGAGGCAGGATTCGAACCTGCGACCGTAGCGGTCTCGCGGTTCCAGACTGCAGCGCCAGAACCGCGCGGCCACTTCGGCCGGCTGTAAATTGTTGGGTAATAGCCAAAGGACTGTATTTTAATGTATCGACAGCAACTACGAAATGGCAGTAGATGTGCCGTTGTTTATCTTAGCGTATGGAGAGTCTCTGTCGCCCTGCCAGCAGAGAGGAAGCGGAGCGGCTTGAGTGATGAAAGAGTGCGGAAGTGTTTGTCGGGCGCTCCCTCCGACGCGGTGTGCAGCTATGTTCGCGCCACTGTAGGCACACCCAATTCGTCAACCCCCGAGTATTGAGAGCACGTGGACAGGTGCAGGAAGCTGCAGTTCTAACTACTGCCCATCCCATAATCATCCGTGGCTAGGGAGGCGACTTGTGGTTCTCAACCGGCAACATCGACAGCTCAGCATTGTCGTCGCCTACATTCTTCGTCGTCCGCACAGTTACAACATTGCAAGACCGTTAACTACTATTGTACAGGCATTACCTAGTGGCATTTCTTTCATAAAATTTAATAATTTTCATGAATAACAACCTGCAGTAGTCAGAACTTGTAGGGCACCTATGTTGCTATAATCCTCAGGCATTATTACCAAGCAGGGTCCCTTTCGCTTCCATGCAACCACCGAGTGTCGTAAAAATATAAAAACTGATTAACTATTTACAGCCAGTTTTTTTTTTGTTTGCTAATGGCCAGTTTCAGTCTAAATTTTGCTGCCTCAGTAACTGTTCATTCTCGTATTGCATAACAGAGGCTTAACTAATTTGTGATTCTGAGTGTTAACTTCACTCACATAAAGTAACGTAAAATTTTGCTGGAAAAACTAATAACTAAAGATACAGTACAAATTAAGAGTGCGCAATTTCATTTATTCTGTATTTAGCTTAGCGATTGACTTTTCCTGGCTTGGTATGTATTTTGTATACATTTTGTATTGGTATGTAGTTGCTCATTTGCTTAAACTAAATTTAATTCAGTCTTCCAATAGTCAAAAGTAAACTGCTTGCCTTTATATAAATGTTGCATTACGTTACGCTGAGGATACTGAAAGGAATTTTTACGTAACATAGTTTCCGTTACAGCCAGACGTTTATTTAACCAACAACTTCATTTAACTTTATTTCTAAAATTTACTATTTCAGAATAAGTAATTTCAAACTCAGTGCATTCTGATTCATTTATTTTCTCGTGAACTGTAGTGTTGTGGAAAAGCGTGACAACCTTCTGTTACCACGCCAGTAATTATTTGCGTAATTTTCTTTACCATTACCTTTCTTAGGATTTTGGATATTCATTGCCCTAGTGGGCTGGCGACTGTTTAATTATCCTTTTTTTGTTAGTCATTATTTTTTTGCATTAAAATATTACGTGTTACCCTCCCCCCCCCCCACCCCACCCCCCCGGTGTGCTTCATGAGCGATTGCACTATATTGCACTATATTCAGCATTTAGATTAGGTTCAGAATAGATTCTTCCTTCAGAAGGGTCTGTTGTACACTCTTCTGCTACTAACCGGTATGATTTCCCTTCGTTAACGATAGCCTTATTCACTGTAAAATTTCATTAGGCATACGCGCTCACGCTCAATTATATCGCAATCCGGTAGGCCGATTAGGAAGGGGGAGATTACAAGTTCACATATTAAATGATTGGAGGTTTTTGAATAAACAGAGCGATTCACTTTGGTCCCTGACGAATTGTGCACACCAGACGTAAAACCCCTGTATGTCCACAACAAGCAGAATACGTCAAAAAATTATTTCTCCAATTCTTCATGAGCAGCATAGACAATGTGTGTTGAATGCTTACCTGAAGCTCGTAAGTGGGGTTTTGGAAAAAATATTGAGTGAATAAATACAGAGCTTTTGTTTTTAATTTATTGACAATACAACTCAAAAGTATTCGTACATTGTCTGAAGCATAGAACTGCTGATGTTATTACGATACGTTTCCTCGAATCCAAATTTCTGGGCATCTGTACTCCTCAAGATTCTGTATTTAAGCACTCTGATGTCTCAAAGCCACAAAACTTTATATAGGTTCAGAGTGATGGCACCATATTTTCATATGAAGCTCCCTCAGCATCCCACAACTTTCCCAGAGGATGACGAGTCAGCCACGCAATTTTTTGACAAGTTTTAGCGCAGTCCACTGTACTAAACGGTTTTGGTGAAACAATGATTGTGAAATACTTTGTTAAACTTTTCCTGCGTTGGAGAATGTAACTAACACAAAATCGCTAAACGAATTGTGCACACCAGACGTAAAACCCCTGTATGTCCACAACAATGTTTCATTCTGATGCCGGCCGGGGTGGCCGAGCGGTTCTAGGCGCTACAGTCTGGAACCGCGCGACCGCTACGGCCGCAGGTTCGAATCCTGCCCCGGACACGGATGTGTGTGATGTCCTTAGGTTAGTTAGGTTTAAGTAGTTCTAAGTTCTAGGGGACTGATGACCTCAGAAGTTAAGTCCCATAGCGCTCAGAGTCATTTGAACCATTTTTTTCATTCTGATATCATTGTGAGATGTGCTGTATGTGGTTCAATACCTCTACATTTATACTGCACGTTTATGCTTCCTCTGAGCTGAGTAGTTAACGGGTGACTGTATAGTAGCAGGGAAGTTTTGTGATGATTGAAATTCAGTACGCATGTCTACAGTTCCACATTTCACTACCCCGCTTTGAGCAGTCACCCCATGGATGCTAATTCTTTAAACTTCTTAGGACTGACCATACAATAAAATTCATCACACTAATAGAAGAGCGAAACACTGTACACGCGTCATACAGGACGTCAACATTGTTATTGTCCAGTCGTCAGTGAGTTACATGATAAGTACTTTGAATTTAGGTACACTTAATTTGAGACATAGGCTACTTGTGATCAGGAACCTAACTGAACCGCTCTGTATAGTCAAAAACTTCCGATCATTTCATATGTGAACTTTTAACCTCCCCTTCCCAATCGGCCTACTGGATTGCGCGTATGCCTAATGAAAGTTTGGAATGAGTAACGCTATCGTCACCGAAGGAAAATAATACCTGGTACTGGGAGGAAAGCGTACAACAGACCCTTCTGATGGAAGAATATATTGTAAACCTAATCTAAATACTGATAATAATTTTGAAATGGGTGGAAATAGTGCTATCGCTCACGAACCACACAAGAGGGAAAAGGGTAACAAGTAATATTTTAATACAAAAAAATACTGACTAGCAAAAAAGGATAATTAAACAGTCGCTAGCCTGCTAGGGCAGTGAATATCGAAAATCCTAAGAAAAGTAATGGTAAAGAAAATTAAACAAATAATTACGGCGTGGCAAAAGAAGGTTGCCACGCTTTTCCGCAACACAACAGTTCACGAGAAAATAAATGAATCAGAAAGCACTAAATTTGAAGTTACTTATTCTGAAATAGTAAATTTTAAACATAAAGTTAAATGAAATTGCTAGTTAAATAAATGACTGGCTGTAACTGACACTTTGTTACGTTTAGAGTTGTCAGGTGTGCTCGAATCCTTGTTTACATTCCCCTCCTGTCTGTTTACAGCACTATAATAATAAATCGAGGAATTTCTATTTAACAGATGTCTTAATCATCGATGATTATTTCGATGTATCTGGAAGGGTACTCTTTAGGCTCCCATGAACGTCAATTAATGCTACCTGGTCACCTGCATGCAGCACATGTAAAAGTTTCAGGCACTCTTCGTCTGATACTGATACTGATAAATGGGGTATTTTCAACACAAATTTAGGCTACAATTTTACTCTGTTCTTGTGGCCCTCCAGAATATGAGTTATTTAGCATAGCATACTGGACTAGAATCACCTCACGCTTCGCGTTCACAATGAAGCGTTTCTTTTGTTTAAAGAAGCCTATTAACATTTTGATTGGGATGCAGGCGCTAAAGCTACCATCTATCGATCCCTCTATGAACAATCCTGTAGTTTCTAATCCGTTAAGGTCCGAAGTCGATGCATAGATGCATGAGGGTCAATCTGATTCCAACATTTTTTGTGCGGTTGAGATCGTTACCATTAAGTTTGTGTCTTATTTATTGAAACAGAAAAGCTCAAGCATTATATGGAAGCCACGATGTTACTGATGGCAGAGTGCTTCCATTCTCCGTTGTCACAAATCTTCCTTCCCTATATAGGAAACTGTTGCCAGGAAGTGTCACCTCATCTTGATTTTTACTAAAGACTTTTTATTTCACCGTTATTATTGATGGTCGAAGACGAAAGTTCATGGGCGAAATATCCCTGACAAGTGATCAGATTTTCATACTGAACTGGCGTTATTCTGGGCGACATCTGCAAGGTTTCAGTCCTATCGATTTAAGAAACTTAATTATTGCATGCTACTGCGTGCTTCCACAGAAAAGTTGTGTTCTGATGACTGTGTTCGTTGTATTTGCACTTTATAGCCATGCTGCTGCTTTAGATGAAGACATACAATAATTTATTCATCAGGAAAATAGACAAGATTACCGTTCTGATGTCCGCCCCCGGTAGCTGAGTGGTGCCGGCACGGTAGCTTAGCGTGTTCGGTCAGAGGGTTAGCTACCCTCCGTAGTAAAAAAAAAAAAAAAACTGAGTGAACGGCTCAACGAACAACCCGAACTGGTATTATGAGACGTCCGCCCCGAACATATACAACGAACAAAATAGAACAAAATGAGATCAACAAAGAATTAAAAAAAAAAAGTGGTCAGCGCGACAGAATCTCAATTCTAAGGGCCCAGGTTCGATTCCGGGCTGGGTCGGAAATTTTCTCCGCTCAGGGACTGGTTGTTGTGTTGTCCTAATCATCATCATTTCATCCCCATCAACGTGCAAGTCGCCGAAGTGGCGTCAAATCGAAAGACTTGCACCTGGCGAACGGTCTATACGACGGGGGGTCCTGGTCACACGGCATTTACGTTTACCATTCTGATGTATGATTTTCAGCTCAAGATAGTCTAATGTTTGAACACTTACTGGGAGGCATACTGGACTGCTAGGCGCCCTCTGTACGGAAAAAATCCATAGACAGATTCACACCACCATTAAGGTATGAATTCTTTGCGATATTACGCTCGACGTGGATGGTGCTAACAGGTTGATTATCCACTTGTTGATTCGGCTAATTTTATCAGTGTTATCCATCCACATCTGGCTCCTCGAGAAATCTAGTGGAAATCCTATTGAAGCCTTATGTCTCTGGACTGTTGTCAGTTTTCTTGTATTTATCTCTGCTCTACTCGTATTAATGGTTGAACCTAACTCGAAGCCTTGTACGAAACATTTTATACACATATTCACACCGTCAGTATCATTAGCTAGAAGGTACTGCCACGACCCCACCACTGTAGTTTGTTGCTCTCAGTGGTGTTAGATATGCCGATATGTTTCGAGACCGACCAATGCAACACCACTTCCCTTTGCTTGGATATATTGGGGGAAAGTAGTTTGCTCTTAATATCAAGAAGTGTTCTTTTAAAGAAAGTGTGACATCTAAACTTCAACTGATTTAGTTATGTGCGTACTGCTTGTTTTACGCATTTGTCAGAAGAAAGATTAGAAATGACCACAGAGATATGAATTGAAGTCTCGGTGGCGTCAAAAATTTCAGAACGCCCGGTTCTTGTTGGTAAAGTACTGGCGCAATTTTTCAGGAAGTATCAAATTGCTATACAAGTCGAAGTAGTGGAAGGTACTTCAATTATCTTTAACATATGCAGCACAGTGTGCGCTATATACTCGTGCAACTTTTCAATTGTGCGTCACCTCTGACAACACAGTTCACAAAAACTCTCCACAGAATCTCAGTACCTTGAATTTTCTTACGAATTTAAGTAGATCTGAATCGGTAAGTGGTCTGTGTGGTACCATAGTTAGGGAATTTTTTATGTAAGAGTACAGATCTTTTCTTTTATGTTTTTAAATATAGCCCTTTACCATTAGCTTTGGCCTCCATTGTCTTATCATTCGTCTCAGCTTCCTGTAGTTTCTCTTCTGTGTTTGGTGCATTCTTTATTCTACGAGCTATTGCGGCAGCTCTTCCAGCAAAAGAAGCGGCGGCGATAGCCCTGCAGGTACAGATCGCACCTCATGTATCAGGCATCTGTAGAGCCCTTGGCGTTTTAACTCTGTCGTCTCCTCCTCCTCCTCAGTGAATGTAGGGCAAACAAAGAAAATTTTTCAGTAGGTAGCTTCGCTTATGATATAAGAAATCACGATACAAGAAATGACAAGTCATACATGCAACAAGTATATCAAAGCCAAGCCGAATAACAGCTTCCATAAGGGCTAAAGGTGGACCAACGCATTACTGACTTGCTCCGTTTGGGAAACTGACACATTATCCAAATTTTCTAAAATTGTCATTTGTTTGTATATATGTCACACCTACCGATTTCCTTCCAATTTGGTTAATTTCTTCGCGGTGCCTCTTTTTTCTTTGAGTGATTATTTTAGGCACGAAGAGAGCAACAGAAAAGAAAACTGGAACGAGATAGTTATTACTGAGAAGGCTAGAATTTCGAGCAAACGATAATAAAATTACACTGGTGTGCAACACTTTAGGACGGAAGCAACATTCACGTGATTTATGCCTGCCAAATAACATAGCTCGATGAAACTTTGAACATACATTGAAAGAGCTGCTAGATTACTGTAGACAAGGTAACTCAAGAAATGCGCAACGAGACGAACAGAAGTGACAAATGCGTCCCTGCAAAGACGCACGTGGGGAAGGAGTTCGCTGAGCAGTGAGTATATCGTGTCCAAAGATTTGGAGGTCAGTACGCCCATGCAACATTATACCTCCCAACACCTGGACCACCAAAAGGATCATGTTTGACAATGCTGAAAGTATCCTTATATGGCCAGTGGTGGAAACATGTTCTGCACCAATGAACATTATCGTCCGCGGAGATCACACACCCAATTAATAACCATGACCCACCTTTTGTAATGTCCAGGAGATTGCGAGGTGCCGGGGCTAGCAGTGTATTTAACACTAAATTCTTCTAGAATCTTGATATGTAAATGATGCTCTAAGCCCCCCCTTTTCTAACTCCGACTTTTGCTGTTGCACATGGATTAAAAAGAAACGCCAACTGACTGTAATTGACCCTGCAAGTGGAGTAGAAAAGAGTTTGGTAATTGCAATAATTTAATTTGATAGAAATTAATTAAATAAAGAAAAGTTTCATTAACGTAGTGGGAAATGTAAGGTTTGCTCTACCGATTAACATAATGAAAGTTCTGTCCAAAATAACAATTTGATTTATTGTGACTAAACTCGAAATAATAAACAATACACATGAAACATTTACAATACATCAAATTGGATACTCAAATAAATGCTGTGAAGGTGAAGTTGTCCATAAACTAGATTGTGACATTTATGACGAAGTGGTATGTGGAGCCAACTCCTTGCAACTCAAATCTTAAGAGAAACACCCAGCCAACCTAACATTAATTGCTGCCACAGTAGTGAGAACTCAGACAATGAACACCCAAGACAGAACAAAGTTAGAAAAGACGAACAGGCGCGCTCTGCTGAGCTCTGATTATCACCTAGCAAAATTCCCTAATCTGCCGGTGCTACGGACATACATTACCAAGCTGTCTTCTTAACTGCAAGAACACGATCTGGCGTACCGGAGGCGATGGCTGGTTGCTTCGGCGTCCCATCGTGGTGATGATAATGTCGCGAGTATAGCCCGAAACAAATTATCCTGGTCTGGCTGTTCCAGACTAAAGACTTCCTAGCAATACAAATGCGCCTCTGAGGGAGACGAAGAAGGCCCGCCACACAATCACTGACGGTACAGTGATTGATTTTAACAAGCGAAGTCACACAGTAACTCTGATACAGTCAACTTTAGCCAAAACTGCTCAAGACAGACAACATAGGCCGCTTGTACGCAGAACGCTCAATTGCCAACTGTACTCGGAAAGTTACGTTGAAGTCGAGACTTCAGCAACTTCGTCAAACAGTTACAATTAAATAAAAGTATATTAGACAGCCAACGGAAGGCAGGCTGTCCATAGCAGCGAGAGCTCAGTCTTGTAACCTACTCCGACTGAAAGGCGAGAGCCTACCCTCTGAAGAGCACCCGTACAAGCCGAACACAGAACATTCCCGCCCCCACGACAGTGGCCGTGGTTAAACGTTCCAATCAGCAACTCGAAAACCGGCGGAAAATTCCACTCTATTGCCGAAGCACTACCATTCCACCAATGGAGATTCTTGGCGCCAATTTCTGCGCCGATTTTGCTACGTGACGGAGATATGCCTTGAGCAAACCAATCACAGTTATGATTCTGCAGAAAACGCGGGAATTTGCCCGCCAAGACTGCCTGGAAACACGTCATTCCCACGCCTCGCTGGTAGCCCGCCAGAAAGTGTTTTCACTAAGTTTCTGCGAAGTAACGGAATCTCTAGCCCAGCCGCTCCTTCTGGCCCCTCTGGGCGTGTTGCTCCCGCTCTTATGACAATATCGGCTTCTGGAAAGCATCCACTCGACTCCCTCACACCCGTCGGCTTAACCCTTCCAAGATCAGCAGTACTCGCCTGTCACCGGACCACCCGGGGGACGAGAGACGCTGCGTGGGAAGTCCGCGTGTGAAGGAATAGCAGCTTTTCACCGCATGCAATTAGAGAGGAAAATCGAATTACTCAGAGTAAGATAGAAATATGAGAGGGGGCTCACGCCACCTCTCAAGATGATCATTAATCGCTGTGATTTGAGTGTAATTATAATTGTATTTTGTGAAGAAAGTGTAATTTCTGTTCGTCTCCTTGCTTATTTCTTTCAGTTACCTTCTGTATTATACTGTAACAGTTTTTTCTGTGTATGGTCCAAGTTTCATCGAGTCATGTTACTTAGTAGTAACATGCGAAAATTACTTTCGTCGTTAGGTTTTGCACAAATATGCACCAATAATGATGGATTCTAATGATATGAACTATCTATTAGGCTGGTCGACCACTGTAAGTTCTTTCTCTTCAGTTTATAGGCTCTCGTAATGTGCCCATTCAGCCATCTCAGTAGCTGTATGTTAAGCATAAGAATACGACCATAAGGAAAACACTCAGTCCCCGAGCGGAGAAAATCTTCGACCCGGTCGTGAATCGAACCCACGTCCTTTAGGCAGGCCTGACAAGAGGTGGGGGATGGAGGGGAGGGGAGGGGAGGGGTGGGGGGCAAAATTCCCGGGGCCCAATACTTATGGGAGCCCCAAGTCTCTCAATGTTTCGGGTACCCCAGGATGCTCAGTTGCAAATGCTACTGTAAAATAAATTTTCTATCATATACACTGAAGCGCCAAAGAAACTGGTATAGACTTGCGTATTCATATACAGAGATATGTAAACAGGCAGAATACGGCCCTGCGGTCGGTAACGCCTATTAAGAGAACAAGTGTCTGGCGCAGTTCTTAGATTGGTTACTGCTGCTACAAAGGCAGGTTATCAAGATTTAACTGAATTTTAACGTGGTCTTATAGTCGCCGCACGAGCAATGGGACACAGCATCTCCGAGATAGCGATGAGGTGGTGATTTTCCCGTACGACCATTTCACAAGTGTACCGTGAATATCAGGAATCCGGTAATACATCAAATCTCCGACATCGCTGCGGCCGGAAAAAGATCCTGCGAGAATGGGACCAACGACGACTGAAGAGAATCGTTCAAAGTGACAGAAATACAACCTTTCTACACGTTGCTGCACATTTCAATGCTGGGCCATCAATAAATGTTAGCGTGCGAAACATTCAACGAAATATCATCTATATGGGTTTTCGAAACCGAAGGCCCACTCGTGTACCCTTGATGAGTGCACGACACAATGCTTTACGCCTCACATGGGCCCGTCATCACCGACATTGGAGTGTTGATGACTAGAAACATGTTGCCTTGTCGGATGAGTCCAGTTTCAGGTTGTATCGAGCGGATGGACGTGTACGGGTATGGAGACAACCTCATGAATCCATGGACCCTGCATGTCAGCGGGGGACTGTTCAAGCTAGTGGAGGCTCTGTAATGGTGTGGGGCGTGTGCAGTTGGAGTGAGATGGGACCCCTGATACGTCTAGATACGACTCTGACAGGTGACACGTACGTAAACATTCTGTCTGGTCACCTGCATCCATCATGTCCATTGTGCATTCCGACGAACATGGGCGATTCCAGCAGAACAATTCGACACGCCACACGTCCAGAATTGTTACAGAGTGGCTCCAGGAACACTTATCTGAGTTTAAACCCTTCCGCTGGCCATCAGACTCCACAGTCATGAACATTTTTGGATATATCTGGGATGCCTTGGAACGTGGTGTTCAGAAGATATCTCTACCCCCTCGTTCTTAAGGATCTATGAACAGCTCTGCAGGATGTATGGTGTCAGTTCCCTCCAGCACTACCTCAGACATTAGTCGAGTACATTCCACGTCGTATTGCTGCACTTCTGCGTGTTCGCGGGGGCCCTACACGATATTAGGCAGGTGTACCAGTTTCTTTGGCTCTTCAGCGTATAAAGCCATGAACAACTGTTGGTTCGCTCGTATTTCACAGGCAGTATCTCGTGCAACATACAGTGCCATTGTAAACATCATATTTGTGAACATACGTCTGGTGTTTAATAAGAAATAATATTTATTATATATTTCATCCAAATGAGTATTTCTTGTGTATTTCCACTGTTCCCCAAATTGTGTTACGTTTAAGTCCTGTCAAAACGTGTTTAAAATAACGAAAAGATTGGCCTGCTTCATTTAGAGATGGGACCCAATCACACATCCTGCCCCAGGCCCAGTCGTGGCTCTCAGCAGCCCTGCCATTCGTTTAGTAATTCGCAGCTCTGACCATCGAGGCGGACGGATGCAAGTTCAGCATTCTGCAGTCCCGGTTTTCTGCCATCCCTTGTATTGTATTGTATTGAATGGAACTGGGGAGCTGGCCGCTGTGGCCGAGCGGTTCTAGGCGCTTAAGTTTATGCTGTTACTGGTTATTTTACATTCTAGGTACGTGAAGTTATCAACTTCTTCCACTGAGTCGTCAAATGAGTTAATGAAGTATAATACAATATGATGAATTACAACAATTCGTAAATGTCTTCTAGAGGACGTGAGAAGTTTAAATGAGCATTTAAGTGAGCATTTGATACGAGAAATAATTGGAAACAATAAAAGTACAGCATATTTCATCGTTTAAGGTGGCTGATGTTACAGTAACAGAGATCATTGTCGAAGCACTATAAGGTTTTTTAAAATGTTATGTAGTATAATGCATAGATTAAGGCTTCACAACAAACGTGCTCCACGAGCAGACGGTTAGCAGATGCCTGCGAGCAGTGAGTACTGTACCCTATCCATCAACACAGGAATGGGGTGGGAAGCCGTGTGGAGAAATGTGAACGAGGAAACCTATCTTGAGGGAAATGTTTAGAGAAATCTAGACTGTTCGTATCCTTGTCGCATTACACATCAATTACTTCTAGCTGCAAGTGAACACGAATTGAGCACTGGAAATTTTTTCAGTTTTCGCTATGAATCTCGGTTTTTTTCGCAACTTGAATGTCGCTACGTCTATATACACAAACTAATAAATTCACATTTTCTACTCTTTCTTCAACGCTGCTAAGAATGTTAAAGCCAGCTGTGTTCCTACGATATCTACACTTTCATAGAGCGCTAAGGAATATCCAACTAACTTTACAAATATTTAGCACCCCCACCAAACTGTTATACCTGAGATTAATATAAATGTTCAGCTGCAACTAACAAGTATTCTTTTACTGTATTACTACGCTTTACGAGGGCGAAAGGGCTTTTATATCGAAGTAGCGCAATTTTACAGTTTATCCAGACGGCACAATCCCTTTATTCTTCTTTCTTCTTCTTCTTCTTCTTCTTCTTCTTCTTCTTCTGAGAGGTCACTTTTAAGTTTTGAAATCTCGTGTACACCTTGAGGTCATTCACATTTTCCGTTTTCGTATTCTTTAACACGGTAAGACACGTAGTGCCTTTGTATATTCAACTTCTTGAATGTATTCAGTCTCTTACGTTACACTGAACTTTTTCGAACACCTTTTTGTGTTAAATAACATTTCCTCGCACTGCAGAGACGTTGTCGGTGTTACACAATGCCGGCCGCTGGTGGCCGAGCGGTTCTGGCGCTACAGTCTGGAACCGCGCGACCGCTGCCGTCGCAGGTTCGAATCCTGCCTCGGGCATGGATGTGTGTGTTGTCCTTAGGTTAGTTAGGTTTCAGTAGTTCTAAGTTCTAGGGGACTTATGACCTCAGCAATTGAGTCCCATAGTGCTCAGAGCCATTTGAACCATTTTTTTGTTACACAACGTCGACTCCCTATTGATGCTATTAGAAGGCACCGCTGTCAAAACTGACCCTCCGTTATTTCACAGCTGGCGTTTCCCCCGTGTTGCGACCACATGGTGCTTGTGCATTTCACTCGCTCCCCACCACACCGCAACTACTCTGCTCACGTTCAAGAGCGTGAGCTGGAGCGAGTGCTCAGGATCATAGTCAGCGAGTTCTTAAACCCTAACGCAGATAAAGATGAAAACAATGACATTGTAGAAGTAATGCCAGATTAACGGTATTAAACCATTGGAGGTATGAAGAAAGAAAAGGGGCTTGGATGTTTCAAACGGCTCTAAGCACTATGGGACTTAACATCTGAGGTCATCAGTCCCCTAGACTTAAAACTACTTAAACCTAACTAACCTAAGGACATCATACACATCCGTGCCCGAGGCAGCATTCGAACCTGCGACCGTAGCAGCAGCACGGTTCCGGACTGAAGCTCCTAGAACCGCTCGGTCACAGCGCCAAGGGGCGTGGAGACGATGGTGTTTTAATAGAAATGCGTGAGGCCGGAGGCTGAGCAATCAGGAAGGCACTTATTTTACTTACATAATGTTGGCTGAGGAACGACTGTAGTGGAAGATATAATGACGATAGTAAAAATGAAATGGAGGTTGACAGAACATGTAGTCCAACAGATGGAAATAGACCAAAGTAGTTCTTTACTGTATCTGAGTCATAGGAAAAGACGGAGAAGGCGACACAGTGAAAAGTGGAAGGATGACATTAGAAAATGTGCAAGAGCAGCATGAATGGACATACACTGACGAGCCAAAACATTACAGTCACCTGAGTAATAGCGTGATGGCCCACCTTTGTAACGCAATACAACCTAGATTCTGCGGAGCGTGGATTCGACAGGGTCTTGGGAAGTTCCCGGAGGTATGTGGCACCAAATGTCTTCATACAGGTCACGCGGTTTCCAAAAATTCCAGACCGTCAGTTCGTGGGCACCGAGCTGGCATCCGTTAGTGTCCCATCGCGTTCAGATCAGGCGGATCTGGTGGCCAAAACCTTGCAATGAGTTCACTATCATGTTCTTCAACTTCAAGTAGCACGATTTTATCCTTGTGACGTGTACAGTTATCCTGTTTCCATGTTACATCGCCATCGGGAACGACAACAAGCATGAAGAGCTGCAGGTGGTAATACTCACATAGTATCCAGCTTTCATGCTTCCCACTGAAGCCCAAGTGAATGCCCACCATAGCATAATACCGCTCTCAACCGGTTAGCATCTGCGGCGCGCTGCATGTTTCAAGCAGCCGTTCGCATAGATGACGCCATAACCAGACACAACTACCTAACTGGTGTGACAAACTTGATTCATCCGACCAGGTGACACGTTTTCATTGATAAACGGTCCAATCTCGATGATACGGTGCTATCTGCAATCCTGACTGATGATGTCGTTAGGTCAATGTGGGAAAACGCAGGGGTACCCTGCACAGAGCCCCATGTTTGACAATGTGCTGTGAATATGCTGCAAAATACTTGTGACTGTAGCAGTATTATACTGTCAATTTTGTCATAGATCGCCGCCTATCCTGTCTCACAGAGTGGGCAAGCCTTCGAGCTCGACGTTCTTTGCTGAGGCATGGACGTCCAACAACTGGCCGTCTACCCGTGGTTTCACAGTATTAACAAACACTTTCCAGAGGCGTTCACTACAGCAGCACTCGAACAGGCAAATAGATTCGCTTTTTTCGAGATGCTCGTTCCATGGCGCTGGGACAATCTGCTCTTTGTCAAAATCGATTACCTCAGTGACTTGTATAGTACAAGAGCCAATGACGAGAAAGACGTGACAGTACTACGGTTACACATCAGTTCCAACAATTAGGCAGCGTGATTATACCCATTTGCTACATAGGCTTTCAGATCTGAATTATGACTTAAGATACAGCCCAGCACCACGTCTTCGTTACGAGTTCAGCTTTATGTCTTTACAGGGAATCAAAATATTGCTTTTGTAATCTCTCTACGCAAAGATGGTCGTTTACAAAGGGTGCAGACTCAAGTGAGTCAATCAGAACGAATCACGTAAAATCAGAAAACTGGGCTCACATGCTTCCTGTCTAAGTTCGAAGAATATCATGGAACCTTGAAAACCTGACCCACTGTGGGTGGTTGTATAGCAAGCTATGATACTCACACAGCATGTCGTAATATATTTTTTGTCATCAGGAAGCGTTCGACGTTATATAGACCAAATGAATTCTGACCTGGAACTTCTGAGAAAGGCTACCAATTTTTACTGAAACTCTTCCAGAGCTATCATACCATCCATCAAATACGGGACATGCCTTCACATAAATTTAGGCAACAGAATGATGGTCGTTCAGAAGTGTGTTTTATTATCACACTGTTTTGCAATGCAACCTGCAGAGTGAAGAACTCAGTTAACAAATATTTCTCCGTAGTTTATTTTATGATTTACTACTCCTCTAGCTTTGAAACCACAGCTCGTAAATTACGCTTGGCGTTTTAGAGGTAGGAAGAGACGACGGAAAGGTCAGGCTTTAGGTTTTCAACGGAGAAAGTAGTCTGTATCGCTTTTAACAATGTCTCACGCATTATATGCTTACTTCAGTATTGACTTCACATGGGACGAAAAATTCACTTCCATACCGCACCTTTTAACCCTGAAGGGAAAGCCTTGAAACCAGTTAATAGCCGGCCGCGGTGGTCTAGCGGTTCTAGGCGCTCAGTCCGGAACCGCGCGACTGCTACGGTCGCAGGTTCGAATCCTGCCTCGGGCATGGGTGTGTGTGATGTCCTTAGGTTAGTTAGGTTTAAGTAGTTCTAAGTTCTAGGGGACTGATGACCACAGATGTTAAGTCCCATAGTGCTCAGAGCCATTTGAACCATTTGAAACCAGTTAATATTTTAAAGCGTGTGTTTATTCACTTATTCATTTCTGAGCACGGTCGTTTTACCCTAATTCTTATGTTACATATATAAATCACAGGACAGTGTGCGCTTTCTCTTTATCAGACAGACACCGAGCGAGGTAGCGCAGTGGTTAGTACACTGGACTCGCGATAGGGAGGACGACGGTTCAATCCTGCGTCCGGCCATCTTGAATTAGGTTTCCCGTGATTTCCCTAAATCGCTCAGTGCAAATGCCGGGATGGTTCCTTTGAAAGGGCACGGCCGACTTCCTTACCTAATCCGATGAGTCCAATGACCTCGCTGTTTGGTCTCTTCCCCCAAACAACCCAATCCTCTTTATGAGACAATTCCCTTTTACTAGCATATAACTATTTACTAGTTAAATTTACTGTATACAAACTAAGTTAGCTACTCATCACCTAGAGTCTCGGTGATTTTTTAAACACTACGACTGCTCATATTTACTTATTATTATTATTATTCAGCGCATTCAGCCAATCTCTGATGAACGGTAACTCGACATTGTTAAATAACGATGAGATAAAAACTATTACACTCCAGTTTGTAGTTTTCCGAGTTTCTGATTGCAGAAGAGTCGGGAGTGGTGGCAGTGTGGGGGGGGGGAGGGTAGGTGGATTGGGGGGCCGACAACAACTAACATTAACAAACCGATAGCCGGCCAGAGTGGCCGAGCGGTTCTAGGTGCTTCAGTCCGGAACCGCGCTGCTGCTACGGTCGCAGGTTCGAATCCTGCCTCGGGCATGGATGTGTGTGATGTCCTTAGGTTAGTTAGGTTTAAGTAGTTCTAAGGTCTAGGGGACTGATGACCTCAGATGTTAAGTTTCATGGTGCTCAGAGCCATTTGAACAAACCGATAAACATGCCGACCCCGTGACGGTACGGGACAAATACCAGAAAAAAGAGATTAAATAAAGGTTGACTGCGTGTTCCATCTACATCTAGATGCATACATACTCCGGAAGCTACCATATGGTGCATGGTGGAGGATAACCAGTACCACTACTAGTCATTTCCTTTTCTGTTCCGCTCGCTAACAGAGCAAGGGGAAAACGACTATCTATATGCCTCCGTACAAGCCCTAATTTACCTTCGTGGTCCTTACACGAAATGTACGTCGGCGGCAGTAGAATCGTTCTGCAGTCAGCCTCAAATGCGCTCCTCCAAGAAAAAACAGCTCTTTCCCTCCAGTGATCCCCATTTGAGTTCCCGAAACATATCCGTAACAGCTGAGTGTTGTTCGAACCTGCCGATAACAAGTCTAGCAGCCCGCCTCTGAACTGCTTCGATGTCTTCCTTTAATCCGACATGGTGTCGATTGCAAACACTAACAGCACTCATCAATGGGTCGCACTAGTGTCCTATATGCGGTCTCCTTTACAGATGAACCACAAGTTCCTAGAATTCTCCCAGTAAACCGAAGTCGACCATTCGCCTTCTCTATTACATCCCTCACGTGCTCGTGCCATTTCCTATTGCTTTGCAACGTTGCACCTAGATATTTAATCGACGTGACTGTCAAGCAGCACAGTAATACTGCATTCGAACATCGTGTGTTTGTTTTTTCTACTCATCTGCTTCAACTTAGATTTCTCTACATTCAGAGCGAGCTGCCTTGACTTCCGGAAGGCATTAGACACAGTTCCACAACGTCGATTAGTAGATAATACACTAGTCTGCAAAACTGAAGAGAGAAATTAACTTCAGAATGGTGTGTTACTACCAAGTAACACAGCTCAATGAAACTGATCATGCATATAACTGCTACAGTTCAGTGCAGAAGGTAACCGAAGACGGTCAGAAATGATACTTATTCAAAGGGTATTTCCTCTAGTAGAGCGTTCCATTCGTCTACCAGCGCAGTTTACTACTGCTGTATGGTCCTTTGTGCACGTGGAGGTGCTGCGATACATTTCTCCAACGCATCCAATACGTGCTCGATGGGTTTTAAGGCAGTGGGAATAGGTAAATCAGCTCCTCTAACTGCGGTGTGCGATGTGATTGTGCACTATCCTTCTCAAACAGGAAGCCAGGGCCGAATGCACCTCAGGAAAGACGCATATGGGAAGGGAGTAGTGTTACAATAACGTTGACCAGTGAATCTACCTCGTTCGAAGATTTGGACATTATGTCTCCCCACATTCTAACACCTGGACTACAAAAAAGATAATGTTCGGCAATTTTCCTGGGGGAATACGTGTTCCCACCTCTTGCTGTATGAGGGTACGTCTAACATTATCGAACACGATCGTTGTGGAGGGTCTAGGTGTTATGGTGTGGCGAAGAATTATGTTACCACGGGCATACTGACTAGAAATGGTTCAAATGGCTCTGAGCACTATGGGACTCAACTGCTGTGGTCATAAGTCCCCTAGAACTTAGAACTACTTAAACCTAACTAACCTAAGGACATCACACACATCCATGCCCGAGGCAGGATTCGAACCTGCGACCGTAGCGGTCGTGCGGTTCCAGACTGTAACGCCTTTAACCGCTCGGCCACTCCGGCCGGCATACTGACTAGAGATGGGTCGTTTGCGAACTAATGGGTCCAAAGGAACGGTTCACCAACATGAACAGAACGAGCGAGGAACGAATTCTAAGGAACGGTCTTTCATAGTTAACTTCGGTCGCAGCTTTCTACTTAGTTCCCGGGAACGGGAAACGGTCGGTCTGGTTCCCGCAACGGCACGTCGGCCGGTCTCGTTCTAGCCTCGGTCCCGTTCCCGTGTGTCTCGGTCTCGCGTGGATCTGCACGGAGATAACTTTTCCTCCGATGTGTGATGGAGTTCGCAGCAGTTATTGCTTTGCCTCCCATGCATGCTGATGTTGCGTCTTCTTGGGTGTCTCCTCAGCACAGTTCTGCAGAGCTAGCTATGCAGCGAGCAGGTGTGGCCAGCGGGTGGCGACGCTGCGCGGCAGTTTGCGGCCCAGCGTCCGGATTTGGGCATTGTGCGACCGGCCAGCACGTTCGTAAAAGGTGCGGGCGGTCGTCTGGAAGAGGTCACGGAGCAGAGGTACTTCCGCGACGTCGTGAAGATGAGCGGTGGGAAAATCGTAAGGCAGGTGTAAGGCCAGCCGAAGGATGCGATTCTGCAGTGTCTCCAGCTTCTTCAGGTTCGTGTTGGCGGCGTTCCCCCAGACGACGGCGGCGTATTGGAGTACAGGACGGAGCAGTGCCCTGTACAGGGTGATGCCCAGCCGCGGTGGTAGTTGGGAGCCGGGGTTCAGCACCGGGTACAGGGTGCGGAGCCTTTTCCGCACTTTGGCCTTCACTTCGCGGATGTGCGGAACCCACGTGAATCGGCGGTCGATGGTGACGCCGAGGTAATGCGCCGTTGGGCGCCACGGGACAGGGCTTCCACCGACGGTGAGCGGTTGCAGACCTGCAGGAACGAGTCGCCCGGTGACGATCAGGAACTGGGTCTTGGCACCATTGAATTGGAGACACCACTTGACTGCCCAGGCTGCCAGGGTGTCAACGGCGAGCTGCAGACGGCGGCGCATGACAGCGGCATTGAGGCTCCTGGTATAGAGAGCCGTGTCATCCGCGTACAGGGCGAGCCGCACACGGTCGATCTTCGGCGCATCAGACGTGTACAGCGAGTACAGGAGTGGCCCCAAGACCGAGCCCTGTGGCACACCGGCGTTGATGCGGCGGACGGAGGACAAGCCCTGCGCGGCCCGCACATGGAAGGTCCTATCGGCAAGATAGGAAGCGATGAGACGTACGTGCGACGTCGGGACCCCAAGTTCAAAAAGTTTGAACAAGAGGCCGCGGTGCCACACACTGTCGAAAGCACGCAACACGTCCAGGAACACCGCGCCGAAGAACTCGCGCTGCTCGAGGGCGACGAACGCATCTTCCACTAGCCGAAGGAGTTGATGAACGGCCGAGTGGCCCCTGCGAAAGCCGAACTGCTCTTCGGGCAGGAGGCCTTCCTCGTCGACGTGGCGCTACAGCCGCCTGATGTACACCCTTTCAAAGACCTTGGAGACGGCCGGCAGTAAAATAATAGGTCTGTAGTTCACGGGCTGCCGCAGATCCTTCCCCATCTTCGGAATCGCCACGATTTCTGCATGCTTCCAGGACTGAGGAAAACTGCAGGACCGGAGGATGACATTAAAAACGTCGGCAAGATGAGTGACAGCCACGGGCGGCAACTTCTGGAGTAGGGCGTTGGAAACTTCGTCTCAGTCTTCGTCTCAGTCGCGGCTCTCTACTTATAGTTCCCGGGAAATGGAAACGCTCGGTCTCGTTCCCGAACGGCACGTCGGCCGGTCTCGTTCCAGCCTCGGTCCCGTTCCCATCTGTCTCGGTCTCGCTCGGCCGGACTCGTCCTTCGCGTGGCCACTAGTCGCAGTTCCACTGTCGACTGATCATAGTTCAGTATCGGGTTGTTATTGCGCGTTTCGTTCGCTTCGCACGCCCGTTCTAGATCCATTTCAAATTTTTTCTGAACTCTGAACTTCTGGTTCTTTTCGTATTCTACTCGGCGTCCACGACCCGTAATTAAAATGTATTTTGTGATTACGTATATTACATAAAAATTACGTGGTATGCAGTGCATACATCTTTTCAGGTAACAAAACGGCGTATCGGCTTACTTCACTATTTCGATAAACAGCATAAGAAATACTTGTAAAAAGGCAAGATTTTTTGTTATTACACGTGCAAAGGATTTCGGCACGGCACACACGAGTGGCCATTTTCCGTCTTTTCTTGATCCAAGGTACAAGAGTATGTTCATTATTATGGAAGGCAGACCGACCCACAACCGAATGAAGCCCGCGCTTCGTAATCGAGTGTTGTGTCACCTTTTTTAAAGAGAATATAACAACTCCTACAATATTCCAGAATGAGTGCTAGTTCTGCAAGGTTCGCAGGAGAGCTTCTGTAAAGTTTGGAAGGTAGGAGACGAGGTACTGGCAGAAGTAAAGCTGTGAGTACCGGACGTGAGTCGTGCTTCGGTAGCTCAGATGGTAGGGCACTTGCCCGCGAAAGGCAAAGATCCCGAGTTCGAGTCTCGGTCGGGCACACAGTTTTAATCTGCCAGGAAGTTTCCTACAATATTATTTCAGTGGTACAGGGTGGCGCACGAAAAATCGGCCCCGAGTACTAGACTGCACATTGTCGCTTACCAGTCGTCATCTATTGTTTCGAAGTTGTTTGCATTAGCTTATTTGTTATTTCTTCACTGTCTAATTATTACATGTTTATCTATTCTGCTTGTAGCGGTCAACAAATCGTGCGTAATTGGCGAGCAGTCTGTACTCGGGACCGGGTTTTTCGTGCGCCACCTTATATTATTTCACTGCGATCATCCACATAACGTTTCAGTTGGCTAAACGAGATGTTTAACAGAATCACGAAAATTACAAGTGTGTGAGAATTCAGTTATGAATGAAAACTCTGTACTCCAGGGGGTAGGCAAGTGCCCCCTCTTGGCGCCTTCCATCTTCAGTCACCTATGCTACTAATTTTCAGTTTTTCATAAGAACCATATACCAAGCACAATGAACGGTGAACGAGTAAAAATGAACGGTTCCCGAAAAAGAGCGATCATCAGCCAACTAGTTCCAAAGGATGAACGACTCTGCCCATCTGTAGTACTGGCATCCAAATCTTTGAACAAGGTACTCTCACTGGTCAACGTTATTGCGACGGTACTCCGTCTCAACGTGCGTGTTTTCATGGGTACATTCGTCCCAGACTTCATTTTTATGGATGACAACGCTCGGTCACATCGAACAGTGCAGCAAGAGCAGCTCTTCCTCCCAACTGACGTGCCACTGAACACTTGTGGGATGCACGTCCACAAGCACAAACGACCATTCTATAGTTGTTAACCGCGCTAGTGGAGGAATGGAACGGCCTACCACAATAACTCCTCACAACTCTTGTAACCAGCATGGGAGCAGGAGCACAGATTTCAGCGCATGGATTGCCCTCCACGGTGATCCCACACCCTATTACGAACCATGCCCCGCCTTTTGTAATGTCCAGGAGACCATCATATTTCGCAATGACGTCAGTATAAATATTGTCTTTGAATAAATGACATTTCTGTCCGTCTCATTCTGTATTTCTTCCAGTTACCTTCTATACTATGCTGTAGCAGTGACATATCGTTCGAAAGTTAATTTCGTCATTAAGTTTTGCACACCAGTGTAATACACTAATGGCCATTAAAATTGCTATACCAAGAAGAAATACAGATGATAATCGGGTATTCATTGGACAAATATATTATACTAGAACTGACATATGATTACATTTTCACGTAATTTGGATGCATAGATCCTGAGAAATCAGTACCCAGGACAACCACCACATGCCGTAAAAACGGCCTTGACACGCCTGGGCATTGAGCCAAACAGAGCTTGGATGGTCGTGTACAGGTACAGCTGCCCATGAAGCTTCAACACGATACCACAGTTCATCAAGAGTTGTGTCGAGCCAGTTGTTCGGCCACCATTGACCAGACGTTTTCAATTGGTGACAGATCTGGAGAATGTGCGGGCCAGGGCAGCAGTCGAACACATTCTGTATCCAGAAACGCCCGTACAGGACCTGCAACATGCGGTCGTGCATTATCCTGCTGAAATGTAGGGTTTCGCAGGGATTGAATGAAGGGTAGAGCCACGGGTCGTAATACATCTGAAATGTAACGTCCGCTGTTCAAAGTGCCGTCAATGCAAACAAGAGGTGACCGAGACTTGTAACCAATGGCACCCCATACCATCACGCCGGGTGATACGCCAGTATGGCGATGACGAATACACACTTCCAATGTGCGTTCACCGCGATGTCGCCAAATACGGATGCGACCATCATGATGCTGTAAACAGAACCTAGATTCATCCGAAAAAATAATGTTTTGCCATTCGTGCACCCAGGTTCGTCGTTGAGTACACCATCGCAGGCGCTCCTGTCTGTGATGCAGCGTCAAGGGTAACCGCAGCCACGGTCTCCGAGCTGATAGTCCATGCTACTGCAAACGTCGTCGAACTGTTCGTGCAGATGGTTGTTGTCTTTCAAACGTCCCCATCTGTTGACTCAGGGATCGAGACGTGGCTGCACGATCCGTTACATCCATGCGGATAAGATGCCTGTCACTTCGACTGCTAGTGATACGAGGCCGGAGGGATCGAGCACGGCGTTCCATGCAACCCTCCTGAACGCACCGATTCCATATTCTGCTAACAGTCATTGGATCTCGACCAACGCGAGCAGCAATGTCGCGATACGATAAACCGCAATCGCGATAGGCTACTATCCGACCTTTATCAAAGTCGGAAACGTGACGGTACGCATTTCTCCTCCTTACACGAGGCATCACAACAACGTTTCACCAGGCAACGCCGGTCAACTGCTGTTTGTGTATGAGAAATCGGTTGGAAACTTTCCTCATGTCAGCACGTTGTAGGTGTCGCCACCGGCGCCAACCTTGTGTGAATGCTCTGAAAAGCTAATCATTTGCATATCACAGCATTTTCTTCCTGTCGGTTAAATTTCTCGTCTGTAGCACGTCATCTTCGTGGTGTAGCAATTTTAACGGCCAGTAGTGTATCTTTCTGATTATCGGAACGGATTCAGACCTCCATGGCAGACAGAGCTAGACACGTTCGTAAAGTTGCGAAATCGTCGGACGTACGAGGTGAGTCAGAGCCGCAAACTGGAATAAACACTCAGAGCCGCGCGTACCAGTCTTAAATTTATTTGCCTTTTCAGCATGCCCACCCTGAAAAACTTAAAAACTTATTCCATCATTCGACAAGGCACGATATGCGGTATTCTGATGTTTTAGATTTATTTGTTGACTCATGCTTTTAATTATGTCGGGATTATAGCGAGGGAGTGAAAAGACCGTTGCTGTTTCCAATATACGTCAATGATATGGTGGAGAATTGTCTGAAGTTTCGTAAGGCTGTTATTTCTCATACAGAAAAGTTTCAACACAAGAAAATTGTAGCTAAGAGCAATAATATCTGCAAAAGATATCCACTTGGTTCATGTTCTGGCAGTTAAACCTCAATATAAATAATTTCGCACAAACAGGAGGTTCAAATGGTTCAAATGGCTCTGAGCACTATGGGACTCAACATCGTAGGTCATAAGTCCCCTAGAACTTAGAACTACTTAAACCTAACTAACCTAAGGACATCACACAAACCCATGCCAGAGGCAGGATTCGAACCTGCGACCGTAGCAGTCCCGCGGTTCCGGACTGCAGCGCCAGAACCGCACGGTCACCGCGGCCGGCCAAACAGGAGGATTGAACCATTGGTCGATTACAGCACTGATCATAAATCAGAAACGAGGGTGTCGTCAGGAGTGCCCCAGAGAAGAATGGTGGGACTGCTGTAGTTCCCTACATACATAAATGACTTGGAGCCGGCCGCTGTGGCCGAGCGGTTCTAGGCGCTTCAGTCCGGAACCGCGCTGCTGCTACGGTCGCAGGTTCGAATCCTGCCTCGGTCATGGATGTGTGTGATAACTTTAGGTTAGTTAGGTTTAAGTAGTTCTAAGTCTAGGGGACTGATGACCTCAGATGTTAAGTCCCATAGTGCTTACAGCCATTTGAACCAATTTGACTTGGCGGACAGGGTGGGCAACAATCTACTGTTGTTTGCTGATGATGCTGTTGTGTACTGTATGGTGTCGAAGTTGAGTGAGAGTAGGAAAATACAAGACGACTTAGAAAAACTTTCTATTTGGTGTGATGAATGGCAGCCAGCTCTCTGTGTGGAAAACTGTAAGTTAGTGAGGATGAGTAGGAAGAACAAACCTGTAATGTTCGGATACAGTATTTCTAGTGTCCTACTTGACACAGTCAAGTCATTTAAATATCTGGGCGTAACGTTGCAAAGTGATATGAAATGGAACGAGCATGTGAGAATTGTGATAGGGAAGAGGATTGGTTGACTTTAGTTTATTAGGAGAATTTTAGGAAAGAGTGGTTCACCTGTAAAGGAGACCGCATATAGGTCGTTGGTGCGACCTATTCTTGAGTACTGCTCGAGTGTTTGGAATCCGTACCAGGTCGGATTGAAGGGAGACGTCGAAGCTATTCAGAGGCGGCCTGCTAGATTTGTTACCGGTAGGTTCGAACAAGAACATTTAGAGAACTAGCAATTGAAACTAACTGCCAAACGATTCTACCGCGGCCAACTTACATTTCGCGTAAGGATTAAGAAGATACGAGATATTATGGCTCATACGGAGGCATCTACATCTACATGGATAATCTGCAAAATCACATTTAAGTGCCTGGCAGAGGGTTCATCCAACCACCTTCACGATTCTCTATTATTCCAATCTCGTATAGCGAGCGAAAAGAACGAACTTCTACATCTTTCCGTACGAGCTCTGATTTCCCTTATTTTATCGTGGTTTCTCCTTATGTAGGTCGGTCTCAACAAAATATTTTCGCAGTCGGAGGAGAAAGTTGGTGATTGGAATTTCGTGAGAAGATTCCGTCGCAACGATAAACGCCTTTCTTTTAATGATTTCCAGCCCAAATCCTGTATTATTTCAGTGACACTCTCTCCCATATTTCGCGATAATACAAAACGGGCTGCCCTTCTTTAAACTTTTTCAATGTTCTCCGTCAGTCCTGTCTGGTAAGGATCCCACACCGCTCAGCAGTATTCTAAAAGAGAACGGACAAGAGTAGTGTAGGCAGTCTCCTTATAGATCTGTTACATTTTCCAAGTGTCCTGCCAATAAAACGCAGTCTTTGGTTAACCTTCCCCACAACATTTTCCATATGTTTCTTCCAATTTAAGTTGTTCGTAGTTGTAATCCCTAGATATTTAGTTCAATTTGCGGCCTTTATATTTGACTGATTTATCGTGTAACCGAAGTTTAAAGGAATCCTCTTAGCACTCGTGTGGATTACCTCACACTTTTCGTTACTTAGGGTCAACTGCCAATTTTCGCACCATTCAGATATCTTTTCTAAATCGTTTTGCAGTTTGTTTTGATCTTCTGATGACTTAATTGGTAGATAAACGACAGCGTCATCTGCAAATAACCTAAGACAGCTGATCAGATTGTCTCCCAAATCGTTTATATAGATAAGGAACAGCAAAGGGCCTACAACACTACCTTGGGGAACTCCAGAAATCACTCCCGTTTTACTCGACCACTTTCCGTCAATTACTACGAACTGTGACCCCTCTGACAGGAAGTCACAGATCCAGTCACGTAACTGAGACGATATTCCGTAAGCACACAATTTCACTATAAGCCGCTCGTGTGATACAGTATCAAAAGCCTTCTGGAAATCCAGAAATACGGAATAGATCTGAAATATCTTGTCAATAGCACTCAACACTTTATGGGACAGTCGTTTTTTCCTTGCTCTATTTGTGGGTGGAACAGGAAAGGAAATGAGTAGTAGTGGTACAGAATACCTTCTGCCACGTACCGTATGGTGGATTGCGGAGTACCTATGTAGATGTAGACAAATCATTGGAAACAACTGTAAAATATGTGGGTGTTAGCGTCAGCAGCGACCTAAAGTGACACAGTCGCATTAATCGCATTGTTGGAGAAGCAGATGCCTAGGAGATTCAGTGAAAGAATACTAAGGACCTTAATGTCTCATATCTTGTATTATTGACAACGGCATGCTAGGCCTGATGAATAAAGACAGGAAGCGGTCGCTGCGTCATTAAGGAAAAATTCGGTTTTTCGCCTAGAGTGCTTCAAGCAAACCACGGTAAACCTGGGGATAGAAAGGGATTGGGTTAAGTGTAGTTACATGCTGCTAGGGCTGGGATCCGTCGACTCCGAAGTGTTGCGCAGTTTCTCAGAAACCTGGAACTGGAACCACGGGAAGAAATAGGACGTTATTTCTTAGAATCGCCGTTTGGTATCTTTAGAAAAATATTTCAGGTAAAATGTAAAATCATACTAGTGCCTGTCACGTACAATTCAGATTAATCCAGGTACGGGAGTAGGACGACAACGGAGGCATGGAGTTCTTTTCCAAACACTCTATTAGCAAATCGAAAAAATGGGAGTGACTAATAGAGTTTCCTAGTAATTTCGTGTGTGGAATCATATACAGTACAAAATTACCGATCTTGAACGCTTGGAGAACCAATGAGGAGGAGCAATGGTAAGAGACTGTACTCTGATTCGAGAGGATGGCGATTTATATCTGCGTCAAGCCATCCGGTTTTAGGTTTTCCCTGGTTTCCATGGACCGCTAAAAGCAAATGCCGGGATGGTTCCTTTGAAAAGGGCTTGGTCGATTTTCTACCCTCCCTTCCTCAATCCTAGCTCATGCTTCTTCTCTAATGACCTCATCGTTGACGGAACGTTAAACCCTGATCTTCCTTCCTTGTTTCGAACGTTTAGAAGATGGTACTTTAAGTCATCTCCTGTTTCGTAAAGGATGCCGAAGAATGGAAGAAATGTTGAAGGAAGTGTGTGAATTGGCATCATTAGCGTTTCATTATCGCTGCACTGTAGAACCTAGTACCGGCTGACGCACTAACAACCACGCGGGTTGTCTGAGCGAAAGCGAATTCTTACTGCACTGCGCCTGCCTACTCCTGATTCGAATTTCAAGAATTACTTCAGTAAGTGGCTGGACTGCACACTGCAGTGTTCCCAACAAGCGATAAACGTCCTTGTTAAAGTTGCGTGTACATTCACTTATGCTAGAACGTGTCACATATGTAAGGTAAAGATTAGTTTCACAACCATATCAGGTTTCACGTATCAGTCGGTCGATTCCTTTGTTCTCAGAAACGAAATTAGAGTAATTCATGTAACAATGTAATAATATAACAATGTCTTCTAGCACATAACCCAGACAGTGACTGTTTACAGTAAGTTATAACACGTTAGTGTCAAATGCGCGTATTGACTAGACATGCAAAATTACGTTTAGAAAGCTAAGCAGAGTCAAGAACTCTGCTATCTGTGACCATTACTGGGTCGGTTGCTTCCTATTCCGGTTTACTGATTTGGATTTTTTTCTGTGGTTTCTATTAACCAGTTTTAGTGAGCTTCACATATCGTTACTTCCACTATTCACTTACGTTTGAACTGACAATGAAGATGATGTGATGGATATTTAGAAAAACAGAGCCAGATTTATTATATCAAGGGAACAATAAAACTGACAAGTGATGTGAACTGGAAGCGAAAATATGAGAGAGAGAGAGAGAGAGAGAAGATGGTGAAAGCTGACATGAATGACAACCGAGTGTAAACTGAAAGGCCTCAGAGATCTCTAAGCCCAAATGAGAGAGAACGGATGATTCAAATTAGAACATATCTGAATACAGTAGACCTAGACCCTCGTTTAAACGAATTTCAAGGGACCGAGAATAAGCAATTCGCTTTAACAACGTTTGAAAAAATGGTTCAAATGGCTCTGAGCACTATGGGACTTACCATCTGTGGTTATCAAACCCCTAGAACTTAGAACTACTTAAACCTAGCTAACCTAAGCACATCACACACATCCATGCCCGAGGCAGGATTCGAACCTGCGACCGTAGCGGTCACGCGGTTCCAGACTGAAGCGCCTAGAACCGCACGGCCACACCGGACGGCAACGTTTGAATTAACGAGTTTTCTGTGAAGATATACGATCGTTGAGTTCACTTTCTTGTTATGGGTACCAACGAATATGGGTGTTCTTGTTTTCATGACCTCTAAGAGAAAATAACTACTCCATATGTACACCAGTATTTCTGGAATTTGTTTAACTGAAAAAGTATATGTACATATTGACAAATGCTTTTTGTTTTCAAAAATGGAAAATTTGGATATTTGTGGTAAGATCTTACGGGACCAAACTGCTGAGGTCATCGGTCCCTAATCTTACACACTACTTAACGCCCGAGCCGGGTGGCGCAGTGGTTAGACACTGGACTCGCATTCGGCAGGACGACGGTTCAATCCCGCGTCCAGCCATCCTGATTTAGGTTTTCCGTGATTTCCCTAAATCACTCCAGGCAAATGCTGGGATGGTTCCTCTGGAAGGGCACGGCCGACTTCCTTCCCCATCCTTCCCTAATCCGATGAGACCGATGACCACGCTGTCTGGTCTCCTTCCCCAAACCAACCAACCATCCAACCAACTAATTAACGTAACTTAAACTAACTTACGCTAAGGACAACACACAGAGCCATGCCCGAGGAAACGACTCGAACCTCCGACGGGGGGAGCCGCGCTGTTGTTTTCAAACAATACAAATACATACATATTATGGAATGATAGTTTACATCTACATCTACATCTATACTCCGCGAGCCACCTTACGGTGTGTGGCGGAGGGTACTTATTGTACCACTATCTGATCCCCCCTTCCCTGTTCCATTCACGAATTGTGCGTGGGAAGAACGACTGCTTGTAAGTCTCCGTATTTGCTCTAATTTCTCGGATCTTTTCGTTGTGATCATTACGCGAGATATATGTGGGCGGTAGTAATATGTTGCCCATCTCTTCCCGGAATGTGCTCTCTCGTAATTTCGATAATAAACCTCTTCGTATTGCGTAACGCCTTTCTTGAAGTGTCCGCCACTGGAGCTTGTTCAGCATCTCCGTAACGCTCTCGCGCTGACTAAATGTCTCCATGACGAATCGCGTTTAATTAGTGCGTCTTGTAATACAACAAACGATAATCTTGAACTTCAATGAACTGTTCTTCATCCCACTAAGTTTTAATGGAAACACAAGATCTAATTTACAAAAATTTTTATCCGTTACAAATTTTACTTCTATACATTATTTGATAAAATCAGTTTCTAGTCTAAATATTGGTCGTAATATTATGGCACTATGAATATACCACAACCAGAGGAGCCTGAAATGCCATGGATACGTCAGAAGTGGCAGCAAATCTGTCTGAAACAGGAACTGACTGTCGTATCTTCATGTTCTTCCTCAGAAGATGACAGTAAGGAATTAGTCTCTCCCGCATCATCAGCAGAACTGATGACTGGTTTTTCAGCACCGAGCGAGGTGGCGCAGCGGGTAGCACACTGGACTCGCATTCTGAAGGAAGCCGTTTAAAACCCGCGTCGGGCCATACAGATTTAGATTTTCCATGATTTCCCTAAACCGCTCCAGTCAAATGTCGGGATGGTTCCTTTTAAGAGGGCACGGCCGATTTCCTCCCCCATTCCTGACACAGTCCGAGCTTCTGCTCCGTCGCTAATGACCTCGATGTTGACGGTATGTTAAATCCAATCTTTCCTTCCTTCCTTCTTCAGCAGCACAGACATCTGCCTACGTCGATTCTTCCATATTAACGTTATAAGAGGGCACCAACCGGGTGTAGGGCTGTAGAAGAGCAGCATCAGAATCCAAAACTGAATCCGCATTATAAGTTCAGATGTTGGATCATGTGTTTCCTCTTCAGTTTAAGCGGCGTTGTGAGTTGCTGTCCAAGCCTTAAAACAGTTATGGTGTCTGTTTTAACTTCATTCCAAGCAGCAGATATGTTGCTGAGAGCTCGCAGTACCATCTAATTTCGAACTGTTTCTTGTAGTTCGTTAGCACTGATGCAGCCTTAACAAGTCGGCGGCTGTAATTAAGCTTCATTTAGACCAGTATTCCTTGATCCAGTGGGTACAGAAGGCTCGGGATGTTAGTTGGTAAGAAGAGAACTATGTTCCGAAGTTTCAGGCCGTCGAACTGGCCGAGCAGTAGCCCAAAATCGCAGAACATTTCTCATACTCGTAGCTATTTGTTGAACCTTCAAGAGCCAGCTAAGGAGGAGATTTGGTCATTCAAGCTTTATTTTTGTTCTTGTAGTGGCATGCTAGATTCAGTAGGTTGACATTTTTAAAACATCGCGGATTTTTGTATTTTCCAGTCACTGATGGTTTGATATTCTCTTGCTTCAAAAATGGTTCAAATGGTTCTGAGCACTATGCAACTTAACTTCTGAGGTCATCAGTCGCCTAGAACTTAGAACTAATTAAACCTAACTAACCTAAGGACATCACACACATCCATGCCCGAGGCAGGATTCGAACCTGCGACCGTAGCGGTCACGCGGTTCCAGATTGAAGCGCCTTGAACCGCACGGCCACACCGGCCGGCATTCTCTTGCTTCCCCTCCCTCCCTGGCATGTGCTTTTCCAAGCATCAAGTCATAGAAAACGCAGACTTCTTATTAAACACATGCCTTGGGTGATACCAATGAGAGCTTGGGTTGAAATTCCCGCGCCCACTCCTTGGCATCTTTTTCGTTTACTGTGTGCCTCCCCACAGACGTTGGCAGCATTGACTTTATGTCCATTTTAAAAACGTCAGACTTCAGAACTCACGAACCCAAAAATTCCCTTTTTCTGGGTGATTTCTCGAACCTTCTCTTGAGGCACTGGGCTGAAAAACGGAATCTGCCAAGAGCGTACGTGTTTGAACCATTCCAACGGCGAATCCACTACTACTTGTATGGCTGGCCTCATGCGCTTGCTGTTGCCGCTAAATAAACAGCTTGATAGACTTGTCTCTATTTTCAGTCTAACTTATCGATGAGAGAGTAGACATAGCGATATAAAAGTGTTCTGCAACCTGTGTTTTAATGTTCTCTTTACTGTCAACCACGTGTAGAATTTGCAGCTTTTGTTTCAGCATCAGAGCATTATGAGCTCATTTCTGTTTCGCCGACATATTGCGAGTGACGAGCGAAAGGAGAAAAAGCATTCACTGTTCTCAGACAGTGAGAGCTCTCTGAATTTTTATGTGTCGCGTGAAGCTTGCAATCTGCTGACCAACCCATCGTTCCACCTTCATTGCGTCTTACGCTCTGGGTTGCCAGGTGTTTGTATTTCGCCGAACTGCTTGGTATTTCTGGCCCTTGTTCAGTGTTCGATACCGAAGTATAAGTGGTTTGGCATTTTTAGAATTCCATTCATATCATTTATTGATTTTCAAAATCAAGACAAACATTTGGTTCGCTGTTGACAGCCGGCGCCTGCTTTCGTGATTGATCGCTGCGAGCCCTTTCTCTGCATTCCAGCCTACGCCGCGCACAGGTTAATCAGTTGAACTTCCGTATTTAACACAGTTACGTTTTGACTGTGTAGTGCTTGTGCGTATCTAAATAAAAATATGTAGAACTGTCAAAGGTGGTAGGTATTTAAGACATTGCTAAGCGGTTTACACGAAGATATACGTATATCAAATAAAATTTTATAACTCTTCCAAAGTCAAGCATCTACGTCCACAAACTCATTTTTGTGGAAAACACCTAAAAATTTTCAAAAGGATAATGGTTTCATACAGCAATGCCTTTGTGGAAAGAGTCTTCAGACAGGGGATTCATTTATGGTCGACGTTAGAAACAAATTGAGTATCGATATGGTAAAAGCAGAATTACGCATTCGTTGCAATTTAAAGATTTCATGCAACAATTTTTACGAAAAAAATTAAAGATAACAAAACTCTGTTGAAAGCTATAATTATAAATGATAAATATAACTTTTAATGGTTACTAAGTTTTGTGTTCACACTCAGGCTTCAGCTCAGCAAATCGTTTCGCCAGGCAATGTTAGGTAATTTTGTCAATTTAATCTGGCAAACCCTACTTACGCCGTGGAGGTAACGTGAGCAGCAAGCAAGCGATCGGGCAATTGTTGCGAAATTGCGATACAGTACATTGAGGAATATTTGAAATGCATTACGGAAAATACGATAGTGTAGAGCACTACATATGTACATATTCGGTTAAGAAGAAAAATAGAATATGCAATACGATGGACCAAATTTCAGTTTTTAGTACAAATTATGCGAAATTTGATTTAAGCGGTGGACTTTTTTTGACATAATTCGGCAGGTACCGAATAGCTAGTACGGATAAACCGAGTTTTCGGTTTATCCTTTTACCAAATAACAAGAGTGTACGGTAAATAGTTCTTTCCAAGCTTTGCCGTTGTTCCACAGGGAAAAGCTATAAGAAAATGACTTAAAATGCCGGCCGGTGTGGCGGAGCGGTTCTAGGCGCTACAGTCTGGAACCGCGCGACCGCTACGGTCGCAGGTTCAAATCCTGCCTCGGGCATGGATGTGTGTGCTGTCCTTAGGTTAGTTCGGTTTAAGTAGTTCTAAGTTCTAGGGGACTGATGAATTCAGACGTTAAGTCCCACAGTGCTCAGAGCCATTTGAACCATTTATTTTTTACTTAAAATAATTTTGGGTATTGCGAGAGGACTTCAGAAAGTCACATTTCTTCTATGACCATTCCGCAACAAGACTGGTGGATTGTCAGAACAGAGAACATATTCTGGGTTTACTGTAGGTACATCTGCTGCGGCACGGATAACAGGTGCATCACTGTGTGGAAGTGAAATGGCGCCGCAGTTGGGTACGTATTCCAGATGAAGTCCGTGGGACAGTAGGACTCTTGTGCGCAAAACATGTGAATAGCACACAGACACACCGTGAAATTCTGGCGGTATATGGATCATACGAAATGTCGCATTCAACCGTAATTGGGATTTTCGCTGCCTCGTGATGACTGCGTGTTGTGTGATGTCCTTAGGTTAGTTAGGTTTAAGTAGATCTAAGTTCTAGTGGACTGATGACCATATATGTTAAGTCCCATAGTGCTCAGAGCCATTTGAACCATTTGAACCGTAATTAAATGTGTAAGGGTACAATATTTGTGGTTTACTTATTCTAGGATTGAAGGCAACTGTGTAAGTTGAAATCACATGTTTAATGTCTCAATATTGGCACAAGACCAGTTATCAATGTCACAACAAAAAAACAGTTGTCAGGATAACACATCTCGTCAACATCAAAAACTGAAATAATCCTAAACACAACAATATTAAATATTAACTTTCAGAAGGTTAAATTATACTAAACACGACAATATTAAAGTTTAACTAGAAGTTTCTTTGCAAAATTGTTCCTACACTTACGTTATGATGTTGGTCAGTACTACGAAAATCGTCCGATTCCGGTTCAAAGTTCGGTACTTGTTTTAGGATGACAATCAAGTCTACGGTGGATGGTTAATTATGTGAAAAGTTGGGCAAAAGATTACCCAAGATCGCTCGAGTTTACAAAGGACGCAAGCTGGTGAACCAACAAGTTTACGCCTCTGCACGTGGTATTTACCTTAAGCTGCGATGAGCTATCGTCTGCTAGGATGCTCTCTTCCGCTGAAATTCCTATCAAACTAATTACACCTTTGCTGAATTTTCACAGCAGAAACTTTCACTATGTTTCTCGTTATGCGAGAGAACATGTACTCATCCCTAGTCTTAGAATGAGGCGATATACACGAGCATGGTTGGAGCAGTGTGCATATTATAATGCCCTCTCAATTCTCGCAAGAACAATTAACTACTTGGCTGGTTCGTTTCTCCACAGCTGGAGCTAAACAATGCTATAGCTAATTTATAGCTGGATATCAGCCGCCGTGAACGAAGTGTTCACACAAATTACTCCTCTGCGTCATACAGAGCGTTATGTGCTCCACTCTGCACTTAACGCCAGTTCAGAGAAGAGACCTCGAAAATTTCCGTCTTGTCTTACTGATAGCCGAACTGTCTCCCCATCTGGGTTCTTTCGTTCTTCATGTGACGGCGTTTTTCGACCAAAAGGAGTGCTCCTCTTATTTTGTGGAAACTCTCTCTACCAATCGCAAGGTCCGTACCATTAAATTGCAGCGAAACTTTGGCTCTGTTCTCCTTCCTGGCGCGTTTCCGCCAATCGGACGTTTTGTGCCCATTCCAGACACCTAAATGCGTACTCTCTCACGTGTGTACCACTTGCTGGACACATGATCGAGCATGCATCACTGGTCTTGTTTTTTATCTATTTGGAATTTCGAAATGCAGTTTTCTAAAAGCTTTCTTTCCTGTACTCCCTCACATGGGCCGTTATACTCCCTCTCCCCATCTGAGTCACCTGGTCGGTCATTGACTTTCCACATGGGACACCCCTTTAAGTGGTTTCCGTGGTACCCTCTGCAGCGCGGCCTTGCCTCTGCCCTTGTCCCTCTGAATTAAAAACTAAAACGCCTCTCGCTGCTTGTTTCACTTTCTGCACAAACATGCATTATAGGAATGGTGTGTTAATTACCATCAATTGAGTGTCATCCCTGTTTTGCATTACATACTGATAGGCAACTTTGCTCATAACTGACAAATTAAGTTAGGTGTCAACTTCACCTTCCCATCGCAGTGTATAAAGCTCTCATGTAAGGTGCGAATCTGACCCTCATTTATTCTGCCACCTTACAAATGATGCCAACAATTTCACTAAGAGAGCCCAGTAGACTATCGGCATCGACCACAGATCTGCTATTGCTGTGAATCAGTGCTGGACATTATTCCTCAACATTGCGGATGTTCACGCAGCATTTCTCAAGCGACTCTGTGACCATGGAGCGGATTTATAGCGTTGAGGAATTGAAGGGTTGGTAGAACACGCAGCGTCTGGTGTCAAGTATATGTCACTTTGAAGTGTAATGCGGCATTCAAGAAAAGTTACTTTGTCTGTCAGAATAATGTGCAACTTACTCTTTAAATTCTCATCGTATTAGGTTATATTAACAGTTATTGTAGTGTCATGTTGAGAAAGCTGCAAAGATATAAACTCCGCTGGTAATTAATACCAGTTCCAATCCTGAACCACTTCTGTGTTTGAGGAGTGTTCATTAATTTTAATATATTCCTTTCTTCATTGTGTAAATGAAGAAGATACTGACTGCACCTCTGATGCAAAACTTTCTGTAAACGAATAAATTAAACAAAGCTGGCACAGAACTAAACGGTGATTCAGCCGCACTAATTGGTGAGGCTCCCTATGAGCGCATTGTGGGACCTTATGTGCGTAGAATGTCAGTGTCGTAATTTTAGCTACTTGTCGGAGATGACTGGAGAGTGTGTGCTGAGTTTAGTAGTGTATTTACACTGATAAGCCAAAAAATCATGACCACTGCCAACCATGACATTGGATGCCGTCTGGTGGTGTTGCGGAGACGTGACGATGTAACAGAAGTATGTAAGCAGAGCAGACAAGGACGGGGATCACCCTAGTGAAGATATGGGCTGCAAATGGGGAAATACATTGAGATAAACGACTTTGGCAAAGTGGAGAATATTATTACGTAGAGCCTGTGAACCAGTATCTCGGAGACGGCGAAGCTGGTCGAATTTTCACGTGTTACTGCCATGAGCATCTACGGAAAGAGTAGGACAGTGAAACGACCAATAGCTACTAAATACTTAGACGTCCACGGCTCTTCACCGAACGCGAGGTTCGGAGGCTTGTCTGCTCTGTGAAGTTGCATAAATGGTGATCTGTGGTATCTGCGCCAAAAGAACACAATGCTGGTGCCCGACATTGAAAATAGGTACGAAATACTTCATTATTTTTGTCAGAACAACACATTTTTTTTTTTGTAAAATAACTCAATTTCAATTAATACAGCGAAGCCGGATAGCAGTGTGGGAAAGAATGACAATTTATTTATTTAATTGATCACATGTACACTCCCACAAAGTAAATCCCTACATCCAGTTTGGTGAGATCTGTGAAATGAATGAATGTATGGTCGTCTGCTAACTGCAGATAGTGAATGTGAATATATGATCATCTTTGAGTCGATCCTTTGGCCACCTTTGGTGGGACCAAAGAGATGAAATTTACCAGAGCTTTGAGCGCCTGAAATGTGGCTGACCAATACGATAGCAAGGTGCTTCCCCCACCTCGACAGAGATGGGAGAGGACCTAGAGAACGGCCATGTTTCAGCACTCTGCCGCTCAATCTTGTGCTGTTAAGACCTGTTTTAGTTGTGCTCCGTAATGACGAAAGAGTGGAGACATGGTATCCATGTGGAATATTTAAGAGTAGTTTGAAATAATAATTTCTCTATTTCAGGAACTTTTGTGGGGAGAATTAGATGTCAGGCAGGTAATATTAAAGGGATTGTAGTAATCTTTGGAAGTGACCAACGGTCACAATGAAACCACGTGTAGCAATAATTTGAAATACTTCCGTGTGCTTAAGTTAAGCTGAATTACTAGCGTGTGCACAATAAGTTGAAATATTTAAGAAATAGCGCGTGTACCATAAGTTGAAATATTTAAGAAATGGCGTGTGCAGGACTTGAAATTAGAGACGAGTACTTCCACGTGGTGAGTACTGTGTGAGTCTCAATCTGTGTATGAGACAAAGGATAAAGAGAAGTACTCGTCCATGGTATCAGTTGAGGACTCGCGTGTGTGATGTTCTTAATATTACTTTGCGTGATATGATTCCGTGTGACGCTTGATTCAAACTCTGAGAGAGAAGCAAGGTGAGTCGGCCGTCTATCCAGCAACGCCACTTGGCTTGCATTGCACAGGAAGACGTGCAAATATCTCCAGAGTTCATAGTAGGAAAGTAGAATTACAAAGTGGGGCAGTGTCATGTGAAACTGGGATAAATACTAATTGAAGTGGGAAAGCTGAAAGTGATAATGTTGTGACTATTCTCTGTGTAGTATTTCATGTTGTAGTGTGGTGTATGTCATGTAATTTGGGTATGTGTGGTTTGCATGGGAGAGTTGCGAGGTAGTTTCAAAAGATTAGTGGGTTATGCTTGTTCTTTCGCTACCGCTCGGTGGTTGTGAGAGTCGAAGTGTGAGGTATAATAAAAGATCCACCATCCTATCCAGAAAGTGCACTGTAGCGTTAAAAATAATTACGAGACCATAATATAGAGATTAACCATTGTAAAGCCATGCCCACTGGGCGGAATTTCTCATGTGTTATTGTTGTAGGTTAAAGAATTTGTGTGTTTAGGTTAGAGAATTTATCGGAATAAATAAGATAGTGAAAAGAAAAAGATTGATGGACTTTTCATTCGAATTGTATGTTGTCATAATGTCCCGAATTTATAATGTGTGCGCCATTCATATTCAGTGCGGTGGCCACGTGTTGACAAAAGCCGTTAAATAAAAGACAAAAAGAAAATGTGGTATTGCCAGTGCGTAGTGTACAGTTAGAGTTCTGTAAATTACTGATAGTCAGAGCGTGTTTCCGTTGCGTATTAATCATATAGGAGGATAACTTGTAACTTAAGTGTGAGTACTAGAGTTAATGTTACTCGATAAATAAGAATGAATCCACTCGCTTGGCAGACCACTCATCTTGCAGGCCTGACTGCTTGATGCCACAGTATGAGTAAGGCATGTGGGTGCCTCTCAACACAAGTGTTTCGGACCACACTGTTCCTCGTACATAGTTGAACATGGAGCTCCGCAGCAGACCATCCCCACGTGTTCAAATGTTCACTCAACGATACCGTCAGTTACGACTGCAGTGGGCACGGGACCTTCGAGATTCGACCGTCGATCGGCTCTTCTGGTGAATCACTAGGTCGCTAGTCGTTTACACAAATGCCGTCATCGAACTGAACGGCGGTTCAAATCGAGCCGCACGCCACGGACACAGGGTGGTCGGAGCAGTATTATACTATGGGAGACATTCTCCTGCGCTTGCATGGGATCTATGGTAGTAATCAAAGGCACGCCGACAGCCGCGAACCACCTGCATCCTATCAGGCTTGATGTCCTGCCCGACAGTGATGTCATTTTTCAGCAGTATAATTGTCCGTGTTTCGGAGCCAGAACCGTACTACAGTGGTTTGACAAGCATTGTAGTGAACTCGCGTTGATATATCGGCGACTAAAACCGCCTGATGTAAATCCTATGGAACTCACCTGTGTCACTCTCGGGCGCCATCATCGGGTACGCAAATGGTTCAAATGGCTCTGAGCACTATGGGACTTAACATCTGTGATCATCAGTCCCCTAGAACTTAGAACTACTTAAACCCAACCAACCCAAGGACATTACACACACCCATGCTCGAGGCAGGACTCGAACCCGCGACCGCAGCGGTCACGCGGTTCCAGACTGAAGCGCCCAGAACCGCACGGCCACACCGGCCGGAGTACGCAAATCAGCGGCCAATTATTTACGCGAATTTCATGACCTGTGCTGGACATCTAATGCCACATGCCTCCACAAACCTACCGACAAAAAAATGGCTCTGAGCACTATGCGACTTAACTTCTGAGGTCATCAGTCGCCTAGAACTTAGAACTAATTAAACCTATCTAACCTAAGGACATCACACACAGCCATGCCCGAGGCAGGATTCGAACCTGCGACCGTAGCGGTCGCTCGGCTCCAAACTGTAGCGCCTAGAACCGCATGGCCACTTCGGCCGGCTACCAGCAAAGTGTCGGATTTCTGAAACGTGAATCAGTGATGTATTTCGTTCCAAAGACGGACAAACAAGCTATTAAGCAGGTGGTCATAATGTTCTGTCTCATCAGGGTATGCCGCGCGGAATAGCCGTGCGGTCTAGGGCGTCTTGTCACGGTTCGCGCGGCTTCCCCCGTCGAGGTTCGAGCCCTCCCTCGGACGTGGGTACGTGTGTTGTCCTTAGCGTAAGTTAGTTTAAGCTAGATTAAGTAGTGCGTAAGCCTAGGGACCGATATCCTCAGTAGTTTGGTCTCATAGTCCTTACAACGAATTTCCAAATGGCTCTGAGCACTATGGGACTTAACTTCTAAGGTCATCAGTCCCCTAGAACTTAGAACTACTTAAACCTTGTCCGCAGCTCGTGGTCGTGCGGTAGCGTTCTCGCTTCCCACGCCCGCGTTCCCGGGTTCGATTCCCGGCGGGGTCAGGGATTTTCTCTGCCTCGTGATGACTGGGTGTTGTGTGCTGTCCTTAGGTTAGTTAGGTTTAAGTAGTTCTAAGTTCTAGGGGACTGATGACCATAGATGTTAAATCCCATAGTGCTCAGAGCCATTTGAACCATTTTACTTAAACCTAACTAACCTTAGGACATCACACACATCGATGCCCAAGGCAGGATTCGAACCTGCGACCGTAGCGGTCGCGCGGTTCCAGACTGTAGCGCCTAGAACCGCTCGGCCACCACGGCCGGCAACGAATTTCCAAATTTCATCAGGATATGTTATTGGTGACAGATGTTGCTCCACAATCCACACCTCTAACAGATGGCCGTCAACCTGGATGTCGCCATCTGCTCACGGATCACTCGCAGACGGACTGTACACTTACTTCGTGAGATATTTTGGAAGAATTGGGAATTTAACCTAGGACGTTGACGAGCAGTCCGGTAATGTGGACACTGCTATCTCTCACCCACTTGGTGATGACAACGTCTTTCACTTCCACTCTTTGAGGTAGTCACAGATTTTATTACAAACAATGAAATACCACATTAATAGCGAGTCGAGCGAGACGGAGCAGTGATTAGAAGGTTGTACTCATTTTCGGGAGAAGCGACGTACATTTCTCCATCTCACCAGCCAGATTTAGATTTTCCGTGTTTACTTTAAAACGCTTTAAGGAAATTTCGAGATGATTCGTTGAAACTAATCATGGTCAGTTTTCTGAACGATACTTGCTCAGTTCGAGCGTGTTCGCCGTTTTCGGTAATGTAGACATTGACTAGACGTTAAACTGACATTTTGCTTTCTTTCCAAATGCGAAAGAATTCAGCACAATGTCACACTGCCCAGAGTTTCATAATTTTCTGGGGTATCACGCAGTGTGTAGCTTCTGCTGAAGGTTGGTCAGGTTAACAAGGATAGCTTTCCCCCGTTATTAAGATAAGCAATATTCAGGCGTAATGTACAGCACAAGGCAGCAAGAACATGTTTTCAGCGAGTATAGCTGGGTTTGGTGAAAGTGTAATGTTGGGTGCTGCTGATTCAATGCTTGTTTTTCTTACCACCCTATAATAAGTGTCTCCACAGAAATATCAGCTTATAATAAGGCTAGAATGCGCAAGACACACTATCGCAAAATGCTGCAAACCATGAACGATTAAGTCTAATGTTTATATTTCAATATATACATCGACACATGTCGGCCGCTGTGGACGGGCGGTTCTATGCCCTTCAGTCTGGAACTGCGTGACCGCTACGGTCGCAGGTTCGAATCCTGTCTCGGGCATGGATGTGTGTGATGTCCTTAGGTTATTTAGATTTAAGTAATTGTAAGTTCTATAGGACTGACGACTTCAAATGTTAAGTCCCAAAGTGCTCAGAGCCGTTTGAACCATACATCGACACAAAGCGAGGCAGATCCAAATACCAGGTGGCAACAAAAACTTTTAAAATTATTTCTTGGTGCAGACAGCAGAGAATCGGATGCAGCTTATACCGTGTGTCGGAATCAGTATCTGCACCGCGCGAAGCCTGCCACTGTTGCAGAATGCAGGGCGCCATTTGTAATACATTGCCGCACTGAGATGAGCCATAATCAAGGAGTGCAAATGGCGCAGTATAACAGCCCCCAACACGTCACTGGAAGCCTTACAATGTGGAGCCATAACATGTAACATCGAAGCCAGCCACTCCATGGCGCCCTAGCACCGACGAAAAGTGCCAAGGCAAGGGGAACTCAATAACTGAGACACCGCGATGGGGACAAATCCGCTGACACCTCCATGTAATGAGGCCGTATGGATCCATCTATAGCCACGATGATTATATCCAGCTTAAATCGCCCCATTTCAGAAGCGTCTTTGATTCCTAAGGAATCAGTCTCATTAGTTACAGGATAACGGTTGGTGAATCGTGATGTGCTGCCTCCTGCCTGAGAAAAGACTTCGTCTGCGACAGCGCAGCCAGCCGGCAGCAGTTGGACACGGCCGCTGCAAGCAGCCACTGGTCATCTCAGTGACTGGCAGAAGATGTGGACGAGCCTGGGCCTTCCCCTGGTGAAGGGCCCTACCAAATAACTCAAAACTACCACCTTCAATCTGTTTGGCGAGGTACCTGAGTACCACCTCCTTGGCTGTAAGCTGAGTTGCTGATTTGGGTCCTGGGATTCCGCTTTCATGAGATCTGACATCCATGAGATGCTACTGGCACACGCCTAAGTGCATTTCCCTCTTCGAGTACAATGATGTTGGCTGCACGAGTTGCAGTGAGCCATGGTACTTACACTCCTGCAGACTTGTGGCTAGACTAGTATCATATTCCTGTAGAGATAACATGGAAAAAGGAGATGCAACGCATGTTTAAGTGGGAAACAAAGTCAAAAATGTTGAAAAGCTTATGTTGATCAGAACATAGAAGTATGTGCTTTTTGAGTTGTTACTGCAGGATACTTCCAGTAATTGTCACAGTCTACAGTTCCCACTAGGAAACTCTGATATTTATGAGAAATCTAGATACATTATTGAACTTCCTGTCAGACAGGAACAAACGGTTGTTTTTGGAGATTTAAATGTATATTTCTTAAAATAAATGGGCAGCAGAAATTAACTATCATGATGATTTGGGTGTTTCAGTCTAATTCCAGTAGTCAGTTTTCCAAGTCGTTTATTTTATTCCATAATAAACTTGTGTCAATATTTGGAAGTTGAAGAAGAAAAGAAAGAAGTTGAAGGAGAAAAGCTATCTGTAAGATCCATTAAATTACCAAGTGTTACATATACAGGAATGAAGCGGAAACTGGGTCCAATAAGTGCAGAGTGACCTTGTAAAACATTACCAAAATAGTTAATCCCAAACATTAAAATTTAAGCAGTCCTTTGAACCATGAAGTCTTTTCACTATATTCATTGTGGATGACGAACTGCGACTGTGATTTAAATTGGCGTTTATCTGGTAATAAATATGCAATCAGTCACTTTTTTACGATTTATTCAACCATGAACATGTTTTCGAGCCACTGCAGGCTGCCGGCCGCGGTGGTCGAGCGGTTGTAGGCGCTTCAGTCCGGAATCGCGCGACTGCTACGGTCGCAGGTTCGAATCCTGCATCGGGCATGGACGTGTGTGATGTCCTTAGGTTAGTTAGATTTAAGTAGTTCTAAGTCTAGGGGACTGATGACCTCAGATGTTAAGTCCTATAGTGCTCAGAGCCATTTGAACCACTGCAGGCTCATCATCAGATGGAGGTGTTACAAGAACATTATGTTGTGGACCAAGTGTAACTAGATGCATTGCTCGTGCTGCTGGCGGAAATGACGGAAATTTAGTAATCGGTGAAGAAACATTTACAAGACCGAAATAGTTTATGTTTTAGGTACTTACAGGACACTGCTTTGTGGTATCTACATCAGACTGCTTCTCATAGCGTGCAATACTAAGCTATGTACACAAATAAACATAGTATTTAGCTACACTTGGTTTTACACTGATCACAGAATGAAAACGTTCGATGTTCTTACAACGAATATGGACATGTCAGATATTACACTTAACTACATAATGGTCTTTGGCAAGAGATGCATTGTATTATGGTACAAATATTACTAGTACAGATTTTACATTTCAGTAAATGTTGTTAGCTGCATGGGTGTCTTTATATAAGCAAAAAGTTTTTTGATATGGGTTAACAGTTATACAAAAGGTAAACAGCTAGAGTGGAATATTTAATATATAATTAAAAACTTTTTGTTAGTAGCAAAATACCATAGTCGTTACATGCCAAGAAGAACAAGATTTATGCAAGAAGATGAATATGTGTTATTATTGGCATTTTTGTTGTTTTTATGCCAGGATATCCTGGAAATTCTGGAAGAAAAGGTTTTGTGTTGACTCGATCTGTTCAGTTAGGATTTTTTGGGGTGATTTTAGTTTGTGGATGTAAATTTCTAATTGTTCAAGTAGGTCCTTTTGTATTCCTTTCTCAGCAACGTGTAGCACAGAAAGATTGTCATTGATATCACCAACAGAGTGTTTATGATGAACAGCATGTGAAGCAAAACTGGACTTATGTAAGTTTTTGAGGCGAATAGCATCTATATGTTCTTTGTAGGGGCTTGCAAAATTTATCCCTGTTTGGCCTATGTAGAAGCAAGGACATGAGCATATGAGTTTGCACATGCCAGAATTTTTATGCCAATCTCCAGTGGATTTATTATTGTGAACAATTTTATTTTGTAGTTTATTGTCAGTGTGGAAGGATATTTTTATGTTGTGTGGTCTGAAAAGATTTGCAGGTTTATATGACACTTTGCCAAGGAATAGAAGACAGACAAATTTTGACATTTCTTTCTTAGTTTGTTATGGTGATGGTGGTTGCTTGAGTTTACTTTGGATTTCTTAGGGTGTTTATCAAAGAGGCATTATAACCATTATTTTGGGCTGTAGATTTAAGTGTGTTCATTGCTTTACATGCATCTTCTTCACTGTTGGGGGGTGGAGCATACGGTTTACAGATGACCTGAAGAAAACAGTTTCATGCTGGTTCGGGTGGCATGAGGTATTGTTAATGGTAACATCACTGGTAGTGGGTTTTCTGTATAATTTGGAAGGTATGCTTGTTATTGTGAGTGGAGATAGTCATGTCAAGGAAGTTAATTCCTTCAGTGGTCTGGCGTTCAATTGTGAATTGATATTTGGGATAAATTAAAATTTAAAACAGTCCTGATCGCAATCTTGTTAAAATATTTTTTTATTGAAGTGAGTGACCGGTTTCGACACTTTCATAGAATCATCTTCAGACTCTGTAAAGATATATTGCCAAAATAGTGTAGCTGCTATAATAAGCACACGAAAAATATATAAAAATATGAAAAATAGTAATCAATTATACCCGGAGTGGTGGATGGACACTACTAGATGAGTTCCGTCGACCCTCGACGCTCCCGTAACTGCTGACTGTGCATGGAGGGAACGAGTATTAATAGCGCTGGTCACACCCACCGTTCTGAGTATGACATCATAAGCAACCAATCAGAAAACACGTTCATGATTAGATAACTTAATATATAACTACGAAGGAACAGTTACAGTTGGAAACATCGTAATGTCAATTATTGATCACTATTCGTCAATGAATATTAATTATACAATTAAAATGGTTATTGGTATGAAAGAAGGCTTAGAGTATTCTGCCCTCTAAACTCAGAACTACAAACTCTGCACCAAAGATTGTTGTCGCCCCAGCGTTTACGTGGATAATCGATGGTTACCATGGATATGGCGTCCTGTTCCGCTGTACATGTTAGTGGTGCTGACAAAGATTGTACTAGGGGGAGATACGTCGCATGTTACAGTTACATTAAAAAAAAAAAAATGTGTGTGAAATCTTATGGGACTTAATTGCTAAGGTCATCAGTCCCTTAGCTTACACACTACTTAACCTAGATTATCCTAAGGACAAACACACACACCCATGCCCGAGGGAGGACTCGAACCTCCGCCGGGACCAGCCGCACAGTCCGTGACTGCAGCGCCTTAGACCGCTCGGCAAATCATCCCGCGCGGGTACAGTTATGTGATGCCATAGAAATACGGTTAATTTTGCTTCCTTTTGATGTCATCGCCATGGAAAATAACTGTCCCATGGTGGAATCATACCAATATAATAACAGCGGAACGATGTTACTAAAGTGCATCGACAGTTGCCGTGGAGTGTCCTAGCCCGGTGAGGCAGGCATCAGATGATCATAGATTATTGTGTACTGCGAAAGATATCTCAAGGGTTGACAATTCGACCTCGAAAACAGTGTTTGCATAGACATGTCGGTGATTGCCAAGGGAATAGCGTCTTATTCTCACTGCGACAATCTATGGTGCTGTAACAAGTTATAATTGGCGGAATTTAGCGTCAGTATTAGTATAGTATTATACCTCATTGTGGTGCGGCTTATGTAGATAACTTGTTTGTGCAGCAATCGCCGACATAGTGTAGCTGAGGCAGAATAAGGGGAACGAGTCCGCATTCGCCGAGACAGCTGGAAAACCGCCTAAAAACCATCCACAGACTGGCCGGCTCACCGGACCTCGACACAAGTCCGCCAGGGGGATTCGTGCCGGGGACCAGGCGCTCCTTCCCAATCCGGAGAGCCGTGCGTTAGACCGCACGGCTAACTGGGCGGGCATATTTTATGTACACAATACAGAACTATAATCTTATCACGCCAGTTGAGTCCACAATCAAGGCAAGTGGACCCCTTAGTTGTATACAATGTAACGGTCCACGTACGCTGCCGCAACGAGGCCGAGGAGTACCAAATCCTATCACAAAAGATTCCAGTGCGTGGGAAACTATAATAAAATCTGACTACAGAAACATTAAATAAATCCCGTTGCTCATAGTGCTGGCAATTTCCCCTCCAACACCCGTACCTCAAAACCATTAAATTAACGATTCCTCAGTTATGAACTGATGTGCAACAGTGTAAAATTGAATTCTGGTCGCTAACCCAGATACCAATGAATTACCCGATAATCGAAGACCTCAGATATACTAACATTACTACATTCGTCAAAATCTGAAGTGTCAGCGGTAGAATTCGGGTTCTAAGCACAGTTCTCAGTATCCACCTGCAACACAGCAACATCCAACTTGACAGAAGAACTAACAAAAGTCAGGAGAAATCACTCAGGTTTACTACAAATAATAAGCTGCGCGATCTTATCTAGATCAAAGTGCGCACAACACAGGAGGTCGGCAACGCGGCCCCAAGCGCCACAGAAATAGCACACTGTAGCCCCAACAAACTAGTGTAACAGAAGAACGTACAGAGATTAAACCCGCTGTCGAAGCACAACAATGATGCACTTCATTTTTGACAACCTGGCGCTCAAGAAATTGCGTGTAGTGGCTCTGCATCGATTACAAGACACAGATCGTCTAACAAGGCCAGGTAGGATACTGTAAACAGCAATTATGCGCAACAACAACCTCACATTTGCCGTCTCCACTGCATATCCAGCTGCACACCTCACTTGTGCAGTATCGGAACTTTACACTTCTAGCAGCAAAAGCCGGCCGGTGTGACCGAGAGTTCTAGGCGCTACAGTCTGGAACCGCGCGACCGCTACGGTCGCATGTTCGAATCCTGCCTCGGGCATGGGTGTGTGTGATGTCCTTAGGTTAGTTCGGTTTAAGTAGTTCTAAGTTCTAGGGGACTGATGACCTCAGAAGTTAAGTCCCATAGTGCTCAGAGCCATTTGAACCATAGCAGCAAAATATATCCATTGGCAAGGCCACTATATGATTCCAGCTGTATAAAATTCTTCCAACACAGGGGATACTGTCCTTCAGCAACTCCTTACAGCACCCTTTAACTGCCGTCCATCGTGTACTAGTCGTTGCTTCTGGTCGCATATAAGACAGTTCATTATAACCGATTCCATACTCCTCCTGTCTCTCCCGCTATTGTCACACGATGGCAATCTTGTCGGGCTAGCTCAAACACCATGAAGATATGCAAATCCTCGACTCAACACAAGCAAAGATGTGAAAACTTACGCCATATACGAGGTGCGACAATAAAGTAATGAGACTGATGTGAAAAAGAATATTGCTTACCGTTTTAGTCAAGTTTAGTGTTGTCTCCTTCAAAGTAGTTCCCTTCTGATTGCACACACTTTTTCCAGCGCTTCTGCCATTGATGGTAACGTTTCTGGAACTCATCTTCTGTAATATCCTCCAAGACCCTCGTCACAGCTTTTTGGACATCTTGTGTTGTTTGAAAATGGTGTCCCCTGACCGCCATTTTGACTCTTGGAAATAGAAAAAAACTCGCACGGAGCGATATCTGGTGAATAAGGTGACTGTGGTAGTACTGAAATTTGTTTTGAGGTTAAAAGTTGCTGTACTGACAGAGCAGTATGGGATGGCGCATTATCGTGAAGCAGAATCCAGTTATCAGCAATGTTGGCACGGACACGAAGAACTCTTTTACGAAGTCTTTCTAAAATTTCTTTGTTGTAATGTTGGTTAACTGTTTGTCCAGGAGGCACCCACTCTTTATGAACAATTCCTTTGGAATCAAAGAAGCACACAAGCGTGAATTTCGCTTTTGACTTTGACGTGCGAGCTTTTTTTGGTCTGGGTGATCCCTTTGAGCACCATTGCGAACTTTGGCCTTTTTTCTCTGAATCTTACTGAAAAAACCAATTTTCATCATCAGTGATAACATGGCTCAACAATTATGGATTTATTTCCGTTTGCTCTAACAGATCAGCTGCCACATTTTTACGTGTTTGTCGCTGTTGTAGTGTGAGATTTTTGGGGACCATTTTTGCACAAATCTTTCTCATACCAAGATCTTCAGTTATTATTAGACGAACCGTTTTTCGAGTGATGTTCAGTTCTTCTGCAATCATTTTCACGGATAATCTTCGATCAGCTCGTACTAGTTCACGTAGCCTGGCCAAGTTGACATCCGTCCGTGAGGTTGATGGCCGTCCACTGCGGTCTCATCTTCAATATTCGTTCTGCCTTCACTAAACATTTTATTCCAACAAAAAACTTGAGCTCTTGACATAACCTCCTATCTAAAAGCCTTCTGAAGCTTACCGTAAGTTTTCGTTGCGTTTTCACCCAATTTAACGCAAAAAGAAATGGCATACCATTGTGCAATATTATGCGGTTCCAGTTCCATGACAAGATACAAAAACACGTGTTAACTTACTACAGCACAACTCACGACTGAGCAGTTGCATCGATGTGCTGCTTAGACTAGAAGCAGCTTATAGACCAAGGCCAAAGATATTGTCCCTACACAAGCCTGCAGGGCTGCCACATCTTGCAAATAAAATCAGTCTCATTACTTTATTGTCGCACTTCGTACCTCTCCCCCCTCCTCAGAAAACTTCCAAAGAGTATCGCCCCAGTGTTGACTATTTGTGGCTCTAGGCTCCTGTTTACTATCGAGAGATGAGCTTTAAACATTTCCTTTCTCCTGGGCTCAAACAATAACAGTAAAAGGAGTTAAAAATTCCTACGATTTCTCAATGTCCGGTGTACCTCGGTAACAATTTCTTTCAATTTTATCATCTGCCTTGCCAGTTACTCTCGGGTTTTGTGTCATCACGCGATCGCCTTCCAAGTACAGGTTTGGCTGCCAGTTTATGCCATACCACTGCTTGTCTGTCTGATGGTCTCTTCAAATATTATTTCTGTCTTGCCTCCACTGTGTAATCAATTCCTGAGGGGGTTATCGTCTCTGGCATCAAGTCATCTATGAGCCACAAATTACTCATTGGGGTTGTAATCTTAAACCTGATATATAGCTATCACGTGGTCCAGTGACTCATGTTTCTCTGCATCAAAGGACAACATCAGTTAGGCTAATGATTGATCCCAGGCCCGTTGATCGCTGCTATAGCAGAGTATCAACGCAGAACATAAATTCCTATTCACTGTTTCCGCCTAATATGAGTTGGGATAGTGTGAGATGATCTTGCTTGCGACAGTACCTAACTGCTGAGTAGTTGCTCTTCCTAACAGCATTCCATAAGAACATACCAGTTTGGTCTTTACTTGTGGCTACTTGTACTTAAGTACTTTGGCTATGGACGAGTGTTTAAATGGTTCAAATGGCTCTGAGCACTATGGAACTTAACATCTGAGGTCATCAGTCCCCTAGAACGTAGAACTACTTAAACCTAACTAACCTAAGGACATCACACACATCCATGCCCGAGGCAGGATTCGAACCTGCGACAGTAGCGGTCGCGCGGTTCCAGACTGAAGCACCAAGAACCGCTCGGCCACACCGGCCGGCGATTGTTTAAAAAGAATAAATCGGTGTAGTCATAGGGTGGAGCCACGCACTTCTGCTTTCATGAACTACAGCTAACTCGCTGCAAATAATAACCTGTAGTTGTAGTCCTGCCATCAGTCTATGAACTGGCTAGAATTGCTAGTTAATAAAATACACAGGAATACAAAACAAAAGTTAAATGAATAATTGTCTAGCAAGGATTCTATTCTAACATCTGTAATTGATGTAGACGACAGCATTATGTTGAATAACGTTTATTCAAGAAAGGTCATCTCAAATAAATGGGAAGTGAACCTACGATATTCAGTTAAAATATAGACAAAAATTCCCTTATCAATGCAGTAAAGCTACGTTAAATCGTTACGAGAATGGCAGCAAAATCCCCAAACGAAGCTGTAATCAAAGACATGCGAAAACAAAGTCCATTTTGTGATCGCAACACACGAAATAATCACCAGCTCAAAAAAGTTCAGAGTTCAACATGATGATTCGCACCCATACTGTCTATCCTCAGTTCCGTAGTGCAAGTGGCAAAAGAGTCCTACTGCGGAGTACATTAAGACCTCTCAAAATATAAAAGTCTGTTCTAAAGTTAGAGTACTGTAGCTGCCGTTCACTGCCCAGAATCAATCACCTATACAATTGAATCATGCACATTACCACAGACAGGTCTACTTTCTTCCCACACTCGACACTAAGTGCCTAGAACCACCTGTTGAGCTTGTCATTCGGAAAGTCCCTGTCTTCACTTGACTCCCGTAGTGTTCTTCCACCGTCTGCTTCTCGATTGGCTGAAGGCCGTCCCCATCAAAAATACATTGTCCTTAAGCTCTATACATATGATTTGATTCATCTTTACCACTTTCCCACATCAAACTAATATATTACAACAATATTTAAATAAAGAGATATTACAAGTATTTGGTCACACTCACAACATTCATAGTGAATATAAGTCACGGTTTGTCCAGAAATAAATGAGCCAGTATTCTTGCACAAGTGCTCTCACATTAAATGACTACAGGTTGTCCTTATATATTGTTTAAACGATTATTTTAGGCCCGCTTGACGAGAGCGTCTTTTGGTCATCTGTTCAATTGTGGTGTCCGCTAACACATGCAACTCGCCACTTTTAAATTAGCACAGTTTTTTTAATAGTATTTGCAGTCAACATTTAAATGAAGTGATTGGCAAAATAGTAAACTGTTCATCAAATAAATACACAAATATGACAAAATATGAGGTATTCATGCTGTATTAATTTACTCAGTAATTGTGGCGAATATGATGTTCTGAGTAATATTTGCATAATAAAACAGATATAACAGACGTCGAAAATCTATAAATAAAATAGATGCAGCTATAACGTTGTTGTGATGCCACGTGTAAGCAGGAAAAATGCGTACCATCACGTTTCCGACTTTGATTAAGGTCGGATTGTAGCCTATCGCGATTGCGGTTTCTCGTATCGCGACATTGCTGCTCGCGTTGGTCGAGATCCAATGACTGTTAGCAGAATATGGAATCGGTGGGTTCAGGAGGGTAATACGGAACGCCGTACTGGATCCCGACGGCCTCGTATCACTACCAGTCGATATGACAGGCATCTTATCCGCATGGCTGTAACGGATCGTGCAACCACGTCTCGATGCCTGAGTCAACAGACGGGGACGTTTGCAAGACAACAACCATCTGCACGAACAGTTCGACGACGTTTGCAGCAGCATGGACTGTCAGCTCGGAGACCATGGCTGCGGCTACCCTTGACGCTGCATCACAGACAGGAGCGCCTGCGATGGTGTACTCAACGACGAACCATGGTGCACGAATGGCAAAACGTCATTTTTTCGGATGAATATAGGTTCTGTTTACAGCATCACGATGGTCGCATCCGTGTTTGGAGACATCGCGGTGAACGCACATTGGGAGCGTGTATTCGTCATCGCCATACTGGCGTACCACCCGGCGTGATGGTATGGGGTGTCATTGGTTACACGTCTCTGTCACCTCTTGTTCGCATTGACGGCGCTTTGAACAGTGGACTCTACAGTTTAGATGTGTTTCGAACCGTGGCTCTACCCTTCATTCGATCCCTGCGAAACCCTATATTTCAGCAGGATAATGCACGACCGCATGTTGCAGGTCCTGTACGGGCGTTTCTGGATACAGAAAATGTTCGACTGCTGCCCTGGCCAGCACATTCTCCAGATCTGTCACCAATTGAAAACGTCTGGTCAATGGTGGCCGAACAACTGGCTCGTCACAATACGCCAGTCACTACTCTTGAAGAACTGTGGTATCGTGTTGAAGCTGCATGGTCAGCTGTACCTGTACACGCCATCGAAGCTCTGTTCGACTCAATGCCCAGGCGTATCAAAACCGTTTTTACGACATGTGGTGGTTGTTCTGGGTACTGATTTCTCAGGATCTATGCACCCAAATTGCGTGAAAATGTAATCACATGTCAGTTCTAGTATAATATATTTGTCCATTGAATACCTGTTTATCATCTGCATTTCTTCTTGGTGTAGTAATTTTAATGGCAAGTAGTCTATTAGTTCACTGTGAAATATTAACTTCTGTAGTTTTAAAGACTCTGAAATATCGATGTGTCAATTGATGTAACTCATTTATCTAAGATCTCTAAGATCTAAGATCTCCCTTCCCCTCTTGTAACACCACACCTACCCTCGCACTGAGGCACTGCCTTTATAATATAAATTGTGTACCAAAACTGGGTAATGTTAGTATGGAAGAAGCACTGAGCGCTTGTTTTGGGGCACTGAGGGCCTCTTGTTGCGACTCTCTCCAGAAACTTTGTTCTTTTTACGTAACCCATTGAGAGGGTGCTACTTTCTGAGCAAATCCCGGAATGAACCTTTTAAAAAAAAAAAAAAAAAAAAAAAAAAAAAAAAAAAAAAAAAAAAAAAAAAAAAAAAAACGCCATTCCTCGAATCGACTGTACTCTGCCAGGCTCAATAGTCACTACTACAGGTGCTACCAGATGGCCTAAAAACTGTGCATGGTTGCACAAGCTATTTTCATCTTCTCAGGGTCTGCATTAAGTCTCACCTTTCTGAACCTCGTAAATACTTCATAGAGTTGGTTACAATGGTCATCCACAATCTCGCTATAGAGGCTGTTTGTTTTAACTTGAGCCGAGCGCGGTGGTCTAGCGGTTCTAGGCGCTCAGTCCGGAACCGCGCGGCTGCTACGGTCGCAGGTTCGAATCCTGCCTCGGGCATGGGTGTGTGTGATGTTCTTAGGTTAGTTAGGTTTAAGTAGTTCTAAGTTCTAAGGGGACTGATGACCACAGATGTTAAGTCCCATAGTGCTCAGAGCCATTTGAACCATTTTTTTAAACTTGAAACGGCAAAGTATCTCGAGACCCACGCTTTGTACGAAGAACGTTGTAGGTGAAAAACTGTTAGTAAATGGGACATCAGTGTGCCACAACTGGCCATCTAACCACACCTCCTGTATGGGCTGGGTCCACTTTGTATTTTCAAAATGGGACACCCATTTTATTGCATATTCGGATTCTACGCAAAAACTTCGTACGTTTACTAAAACCATTGTTTTCCATTTGTGGTAAGTGGCGCTGTAATCGAAAAATATCAAGTGCGTCTGTTTTTGCAACTAAGAACCGATGCATTTGATTCTACATTTGATTTACGAGGTAAATGTAAGCGTTAGTGTTCTATCGTTTGGTATGTAAGTTCGAAATTTTAGTGTTGCAATTTTGATTTTACAGTACAGTATGATTATCCGTTTCGATTTTTAGTTAGAAACAACGTTTAGTGTGATATAGGAACAACGACGTGAATGTTATAATTTTCTGTTCCCATCCGGAAGCTTGATATCTGAGCCTGTTGCTTCTCACCGTAATGTTCATTCACAATAAATGTTCAAACTGACGACCTTCCGTTTCGATATGCTTATTAATTCGTGCGTGGAATGGATATATGCAGCTTAAAAGCATTGTGCATTATAATTGTGGCGAAACGCAAAAGGACGCACCGATAGCAAGCATCCCAGTGGGAACAAAACTGTAACATCCACGTCGTTGTTACTGGATCAAGCTGAACGTAGTTTCTACCAGACACTGAGGCGGTTAACCATATTTAACTATTAAATTACATTTGCAACACTAAACTAAGTTTTTAACATAAATGCCAGCCATTAGAAAATTAAAGTTTACATTTACATCTTAAGTTAAATATAGAAAATTAATTAGAAAATTAAGGTTTACATTTATATCGTAAGTTAAATACAGAAACAAATGCGTTGGTTCTTAATAGCGGAAACAAGCATACTTTTTTTTGACGATTACAGTGCCATTTACCACATTGGAAAAGAATGGTTGGAGTGAACAGTACGTTATTATGCAATAAAAATATGGGGTTCCCATTTGAAAATACGAAGTTGGCCCCGCCTATACAGGACGGTGGATAGGGGGTGGCCAGTAGCACAGGGAAGTCCCCTTTACTTAACTTCCACCTACATTTTTTCGCATGTATCGTTGTCGAGATATTTGGTTGTATCAAGTTGAAACAAACACGCTGTATATTACGGGGTCGTCCAAGCAATTTTAGACTGCCAAAACTTAATACCCGAAAATATCTAGTCCATGAGTTGTGTAAGCATGGAAGTCCCGGTGTATAAACCGAACGGAACGCTATAGAACTTGTAAATGTTCCATCTGTACTAAACGCCGTTATAGGTTGCGGTTTTTCTGCCAGAGGTACCTGATTAAGTGCTCGGTCAGGGGTGGAAAGACCTTGGCTCCCTTGAACCTGTCGAAGCTCGACTGAAGATCAGACAAGGGAACTGATTATGTAATTACTTCGTTATTCAAATATCTATAATCAACTATAGGCCTGTGCTCACCATTATATTTCGATGCCATGAAAATAGGCGTAGCATATAGGTATTTCGATGACTATATCTTTGTGTTCATATTATTAACCAGATCCCACAGAATCTTCATTCTCGATGGCGTGAACCGATGCTGGGGCTTGCGCACCGGAATATCGTCTTAACTAGTGTGCGCTATCAACGATGTACTGCCTAATTCAGCAGTCAAAACATTCGGAAACTTGGCAAATTTACTTAATTCTCTCCTAGTCTCCCTGCCTCAAGTGGTTTATAGGGTCGGCATTATCTTTCATGAACCCATCGATCTGCACTACCTGATAGCTCCCGTTATTTTCTGTTTCCTATTTTGAGCTCAAAATTGCATGACATCCGGTTTGAATTTGAAATAAAATCTTTTCTGCGTCATCTAATATCAATCCTATCTCGGCAATTAAGTCAGATCGCAATATACATGGGACGGCCAAGACGTGCACTATTCTTACTGGAAATTTCCAGGTGTATTGGCCAGATCTTATCGCAACAGTAATCTGGTCTATTATTCCTATTGTTGTTTCATTGGTGGTCTTGTATCCTTTTCTTCGATAATGTCCTTCAAATTGCGATATACTTTGTTGCCCTCACCACTTTTCATCAATGACCATGACCATACTTTCTGAATAAAATGGCTACATATCGTTTCTCCATTAGTAAATACAAATGAATGGTACTCTACCTGTGTCCCTATTATTTCTGTTATCCCTTTAATACCCGTTCCCGTTCGTATGCCCAGTTTTCCTCGTCGCCGGGTCTCTATCCCCACTGTCAATCATTTTCTAAGATCCTGTTTGCCTTGCACTCCTGACAATAATGGCCTTGTTCCCCGCAACGCCAATACTATTTCCGTGATCCTGTTTGGTCTGTCCTATACGATTGCTCTTGTTTTACTCTGAGCGCAATTCCGACTAATATGGCCATTCTTACCACACGTAAAGCATTTTAACTGTTTCTGACTGTGGTGCAATACGCATTGCTTTTCCTGCCTTTTAGCAACGTATTGTATCGCTCGTATATGACGTACGATAGCATTCAATCCTTTGAACGATGTAGACTTATTACGAATTAATTGTCTCTGCACGTCATAAGTATAATCCATTTAATATATTCTGTACAGTGTCTACTTCCGTATATGGGGAACAATACTCTTGTCTCTTTCGTATTCTATCAACGTAATTTCTAAATCTCTTTATCGTTGTTCCTACCGTATTGTTCATATACCAGTTATTTCAATGCCCTAGGCGGTATTCCTTCTCTGTAAAGGATTTCTCTTAGTTGTCCGCAGCTCGTGGTCGTGCGGTAGCGTTCTCGCTTCCCGCGCTCGGGTTCCCGGGTTAGATTCCCGGCGGGGTCAGGGATTTTCTCTGCCTCGTAATGACTGGGTGTTGTGTGATGTCCTTAGGATAGTTAGGTTTAAGTAGTTCTAAGTTCTAGGGGACTGATGACCATAGATGTTAAGTCCCACAGTGCTCAGAGCCATTTGAACCATCTCTTAGTTCATTTATGCCCTGTTTTTGTTCTATCACCTATACGCTCTATTCTGGCCAAAGAACCTTTTATGGTACTTGCCCCGTATACGTAACACATTGCATTCAGATATACCCACTCTTTTATGCTACCTTAATTCTGTTTCTGCCTCTAAGAACTGTACTGTTTCTTCCACATAACCTCCTGTTTTTCCTTTAAATTTACATTTATATATTCCTGCTAAGGATTGGATAACTTGGCGAACGTACTTTCCATCTGTTCCTAATGCGTCATCCACCTGGTTTCCACTCCCTACTCATTATTCCCTCTAATTTCTAACTGCAGTAGCACTAGCTTTAACACTAATTTGCTTTTGCTTATTAGACCATTCATCTAACCACTGAGACAGCTATTATGTCTCACTGCAAACCATGTCATCAGCCCCTGCACGCTCTAAATCTTTCACTATTTGTATTATGTTCCACTCTAACATGTAATGTAACCTGTCTAGCCGTTAGACCTGAATTCTGAAGGAGTGGTCTGTATTCTAAAATTTCAGTAAGCGCCATGTGTGTAGAAGCGTCAGCCAAACTTAGCTTTTGTTCTTGAAATTTAATATTAACAGGTTCGGCCATTCTCTTTTGTAGTCTGGATTAATTCATCTATACTGTGGTGTTACTTCTCTGTGCAACAATTCGTGCTTTAATTAATCATCCGTGAGGTAAGCCAGGTACTTTACAATTGCAGTCGCCATGCTGAAACAACAACAGTACTCCGTATATATATGTGCCGCTCTGCAACACCCCCCCCCCCCCATCTCTGCTATCACTTTTGTTACATATACAGGAGTGGAGCGGGAACTGCGTCCAATAACTGCAGAGTGGTGTTTCAAAACAATTACCTCAACAGTTAAATAGAATTAAAAACACTAAAATTTAATCATGCATTTGATAAAACAAATCTTTAATACCACAATTACAGCGCTTATGTACAAAATACAGAACCCTAATCTTATAATCTTCAATGTCAGCTGCGTCCACTGCCACAGTGCAATCAACGCCTGTGGACTCCTTAGTTATATACAATGTAACTGCCTGCAGACGCCACTGGAACCTGGCAGACAAGAAAAAAATGATACACAACAGACTCATCTGAATGGGAAACTATTAAAACTTGACCACAGAAACATTTAATAACTCCCTTTGCTCATAGTGCTGGCGATTTCTTCTCTAACACCCATACCTTAAAACCATGACAATTCCCCAGTTAAGAATTGGTGTAAAACAATGTAAATCTGAATTCCGACTACTAAGTCAGATTCAAATGCATTAGCCAATAATCTAAAACTTAAACTGTAGTAACAGTTAACAACATTCGTCAAATAATATCCTTAGGAGAAGTGGCAGCGCTAGCTGTCCAGACTCTAGGTACAGTTCTCAATAACTACTTGCAGCACAGTAACAAACAGTTTCACAAAAGAACCAATAAAAGACCAGATGAACTCACTCAGCTTTTCTACAAGTAATGGTAGAGGATTCGTGCGAGCTTATCTGCACCCAGGTCCTTGCGTGCGCACACATAACAGGCCGGCAATGCGTCCCTAAGTGCCACTGCAATAGCACGCCGTAGGCCTCACAAACAAGAGATGGCCGAAGCTGTTCTTTCCAGAGATCGGATCAGAACTGGTCACTCACTGGAGTGAACTACTTTTCCACGACTCGCCACTCACCATTCACTCACAAAAATAAGTAAAAGAAAAGCACTTTGCCTTTCTAATTTGGGTTACTAAACCTGTATTTTTATCAAATTTGGTCCTTTTTCAAAAGAACATATAAAGAGGAGTAACAATTTTTTGTCATGCCCCAAGTAATTTTCAGATACAAAAGTTTTAAATTTCGTCTACAATAAAAGTGATAAATGTTACAGCAAAATCTTAAATATTTTTTATCTAGTGGAAAAATTTTAAGAATGAAGACTGAATTTTGTTATATTTTGATACTTTTATTGGAAAAAACTACAGTATGAGAAATATAACAACTGTAACTAAAGTGTACCAGCAGTCGTCATTTACAGCCAGTATTACCATATGTGCACCAAAAAGGAAAAATTAATCAATATCGTAATTTATAAATAAAATTTGACCCATTTTAGTCAATGTGAGCCTGTTTCTCTTCTCAGTGTATATTTGTCCCGCTTTTGAAAATATTCGTTCACAGCTGTGCTTTGATACATAATACTTTTAGAACCAATTGATACAGCGCTGGCCACGGCAATTTTCTTGTTTCCCACCACTTTAAGGGATCTCTGTTTCTAGGCAAATATCCCTTCGCTAAATATTTATCCAGTTCGACAGTTGCTGCGCTTTCCGAGTAGTGACTTACTTGAAGCTGACTAATAATTTCATCGAACCCCTCCGAGGTAGAAGAATTCTTATGCGTTACAGTGGTAACTAGTTGAGAAATGAGCTGTGTTTTTTTCTTTTTGAACAATCAATGCTTTCATTTATGCAACAGCCTTCATATAGCAGTTATGGAACTTTTTTTCGTCTGAAAATTCTTACCTTTGTATCGGGAGTCAGTTACCTGACTAATCAGGTCGTTGCTGGAGATAACCCCAAACCGCTCTGATAACCCTTTAAGCAAATTATCAAAATGGCTCAAATGGCTCTGAGCACTGTGGGACTTAACTTCGGATGTCATCAGTCCCATAGAACTTAAAACTACTTAAACCTAACTAACCTAAGGACATCACACACATCCATGCCCGAGGCAGGATTCGAACCTGCAACCGCAGCGGTCGCGCGGTTCCAGACTGTAGCGCCTAGAACCACTCGGCCACCCCGGCCGGCAGATTATCAACTAATGACTATTTCTTGAGGATATTCTTTATTTTTGTCTTTAAAAGATTTTGGTTGCCGTTCCATTAATCTTGGCAAGATTTTAATGTTTCAAAGTGAGACTGTTTTCTCTGAGGACACCTCTTTTGGTCACCTTTCAAAATTTGAAACTTCTGTTACATTATCTCCCAGTCTGTATTTTTTAAGTTTAAGGTGCTCGATTTTCCACCTAAAATAGAAGGGCAAGAAATTATCTGAGCTTTATTTAAAGTAAATCTTTGCAAAATTTCGTAAGTAGAGTTCCATCTGATTGGGACGTCTTGTTTCAGTTTCAGTCGGTCTTTTTTTTAATTTTCTTATATTTCAGCAAGTTTGTTCAAGGCAAAAGGTCTCTCTTTAAAAAACATAACTCATTTGACCTCATCAGTGGTTTTCTATATGAACTTCTGAACTGCGTGTTGCACAGTGAGGTTTAAGAAATGTGCAGAGCATGGGGTATGTGGAGGTTTCAGAAGCGTGGCAGTTAATTTCATATTTGTCCCGCAGTGTTTATTATCGTGGAAGTGATTTTAAAATTGATATTGTATTTGGGATAGCAGACTTTACCCAGTTTGAGATGTTTTCTGCTCAGTATCTGCCTTAGATTTGTGAGAACTCTATAAGGTATGACTACTCTATGAGGAGAAGGAGATCAGTGTTTAACGTCCCGTCGACGGCGAGGTCATTAGTGACGGAGCACAGGCTCAGATTAGGGAAGGATGGAGAAGGAAATCGGCAGTGCCCTTTCGAAGGAACCATCCCAGCATTTGTCTTAAGTGACCACCATCAAACGTTCATTTCTGAGGAAGAGGATGTGGAACAAAAATGGAAAAAATTCAGAAACATCGTCCAGTACGCTTAGATAAGTTCGTACCGACTAAGGTCCAAAGCGAGGGGAAAGATCCACCGTGGTATAACAATCATGTACGAAAGGTACTACGGAAACAAAGAAAGCTTCATCATAGGTTTAAGAGTAGTCGAATCATAGCTGATAAGGAAAAGCTGAACGAAGCGAAAAAGAGCGTAAAGAGAGCAATGAGAGAAACATTCAACGAATTCGAACATAAAACATTGGCAAACAATCTAAACAAGAACCCTAAAAAGTTTTGGTCATATGTAAAATCGGTAAGCGGATCTAAATCCCCTATTCAGTCACTCGTTGACCACGATGGCACCGAAACAGAGGACGACCGAAGAAAGGCAGAAATACTGAATTCAGTGTTCCGAAACTGTTTCACTGCGGAAAATCGTAACACGGTCCCTGACTTCAGCCGTCGCACGGACGCCAAAATGGAAAATATTGAAATAAACGATATCGGAATTGAAAAACAACTGCTATCACTTAGTAGCGGAAAAGCATCCGGACCAGACGAGATACCCTTAAGATTCTACAGTGATTATGCTAAAGAACTTGCCCCCTTTCTATCAGCAATTTATCGTAGATCGCTGGAAGAACGTAAAGTACCTAGCGACTGGAAGAAAGCGCAGGTCGTTCCCATTTTCAAGAAGGGTCATAAATCAGATGCGAATAATTATAGGCCTATTTCGCTTACGTCAATCTGTTGTAGAATAATGGAACATGTTTTGTGTTCTCGTATTATGACGTTCTTAGATAATACAAATCTCCTTCATCATAACCAACATGGATTCCGCAAACAGAGATCATGTGAAACTCAGCTCGCCCTATTTGCCCAAGAAATTCACAGTGCCGTAGACACTGGCGAGCAGATTGATGCCGTATTCCTGGACTTCAGGAAGGCATTTGATACGGTTCCGCACTTACGTTTAGTGAAAAAAATACGAGCTTACGGAATATCGGACCAGGTTTGTGATTGGATTCAGGATTTCCTAGAAGAAAGAACACAACATGTCATTCTTAACGGTTCAAAATCTGCAGATGTAGAGGTAATTTCGGGAGTACCGCAGGGAAGCGTGATAGGACCTTTATTGTTTACAATATACATAAATGACTTAGTTGACAACATCGGTAGCTCCGTGAGGCTATTTGCAGATGACACGGTTGTCTACAAGAAAGTAGCAACATCAGAAGACTCGTACGTACTCCAGGAGGACCTGCAGAGGATTAATGCATGGTGCGACAGCTGGCAGCTTTCCCTAAACGTAGATAAATGTAATATAATGCGCATACATAGGGGCATAAATCCATTCCAGTACGATTATGCCATAGGTGGTAAATCATTGGAAGCGGTAACGACCGTAAAATACTTAGGAGTTACTATCCGGAGCGATCTGAAGTGGAATGATCACATAAAACAAATAGTGGGAAAAGCAGGCGCCAGGTTGAGATTCATAGGAAGAATTCTAAGAAAATGTGACTCATCGACGAAAGAAGTAGCTTACAAAACGCTTGTTCGTCCGATTCTTGAGTATTGCTCATCAGTATGGGACCCTTACCAGGTTGGATTAATAGAAGAGATAGACATGATCCAGCGAAAAGCAGCGCGATTCGTCATGGGGACATTTAGTCAGCGCGAGAGCGTTACGGAGATGCTGAACAAGCTCCAGTGGCGGACACTTCAAGAAAGGCGTTACGCAATACGGAGAGGTTTATTATCGAAATTACGAGAGAGCACATTCCGGGAAGAGATGGGCAACATATTACTACCGCCCACATATATCTCGCGTAATGATCACAACGAAAAGATCCGAGAAATTAGAGCAAATACGGAGACTTACAAGCAGTCGTTCTTCCCACGCACAATTCGTGAATGGAACAGGGAAGGGGGGATCAGATAGTGGTACAATAAGTACCCTCCGCCACACACCATAAGGTGGCTCGCGGAGTATAGATGTAGATGAAGTGATTTAGGAGAATCATGGAAAATCTAAATCAGAATGGTCGGACGCGGGTTTGAACCATCGTCCTCCGAATGAGTGTCAAATGTGCTAGCCACTGCATTACCCCGCTTGGTTCTCATCTGTGAAATGTGCAGTGAGTGCATAGAAACTAATATTATTTACACTCGTCCACGCATCAGATGTAAGACAGACTGCCTTTGTGGTGGCCAAATCGTTTTTAATTGTATAAATAACTCATGACGCAAACTGTGTATTAGAGAGTTTGACAACGTTAATTATAATTTGGACAAATTATATATATATATATATATATATATATATATATATATATATATATATATATATATATATACGATTTTTTTAAAATTCTGTGTCTTCGACTATAGAGAATGGATGGTATTCTCTGCATATCATTTTTAAAAGCTGTACATCCAATGACATACTTTTATTTAACGGGAGCGGCTTTATAATACTAAAAGATTTATTTATTGGTTGTTGTAAATGAAAAGGAGTTGAGGGTGAGGGCATCACAAAAGAAAATAAATCAGGACTTTGTCCAGACGCTAACAACAGTGATGGGCTGGATACAGCTTAAGAATCAATTTGCCTTTGTGGGAGGATACCTTCACCGAGGTGGAAGCAGACATCAGTGAAGACGGTTCACGATAAATGATTTCTGGAATTTCTACATCGATTGATGGCAATCTTGATCGGCTTCCTGGCCCACATCGTTCCAGAGGTACTGTAGGATGCTTCGATTTTAGATGTCTCTTGAGGTTTGATGATGAGCCAGAAGCCATGGAAATTATCTGCCGACAGTAGCGGCATTTTCCTTTTCCTTCCATTTTTGTAAAATGGTACCGAACGTTGCTCGTAATTCTTCTAGGCGAAGGCAGTGTGGATGACGTATTGTTGTGCAGCACCGAAAAGTACACTGGTAAAATTAAAATATTTACTATTAACTTAGACATTTTTAATTGTAAAAGCTTAAAGTAAGAACAAATATACATGCAGCACATTTATAATCATAAGTTATAGAGTAGGTCGTAGAGCGGTGTGATCTGCGAAACCTAGACCCACAATCGTGAATTTTGTATCATATATGAAAAGGCCTGAAATAGTCATAGTAATTAAGAAACTCGCGAATAAAAGCCTGACAATATGGAAGGATTTCCGAATTCGGGCTACATAGCGAGTGAACAAGAGATGGCAGGATAATGGTGCGGATAATGGCTGGAAAAAAGCAATGTAAATGGACTTCTGTTCTTACGCAGTCACTAGTTCTACCAGTGTGCCTGCATTGTTACTGTAATTGACGATGACTTTCAATTCATTTCTACGAACTCCGCATGTATTTCAGTATATCGAAATCCATGTCTTTCTTCTAACGAACGTGGACACCTTGCTCAAGCCAAGCATTCTCTCTAGTTCCGTAAATATAGACTCCACTGTCCTGTGCTGTCCTTAGGTTAGTTAGGTTTAAGTAGTTCTAAGTTCTAGGGGACTGATGACCATAGCTGTTAAGTCCCATAGTGCTCCGAGCCATTTTTTTCCACTGTCCTAAGACACCACAGAAGTAACAGATGAGGTGCAGTAACTGCATAAAACGCTTTGACTTATTACGCACTGTGCTATTCATCCAATAGTAATGAAGACAAACAAGTCAAGTATATAAAACATGCTCGGGTTTCAAGCCGCGTCTAGTGGTTTACTGCCCACGTGGTTTCGGCAGAGAAGAGGCATAAAACAGACACAATCTTCAGGCCTCCGGCAAAGTTCCGGCAAATAATGAAATCTGTGAAAGACGATGTAGGCCTCAGAACGCCAGGAATTTACAAGATACCGTGTGGACGTGGGGAGTTTATGTCGGCCAGGCTGTTCGCTCTATTGAGCTGCGCCGCATAGAACATGCGCTATCCCGAAAAGTCAGTTGTAGCAGAACATGCTCTGGAAAACGGACACCGAATTGCATTCGATGAAACGTCTGCCATTAAATGGACTAATGGCTTCTGGGATAGCGTGATAAACGAGACCATAGAGATTAGAATTTCTGACAACACCTTCAGCAGAGACAGTGGATTGCAGCTGAGTACGGCGTGGGATCCGGTGTTGAGGGAGTTGAAGCGGGTCCGGCGGTCGCGCGGCCAAAACATTACCATATATGGTGCGGCACTGAGCACCATTGACGTCACGAGCGATGTCACGGCTGTATAAGAACGGTAATGACAACCACACGACAGTCATCCACTTGACAATGGCAGAGGAGATCTCAGCCGAAAGCTCATGAGCAGTAAACCACTTGACGCGGCTTGAAACCCGAGAATGTTTTATTAACGGATATCGCCGCGAAAGCGTGCATTCGTAAAGTCAAGTACGTGTTAGTAAAAATAAAATCCGTTTAAAAACTTGCTTAAACTGCGTCCTCTACGGACCTCCGAATGTAGGTGGGATAGTCTGTTTCAAAACTGACTTTTCAAAATTAGATTCGACTGAGGAACGTACAAATCATTCTAGTAACACTAACATAAATATTCTGCCCATTCACTGTCAAATTCAGATGTGTAGTTTCTTCTTCAAATGTAAAAGCATTTCAACTTGCACCTGCCCATCATTCAGCCTACAGTCACACCCCCACATACACATTTGCCACAAAATCCACAAGCAAAGAAATTCGCATCTGGAATGTCAGCTCACAACATAATATTCATGACTTATTCTCTAAAATATCCAGGGAATAAACTGTAACTGACGACATAAGGGCACTTTAAGTGGATCAGTGTACCTTTACTTGCCCCGGGGGCACAAGAGAATAATTTAGGAGACGACTTCCATTCCATTCCTGAGCGTGAAAGATAAATTCCGTGGATTTAAAGCCAAACTATTACACAATAAATATGCTCCCCCAAACACCGGAAACTTGAAAGGAAAATATGCACCTTGGCTAAAAGAAGAGCTGAAACAGTTCATGTATGTCGGAGGCAAAAGACATCCGATTTACAAACGACCTCCTACCCTTGAAAGTAAAATTGATTACAAGCAGAAAGCAAACAGAGACAATCGGTCTGAGAGAAACGATAAGCAAGGCATGCCAGTACATCAGTCTAAAACATAAAAGACCAGGTGCTCTATGGAAAAGCTTATGTGATGTAGGGAAGAGCAGGCAAAGTAGAAGCTGTAACTGATCCCATTGTCCCAACCAAGGAACTAAATCAGTACTTGACTTTGGCTGTAACATTCACTGAACCGTAAACAAAACATAGACATACTGATTATTTCACGAAGGTAAAGGAAGTTAGTCACGACAAATTCGTTCTTATGCTGACAACGTCGTCGAAAAACCCTTCAGGTCAGCATTTACTGTACAGGAGGGCGTTGCAACCCAAATGACCAAGCTTAATGTTGACCCATTACTGCTCATAATAACTACTGCTCCATAGACCTTGAAGCTCTTGCCGGGACAACTCAGCAGAAACACTCATTCCCATCACAGTACAAGTACAAGAGATCCGATTGCTAATAAGAGTAGCTTGGTACATTCTGTCTGGCGCGAGAATGAATGTAGACATCGGAAAAGAACTGAGAGTGAAAAACTTAAATGAGCCGATTGAAGAAACAGAAACAACTGGAAAGATTATGTCACAAGACTGAAAGACGACAGATCACCAAAACTGATGATAATTATTATACAGTGGGCAGAAGATATTTAGGAAGGCCGAGGGAGATCTACAATTTCAGCCAAGAGGGTGTAACAGGCAAATGCCCAATATATGCAGAGAGAAGGAGGGGTACCATTTTAAAAATATTTCGATTTTTTTAAGAAACTATGATAACTTTTGTAATTGCACTTAAAACTCTGGTCTATTGTAAGAGTGCTTCTGAAGGCATTAATCAGTTCAGATTACATGAATAAATAAAAAATTAAACATAATGTACAGGTTGTCCCAGGATGAATGGTCAATATTCAAGAATATGTCATGGACGATTGCTTTAAGCAAAAAACTTCATGTAGACATATGCACAATTCTGAATGGTTTCTAAGACAGAACATATTTAATGTACATTGTTATTTATTTTCTTTATTATTCAGTACTCTGCCATTGTTTAGAACGTACCACAGTAGTGTAGACGAAGTCGAGACGAATAATTTGATGTAAGACATGTGGTCTATCAAGTCGGGAAACTACCTCAAATTGGCTTACAAAATCTACCTACAGCTCAGAGTATGCACGTCACGCAAGATTTTCAGTACTCTCTTGTTATCTTCACGCGACCTATAAGTCATTGAGAAAAAAATGAATAGGACCTTTTTATAGGAAACTGAATGTAGTTTAATTTTGTACTGTAACAAGTTATCGGTAGTCGTCACGGATTTCGTATTATTCAAGAAGAATGTACATTAGTGACATTAAATGGGTTCCTCCTCAGAAACCATTCATAATAGGGCATATGCCCATATTTAGTTTTTTGCTTCAAATAATCGTTTCTGTCCTATCCCTGACTGTTGACTATTCCTCCCGAGACATCTTGTATACATGGACTATGACTATCATGTATGTTAAAATAATTATTTGTCATATATGTCGTCACTTTAGGAAGAGCTGAACTCGGATGGAGGGGTGCTCAGTCACGAAAGCGAGTTGCAGGCTGTGTCACTGTGCCAAGAGCGAAGAGAACGGAGTAACGCCTCCAGTCGCCATGTGATCTGCTCCGTGCGATCTCGTCTGCGAGAGTGGTGGGGAGCTGTAAGCTACCTTGCAATCTGATCCATAAGAGTAATGGGGAACAGTGAGCTAGTGAGCTACCTTGCAACCTGGTCCCTGAGAGTGGAGGGGCGCAGTGAGCATACCATCTGATCGGTGACATCGGTGGGGAGCGTCGAGCTGACGGGAGGGGAGTGACGCCTGGGTCACTTTGCAATACGCCCCGACAGCATGGTGGCTGCAGACTGCAGCTTGTATGATTGCTGAAAACACATTTCAAGTGCAATACTAAGTCAAAGGATAAGATGTAACAACTCACTCATAAGTATGTAAACTTTTATTGAGCTTCTGAAATTTGAGAGAGAGCAGAAATATGATGCTGGAAGTATTTTCTGTGTTAATGCAGCGTTCTGAAGAACTGACTTGTGGTTTGTGTCGGCAGCTGTGCAGTCAGCACAGCGGATTGCTAAGTAAACAGGTTCAGGTTCGATTCCTGGCCAGTTTGAAGATTTTTTTCCATCCAGAGAGTGGATGTTGTATTGTGCTTACTTTGTTAATGTCATTATTTGCATTATTATTGAGATGGCTGAACGCTATGGCCTGCAGCCAATAAATTGAAAAAAACCCAGAGATTTTTCTTTTCTGTTGTTTTCATGGATGAGAAAAGCTATATGTAATAATAAGGAAGGCAGTTAGGGAAATTTTTTCTTAAGGATGTGGCGTGGGGTGCCGTTGCAGCTGCCTACCACAGAATTCTCATTGCCTTCATTACAGCCGCTACACATGTATTTTTAAATCAGATGAGCTAGCATTAATTTTTCCGAATCACCAATCATCCACTATTTACAACGATCTGGCTCTTTGAATCGGTTAACGAGCAGACAGCCCATCTCTACAACAAACTAATGTAATGTAAGGACGTACAGAGATTAGCCTCACTGTCTGAAAGAACAACAAAATGCAAACGCACTTCATAAACAACCTGACGCTCAAAAATTACGTGGAGCAGTTCCGCATCAATTAGAATACCCAGATCATATAATAAGTCCAGCCGAGGAATGATAAACAGCAATAATGTTCACCAATAACCTCACATATAGTGTTTCCACTGTGTGTGAAGCTGCATATCTCGCTTGTGGAGTATCTAAACTTTAAACCAGTACTGTCAGTAAATCAATCCGCCAAACCATTGAATTTGAGCAATTTAAGTCTGCCTGCTTAGCTGGGTGGTAACGTGCTCGCTTCCCATGCAAGCGGGCCCGGGTTCGATTCCTGGCCGGGTTGGAGATTTTCTCCGCTTGGGGACTGGGTGTTGTGTTGTCCTCATTATCATTTCATCCTCATCACCGGCGAGCAACTCGCCCAGTGTGGCGTCGACTGAAATAAGACTTGCACTTGGCGCCCGGCCAACGATGCCATTTACTCATTTCGTGAGCTATTTAAAATGCTTCTAACACAGGGTGTACCGTTTCAACAATTATCCATCATGTCGAACCAGTCGCTGCTGTTGGTCACATGTTTATGATAATCCTCTCCTCCCACAGGTTCAAAATGGCTCTGAGCACTATGGGACTTAACATCTGAGGTCACCAGTCCCCTAGACTTAGAACTACTTAAACCTAACTAACCTAAGGACATCACACACATCCATGCCCGAGGCAGGATTCGAACCTGCGACCGTAGCAGCAGCGCGGTTCCGGAGTGAAGCGCCTAGATCCGCTCGGCCACCCGTCCGGCCCTCCCACAGGTGCCACCTCTCAATGGTGCCCTTGTCAGGCCACGCCGCACATCCCCTGACACAAGCAAAGATAGGCCAACTTTCAGAACACAAGTAATCTGTGGATCACTAAGGGAAATAAAATCTCATGTAAGAGGAGGAGGGAACTTTATATAAAGCCCAGAGCAAGTTATGATCCGACATTACCTGCATACTACAAAAAATACTGTACTACTTTAGGGTTCAAAATGGCTCTGAGCACTATGGGACTTAACTACTGAGGTCATCAGTCCCCTAGAACTTAGAACTACTTAAACCTAACTAACCTAAGGACATCACACACATCCATGCCCGAGGCAGGATTCGAACCTCCGACCGTAGCGGTCACGCGGTTCCAAACTGACGCGTTTAGAACCGCACGGCCACACCGGCCGGCTACTACTTTAGGTAAAGTCATTAAAGTCCGCAGAAGCATGCATGTCCCGACAGAAATAAATAATGCAGATAAGATTAAAACTGTATGGGATACTGAAAAAAATTGTTGGAGAATGGCATCAAGACGGCACTGACCGAGGCCCACAAGAAAGACAGGCCGCGGCGCGTACGTCACGAAGGTAGTCCTGAACTCGCTCGCAAGCTCAGCTCAGCAGAGAAAATGCATTTCTAAACCCGTTAACTCGCAGTTAGTCGTGTAAGTACTAACGTGAATTGCATCTTCCACTGGAATCTGCTATTATAAAGCCTTACTGATTAACAGCACTACAGCAAAATTTAACTTAAGATCAATACTCGATATAAATGGTATAACGGCTTGTTTGTAGCATGCAGTCTCTCCTGCTTAACATTACTCATTACATGCTGGAAATGGTGCCTTATGCACCTGATAATCACTTTAGCATGATTTGATTTTATTGTCCGCAAGTACAGCCGTAAAAAATTATAAGTAGGCCCATGGACTTCCCATCATTATAGGACTAAAAACAAAAAAATGGGTCAAATGTCTCTGAGCACTATGGGACTTAACATCTATGGTCATCAGTCCCCTAGAACTTAGAACTACTTATACCTAACTAACCTAAGGACATCACACAACACCCAGTCATCACGAGGCAGAGAAAGCCTAAAAAAGGTAAGATTCGATAATAGCGGTTTCCAGTAGAAGATTCAGTTTTCGTTTGTATGGACACGCCTAGTTACGAGTTAATGGGTGTAGAAACTTAGTTTGTCAGCTGATTTGAGCGAGCGAGCGCAGGACTACCTTCGTGACGTACGCGCCGCGGCCTGTCTTTCTCGTAGGCCTCGGCACTAAGCCGTGCGCCAACGGAAAGAGAGGGAAGCGCCACACCTCCAGTTCAGCGCCCCCTGGCAACGCTGACGTAGTCAACCGCCCAGTTTGGTCGCAGGCTTCGAGAGCATCAGTACTGAGTACTAGGAAGACGATGCTTAGCCTGCCTTCTGAGAGTAGTAATAGTGTGTAAAAGTAATTGAATATAGGAGGCACAGGAAGCACGTAGAGTCACCTCACAACGAGAAATTATGTTTCTGTCCTTTTTAGAAATAAAGTATCCTATTAATCTGCAAGTGTTACGTATAGATAATTTTGGATCCCTGCCATGGGCCGTCGCAGCTTCTACATCTACATATACATCCATACTCCGCAAGCCACCTGACGGTGTGTGGCGGAGGGTACCTTGAGTATCTCTATCGGTTCTCCCTTCTATTCCAGTCTAGTATTGTTCGTGGAAAGAAGGATTGTCGGTATGCCTCTGTGTGGGCTCTAATCTCTCTGATTTTATTCTCACGGTCCCTTCGTGAGATATACGTAGGAGGGAGCAATATACTGCTTGACTCTTCGGTGAAGGTATGTTCTCGAAACTTCAACAGAAGCTCGTACCGAGCTACTGAGCGTCTCTCCTGCAGAGTCTTCCACTGGAGTTTATCTATCATCTCCGTAACGCTTTCGCGATTACTAAATGATCCTGTAACGAAGCGCACTGCTCTCCGTTGGATCTTCTCTATCTCTTCTACCAACCCTATCTGGTACGGATCCCACACCGCTGAGCAGTATTTAAGCAGTGGGCGAACAAGCGTACTGTAACCTACTTCCTTTGTTTTCGGATTGCATTTCCTTAGGATTCTTCCAATGAATCTGTCTGGCATCTGCTTTACCGACGATCAACTTTATATGATCACTCCATTTTAAATCACTCCTAATGCGTACTCCCAGATAATTTATGGAATTAACTGCTTCCAGTTGCTGACCTGCTAATTGTAGCTAAATGATAAGGGATCCTTCTTTCTATGTATTCGCAGCACATTGCACTTGTCTACATTGAGATTCAATTGCCATTCCCTGCACCATGCGTCAATTCGCTGCAGATCCTCCTGCATTTCAGTACAATTTTCCATTGTTACAACCTCTCGATATACCACAGCATCATCCGCTAAAAGCCTCAGTGAACTTCCGATGTCATCCACACGGTCATTTATGTATAATGTGAATAGCAACGGTCCTACGACACTCCCCTGCGGCACACCTGAAATCACTTTTACTTCGGAAGACTTCTCTCCATTGAGAATGACATGCTGCGTTCTGTTATCTAGGAACTCTTCAATCCAATCACACAATTGGTCTGATAGCCCATATGGTCTTACTTTGTTCATTAAACGACTGTGGGGAACTGTATCGAACGCCTTGCGGAAGTCAAGAAACACGGCATCTACCTGGGAACCCGTGTCTATGGCCCTCTGAGTCTCGTGGACGAATAGTGCGAGCTGGGTTTCACACGACCGTCTTTTTCGAAACCCATGCTGATTCCTACAGAGTAGATTTCTAGTCTCTCCTTGTTTGTTTGTGTCGGTGTTGGCTCCCACAGTAGCTGACATAACATCTGGCGACGAGGATTACAGAACCAACACTGCCTTCACTATTCACTTCTCTGTCACAGCATATTTCTCTCTTTTTTTTTTCAGAGCAGGATTACTACTAATTGCGTTCTTTGTTGGAGACTAGCCGCAACGCTTCCGCTGTTTCTGTACCTGCATTGATAATAATCATTTCGTTGTGGCGCTTCTGTCATTAAAATGGCCTTTAACCTGCCTCCTACACCACCTGTGCCTACGTGTCCGGTTGCGCTGTCTTTGACCACACGTTTTTTATTCAGTGTCAGTATCACCAAATTTCGCAGTTGGTGACGACCGTCCCGCAGCTCATGAATGCACATTGATGCATCAACTCCGTCACAATAGCTAGCCACATCCACAGCACCGCCTTCGAGCATTCAACTGTTCCGAGCTTTCAATGAACAACAAGAGGAGTGGAACGAGTGGTACGCTCATTGTGTTACATATCTAGTACAAGATACTGTGAAACGTTCTTATTTCTTGTCAATGGTCCGTACAGAAATTTACCGCTTCGCTTAGAAGCTATTCCCGACTAGGAGGTCGGAGATGCTAGATTTGAAAATTTAGTTTCCGCCCTGACTAAGTTCAAAATGGTTCAAATGGCTCTGACCAGTATGGGACTTAACATCTTAGGTCATCAGTCCCCTAGAACTTAGAACTACTTAAACCTAACTAACCTAAGGACATCACACACATCCATGCCCGAGGCAGGATTCGAATCTGCGACCGTAGCAGTCCCGCGGTTCCGGACTGCAGCGCCTAGAACCGCACGGCCACCGCGGCCGGCCCTCACTAAGTATTACGAGGATCAGGCACAGGTTACTGCAGCCCGTTACAAGTTCTTTAGATTGCTGAAAAAGCCAGAACAGACATACTGTTCGTGGGTCACTGAACTTCAGGGTTTGACAAGACAGTACTATAGTGACGCAATGATTCATGATGCAATTACATGTGATGTGCTAGAAAGTAGGTTTCGTGAACAAATTCTCAAACATTCTGATCCTAGTTCAAACAAGTGTTACAAATTATTGAAAATCAGGACTCATGCGATAGTGCCGTGGAAAATTTTGAGGTAGCTCCCATTTGCAGTGTAATGCAAAGCGACAAAAAGGCATGGCCTTGCGACCGACCTCCGCGTGCGACTAGGCCACCCTACTATGGACAGAGTAAGCAAGTGTCAACACATGTGTCTGCTGTGAAATCATGTCCCCGCTGCTTTTCCACACATAAAAGACAAAATTGCCCTTCGCGAAACACGACTTGCTTTGCTTGTGGAAAGCAAGTCACGTACAGTCCGTGCGCTTGCAACAGAAGAAGAACACTACCCACGTTCGTCTCGTAAGCTGGGAGCACCTTCTCACTCACGTTAGTGAATGCAGTTTTTTCTGAACTGGCTACCAGTACTAGTAATGACTAAATTCAAGATGTCCTTTCTCCCTGCCCAAGTACTGTGCAACGACAGTCGAAAAAACTGTTTGTGAACTTAGTCATTGCCGGACGCTGTGTGTGACTTCAGTTAGACAGTGGCTCTTCTGTTACATTGCTTAATTGTGACGCTTATGAACAGTTGGTCGCGCCACAGTTAACAAACGTTTGTGCATAACTTAGTGCATATAACGGTCAGGACATTCCAGCGCTTGGTACATGTAGTCTGACTGCCACATTCCAGTCTCACACCACAACAGTGACATTTACAATTTTGCGTTCGCGAGAACGTGAAAATGTTCTTGGGTAGAATCATGTGACTTTTTTGATCTTCACGTTCAGGACAATGTACTTTCTGTTTCTGTTTTCAACCTAAAACACAGTGTTACTAAGTTGATTGAGGAGTTTCCTGATTTATTTTCTGAAGGACTTGGCAGAGCAAATAGTTTTGTGCACACATGACAATGAAGGACAATGCGCAATGTAAGGTTTTTCGGTCACGTCCTGTCCCTGATGCACTTAGGGACAAAGTTGCAAATAAGCTTAAAGAATGGCAACATAATTGTATTATTGCTCCTATTAAAGCTTGTCAATGGGCTTCTCCCTTAGTAATCTTACCAAAGCCTTCTGGAAGACTTCCTCTTTTTGTTGACTTTAAACCCAATGTGAATCCACAAGCAATAATTGATACTCATCTGTTGTCTCGCCCTGAAGAATTGATGAACAGGTTTGGTTCTGGCCGTTATTTTTCCCAAGTTGACTTACGCGATGATTATTTGCAGATTACGTTAGATGATTAGTCTCAGAAAGTGTTCGTGGTCAACACAATGCGGCGTGTCGGGGTTTAATTTCTCGCCGGCCGGAGTGGTCGTGCGGTTCTAGGCGCTTCAGTCTGGAACCGCGCGACCGCTACGGTCGCAGGTTCGAATCCTGCCTCGGGCATGGATGTGTGTGATGTCCTTAGGTTAGTTAGGTTTAAGTAGTTCTAAGTTCTAGGGGACTGATGACCTCAGAAGTTAAGTCCCATAGTGCTCAGAGCCATTTGAACCATTTAATTTCTCGTGTCTATTCGTCGTTGTCACAGTGCAGGCTGCAAATTAAAATTCACCTGCCTCAGAACGGCGTCTGCTCAATGTCCCTTCACTCGGCAACGTAGATACTTACAAGATGATGTAAAAGCAGCGTTGATAAAAAACAGCACCTAATATCTACAATTACTGAGGCCGCGCAACTCTAGTTATGAAAGAAAGTTCTGTAGAAATACTGTCATCCAATTTTACCGGGCAGTAAGAAAATGGATTGGCTTCTGGAAAATAATGTCCGAAATTTCCACACAATAATGTTTATTTTGTACTTGATAAACAAAGAAAAAGTACTATTCAGTCTACATATAAACTATTGGCTATTTCCTTCCAGTTTACGATTCATACACACATTTCACATGCACAGCAGCCAGGAATCTGTCCAAACCCGACCCAAATTAAACAATGTTTTCACATTCATTAATTTCACCACTAATATGAGTTATTACATTCGTTCCTTCTTGTGGATTTCTAAAAAGAAACTACTCGCCAAAAATATGCTCAGTAGTTGAATACTGAAACATGCCACGCAAATTCTATGAAGGCCAATATTACACACGCGAATATCTGTCCAACAGATTTAGTCAAAACCTCTGAAATTTCGCCAAGCAGTCCTCAACAACAACTTCTGTCGACTTAGCTCACCAATAACTCAAACACTAAGTAATTCTTCATCATACACATTATTTTTACCGGCAGTAGTAACATGACCGTCCATGTTCAAAGCTAGCAAGTGACTCCCTTCTTCCAGCCTCACTCCCAGTATAACTATCGGGTAATGAGCGTGAAACGTCTCAGTTCTGATTGGCTGACCATACTGACAGCCAATCAGAATACTCGCTCATAATCATACTTGCACCAAAACTGGCCTGCGCCAATCCTTATTCACAGTCGCATTTGTGTCGACCTGGCATGCATATATTAAAGTAATGTTTAATAAACGAAAACGAAAAGACAATAATTCTGGAAATATTCTTTAGATACAGATTTTACTCCATCTGACTTTCTGGCTGCTTTGTTACAATAGCAATCACACCTGGACATACGTCATCAGCAAAGTGGGTAAATCCCGCTAGGATCGTTTTCCCACAACAGGCTTGTGTAACTCTTGTAGGTTACTTAAGACGGTATATAATGCAATATTGAAATTTGACGAATGTCCCACATTCACACTCTCATTTACTCACAGGCTCACATAACACATAATAAAATAAATACAGATTTTATTAGTTCTTTCTGAAGTTATTGTAGATTTCATACTATGAAAATTGTAAGGTATTTGAAATTTTTAAATTAAATTTCAAAGAAATAATTCTATACCCTGATACTTCAGGTGAGTATTTCAATTGACAACCAAAAACAAGTCGTCATTGTTCCCACGTGAATTTCCTTTCTTAAGTGTAGTTTTTCTAACTTTAAATTAAATTTTTCTATCTCCGAATATATGCCCGCTAGAAAATTCAGATTTTCACACCACCTTTCTATTAATAACAAGGTGCAGTATACAAATTTTGAAAGCGATTACACAAAAACTTCTATCCTTTATTTAGATTCTTATAGGTGGTGAATGTACGTGTTCAGTCAGGGACATTAAATAGCTTTCCCACGACAGGCAGTGACAGAGGCACGGGTAGGCCGCTAGATGTCAGCCCCCGAAGTTACGTACAGCAAGCTATCCTAATACAAACATTCGCTCGGAACAACTTGCGACGCTACAACACAATTAGGGCTATTCAGATTTCTGCTCTTACCCTTTGGCGGCGCCCTCGTGCTTATCATACTCCAATGCTACTTAAAACTGGTTACTGCAAAAGTTCCATTCTGTTGAAATTACTTGGACTATATTGTGGTGTCACGACGTACACCCTAGGAACATACTAGTGACCTTCGTACACTTTTTCAAGTATTTTAGCTGCAGGTCTGAAGTGTCGCCTGAACAGAAATGGCCGTTTTCAGACTGAAATTCAGTACTTAGGTCATGTTCTTAATAGCTATGGTGTTCATCCCCTTCAATCACATTTGCTGCCCATTTGGGATTTCCTTCCCCGCGGAACGTGACGGAATTGCAGTCAGTTCTCCGGAAGATGAGATATTATATCCAGTTAATACCTAACACAGCCCAGATCGCGGCTCCATTGCATCGTTTGCGCCGGAAGAATGTGGACCAGGGTGTCATGACGCATTCCAGTGGCTTAAAAATCTTTGCTGAGTGACAGATGCCTTGTTCATTTTGGTACCGTTAAGCCTGTGGTTTTGGCAGTGGACACTTCGGGATTGGAGCTGTGCTCTCTCACAGATCTGATTCACAAGACAGACTGATTGCTTTCGCTTACAAGTTATTGACCAAGACTGAATGTAACTATTCTCAAATCCCGAAGTAAGTGCTCGCTATTATCTATGGTGTAACAGAGTTTCACCATTATCTGTTTGGTCGGAAGTTTTACCTAGTAATGGACCGTAAGTCACTTCAGTCTTTGTTTCATCCATCCAAACATTTTCCACCACATATAGCTCAGAAGCCGCAACGCTGGGCTTTGTTATTGTCACAGTTTCAGTACGAAATATTTTGCTGGCCCATGTCGAAGCACGGAAATTCTGACGCCCTTTCTCTCCGTCCTGTTGGTTCTGAATCTGAATTCGATGCTACTGCTACATCTTGCTGTCAGGTCGATATGCAGGATACTGACCTTTTACAGAGTTTTCCAGTCCACTACAGGAAAATTGCACAGGCCGCAGAGGCAGATCCTGACTTTGACTTTTGTTGCACTACATCCGTACTGTTTGGCGTCTTTCAGTGAAAAACATTCTGAATTCTTTTTTGCGCCGATATTTTGCTCGTCGACATGGCCTCTCCGTCCAGTACACTGCGATTTTATTACAAAATGACTTTGGAAAATTCTGTGTGATTGTTCTTAAACGGTTGCAAAAAGATGTTTTGCGCTTGCTCCACCAGTGACACTGGGGAATTGTACGCACAAAACAGTTGGCACGTTGGCACTGTACTCGGCCGGGCATTGAACAGATGACATCACAGTGTTGCGCTTGTACTGAAAGTCTATCAGCCCTGCTGCAGACGTTTTTAGCTTGGACAAAGTCTCAATTGCTGTGGCGACAGTGCATATTGACTTTGCTGGTCCCTCTTGGAACACTCGTTGGTTTATTGTTGTGGACTCTTTTAGCAGATATCCGTCTGCAGTGGCCATGAACTCGACTGCGAGGCTTTGTCATCTAGTTTTTGCTGGGAAGGTTCGACTGAAATGCTGGTTACAGACAACGGACCACTGTTTACAGCTCAGTACTTGGAAGAGTTTTCTACAGCTAATGGTATCACTCACCTTTCCAGTACTCCATTTGGTCCTCTGTCGAACGGAGAAGCTGAACGTTTTGTGCGTACGTTGAAACAATGGATGAACAAACTACGTGCCTCCCACACACTCGAGCAAGTGCTGCTGCTCTTCCTTGCAATGTACCACTCCAAGCCCCGCGACGGTCCGTCACCGGCGGAGCTTCTACATGGCCGACGCCACCCACTGCAGCGCACAGTGCCTCGCGCTGGTGACGAACCCTAAAATTTAACGCAACCTGTGGGACAATTAGAAAAAAGCCACGAAAGAGACACAGATGAAGTTTAACAAAGTCAAAACAGTACATACTATGCTTTATGGATCCGAAATCAGGCCCCCACACAAAAAGATATGAGCAGACTCAAGGCTGCGGAAATGAGATTTCTCCATAGCGTTAACAGATCCACCAGAAAAGATCGCTTCAAAAATGAAGAGATTAGTAGTGAATTACAAGCTGATTCAATGCACAAGGAAATAGATCTAAATAAGAACCGATGGTGGGAACATGTAGACAGAATGCCTGAAGGTAGACTTCAAAGCTAATTTTTGACTACAAATCACGCAGGACAAGACAGAGGCGAAAACCACGGAAGTGTTCGCCAGATCTTGTTAACCGGAACAGGTGAAGTCACCTAAATCCATGGAAGGAGAATATGAAAAAGAAGAAGATGAAGAAGAAATTGGAAAAAATTGGAAATTTGTGGTAAGTTCTTATGGGACCAAACTGCTGAGCTCATCGGTCCCTAAGCCTACACACTACTTAAGCTAACTTAAACTAACCTGCACTACGGACGACACACACACCCATGCCCGAGGGAGGACTCGAACCTCCGACGGGGGGAGCCGCACGGACTGTGACAAGGCGACTAAGACCACGCGGAAATACGTTGCATTTTTAGCGAAACTACATTACAGGCCTTAAAAACTTGATGCTGAACAATAGAAATTAATAACAATGAAACCATTGAAGCTTCAGCAGTTAGTGGGATGTTATCCCTACGCATAACGGATGCGGATTTATGGTACTGTATTCCATATTATACCAAAATAAAAATCCCAATTGCATAACAAATGTTTACTTATTCATTCTGCCTCACCGACCCCTTCAAAATTTTACAATTTTTCCGTTAATTACTACATTTCTTATTGTTTTTTTGCGAGTACAGACACTCATGCATTCAAAGATTAAAATCCGATGTCTAAATGAGAGAATCGCTGTGTAATGTTTCCTTAAATACTGAATGTAGATGGCGTTACTTATGTCATTTGTAATATTGTACTAAAATGTAAAATGCTGATCATCTGCATATCTAAGCATGCAGCACACTTCGTGCTAGTCTGACGTTTGTTACACGTCGTCTTCATGGCGTTGCAGTTTTAATGGCAGCACTGTATTATTCGCTCGGCAGTTCGCACAACCTCGTCACGTACGTAGCACACAGAAATGGTATTGTTTGCAGGAAGACAAATACCACACGAAGAGTGGAGCATGTAGCGACGCATGGAGCACCACAATTTGTCAGCGCAACGACCATTGTCGCGGCTCTCCTTGAGCCAACAGCTGAGAGTGGAGCGCCTGTAGTGGTGCGTCCAACGACGACATTACACACGGGAGTAGCAGTAAGGCGTCTTTTCAGACGAGGCCCCTTTCTGCGTACAGCATCACGATGTACATCTACATCTACATCTACATTTATACTCCGCAAGCCACCCAACGGTGTGTGGCGGAGGGCACTTTACGTGCCACTGTCATTACCTCCCTTTCCTGTTCCAGTCGCGTATGGTTCGCGGGAAGAACGACTGTCTGAAAGCCTCCGTGCGCGCTCTAATCTCTCTAATTTTACATTCGTGATCTCCTCGGGAGGTATAAATAGGGGGAAGCAATATATTCGGTACCTCATCCAGAAACGCACCCTCTCGAAACCTGGCGAGCAATGTACACCGCGATGCAGAGCGCCTCTCTTGCAGAGTCTGCCACTTGAGTTTATTAAACATCTCCGTAACGCTATCACGGTTACCAAATAACCCTGTGACGAAACGCGCCGCTCTTCTTCGGATCTTCTCTATCTCCTCCGTCAACCCGATCTGGTACGGATCCCACACTGATGAGCAATACTCAAGTATAGGTCGAACGAGTGTTTTGTAAGCCACCTCCTTTGTTGATGGACTACATTTTCTAAGCACTCTCCCAATGAATCTCAACCTGGTACCCGCCTTACCAACAATTAATTTTATATGATCATTCCACTTCAAATCGTTCCGCACGCATACTCCCAGATATTTTACAGAAGTAACTGCTACCAGTGTTTGTTCCGCTATCATATAATCATACAATAAAGGATCCTTCTTTCTATGTACTCGCAATACATTACATTTGTCTATGTTAAGGGACAGTTGTCACTCCCTGCACCAAGTGCCTATCCGCTGCAGATCTTCCTGCATTTCGCTACAATTTTCTAATGCTGCAACTTCTCTGTATACTACAGCATCATCCGTGAAAAGCCGCATGGAACTTCCGACACTCTCTACTAGGTCATTTATATATATTGTGAAAAGCAATGGTCCCATAACACTCCCCTGTGGCACGCCAGAGGTTACTTTAAGGTCTGTAGACGTCTCTCCATTGATAACAACATGCTGTGTTCTGTTTGCTAAAAACTATTCAATCCAGCCACACAGCTGGTCTGATATTCCGTAGGCTCTTACTTTGTTTATCAGGCGACAGTGCGGAACTGTATCGAACGCCTTCCGGAAGTCAAGAAAAATAGCATCTACCTGGGAGCCTGTATCTAATATTTTCTGGGTCTCATGAACAAATAAAGCGAGTTGGGTCTCACACGATCGCTGTTTCCGGAATCCATGTTGATTCCTACATAGTAGATTCTGGGTTTCCAAAAACGACATGATACTCGAGCAAAAAACATGTTCTAAAATTCTACAACAGATCGACGTCAAAAATATAGGTCTATAGTTTTGCGCATCTGCTCGACGACCCTTCTTGAAGACTGGGACTACCTGTGCTCTTTTCCAATCATTTGGAATCCTCCGTTCCTCTAGAGACTTGCGGTACACGGATGTTAGAAGGGGGGCAAGTTCTTTCGCGTACTCTGTGTAGATTCGAATTGGTATCCCGTCAGGTCCAGTGGACACATGTCCATGTGTGGAGGCTCCAAGGAAAACAGAGGCTGCCAGAGGCTTCCTACTCTGCTTTGTATATGAAGTAAGTAAAATTTCGTTATGTGCTATCCTTCCACTTGTTGCAATGTTAATGGACAGCAATGTAAATCAGGATACCCGGACTGGGATTTGAGTCTCGCTGCACCACAACGCGAGTAAAGTGTCTTAACCATTGGCCACCGGACTTTGTACCAGTGTCCAGTGGGTGAAAGAGTGACGGAAATTTACTGACACTCTGATAATGACTTCATTTCTAATCAGATAATTACTGTGCAAATGACGGTCAATGTTAAACATCGTTATAATAGCGCAAAAGCATATGGACCATCAGTGGAAGAAGGAACACTGAATGTATTTCTGTACGTTACGTTTGTCGTTTAACATTGCTCAGTGATGTGCATATTATTGTCTAAGTAACGGCATCACTAAACAATCGAAAGCTGCTACAAATGAATACATATTAAGCAGACTTTGGTGGTTTCGTAAGGCGGTTCTTTTAAATATATTTAAGGTGTGCAGCACTGATTACAAAATATATATAAATTTGTAAGTAGCAGAGACGCAGTAAATTACTATCATTCCTTCATCTAATAGACGCGGGAGAGCTGGACACATAGTAGAACAAGTTTATTTCTACAGCACGAGAAAGGTACCATCATCTATTAAGTACACCCTACACGTCCTAGAAGTTTGTAAGAGATGTGTACGAAAACTCTGTACATTCATACTCGATAAAGATCAAAGGTAACGCAAACTGGGGACAAGGAAAATAAAAAACTAACTAAAAATTTATTTTTTCTTATTCATTCCTTACTCTAACATTGACAATTTATACGCCGACTTATTTTATACGCTTACAGGGCAAAATTGTGAAGCATGTCATCATAAAAAAATAAACTTAGTATTAAGAAAACAGTCTTAATCGCGTTTTTTATTTATTTAGTGCCGACCAATTTCAGCCCATCGCAGGGGCCATCTTCAGGGCGAACGTATGGTCGACTGCTGGTGACGTCACGTCTTTCACGATGTGGCAGGAGACTTGAAAGACGTGACGCCACCAGCAGTCGACCATATGTTCGTCCTGAAGGTCGCCCCTGCGATGGGGTGAAACCGGTCGGCACTAAATAAATAAGAAACGCGATTAAGACTGTTTCCTTAATACCAAGTTTATTTATAGTAATCGCTGTTACTCCACAACCATGTTTTCCAAAAATTAAAAATAAAATTACGTGGTACAGAAGCTATATTTGAATGAAATTCGGTAGGACGACGGTTCAAACCCGCGTCCGGCCATCCTGTTTTAGGTTTTTCGTGATTTACCTAAATCGCTTAAGGCAAATGTGGGGAAGGTTCCTTCGAAAAGGCACGGCCTGTTTCCTTCTTCATCCTACCCTAATCCGAGATTGTGATCCGTCGCTAATGACCTCGATGTCGACGGGACGTTAAATGTTCCTCCGCCTCGGTATGAAATGAGTGACTTCCGAAAATAACAAGGTCGTGCTGAAAAGTAATGGCTCTGAATTTCTTATGTGAAAACTCTTTAAGCACTTTACATAGAACAAACGTTGTTAATATTCTACATCTCCATTCTTCATGTCTACATATTTTGAGCCCTCTGCCGCCAGAGGGCGCCGAATTGTAGTGTGTAATGTGGCGATGTGTAACGTAACAACGTCGGTGATGGCAAACAGCGTGCTGTAATTGAGTTTCGATTCGGAAGATTTCGTCCACTCACGGAGCCCCTTCTCCTTCAGAAAGATATTCCGCTGCAACACCTACAACAGTCCGATGCCTTGGGTTCACTGTCATTGATCACCTTCCATAGAGTCCCGACTTGGCCCCATCCGATTTTAATCTCTTTCTAAAAGTTAAAGAATACCTTCGAGGACTTGACCTTTATAGTGATGAAGCGTTGCAAACAGAGGTGAGGTTGTGGCTCCATCAAACATTCTACAGTGACGGTATCAACAACCTGGTCTTTCATTGGGGGATATGTGTTCATACCCATGGTGACTATTTTAAGAAATAAATATTTAGGCAGGAAGAAGAAATATGTAGAATTTAATAATTTTTTTATTTAAAATGACTTAGGGGTTTTCACATACAAAATTCGGAGGCACTACTTTTCAGCACGCCCTCGTACTATTGAGTACGAGGCATAAACACTAAAAAAGTGCAATGTAGACAGTTTTATAACAAAGATACTGAAGTTCCCTCAGAATGAGTTACTTCGAGAATTAGAACTACCTGCAACTATCTCGCATACAACACATTAAGTTTTAACATTGTGGTGAAATTTTTTATGTTAAAAGCAATTTATCTACCTTTCATTGCAATCTTACTTTCAAAAAAATCGATAATGCTCTGGGGTTGCTGTATGAAGGTAAATGCAATTTGGTTCGTGAAATGAATGTGTCATAACAATGGGAAATATAGATAACCGACGACAATGCAGTAGCTTTGACGAACATTTCATCATACATCTGACGGACGGAACACGACCGATATCCACGTATTTCTAGGTCCACTTCCAAAATCTGTAATAAAGTACATTGACTGATAGAATCAGGTTGCTTATCACTCGTGAGCGAACACATCACTCACATTTATCTCTGCAAATGTCACATAGATAACAACTGATAAACGCCGTACCACGTTGCTCTTGAACACAATTTTTCAGGAAAGGGAGTAATAAAAATCGCGGCCATGTTATTGAAGGCTCAAACACGAACTATTGATAAAGAGCGACTGGCGTTTGCAGACTTCTGGGAGCCTTCGCTGCACCATCCCAAACTTGTCTGTCGTTGGTTCTAAACCCGGTCTCGGCTCTTGTACATATAGGGGATTAGACGTCATTTTATGCACGCAAGCACCAGAAATGATGATGACGATATCATTATCGTCAGAATACTTATAATATGCAGAAAGTGTGATTAATATTCGATGCGCATCGTGGGTTTGTAGTATAACAAATTACTAAAATCATTAAGAAATATCCACAGTAGTTTGTAGAAATAATTTAGCCTTGTAAAAGCGACATTAAAACAAAGAAAATCGCTAATACAAAAATGGTTCAAATGGCTCTGAGCACTATGGGACTTAACATCTGAGGTCATCAGTCCCCTAGAACTTAGAACTACTTAAACCTAACTAACCTAAGGACATCACACACATCCATGCCCGAGGCAGGATTCGAACCTGCGACCGTACCGGTCACGCGGTTTCAGACTGAAGCGCCTAGAACCGCACGGCCACACCGGCCGACCTCGCTAATACACAAAAGATTTCAATGGAATGTAAGTTACGTGGTTATCCGATTACTGATGAAAGATATATGAACCAGCCAGTGTGGCCCGGCTTAGAAAGTAATACTCAAAGTCTGTGGGATTAGTCATGACTTAAAATCTCATTCAACAAACATGTCATTGTCATTCAAAATACGGGGAAACTCCGAGGCCATACAAAGGCACCACTCTTGTCAGAGTATGAAAGACACACCAATACAACGTCCTGTGGTATTAGTGACAAATTGTTTGTGCTTCTACAGGAATATGCAATACCTTTGTGTGGAGAGGTTATAGGTGTTTCTTGAGTAGGTGAAATGCGATTTGTGATGGTATAACACCTGGATTTAACGAAATTCTCTGTAGCATTTGCGAAAACTTTAACACCCAGAACGAGTGGCCCGAATGACTCTATTCTTAGAAGTATGTAAAGCGGTTTATCAACTGGTCTGTACTGCCGTTGTAGACGCCTGGTGTGCTGTATGCACCTAAACCAGTTTGCAACAACAGTGATATTCGGTCCAGTTTTACCTTGTTGGTTGATGACATTATGGATGCAAGTGTTTCCCATAACATTTTACGACGGCGTGCTGAAAAGTAATACCTCCGAATTTTTTGTTCTGTTCTCTAAATCGGTTGAGGACCTACCTCCATGGCTGAGGTCGCTAACGCACGCTTGTGCGGTAGCGTTCGACCCGAGGTTAGGAGGTTCGAATCCTATTGATGCACAAAACATTCGCCGCCAGTATTTGGCCGACAAGGGAAGGAGAGATGGTGGCGTAGAGTTTCTGATCACCAAGCCTTGCGCCAACGCTCACCAAAACTCACCGCAGTGTCTCATGACGTGAGGGCACGTGACACTGTTGATGGTTCCGTCCGGCGGATGGGGACGTTAAGCGTGACAGCTCCCTTGGTGTTAGCCGGCCGAAGTGGCCGTGCGGTTAAAGGCGCTGCAGTCTGGAACCGCAAGACCGCTACGGTCGCAGGTTCGAATCCTGCCTCGGGCATGGATGTTTGTGATGTCCTTAGGTTAGTTAGGTTTAACAAGTTCTAGGGGACTAATGACCTCAGCAGTTGAGTCCCATAGTGCTCAGAGCCATTTGAACCATTTTCCCTTGGTGTTATTCGCGAGGAGTAGGCTACACACACACACACACACACACACACACGCGCGCGCGCGCGCGCGCGCGCGCGCGCGCGCAATGAGGTATTACAGATATTGCAATGGGGCAAGTTTCGAATAAATAAACAAAAACAAATCGATTGAAGTATTAATGTCATGCATACTACTTGGTTGACTTTCTGGCTTCGCTGACGCAAGTTACAACCCTCTGCCGCTAGAGTGCTCCGAATTGTAGCCCGTGACAAGGCAGTGTGTAACGTAATTATGTAAAACTGAAAGCACGAATTCGAAGCGGACATCCACACTTGGAGCACTCTCTCCTTCAGAATGACAATGCCAGACCACACACGAATGCTGAGACATCTGCAACAATCGGACGCCTTGGGTTCAATGTTATTGATTATCCTCCATACAGACTCGACTAGGCCCCATCCGATTTTCACCTTTCCAAAACTTAATGAACACCTTCGAGGACTTGATCTTGATAGTGATGAAGCATTGGTGAGGTTATGGCTCCATCAACAAAGTCACATATTCTACAGTGACAGTATCAACAAACTGGTCTCTCATTGGGAGAAATGTGTTTGCCGACAGGGCGGCTATGTTGGAAAATAAATAGGCAGACATGAAAAATATGGCCCCTCCCGCCGGTGGCTCGAGTCCTCCTTCGGGCATGGGTGTTGTTCTTAGCATAAGTTAGTTTAAGTAGTGTGTAAGTCTAGGAACCGATGGCCTAAGCAGTTTGGTCCCTTAGAAATTCACACACATTTGAACATGAAGAATACCGAGCGAGGTAGTGCAGTGGCTAGGACACTGGACTCACATTCGGGAGGACGACGGTTCAAACCCTCGTTCAGCCATCCTGATTTAGATTTTCTATGATTTCCCTAAATGGCTTCAGGCAAATGCTGGGCTAGTTCCTTTGAAAGGGTACAGCCTACTTCCTTCCCCATCCTTCCCTAATCCGGTTGGGCAGATGACCTCACTGTTTGGTCCCCTCCAGTGAATCAATCAACCAGAGACGTCTACAGACCTTAAAGTAATCCTTGGCGTGCCACAGGGGAGTGTTATGGGACCATTGCTTTTCACAATATATATAAATGACCTAGTAGATAGTGTCGGAAGTACCATGCGGCTTTTCGCGGATGATGCTGTGGTGTGCAGAGAAGTTGCAGCATTAGAAAATTGTAGCGAAATGCAGGAAGATCTACAGCGGATAGGCACTTGGTGCAGGGAGTGGCAACTGATCCTTAACATAGACAAATGTAATGTATTGCGAATACATAGAAAGAAGGATCCTTTATTGTATGATTATACGACAGCGGAACAAACACTGGTAGCAGTTACTTCTGTAAAATATCTGGGAGTATGCGTGCGGAACGATTTGAAGTGGAATGATCATATAAAATTAATTGTTGGTAAGGCGGCTACCAGGTTGAGATTCATTGGAAGAGTCCTTAGAAAATGTAGTCCATCAACAAAGGAGGTGGCTTACAAAACATTCGTTCGACCTATACTTGAGTATTGCTCATCAGTGTGGGATCCATACCAGATCGGGTTGACGGAGGAAATAGAGAAGATCCAAAGAAGAGCGGCTCGTTTCGTCACAGGGTTATTTGGTAAGCGTGATAGCGTTTCGGAGATGTTTGGCAAACTCGTGGCAGACTCTGCAAGACAGGCGCTCTGCATCGCGGTGTAGCTTGCTGCCAGGTTTCGAGAGGGTGCGTTTCTGGATGAGGTATCGAATATATTGCTTCCCCCTACTTATACCTCCCGAGGAGATCACGAATGTGATTCGGGCGCTCACGGAGGCTTTGCGGCAGTCGTTCTTCCCGCGAACCATACACGACTGGAACAGAAAAGGGAGGTAATGACAGTGGCACATAAAGTGCCCTCCGCCACACACCTTTGGGTGGCTTGCGGAGTGTAAATGTAGATGTAGATGTAGAACCAACCAACATGAAGAATGAACATGTAGAATGATAGTAACGTTCGCTTTCTATTCCTGTAATATTCCGTCCATTCTTGGAGGAACATAGACATATTAATACCTTGAATACAATGTATTAATTTTCTACAATAATATTTATTAGTTCGTTATGAACCGGCTTTTGGCTTCTTAGGCCATTGTCAGACAACTTAATGCTGAACACATAGTCTACACAACTTCAGCGAGAATTCATAGCTGCACCAAGAATGCTGTACACAGATATGACATTTTATGACTATATCAATACAAAACACAATTGATAGAGGACAAGTTACTCTCTCACCTATTTTTCGTATATGGAAAATTATTAAAGATTTTATTACAACTTTACGCACCTTGAGCGAGACTCTATAAAGTTCAAAAAATGGTTCAAATAGCTCTGAGCACTATGGGACTTAACTTCTTAGGTCATCAGGCCCCTAGAACTCAGAACTACTTAAACCTAACTAACCTAAAGACATCACACACATCCATGCCCGAGACAGGATTCGAACCTGCGACCGTAGCGGTCGCGCGGTTCCAGACTGTAGCGCCTAGAACCGCTCGGCCACTCCGGCCGGCACCAGTCTTGACGTTTGGTCCCCTTGTTCGCTCTATGATATGAGTGAGCCAAATTGGTCCTTGGTACGACCAGCGAACGGGTGTGTCACATACTGAAATCTATCGTGATTTCAGGGCTCTGGTAGAGAATAAATTGCGATCCGTCTGCCTGATCGCTAGACCGTGAGATTTTGCATTTCTTTCGTGGCCGCCATCGATTCACAGGTGCCGTCTTACGCCTCGTCTCTGCCACACACATCTCGCCAGCTGCAAGTTACATCGCTGCACGAAGCAAACAGGGTAACGTACTGCTGCTCCGGCCTTGTCAGGGCGTACAGATCTCAACAGCCGCTTGCTCTCAGCTGCACCTATCTAGAATTCTGTAGATTATCAATCAAAGTCTGCTCAGCGTCAGATCAATTCAGATTGCGTTATCCACATTTTTAGGGCCACAGTACTTGACTCTCTTCTGCCACCCAGGATCCTTGTCCATTGTTCTCTTAACTCAACTGTTAGTTGTTTATTGTATTTAATCAATAACTTCAATTTACGTCTGTTTTTCTTCAAAAAACAAATGTTGTTAGTAAATTTTACTATATTCTCAATCATTTTATACATTTTCGACGGCCCTTGCGCAGAATTTTGAATTGATGGTACCTTCTGTGACCGTCAGATAGTAGATAGTGCTGCATAGTGAAGTTTCTGTTCCCCAAGTTTAATGTGGTGCACAGGGTAGAATAGGTTTGCGTTGCTGGCGCCTAGACATAGTACTAATATTTAATTATTATATGTGTGTATTTTCATGTTGTGGTTGTGACTTCTGTGTCACTTGCTTGTTTGTTTCTGGCGGGGAACGGCGTTGTGCTGATTTGTTAGGACAGATTGAGATTTTTGTTTGTTAGCATAGATAAGCGTTCTGTTATTTGAATTCGTTGTCAGGAACTAGGAATCGGTAGCTCGCGGGGGCATAATTTAGAGTAGAATCTGTGTGGCATAGGAAAGTGTAGTGTTTAAATTCGTTTGGGTCCGAATTAGAGTGCATGCTTACAAGAAGCAAGGCACGCTTGCTCCAGAGTAGCGGAAGTAATTGTGTTTTGTTAACCATGGATCCTCGTCAGATTATTAGCGGTGACCAGGCAGATATTATACGGGATTCTCAAGTAAATACAGTTGCAGATCGGGCAGAAATGTCGAACGTAGGACTTGCAGAGTATGTCCACATGTCTCAGTCAAGTGACGAAAGTGAACGGGAGACCGCGGCAGAACGAAATGTAGGCGCTGCTGGTACTAGACACACCATCAGTGAAACTGGAAGACCGGAATCACGAACGAAACGTCACAGAAAGATAGAATCTCGTTCATCTAGTACGGAAGGTGCTAGCGGTGGATCTCAGTTTGAGGCTATCATGCAATTCATGCAAGAGGCAGAAAGGAAGAGACAAGAGGCAGAGAAAAAGAGACGGGAGGAAGAGGAGGAAAGATACGGTCACAGACGGTATAGATGGAGTCAAGAAAGAGATCGCAGGAATCCAACAAGAACTAGATAATGTCAAGGAAACGACAGTAGAAACGCGTGATGCCGCGGACCAGGCAAAGTGCGATGCCAAAACAGCGCGACTGGTGGCGCAAATAGCACGAAAGGATGCGTCAGTGGGTAAAGAACAAGTTAAACTGGCAAGAACTGAGGTGTGTAAGACATTAGAGGCACTTGCAGCTCTCCTAAAGCAAGGCGAAAAAATAGTTCAAGAAATGCAGGAAAAAATGAGTGAGGCGACGAAGCGAATTAAACAGATAGAAATCAAACAAGCCGAAATCTCTGAAGTTAAAGATCAGCAGACCCGAGTAGCCGCGAAACAAAATGAGTTGGCTCAGGACGTTCGGCAGGTACATGGAGCGCAATTGCAAACACAAACTCGTCCGGTAGAGCGCTATCGGGAGGAAGGGGCGAATGCAGCAGAAAAAGCTCCTGCCGCGGCGGAACGCGTAATAGAAAATGCTCCGCCGGTGACACGCAGCATGTCAGAGACCGAGCCGGAAATCAATTTTACACGTCTACAGACGTCAGAAACGGTATTACGTGAATCTGACAATACGAGGGGACACCATAACTGTGCACGAGGATCGTTTGGGCACGAATACATGGAATCAGGCGCTGCAGACGAAAGGGAAAATTCGTACGGCGGATACGTCGAACCTTTCGGCCACACACTTTTCTTGACCATCCAGAATTTTCTAGTCGACAGGGAGGCAAACAACGCATTGCATCAAAAGACCTGGATGACACAGTACGATCACGTGCTACCAGAATCTTGGCAATTGAAGTACAAGCTCCAGTTTATCTGTGGCTTCTTAGAAGGGTGGATTGCAGAACACGTGCGCGGAGTTGCGGAGAGTTGTCGCTCCTACCAAGAATTTAAGGGCGCATTCCTTAGCGCATACTGGTCGCAAGACACACAGGAGAGGTTAAACGGGAGATCATGTTAGGAAAGGACATAGAAGCGTCAGGATTCCGCAGTCCTGTCAAATTCTTCGAGTCCCTGGTCAAGAAGAATCGATTCTTGGATCAACCATACACTCCCCAAGAAATTATCAGGCACTGCTACGTTAAATTACCATTACGTTACCAGCAACTGCTCATCGGTAGATGCAGCGACTCAATCGAAGCTTTAAAGAGGGCACTGTGCGAACTCGAGTACGTGAATGAAATTCACAACTCGCGGGGAAGAAGTAGAAATAATGACCGTAACTGGCCAGATTTGCCAGAGAGGAATGACGATGGCCGAAATGGGGGAAAACATCGACCGAATCGGAATCAAAATTCAAACTTCAATTGAAATAACCAGCCATCATGGGAAAATAGCAGAAGACGGGGAAATTATAATAATAATAACAACAACCACTACCGGCGAAACGGAAACTGGAGAGAGCAATAGAACTCGAACCAGGGCCAGCAGGATTCTAGGGACCAACAGCAAAGCAATAGCAGGACATACAACAGTCAAGGTCAATGGAATGACCAACGAAGCGAATATGTGGAACTGAGGCCACCTAACTAACCCATCGCAGGGGCCACGCAGAGAAAATTCAAACAGGAATTGACAAACAGCCGCTGCGGACTCAGCTCAAAACAATGCCGCAGAAACTATCGGAACGAGCGATATTAGCCTATTAGAATATGAAGATCCAAGAGAACTGCTACGGGGGGAAAACGAGATCATGACACAACCGGATTTCACGCCAGCATTCACATCACAGTCGGAACGGTCAATGTAACTGGGATTATGGACAGTGGAAGCCAAGTGACGGCGATATCGGATTCGGCATACAAGTAATGCACTGCGAATCATACTTGGCCGGCACTCACACTGAAGAAAACGAGAATCACAGGCACTCTGAGAGGGAAGCATACAGAAGTGCAGTTACAAACCAGGTTGACGTTCAGCTGTCAAGGGCATAATTCAGAAGCGAATTTTCTGGTCGTCCCTTCTTTGGCAATTGAGATAATATCTGGCATGGATTTTCTAAATCAACAACATGCCATATTGGACCTAGGGCGAGGAGAACTGACTTTACATAAAGACGGCGCCATGAAGATTTCCTTCGCAGACCACGCAATACGTGCCTAAATCCCTGCCGAATGCCTCAGTCTAAACTACGCAGAATAAAGAGGGGAAGCAGAAAATCAACAGTAGCACCATGAGTGCAGCTGCAACACTCAAGATGTTGAGCAAATTCGAGGAGAGGTGCGCAATGCTATTGATCACATGCTAGGGAATTTAGTAAACATCCCGACGCAGCAAAAAGAAAAGTTTTAGGGAATATTAAAGGATGTCTTTCTACCAAAAACCGGAGCAATCCGAAATTTCATGTCTGCGTTTCGGGTGCGGTAACACACTAAATTCTTCGTGCCTCCATACCAAATCCCACACGCCTACAGGGTGCGGTAACACACTAAGTTCTTCGTGCCTCCATACCAAATCCCACACGCCTACAGACAAAAGGTTTCTTTCGAGCTCAAGAGGATGCTTGACGAAGACATCATTCAACCAACAAGCTCCACGTACAACAACACACTCACAGTGGTAGAGAAGGCTGACGGCTCGATCTGTTTGGTGCTGGATTCGCAACAAGTTAATACAAACATTGAGCCGGAGACAGATCGTCCAGAAAAGATGGAGGAACTCCTGCAAAATTTCCATGGTGTTACGGTTTTTCATCTCTTGACTTGCGGTCCAGTTTCTGGCAAATTATGCTCCACCCAGACTGCAGGAAATACACGGCGTTCCTTGCATTCGGGAAATGCTATCGATTTAAACGTCTGCCAGCCGGTGTGGCCGAGCGGTTCTAGGCGCTTCAGTCCGGAATCGCGCGACCGCTACGGTCGCAGGTTCGAATCCTGCCTCGGGCATGGATGTGTGTGATGTCCTTAGGATAGTTAGGTTTAAGTAGTTCTAAGTTCTAGGGGACTGATGACCTCAGATGTAAGTCCCATAGTGCTCAAGCCATTTTTTGATTTAAACGTCTACCATTCGGGATAAACGTGTCTTCAAACGGTTCTAATGGCTCTGAGTATTATGGGACTTAACATTTGAAGTCATCAGTCCCCAAGCCTTAGAACTACTTAAACCTAACTAATCCAAGGACATCACACACATCCATGCCCCAGGCAGGATTCGAACCTGCGACTGTAGCAGCAGCGCGGTTCCAGACTGAAGCGCCTAGAACCGCTCGGCCACAACGGCCGGCAAACGTGTCTTCATCTGCCTTCATCAGAGCACTCGATAGCATCTTAAACGATTCCACTGAGCAAAGGATCACCACCTACGTGGACGACCTCTTGATAGGAGAACCGGCGTGGAGTGGACACAATGCGTTCCTCAGAGAAATCCTACACACCTTCAAAGAAAGCGGCGTAACCGGCAACATCACGAAGTCATGCACCTCACGAGTGAAATTCCTTGGACATATCATTACCGCGGAAGGAATCACACCAGACCCGGACAAAATCGAGGCAATTACGAAATTTGCTACGCCAAGAACCAAGAAACAACTACTTGGCTCCCTTGGCATCGAAAATTTCTATAAACGATTCGTCGATGTGAAGAAATTAGCGACACCGCGGCTATGCCAGCTCAGAGGAAAAAATACGCCATGGGAATGGGACGACGTGGCGGAAGATGAATTCCAAGGCCTCAAAACCGCGCTGATTAATACCCAAATTCTTTCGCACTCCAACCTGGAGGAGGACTTTTGCATGGCGTCAGACAGCTCCTACTCTGGGATTGCTGTAGTGGTTTCCCAACGATGTCAGCAAGGGGAAAACATGGTGCACAAAACCATTGCTTTTGGAAGCCTCAGCAAGTGTGAAAGAAATTATTCGGTTACTGAATTAGAAGCTTTGGCGGTTGTTTTCGGCTTCGGGAAATTTCGTTTTTTCTTGTATTGGAGAGAAACGAGAGTATACACCGACCACAAAGCCTTGGAATTCCTACTCAAAGCTAAACTCCAAACAGTCGTCTAACGAGATGGGCACTCTAGCTCCACGAGTACGACTTTTCGATCATACACATACCAAGGAAGGAGAACATCTTTGCGGATGCGCTGTAATGTTCAGCTGTGGGGCTAGAAACAAGTGAGGCTAACCCACTGGAAGACGAACACTGCACCTTGTTCTATATGAAGAAGGTTGCATTTGAGAATTATGTAACCCTGAGCCTCAAGGACATCACCAAGAAGCAGGACAAGGATCCAGGTCTATTTGCTCTACAACAGAGAGTGAAAAACAATAGGGAATCAAAATTGAGGCAGTTATCCTTAGTACGAAAAGGCATTCTGTTCTTTCGAAGTGAGGGACAAGAAGCGCCCCGGCGCGTTTGCGTTCCAGATGAACTGGTGAACAAGATCATCTGATACACGCACATGAGTTACGCACATTTTGGATCCAGGAAGTGCTACTGAAAATTACGCACGCTGTGCTATTTTAAGAATATGGACAGAAGAATCAGGAGGGTTTTGGCTGTCTGCTAAGCGTGTCAGAAGTCAAAGAACGTCACTTTGGCAACGCAAGCACCTCTATATCCCACCATCCCATCAAAGTTGAAGCAGTAACAGATTTAATGGGACCACTCGTGCGAACAAATAGAGAGTACTGCTATATCCTTGTGGAAGTAGAGCTGACACTCAAATATGTCACTTGAACCCCGCTCAAGAAAGTAACTGTGCAATCACTATGTAGAGTATTCTGCAAGGAGTTCCTCACGGAAGTCGGCCAGGTCGACAGGATCATCTCCGAAAATGGATCTCAATTCCGGTCAGAGAAGTGGAAAGAGATGTTGCGGAAACTCAGAATCAAACCCATATTCGCTTCCATACGACATCCACAATCGTCGTCAGCAGAGAGAGTGATGAAAAGTCTGGGAAACCTCTTCCGTATCTACTGCTCGAAACGACACGCCACCTGCGATATATTCCTACGTGACTTCCAGGACGTGATGAACGAGTTGCCACACGGTGTCATCAAAATAGCACCAATAACAGTTCTCAAGAACAGGAAACCCACAGATCTTATCCGTGAAGTTGTAAATTTTCCCCCGTGAACTCGAGAACAACACCAACGAGTTGTTGACCTTACGCTCGGGAGATTGCGTGAGACAGCAGAGAAACGGAAAGAGAGCTGGGATAGAAAAGCACGCGAGAGAGAGTACCGAATTGGGCAAAAAGTGCTCGTTAGAAGTATCCGTCTATCTAACAAACAGAAACAGCCGTACCACATATTATATCCCATCTATTATGGACCTGTCTGTGTCCGGAGAATCGCTCACTTGAACGTTCTGGAGCTAGAGACCTCGAAATTAAGGAAATCTCTTGGCATCCACCATGTCTGTCATGTCAAGCCATTCGTAGAACAAGTGTACATAGTAGATTTATAGATCAGAGAAGATGCAGTATGTAAATACATCTACATCTACATACATACTAAGCAATCCACCATACGGTGCGTGGCGGAGGGTACCTCGTACCACAACTAGCATCTTCTCTCCCTGTTCCACTCCCAAACAGAACGAGGGAAAAATGACTGCCTATCTGCCTCTGTACGAGCCCTAATCTCTCTTATCTTATCTTTGTGGTCGTTCTGCGAAATATAAGTTGGCGGTAGTACTGCAGTCAGTCTCAAATGCTGGTTCTCTAAATTTCCTCAGTAGCGGTTCACGAAAAGAACGCTCTGCAATGTTACTCCCAAATATTTAATCGACGTGACTGTGTCAAGCGCTACACTACTAATGGAGTATTCAAACATTACGGGACTCTTTTTCATATTCATCTCCATTAATTTACATTTATCTACGTATATTTAGAGTTAGCTGCCATTCTTTACATCAATCACAAATCCTGTCCAAGTCATCTTGTATCCTCCTACAGTCACTCAACGACGACACCTTCCCGTACACCACAGCATCATCAGCAAACAGCTGCACATTGCTATCCACCCTATCCAAAAGATCATTTATGTAGATAGAAAACAACAGCGGACCTACCACACTTCCCTGGGGCACTCCAGATGATACCCTCACCTCCGATGAACACTCACCATCGAGGACAACGCACTGGGTTCTATTACTTAAGAAGTCTTCGAGCCACTCACATATTTGGGAACCATTCTCATATGCTCGAAGTCCTCGAGCCACTCACATATTTGGGAACCAATCCAATATTCTCGTACCTTAGTTAGGAATCTGCAGTGGGGCACCGAGTCAAACGCTTTCCGGAAGTCAAGGAATATGGCATTCGTCTGATACCCTTCATCCATGGTTCGCAAGATATCATGTGAAAAAAGGGCGAGTTGCGTTTCGCAGGAGCGATGCTTTCTAAAGCCGTGCTGATGCATGGACAGCAGCTTCTCTGTCTTAAGGAAATTCATTATATTCGAACTGAGAATATGTTCGAAAATCCTGCAACAAACCGATGTTAAGGATATTGGTCTGTAATTTTGAGGATCCGTCCTTCTACCCTTCTTATACACAGGCGTCACCTGCGCTTTTTTCCAGTTGCTCGGGACTTTACGTTGGGCAAGAGATTCGCGATAAATGCAAGCTAAGTAAGGAGCCAATGCAGTAGAGTACTCTCTGTAAAACCGAATTGGAATCCCATCAGGACCTAGCGATTTATTTATTTTCAACCCATTCAGCTGCTTCAGAACCCCAAGGATGTCTTTCACTATGTCCTCCATTCGGGAATCTGTACGAGACTCAAACGGCGGTATGTTTGTACGATCCTCCTGCGTGAAAGATTTCTCAAATGCTAAATTTAAAATTTCAGCTTTCTTTTTGCCGTCTTCCGTTGCCAGGCCAGACTGATCAGTGAGTGACTGGATGGAAGCCTTCGACCCGCTTACCGATTTTACGTAAGACCAGAATTTCCTTGGGTTTTCAGCAAGATCTTTTGCTATGGTATGACGGTGGTAGTGGTTGTATGCTTCGTGCATCGCTCTTTTTACAGCAGCACGAATCTCTACTAACTTTTGCCTGTCCTCATTCTGCCGATCTTTCTTGTACCACGAGTGCAACTGTCTTTGCTTTCTGAGCATTCTCCGAATTGCGCTGTTAAACCACGCTGGGTCTTTTCCGTCCGTAACCCACTTTTCGGCACATACTTGTCCAATGCGTGATTTACAATGTGTTCAAAATTTGCCCACAATTCTTCCACGTCCATCGTACCGGAAGTAAATGAAGTCGATTCATTTACTAAATGGGATGCTAACAAATAGTCTCCATGGTTGAACAGTTTAACGTAATTTAATGTTGATATTGTGTTGCTTGGCGTAATTTTCCATTTATTGTATTGTTTGTCATTTCCATTAGTTTTCATCATGAGTCCTTGTTGAACGTGGTCAAATGAATTGCGTATTTGTGACATCTTCACGCGAACATTTACTGGAAGGTGTCAGATGAATTAAAATTTCGTTGCCAGTTATATGTAATCACCAGCTGGCACTTTTTGTGGCATACCAAACCAGGCACGTGGCAATACTGAGTACTCCAAACAAATGAATACTGCTATTATTTCTTTGGGCCTCACAATTGTCTGATTTCCGCAGTTGAGAGTCGTGCTCTGTCATACATAGCATTCTCGTAGAAGAGCCTTCAGAATTATCACCATGGTCGATGAAATTGTTTCTGTTTACTTTCTGTGGTTTCTTGTACACTGTCCAAGGGACCGATGTACGTCACTTTATGTTTTTCATGGTGTCTAGACGGTAAATCGTGCCATAGAGCATGTCCATCTCGAGTTTCGTATGGTGGTAGCGATCCACTCTTTGTGCGAATGACGACGCTAAGACTCGGTGTGATATAAGCCATCGCCTGTCGTGCGATGTTGCCTGTCTCGTGGTGGAATTTTGCCAGCGCCATGTGAGCTCCTTCGGCGAAATATTGTGTATGGGTAATTAGCACGGACAAGTGCAAGACATGGTAGAGTGGCGAACTCCAGACCCGGATATAGGAAACAGAAACGAAATGATGGACCATAGATGAGAGTTAAATTAGAAAAATATTTATATATGGATATAAATAATGCATAATGCTCATGTTTCATTTCAGTAGCAGTGATTCTGACAGGGGAGACAGGAGGCATCCTTGTACTACGTACAATTACGTGTACACAATCATGACATGGCACTTCAAAGTTTTCAGGAAAATCACCAGCACCTGAGTGAGTAGACGCACTTTCTGCTTTCTGGCCACTTCAGCGTCAGCAGACAACACCGCCGGACATCGAAAAATAAAAGAGGAGTATACAAGGAGTAAAATGACTGAAAATTCACTTCGGTAGTATTAGCAAAGGCATAGGGTGGTTCAATAAGTTAGTATTTAGTATTGGGAGAAGTCTGCACGTTTGGTGGAGGTATTGAGGTAGCGCCAGCGTAAAAAATTAGTGTGCATGACAGGAGTAGAACTAACCAAAAACTAACAAAAACACGTGCACACACAAACAAAGACACCTCACACCCCATAATAAAACGTTAACAGGACCCTGCAGTCATTCAATTTATTTTTGGACTTGCGTTCTTAGTAATAAAATAAATAAATAAATATATTAAGTAAAGATAAAAATTTTGTGTTTGTCAGTATTTTTTCTGTAAATTGATTACATCGATGTAATGACATTTGTGAGAGAATATGGCACTTGAGCACACTTGAATGACAGTGCAGACTCTAGAACCACCAACACGGCAGACTGGACGTCACGGCCCATGCCAGCCAGCGTTGTGACGTATATGTTGTTCTGCACATTTATTAATGCTCTGATTATGTGCCTGTATTTGTTTTCATGTCATAGAAAATAATACACAAATTACGCAACTTAGGTAATAAGACAAACAGATTACACATGTGATTTCCTTGTTCATTCAGAATTTGAGAATGTATGTGTCTGATGAATGTGACCTGACAAGCATTTAAATATGACTCGCAAAATAAGGATGTAGATTTTGATGTATGGTCTGGACCACCAGATTATATGCTGCACTGGGTTAGACATACTGCTACTTTGACTCCATATTCGTCAACGAAAACAAAAATAAAACTGTACATTATAAAGGCACCTACACTACGTGATCAGAAGTATCCGGACAACCCCAAAGCCGGCCAAAGTGGCCGAGTGGTTCTAGGCGCTTCAGTCTGGAACCCCGCGACCGCTACGGTCGCAGGTTCGAATCCTGCCTCGGGCATGGATGTGTGTGATGTCCTTAGGTTAGTTAGATTTAAGTAGTTCTAAGTTCTAGGGGACTGATGACCTCAGATGTTAAGTCCCATAGTGCTCAGAGCCATTTGAACCATTTTAACAACCCAAAAAACACATGTTTTACATATTAGGTGCATTGTGCTGCCACCTACTGCCAGGTACTCAACATCAGCGACCTCAGTAGTCATTACACATCGTCAAAGAGAATGTGGCGCTCCGCGGAACTCACGGACTTCGCACGTGGTCAGGTGGTTGGGTGTCACTTGGGTCATACGTCTGTACGCGAGATTTACACACTCCTAAACATCCCTAGGTTCACTGTTTCCAATGTGATAGTGAAGTGGAAACGTGAAGGTACAGGCACAGCACAAAAGCGTATAGGCCGTATGGAGGACTGACAGAGACCGCCGACAGTTGAAGAGGGTCGTAATGTGTAATGGGCAGACATCTATCCAGACCATCACACAGGAATTCCAAACTGCATTAGGAACCACTGCAAGTACTATGACAGGTAGGTGGGAGGTGAGAAAACTTGGATTTCGTGGTAAAGCGGCTGCTCATAAGCCACACATCACGCCGATAAATGCCAAACGACGCCTCTCTTGGTGTAAGGAGTGTAAACATCGGACGATTGAACAGTGGGAAAACGTTGTGTGGAGTGACGAATCACGATACACAATGTAGCGATCCCATGGCAGGGTGTGGGTATGGCTAATGCCCGGTGAACGTCATCTGCTAGCGTGTGAAGTACCAACAGTAAAATTCGGAGGCGGTGGTGTTATGGTGTGGTTTGTGGTTTTCATGGAGGGGGCTTGTCGCCTTGTTGTTTTGCGTGGCACTATCACAGCACAGGCCTACATCGATGTTTTAAGCACCTTCTTGCTACTCACGGTTGAAGAGCGATTCGGTAACGGCGATTGCATCTTTTATCACGATCGAGCACAAGTTCATAATGCTCGGCCTGTGGCGGAGTGGTTACATGACAATAACATCCCTGTAATGGACTGGCCTGCACAGAGTCCTGACCTGGATCCTATAGAACACCTTTGGGATATTTTGGAATGCCGACTTTGTGCCAGGCCTCACCGACCGACATCGATACCCATCCTCACTGCAGCAGTCCGTGAAGAATGGGCTACTATTCCCCAAGAAACCTTCCAGCACCTGATTGAACATACGCCTACGAGAGTGGAAGCTGTGATAAAGGCTAAGGGTGGGCCAACACCACATTGAATTCCAGCATTACCGATGGTGACCTCCACGAACTTGTAAGTCATTTTCAGCCACGTGTCCAGTTCCTTTTGTTCACATATTGTATCTATACATCTACATCCATTGTTCTGTGCTTTCAACATATTAAGGTGAATTTTTATACAGTTTTATTTTTTATGCTTCCAGAGCAAGACCTTATTGTTTTACAATTTCAACATTTCACACTTTCAATGTTGTAAGACGCTAATTCAGTTTTAATTACCTTATTTGCAATTTTGAAATCCACTATTTTGTGCCTTTTACAGTATGACACGTCCACTGCTATGCCCTTTTAGTATTTTAACGACAATTTTTACACGAATGACTTAGTTTAAGACCCTCCCTTGTTACACCCATAATATCCCTACCACTAGCATCCCCCCTCCCCCCTCCATGCCTTCTTCCACCACTCTGTCTCCTTCGCTCCATTTTATAATTTTACTATTTTGTGCTGTTTGCGGTTTATACACACATTGTTCTACAATATTATTATTTCAACAAGAATTTTTACATGATTATACTTTTTTTATAATTTTCTCAAGACCCTTCTTATTAAAGTAATGACGTCCTTACCACTGCCCCTCCTTGCTTCCTTTCCCCTTCCCCCCAATCATCCTCACTCCATTTCCCCCTTCTGGTCGTCTTCCCCCCTACTGCCCCTGTTCCCGCCTTTCATCTTCCCGTCTCCCTTACCTCCAGTAGATACTTGTTTAAAACATTGACCTCAGGTGCAAAACACAGTACTCAGAAATCAGGATTTGAACAGAAAAGACGGTTTGCTGACGCAACTAATTAGGTAAAGCCTACATCTATGTACAGTTCTTTTCTACTTATTGTTAAATATTAGGCAGTACATATTTAGTTTTACTTCGTTTTAGATCTGAAGATGATCCAGAGTGATCGAAACATTTCCTGCAATTAAAAATGTGCAACTGAGACTGAAGAATAAAGAAGAGTCAAATTTAAATATTCAGTATATTTAAAACATGTGACATATATTTCTGAAGGAGATAGTAAGTAGGTCACTGACATAACAATCTTATCTCCAGGTCGCTGATAAAGACTTCCAGTGTTAGGCTACATAATTGTGCCAGTTGTGTTTTGTGTTCAATATCCCCCCCCCAACACTCCACCATCTCCAAGGTCATCCCCCTGGGGAATCACTGGCAATTGATCAAGGTCACTCCCAACCCTCCACTCCTTCTCCTCTCACCCCCCCCCCCCTCCTCCTGGTCCAACAGAAAGACCGTACCAATAGGAGTCGAGATCTCCCTTCCCCTCTCCTCTACTCTATAATGAATCCAGCCGCCTGAACTCCCCTTATTCGAGGTCTCATCTTCATAGTGACAGGATGAAGCGTCAGCCAACGCCCCCAGGCATGAGAATAAGAGTGTTAAATTTGAAAGTAAGTATCTGTTAATATTATAATTTCTAATATTGTTATTAATAAATATATTCGATTATACTGTACTTGTGGTTTGTTATTTTTTTTTCCAGCAGCGTAACGCGCCCTCATCCGGTAGTAGCAGAAGTGCTGGACAAGGACATTCACATACTTCTGGGAAATGTTACAGCAGCAGCCCACTGGTGGTCTTCCTGGTCTGTCGTTCAACTAAACTGTACCGCAACCGCCGCAGTAGCGGTAGCAGTAGCTCCGTTGTAACTACCGCAGCTCACGGAGCCGCAGGCAAGACTGTCAAGAGTACTACTGTTTGCCAGCACTTATAACTTGACTGTGAGTGGATCTAAATTAAAGCATTAATGTGGGCCATCACTGGACTGTGACTTTGATGTGGTGGCTGGAGCTAAACGCGTCGGTGTTAAAGTTCAGTATTCATGGTACGAGGGGAAATATCTGTGCAGTATCTACACCTACATACCTATTCCGCAAGCCGCTGTACTGTGCGTGGCGGGGGGTACCACCTAACACTACTAATCATTTCCTTTTCTGTTCCACTCGCAAATAGACCGAGGGAAGAACGACTATCTAGAAGCCTCCGTACGAGTCCTAATTTCCAGCATATTATCTTCGTTGTCCTTACATTTTTCTACATTTACAATAAGCTGCCATTCATCACACCAACTAGAAATTCTGCCTAAGTCTCGTGGAATCCTTCTACAGTCAGTGACGACACTTTCTTGTACACCACAGTGTCATCAGCAAAGAGCCGTAAATTGCTCCCCACCCTGTCCATAAGATCATCTATGTATATAGAGAACAGAACGGTCCTATCCTTCTTTCCTGGAGCAGTCCTGTCGATTCACTTGTCTCTGATGAACACACACCATCGAGGACAACATACTGGATTCGATTACTTAAAAAGTCTTCGAGCCACTCACATATCTGGGAACGTAATCAGCATGCCCGTCAACAGTCTGCAACAGGGCACCATTCAACCGCTTTCTGGAAATGTAGGAATATGGAATCTGCCTGTTGCCCTCCGTTCATGGATCGTAAGATATCATGTGAGAAAAGGGCTAGCTGAGTTTCGAACGAGAAATCCTTTCTAAATCCGTGCTGATTTGTGGACAGAGCATTCTCTGTGTCAAGGAAATTAATTGTACCCTACTGGCCATTAAAATTTCTACACCAAGAAGAAATGCAGATGATAAACGGGTATTCATTGAACAAATATATTATACTAGAACTGACATGTGATTACATTTTCACGCAATTTGGGTGCATAGATCCTGAGAAATCAGTACTCAGAACAACCACCTCTGGCCGTAATAACGGCCTTGATACGCCTGGGCATTGAGTCAAATGAGCTTGGTTGGCGTGTACAGGTACAGCTGCCCATACAGCTTCAACACACAGTTCATCAAGAGTAGTTGGTTGGTTGGTTGGTTGGTTGGTTTGGGGAAGGAGACCAGACAGCGTGGTCATCGGTCTCATCGGATTAGGGAAGGATTGGGAAGGAAGTCGGCCGTGCCCTTTCAGAGGAACCATCCCGGCATTTGCCTGGAGTGATTTAGGGAAATCACGGAAAACCTAAATCAGGATGGCCGGACGCGGGATTGAACCGTCGTCCTCCCGAATGCGAGTCCAGTGTCTAACCACTGCGCCACCCCGCTCGGTCATCAAGAGTAGTGACTGGCGTACTGTGACGAGCCAGTTGGTCGGCCACCATTGACCAGACATTTTCAGTTGGTGAGAGATCTGGAGAACATGCTGGCCAGGGCAGCAGTCGAACATTTTCTGTATCCAGAAAGGCCCGTACAGGACCTGCGACATGCGGTCATGCATTATCCTGCTGAAATTTAGGGTTTCGCAGGGATCGAATGTAGGGTTTCGCAGGGATCGAATGAAGGGTGGAGCCACGGGACGTAACACATCTGAAATGTAACGTCCACTGTACAAAGTGCCGTCAATGCGAACAAGAGGTGACCGAGACGTGTAACCAATGGCACCCCATATCATCACGCCAGGTGATACGCCAGTATGGTGATGACGAATACACGCTTCCAATGTGCGTTCACCGCAATGCCACCAAACACGGATGCGACCATCATGATGCTGTAAACAGAACCTGGATTCATCCGAAAAATTGACGTTTTGCCATTCGTGCACCCAGGTTCATCATTGAGTACACCATCGCAGGCGCTCCTGTCTGTGATGCAGCGTCAAGGGTAACCGCAGCCATGGTCTCCGAGCTGATAGTCCATGCTGCTGCAAACGTCGTCGAACTGTTCGTGTAGATAGTTGTTGTCTTGCAAACGTCTCCATCTGTTGACTCAGGGATCGAAACGTGGCTGCACGATCCGTTACAGCCATGCGGATAAGATGCCTGACATCTCGACTGCTAGTGATACGAGGCCGTTTTGATCCAGCACGGTGTTCCGTATTACCCTCCTGAACACACCGATTCCATATTCTGCTAACAGTCATTGGATCTCGACCAACGAGAGCAGCAATGTCGCGATACGATGATCCGCAATCGCGATAGGCTACAATCCGACTTTTATCAAAGTCGGAAACGTGATGGTACGCATTTCTCCTCCGTACACGAGGCATCACAACAACGTTTCACTAGCCAACGCCGGTCAACTGCTGTTTGTGTGCGCCACCGGCGCCAACCTTGTGTGAATGCTCTGAAAAGCAAATCATTTGCATATCACAGCATCTTCTTCCTGTCGGTTAAATTTCGCGGCTGTAGCACGTCATCTTCGTGGTATAGCAATTTAATGGCCAGTAGTGTATATTGTGATATATAATGAATAAGAAGGATGAAGATGAACCATCCCATAATCCGATACACGTTCATATGTAAGAGTGTAAAGTCTCCGTGGTTGATATGAACGGTGACGAAATACTACAATTAAGTTCATGTTACTCAAGCATATACCTGAAACATTCAAGTGTTGTGCATTTAGATGATGTGTAGTGTGTGTTATTGATCGCAACAGAGAGATTGTGCCGCTGACTCCTTTGTGTAGGAGGGGCGTACTATGAGTTTCCTGACTGTCTGGGCAAAAATGGTGCAAGTATGTATGAGGGTTGGAATTTCAATAGTGGCAACTATTTATTTACAGCTCGTACAAAATAGATACGTGTTTCAAAGTTTTCTGACCTTCAAAGTGGTCACCAGCATTGTGTATAACCAGTTGCCAGCGACGTGGAAGTCATAGGATACTCTTAGCAGTGTCAGTTGTGTTGAAAGTTCGAGCGGCGCGGTCTATTGCCCGACGAGTTTGTAGCAGTTCTGAAGCGAATGACGTGAAGTATTTCCTTCAGTTTGTAAATCGAGCTGAACTTACTAGAGTTTGAGTCAGGGGAGTGCAGTAGGTGGTATAATAAATCAGTAACTGCTTACATTGTACGTACTTGAGCATTGTCCTGCAAAATGATGGCCAGGTCCTGCAGAAAGTGTCATCGCTTCTGTCTCTATGCTGTTCATTTTTGGAACACAACCTACGACCAGCTTAGAGACAGAAGTAATGACACTTTCTGCAGGACCTGACCATCATTTTGCAGGACAATGCTCAAGCACGTACAGTGACTGATGGGGCTGCTAAGTGCTATACCACCCACTGCACTCCACTGAATTAAGCCCTCATAAGTTCAACTCGATTTCTAAACTGAAGGAAACACTTCACGGCATTCGCTTCGGAACTGCTACAAATTCGTCGGATAATAGACCGCTCCGCTCGAACTGTCAACACAAGTAGCACTGCTAAGCGTATCCGGAACCTCGCTGCTGCTACGGTCGCAGGTTCGAATCCTGCCTCGGGCATGGATGTGTGTGATGTCCTTAGGTTAGTTAAGTTTAAGTAGTTCTAAGTCTAGGGGACTGATGACCTCAAATGTTAAGTCCCGTAGTGCTTAGAGCCATTCGAATCACTTAAGAGTATCCCACGACTTTCACATCGCTGGTAACGAGTTATACACAATGCTGGTGACTACTTTGAAGGTCAATAAAACTTTGAAACACATATCTATTTTGTACGAGCTGTAAATAAATAGTTACCACTATTAAAGTTCCAACCCTCGTATTAATTAGAACAGTACCAAAGTTTATAAGTGCAGAACTTGTCAAGTCTGTAGAGGCTGAGTTCACTGGAGTAATTCCTGCATATGAGGGGAGATCAAAAGTGTCTGTTCGAAGGCCGTACAGTCCAGAATCAGTACGCCAATCCGGCGAAATCGCCTGTAATTCTTGCAGCCAATGTCTGTAATTCCTTTGTGTCCTTCTTGATATACTTTTCCGTACAGCTTCGCATATAGGGGTTCCATGGATATGAGAGATAATGGAGACACACAGCTTCTTTCAGTAGCTTTCGGGAAGTGCACTGCGACTCTGCGAACATAAACTGTTGTGTTCAGTGGTAGCAGGGGAACAGACCTGACAACGGCTGTGAAGACGCATCAGCAGGTGTGCTTCACAAGACACTGTACAGTGCATGGAGGATGGGAACCCTTACTTACATTAGTCAGCCACTGTCGTATGACTATCTCCTTGTCCCCGTACTCGTCCTAATATTTTATTGCTAGTTATCACTATCTCTAGTATCTGTGTGACACATAGTATGGAGGTAGCGGAACTATTGCATATTCTATCTTGAATACCGGTTTTCTGAATTCACGTATAGGTTTTTGCGTGAAACGTCTCCTTTTTGTAGTGACATAAAGTATAATGACCATATGAAACAAGTAGTAGGCAAAGCAGGTGCCAATTTGAGGTTCCGTGGGATAATATTAGGGCAATTTTATTCATCCAGGAAAGAAATGGCTTACAAGGTACCCGTTCGACCAAAAGGACCCTTACCAAATAAGATTAACAGGAGAAAAAGAGAAAATACAAACAGGATCGTTTACTCTGCGAGAGAGCGTTTATGGAGGTACTAGAAAAACCCCAGTGACAGAAGCGGCAAGAGGGGCGTTGTGCACCATGGAGAAATTTCAAGAGGTTACTTGGTTGATTGATTTGGGGCGAGGCAACCAAACAGCGAGATCATCAGTCCCATAGGATTTGGGAAGGATGGGGAATGACGTCGGTCGTGCCCTTTCAAAGGAACCTTCCTCGCATTTGCCTGAAGCGATTTGGGGAAAGCACGGAAAAACTATCAGGATGGCCGGATGCGGGTTTGAACCGTCGTCCTCATGAATGCGAGTCCTTTTGAAGAGTTCATAAACCAAGAAAAGTCGGACAACATATTACTTCCTCCCACATACGTCTCGTGCAATGATCACGACGAGGAAATGAGAGAAATTAGATATCATACGGAGCTTTTCCGACAATTGCTCTTTCTGCGCGCCATTGGTGAGTGAAACAGGAAGGTGGGAAAATATTATGGCACCAGAAGTACCCTCGACCGCGCCGGCCGCTGTGGCCGAGCGGTTCTAGGCGCTTCAGTCCGAAACCGCGCTACTGCTACGGTTCCAGGTTCGAATCCTGCCTCGGGCGTGGATGTGTGTGATGTCTTTAGGTTAGTTAGGTTCAAGTAGTTCTAAGTCTATTGGACTGATGACCTCAGATGTTAAGTCCCATAGTGCATAGAGCCATTTGAAACCATGTTTTTACCCTCCACCGCACACCCTAAAGTGGCTTGTGGAGCATAGCTGTAGATGCATAAAAGATTTTCAATCAAAATGGCTGTGCATTTTGGTTGCAAATTTAGCGTGTATCATACTAACCTTTTACAATACTATCACTAGCAACTCGCCACTGAATTCTTTCGTTGGCTGCTTCCAAGCCTGCGATTACACTGGAACAATGCTGCAGAATAGATTGCACAAATGTGTATATTTGGTATTTTAGCACATGCACTGCTGTCATCCAGATTTCTTCCAATAAATTTAAGTCTTCCACTCACGTTGGTGTTCCTCCTCCTAAGCTGAATAGTCAACGTGTCTGACTGTCATGCGGAGAACCCTGGATTGAATCCTGAAACTGCCAGGAAGTTTTCCTTGTTGGGAGCAGTGGAGCAGGATGCACTCAGCCTGTTGACGGCATATGAACTACAGTGGCTTCAAGGTCTGGAAAGTTGACAAAAACAGCGAAAGCGATGTGTTGACACTGTGCTGCATCATACCGCATTCAAATAAACCCATACGACAGAGGATGACACGACTTCTAGTCGTCGTAGAGCGGTCATCTACAGGTCAGTCAAATAGTGATTCTTAGAGTAAAATTTTGTAGAAGTTTTTTTTGACAATCTTTCTATATGTTTTAGGGGGTGCTGAATCTGAATTTTTGAATTCCAAACAAAATATCGGCCCGGAAGTGGGCCAAAAATGGAAAGAACCACGAAAAAATGGGACTTTTTGGGGTTTTCGAATATAACTGGGAAGACTTATTTATGAAAATAAAGGGAATAAAATTTCCGATAAACTAGTTTCGAATGTCTCTTTTCGTCAGACCAACCGTATGGCATGTAGCGCATGTTGAAGCTAGCGTAAATCCAGACGCAACCACTAAAACGCAACTCGCCATCTCTCAGTATGCCACGATGTTCATTCAAACGTCAATTAAAAGGTGTTTAAATAATTTACATGATTTACATATTTATTATGCTTTAGTATGCATTTGGTAACAACAATAACAATTATCATAATATTACATTATTAATATAATAATTTTAAGGAAATTCAGACATGTTTCATCCTCTTAATGCTTCGTGCACCACTGCCTCTTTCTTTACTTGACTCAGTAGGAAAATGAGATAGTGAGCTGGGTGTAACAAAAATGTACTGTACAAATTGCAGGACACATTCCTCGCCTGTAGACGAAGAAATTATGTTATATGAACATGGGTCTGGAAACGCTTTGTTTCAATGTTACAACTCATTTCCTCCAACTCATTAATCTTGGGTAACACACACGAACAGAACGCCGCGACCACAAGCAATGCTTTTTCACAGGAGATGTCCAGTATGCCCTCCGTGGGCACTGATACATACATCAACCCACCGTCTTAGTGAATCTCGGATAAACTGATGTATCCCTGGAGTATTGTGTATGGTTTCACAGCCTTCCACAATACGGGCATGAATTAAAAAATGGTTCAAATGGCTCTGAGCACTATGGGACTTAACATTTGGGGTCATCAGTCCCCTAGACTTAGAACTACTTAAACCTAACTAACCTAAGGACATCACACATATCCATGCTCGAGGCAGGATTCGAACCGGCGACCTAGCAGCAGCGCGGTTCCGGACTGAAGTGCCTAGAACCGCTCGGCCACATCGGCCGGCACGGGCATGAAGATTCTAAAGATCTCACACTGGGGTTTGATACACAAGAACTCTCAAATACCTCCACTAATAAATGTCTAGTGGGTTAAGGTCCGGAGAGCGTGGAGGCCAGGCAATTGGCCCACCTCTACCTGGCCATCTGTCACCGAATCCGTTATTTAGAAGCCGACGAACATTAATACTAAAACAAGGAGGGGCTCCATCGTGCACGAGGTGCATGATTTCTCCCACAGCTAAAGGCATACCTGCTAATAGATCAGGTAGAACAGTCTCTACGAAATTGTGAGAGCCTTGTCCATTGAGCCTGGGTGGAAGAAAGTGAGGCCCTACCAAACAGTCCCCGCCGCGCGGGATTAGCCGAGCGGTCTAGGGCGCTGCAGTCATGGACTGTGCGGCTGGTCCCAGCGGAGGTTAGAGTCCTCCCTCGGGCATGGGTGTGTGTGTTTGTCCTTAGGATAATTTAGGTTAAGTTGTGTGTAAGCTTAGGGACTGATGACCTTAGCTGTTAAGTCCCATATGATTTCACACACATTTGAACAAACAGTCCCCAACAATGCCGGCTCAAACATTGACAGAAAATTTTTGTTGATGACTTACTTCAACGGCTGCTTGAGGATTGCGTCTGTCCATACATGCCAACTGTGGAATTTTATAATCTGCTCTCGTTGAAACGACACCTCATCTGTGAACGGCACAGTTGCACTAAAATTAGGGTTGACACTTTGTTGAATATACCATTCGCAGAAGAGTAGTGCAGGAAAATCATCTGCTGATAGTGCCTGTATTCTCTGTAAGTGGTATGTATGCAGATGGTCCTCGTGCAACACTCGCCAGACAGTCGTGGTCAACATTCAGTGTAGCAGTTACATGTCTTATACTGACACTAGGATCGTCGTCAACTGTATGAAGAATTGTGGTGTCCCCGTCCTTTTTGGTCTCACCCAGTTGCGAGTATCATGATTAATTGTCTCATGTTCCCTAAGCCTATGATAATGGATTGAAACCTTTTCCTGTCAGGGTACCTTCGTCCTGGTAATCTCTCCTGGTGCAAACACAGAGCGCGAGTGCTATTGCCGTCAACTAAGCCGTACATCAATGGGCGTCTGGCATCTCTGCATCTGTGTACACTTCCACTGCACGAGCCAGATGTCTGATCACCTCTACACAGTAACCCGTGTGTTTGTAACGGTGGTGCTGATCGCTGAACACTAACAGTTACAGGTAACATGGTAACATGGAAATGTAAAACAAAGCACTGGCGGTGCACAACGTAACCAGACGTCACCAAGAGTGCATGTTCCCCATGGTTCTGACGTTCTGTTTTTGTGTGTTTTCCATGATTAATGAGTAGGAGAAAATGACTTGTAACATGGAAACGAAGCGTTTCCAGACTGATGTTCATGTAACATAATTTCTTCAGGAATGTGTCCTGCAATTTGTGTCACACGTCTTTGTTACACCACGTATAGTTATGTTACAGCTAAGTAAGATAATAGATGGCTAATTTCATTTCATACCAGGTATTAGGTAAATAATTAGGGGTGATACCAATGTATGTCGTTTCTTACAATAATGACTCATGAGTTTCACAGTGGGATATTATAAGAGCAACCATATGAAATATGGCTTACCTTCGTGTGGTGTGGTATACTGGATTCCCCCCATTACAGGGGAACTCTTGTTTCCACCAAGAGTTTGGGTGCTGTAGTCGGTACTGTCGAAGAAAAATTAAAATGATGCAGATGGATCAAATTCCAATCCCTTTGCCGTCATTGCTGACACCTCAAAACGTACGGCTTCTGTGTAGGAGGCACTATATCCTAAGGCAGTTTCTGAGAGCTGTACCTCTTACAGATGAATGTGGCCAGGCCAACAGGCAGTGGTGACAAAAGAGTTCAAGTTCCTCGCTTCTTCTTCGTCGCTAGTCGGTTATCGAATTTTGCACAGTATCAGGGATGAGGACGTCGTTCTCTGTAAGAATCTGGTGTGGAGGGAATATTTCGTTGTGTTGTAAACCTGCGATCGAATGTGTCTGCTGTTGTTTCAACAACATGCCGACGATCTTCCTCTGGAGATGACCGTCTTGAGTGATACCAATTACATGTAAGAATTTTGTACCAAGCGTTTTTGAAACAAGCAACAGTTCATTTCTTCACAGATGAAGCAGTGACTACATTACTTTCACAGTTCAATAGTTGAACTTTCAGTCTTGACATCAGGATGGTAGTCACTGTGAATCTGGTCTGTTAACTACCGAAGGGAAAAATTGACTCTCCTCATCATTGTCACGGAGGTAGTTGAAAATTTTCTGCATAGCACCATCAATTTCTGTAGCATATGGACTTCACTGTTTTTTTTTCTTTTTTCCCTACCTGCTTACGATTACAGTGCAGAACCTTCGTGCATTCGATATGTTACTGGACAATTTGCCGTATCTGTGTCAGGAAATGGTCCAATACGACGTATTATTGAGAGTCCTAATTCATTGTTTTGTCTCTCAGCAAGGTTCGGAACAATCTCTCACAGCCCCAGCTTACCCATACAATATATCGATTGGCGGGGAGTTGTCTTGTTGAGCCAGAAACTCTGGCCTAATAGCCGACTCTCAAAAAAATAGTTGGTTTTGCAATCAAAATCCGGTTGAGCAGATCGAGTTTCTTTCTTGCTGCAACCAGCCTCAACCGTCCTAGCTTCCGCATCAATTAAATTTTCATCGACTTAGTTAAAGAAACTTCAACATGTAGAACACACGTCTCACTTGTACTCAATACATACAACAATTTTATACATTTAATTTACCAACCACAGGTACGTTCTAAGCAGCCATCTGAGGGCGAACTCGTAAACAACTGCCAGCGCAGGAGACCAGACACAAAGGACCGGCCTTCCCCCCTGTCAGGAGTTGGGACGTCATTGAATCTCACAAACATCTTACCCATCCACCACAGCAAGTATTAACTACTAACCACTCCAATAACATCGTGATACTACTGGAGGATGGAATTTGGCAATGGATGTGCCTATCTCCTCAGCAATAGAAGCGCACTAACGTCAAAACGCCCTACACTGCATATGGTTCATCTGACGAAAAAGTCACTGAGACCTATTTTGTGGGAAATTTTATGTTCTTTATTTTCATAAACTGTAAACTTTGCCGAAAATTACGTCGTTACGGAGTTGTAAGCGAAAAACCAAAAAAGTCCCATTTCTCGAGGTTTGTCCATTTTTGATCCAATTCCACTCCGATATTTTGATGGGACTTCGAAAATTCTGATTCAGAACCCTCGAAAATATAGAAAGCTTGTCTTAAGGAAACTTATACAAAACCTTCCGCTATTTGGTGTTTTTGAGCACCATTTGACTGACTACTACATATGATCGCAGAGTTACTTTGTTTGTCTTCGGGATTACTAGTGTTATGTTCAGCTTCACATCATTTCGTAGGAATACTCTCACATATTTAAACGAAGTTTGCCGATAATTTTGTAATTCTTGTGATAAGTTAATATTGTGTCCTTTCTCTTTGTCATGCACATTATTTATCATTTACTCACATTTAAAGAGAACTGCTATTTAATGCACGAAGTGAAAAAAATTGTGCAAATTAGTTAACACTTCCTTCCAATCATTCATCGATGATACTCTCATCAGAAAAATAATCTGAGGATGGCTTACACTATCAGTCATATTGTGACAACATTAAGGTTCTATTATGCCTCTAGTGAACACCTGATGTAAGTTTCGTTTGTCTTGAACATCCGCTGCCTAGAATATCATATGGGGAAACAAAGTGTAGGTGCCACGTATGATCGTGTGTTATCTGGCAGCAACTTCCAAAAGTCTCAAGCATCTTTCGGAAATCCTAATGTTCATTGTAAAGTTTTTGTTATTAATTGTTCTGCACGATTATTTAATGTTTTTGCAATTAGTTGGTGCTATGTTATAAATATAGAAGAAAATCCTGCAGAACTGAACACCATAACTCCTAGAATGACAATTTTATTTTATTTTAAGCTATGGCCGTTTCGTATAATCATCCTCTTTCAAGTGATAGGAACAAGTGCGTAATTATGAAAAAGCATATTCTTTGTGCCAATGAAATGAAATATGGACTTCGAAAACTTCGTTCGTCTTCCGATGGGGCCAGTAACGCATAAAAAGTGACAATCAAGCTTTCCTTAGATGCGAGATTAAAAATGTGTTGTCAATTTTAAATTCGGCCAAATGTGATTCGTTTTCTGTTCGCGAAGCGGGCAATAGTTCCTGCAATTTATTGCCAACGCTTTTCCAGCTATTGTGAAAACTTTATGAGGGGACGAGACAGGCCAAAGCGACCTCGACACTTTTAAGGGGAAGTAAGGGAAATTAAAGATGAATAAGAAGAGGGAGATTATATGTAGTTACTGATAAAGTCGTTGAATATTTTGAAGAAACCATCCGATTGACATGCGTTTAACCATCAATGAACTCCACGAACGAGTCCATGAATTAGCGAGAGCTGTCTACTAACAGACTGGATTATGTGAAATTGTGAGTAAATGATAGAAATGAAATTGGCTGATTGTGGTGCTGATATGAGTGTTATGAAGAACGAAGAACCGATTCACAGGACAGCGAAATACTTTTGTAGTCGCCGACGACTTTCACAATGCGGTGGAGGTTTAATAAAGGAAAAAAAACCCTGTGCACAGCTAAAAAGTGTATTATGCTGAGAACTATCTAAATGTGTGTTTCAAAAGGATATCAAGCATATACAAAAATATTACTTTTCATAAATATTTTGCTTACTTGCATCGTTACTTACGAATAATCCTGAAATGATCCTGCAAATGGTATACGTCTACATCGATTCGCAGTGGAGACAGTCCGTAACTCAGATTTTCTGTTTGAGAAACTGCACTGGGCATCTCCCCTAGCACAGGCGTGTCTTCCCTTTCGACGAACACAACAGCTCTGCCGGAATCAATAGCGATTTGCCTGCTGCGGTGCCCTGGGGATCTCCAGTCCGTGTAATACTTCCTTAAGTGGGGCCACACGTGCCCAAACGCCGCATAAATACTGCGAGTTTCGTGCTTTGTCTCTGTTTTAGTCGACTGCAGTATATCGTTGTACACTTTAGGCTCTCTCATTTACAAGGAGCCAATTCGTCGAGATAATTGAGGATCCCAGAAACTTTTTTATTCCCGTGAAAAACGTCTTCTGCCACGCTGGAGAATGGTTTCATGCAGTTTTCCCAATTGCAGCTCCAGATAAGACATGTCACTACTCAGCAGTAGTATGACCACTAAAACCCCCAAAACTAACTTACAGAGGCTACATATTTTGTAGCGAACTACTTTCACTCATCGTTACGATTTCACACATGGTCGGCGCTAGGGTTTTCGGGCCCCAGGTAAGCATTCTTAGGACTCTTCATATATTTTTATGTTCTACATATATTTTTATGTTCCAGAAGATTTTAATGCATAAAAATCACACAATGCCTTTTTAAGAAACTTTTTTAATGCTCGCAGTTGACATATATTGGAAATTTAACGCAGCTATACTTTCTTACTAGCGTTTTTAAATGTGAACTCTTTTATAATCCCGTTCTAAACTAATGAGGAGGTTAAGTGACTGTTGCAATCATAGACAATCCAAAAATCCGCTCTCACCCTGTTGTAGTTATCAAAAAATTCTTACCTCTTGTAAAAACGCTGAATGACCACTCTGCTTGAGCAACAGTAACATGCAAAGTGCAGAAAATTCGTAAGACTACCACTATATTTAGAAATGTGTTATTAAAATTCCACTTATGAAGAGCATTGAGAAGGCGTGGAGCGGGAAGTGTCTCGGACCCAAAATTAGCTTCACGAATCTTTTTTAACTGCAAATATTTTTCTTTCAAATCCTGCTGATTAACGTCTACGCTGTACAAAGAATCATGTTTACTGATTGCTCTGATAGTGATGAATCGTCTAGGCTTAAATAGTTCCGAAAAATATCAAATTTGGCCATCATGTTGTCTATGGCAGCTTACGTTACAATGTCCGCTCCCGATAACTGAGTGGTCAGCGAGACAGAATGTCAATCCTAAGGGCCCGGGTTCGATTCTCGGCTGGGTCGGAGATTTTCTCCGCTCAGGGACTGGGTGTTGTGTTGTCCTAATCATCATCACCATTTCATCCCTATCGACACGCAAGTTGCCGAAGTGGCGTCAAATCGAAAGACTTGCACCCAGCGAACGGTCTACCCGACGGGAGGCCCTAATCACACGACATTTACATTTACCTTATAAATAAGTTACTTACAACAGTATCTAAAATAACATTGAACACATTTAGTTTAAAACGTCCTCTTGGCCCATGTTCTTCTAGTGTTCCATCTACAAAGCATTTTCTTTTGCGTTTCAGTTTCTCTGTTCCAAGAATCGTTATACGTAAGGCAGGGGATATTGCAATACTTTCTGATACCTTGCAACTTCTTGCGAAAACAATATCCCAACTATTTCTCAATTTATTTTATGCTTCCACTAGACTCTTAATATTGGTATTTTCAGTATGCATTTCGGCTTTCCTTGTTTGAAGTATAACGTTGCTTATGTTTAGTGCAGCGCCACTATGAGTATGCAGATCAGGTTTTCTTTACATACATGCTATAACGGTGGGAGCGTTAGCCTCGAGACTGGACTTGGTGAGACGAAGTTAGTCAAGAATGCCTTTACGGAGACAAAGACGCTATCAACACATCATTCAGTTTGAACGAGGTCGTGTAATAGGGCTACGAGAAGGTGGATTTTGCTTCTACGATATTGCAAAAGACTTGGCAGGAATGGGGGAATGTAGCCACTGCACATGATTGCTGGTAGCGGTGGTCGCGGGAATGTACGGTCGTAAGAAGAGTGGGCTCCGGACAGTCATGTGGCACGCCATGTCTGCGTATGACTGACGCACCGTGCTACATCTGCAACAGCAGCTTCAGCAGCAGTTGGCACTACTGTGACACAACGAACTGTTACCAATCGTTAACTTCAAGGACAGCTCCCAACGAGATGAGCTGTAGCGTGCATTCCACTGACCCCAAACCACCGCCGTATGCGACTGCAGGGGTGCCAAGCGAGAACCCACTGGAGTTAAGGGTGGAGGTCTACATCTACATCTACATCCATACTCCGCAAGCCACCTGACGGTGTGTGGCGGAGGGTAATTTGAGTACCTCTATCGATTCTCCCTTCTATTCCAGTCTCGTATTGTTCGTGGGGAAGAAAGATTGTCGGTATGCCTCTGTGTGGGCTCTAATCTCTCTGATTTTATCCTCATGGTCTCTTCGCGAGATATACGTAGGAGGGAGCAATATACTGCTTGAGTCTTCAGTGAAGGTATGTTCTCGAAACTTCAAAATGGTTCAAATGGCTCTGAGCACTATGGGACTCAACTTCTGAGGTCATTAGTCCCCTAGAACTTAGAACTAGTTAAACCTAACTAACCTAAGAACATCACAAACATCCACGCCCGAGGCAGGATTCGAACCTGCGACCGTAGCGGTCTTGCGGTTCCAGACTGCAGCGCCTTTAACCGCACGGCCACTTCGGCCGGCTCGAAACTTCAACAAAAGCCCGTACCGAGCTACTGAGCGTCTCTCTTGCAGAGTCTTCCATTGGATTTTATCTATCATCTCCGTAACGCTTTCGCGATTACTAAATGATCCTGTAACGAAGCGCGCTGCTCTCCGTTGGATCTTCTCTATCTCTTCTATTAACCCTATCTGGTACGGATCCCACACCAGCGAGCAGTATTCAGGATTCTTCCAATGAATCTGAGTCTGGCATCTGCTTTACCGACGATTAATTTTGTATGGTCATTCGATTTTAAATCACTTCTAATGCCTACTCCCAGATAATTAATGGAATTAACTGCTTCCAGTTGCTGACCTGCTATATTGTAGCTAAATGATAAAGGATCTATCTTTCTATGTATTCGCAGCACAATACACTTGTCTAAATTGACATTCGGTTGTCATTCACTGGAACATTGCGTCAATTCGTTGCAGACCCTCCTGCATTTCAGTACAATTTTCCATAGTTACAACCTCTCGATATACTACAGAATCATCCGCAAAAAGCCTCAGTGAACTTCCGATGTTATCCACAAGGTCATTTATGTATATTGTGAATAGCAACGGTCCTACGACACTCCCTGCGGCACACCTGAAATCGCTCTAACTTCGGAAGAATGGCTCTGAGCACTACGGGACTTAACTTCTGAGGTCATCAGTCCCCTAGAACGTAGAACTACTTAAACCTAACTAACCTAAGGACATCACACACATCCATGCCCAAGGCAGGATTCGAACCTGCGGCCGAAGCGGTTGCGCGGTTCCAGACTGTAGCGCCTAGAACCGCTCGGCCACACCGGCCGGCACTTCGGAAGACTTCTCTCCATTGAGAATGACATGCTGCGTTCTGTTGTTCATTCTGGTGAAAGCTAGTCCTGCCTTGGAGTCAGTGATGACCGTTCGTTGGTTGGAAGGAGGGCAGTCGAGGGCCTGCAACCAACTTGTCTGCATGCTAGACGCAATGGACCTACACCTTGAATTATGGTCTGGGATGCGATTTCGTACGGCAGCAGGAGTACTCTTGTTATCCACGCACCCTGACTGCAAATTTGCACATCAATCTGTTAATTCGACCTGTTGTGCTCCCATTCATGAAAATCATTCCACGGGGTGTTTTCCAACAGATAACACTCGACCACATACCACTGTTGTAACCCAACATGCTTTACAGAGTGTCGACATGTTGGCTTGGATTGCTCGATCGACCCACTGACTTAATTGGTGATGAACTCACAGAACAGCTAAAGACTGCGAACAAAGATTTTCTTTGGTTTTCCTTGGCAATTGATGAGAGTAGAGATAACGAAGACATTGCACAATTACTCATTTGTATCCGTCGAATGAATGAAAATTTCATCATCACAGAGGAACTACTTGGGCTAGAATCAGTTACAGATAGAAGCACTGGTCAAGAATTGCTTGGGTGTGCTGTGAATTCTGTGCAGAAAAGTGGCTTGTCCTGGAATAACATGGTAATTCTGAGGTCAACGTAATTTATAATTTTGTTACCTTCATTCTCTACTGCGAATTTTATATTTTTGTGGCTAGAATTGTATCTTTTGTGCCATCATATACTACTTAGCAATATACCATCAGCATGACCCCAGTAATATACACTCCTGGAAATGGAAAAAAGAACACATTGACACCGGTGTGTCAGACCCACCATACTTGCTCCGGACACTGCGAGAGGGCTGTACAAGCAATGATCACACGCACGGCACAGCGGACACACCAGGAACCGCGGTGTTGGCCGTCGAATGGCGCTAGCTGCGCAGCATTTGTGCACCGCCGCCGTCAGTGTCAGCCAGTTTGCCGTGGCATACGGAGCTCCATCGCAGTCTTTAACACTGGTAGCATGCCGCGACAGCGTGGACGTGAACCGTATGTGCAGTTGACGGACTTTGAGCGAGGGCGTATAGTGGGCGTGCGGGAGGCCGGGTGGACGTACCGCCGAATTGCTCAACACGTGGGGCGTGAGGTCTCCACAGTACATCGATGTTGTCGCCAGTGGTCGGCGGAAGGTGCACGTGCCCGTCGACCTGGGACCGGACCACAGCGACGCACGGATGCACGCCAAGACCGTAGGATCCTACGCAGTGCCGTAGGGGACCGCACCGCCACTTCCCAGCAAATTAGGGACACTGTTGCTCCTGGGGTTTCGGCGAGGACCATTCGCAACCGTCTCCATGAAGCTGGGCTACGGTCCCGCACACCGTTAGGCCGTCTTCCGCTCACGCCCCAACATCGTGCAGCCCGCCTCCAGTGGTGTCGTGACAGGCGTGAATGGAGGGACGAATGGAGACGTGTCGTCTTCAGCGATGAGAGTCGCTTCTGCCTTGGTGCCAATGATGGTCGTATGCGTGTTTGGCGCCGTGCAGGTGAGCGCCACAATCAGGACTGCATACGACCGAGGCACACAGGGCCAACACCCGGCATCATGGTGTGGGGAGCGATCTCCTACACTGGCCGTACACCACTGGTGATCGTCGAGGGGACACTGAATAGTGCACGGTACATCCAAACCGTCATCGAACCCATCGTTCTACCATTCCTAGACCGGCAAGGGAACTTGCTGTTCCAACAGGACAATGCACGTCCGCATGTATCCCGTGCCACCCAACGTGCTCTAGAAGGTGTAAGTCAACTACCCTGGCCAGCAAGATCTCCGGATCTGTCCCCCATTGAGCATGTTTGTGACTGGATGAAGCGTCGTCTCACGCGGTCTGCACGTCCAGCACGAACGCTGGTCCAACTGAGGCGCCAGGTGGAAATGGCATGGCAAGCCGTTCCACAGGACTACATCCAGCATCTCTACGATCGTCTCCATGGGAGAATAGCAGCCTGCATTGCTGCGAAAGGTGGATATACACTGTACTAGTGCCGACATTGTGCATGCTCTGTTGCCTGTGTCTATGTGCCTGTGGTTCTGTCAGTGTGATCATGTGATGTATCTGACCCCAGGAATGTGTCAATAAAGTTTCCCCTTCCTGGGACAATGAATTCATGGTGTTCTTATTTCAATTCCAGGAGTGTACTTGTTTACTTTTGATTCTATTGTTATCTTTATAAAATTATTTTCTAAGTGTTTAAGAATAAATCTGCCAGGAAGCTTGATCTACTGCTGCCCATGGCAAGACCCTCTTTCTTCTGGTAAACCCTCCCATTAAAAGTAAAGTAATTATGTGATAACTCCAGTTGTGCCATTTCAAAATACTGAATTATATTTTCCGAAACTGTTTCACTGAAGACGAATGAAGAATGGTTCGTCCTTTCGATCATCGCATGAGCGGTGAAATTACAAAGCGCTGAAGCGACAAACAATAGTGTCCGTTGATTTTTCTGTGATAGTGACAGACAATGTCGTGGCGGCTGCAGATGTTGCTGATGGTCATTCAACCGCCAAGGGCAAAACCGATTAAAATGTCCCGACAACCCCTCTCCTTCGACATTCACAGTGTACGTGTTACGACCAAGCACTGAAGCCCCAGCTGCCGGTGTCTATCACGGACATCAGTCGACATTCACGTCAGGACTGTAGCATGTAAGCTGGGCTTGTAAGCCAGTCCACACTGTAGGATGGGGCAGATTCACAAAAGATCAAGGTTGATGCATTTGCAGAAATTCTGCCGCTCTTTTCCCAATGACTAGTGTGGGTCTGCAATTAGTAGAAAAAGTCTACGGAGGCTTTTCACGGAGATCGCACTAACGTTGTGTTTTATTTGAATCTTGAACGTGCCGACTAATCAAAAATAATGACCGAAACGAGACTCAATTCAGTGGTCTCTTGGGCTTTATCTATTCTACACGTCATGGAGATGCTCGTAGAACATGCACTTTTGTTTAAAAATTTGATTCCACCTGGAATCTAACCTAGCTCCCCCTCTCTCTCCAAACATACACACCCACAGCCAGCGAGCGAGAACTCTACTGCAGAGTCACACTGGTCGTCGAAGAATGTGTACCGTTTTCAAGCGTGTTTAACATGGTTGGAAAACTACAAAGCCTATTTTCTCGAGAAGTTTTTAGAGTACAATAAATACAAAAAATTACAAACATCCGGTTTCCTTGTGGTCATCTTGTAAGTCGATATCCATCCACTACACACGTAATGCCTGACATGACCCTTTATACAGATGATACCCAGTGACCCCTTTCTAAGAGTTTGTCTTTCATGACCCAGAGGCCATACAGAATGATTACGCGTTGGTCGTCGTTTTCGTTAGTTAGTCATTAATTGTGGCCTGTCATCTGCTCTATTAATAGAAAGTGAACCACAATCTTCATTAAAACATTGTCTTTGAGATTTTAGGGTGTTTTATGTTTGTCTGTTGCAAGAAGAATAATCACTGATAATCACTATCTGACCAAAGCTATCAAGACAGTCCAATGTAATGTGGAATTCGCCGCAATGTGCCACGAGAGACAGACCCGCCAGTGTAAAAGAAGAAAGGGGATATTGTGCTGTCAGTAGTGTAGCGTTAACAGTAGAAAGGGTCGGTCAGGAGACCTCAGTGATTTCTAACGTGCAATAATCATTAGATGTCACCTCAGAAAGAAATCCACACTGGAAATATCAACCTTTCTAAAGCTTCCCAAGTCGGCTGTTGATGATGTGATTGTGAAGTGGAAATGCGAACGATCAGCCACGGATAAATCAAGACCAGGCTGACCTCATGCTTTGGCCGACAGGAATAATCGAGCATTGCGTTATAAAAAATCACATGAAATCAGCGGAAGGAATCACTCGTCAGTTTCAAAGTGCTACCACCAGTCCATCCAGCACAATGACGGTGCGCAGGGAGGTGTTAAGCGACGGCACTGGACAGTGGATGACTGGAAAGGAGTGATTTGAAGTGATGAATCACTGTGGCACTCGGATAGAAGGATATGGGTTTGGCGAATACCTGGAGAACGTTACGTCATGCGTAGGGCCAACAGTGATGTACGGAGGATGTGGGGTTACGGTCTGGGAATGGTCCGCTTATTGCGCTGAACAAAATGCTAAATTCAGGAAGATATGGACACATTTTGGAGCACTGTGTACTGCGTACAGTAGAGGAACAGTTCGGAGACACTGATTTCTGGTACCAGCATGACAATGCACCCCATCATAAAGCAGCATCTGTGGGGCAATTTTTTGTGGACAATAAAATTCTTGAAATGGGCTGGCCTGGCCATAGTCCCGACCTGAACCCAATGGAACAGCTTTGGGATGCGGTAGGACATCAACTTCGCTCTGCAGTCCAGGGTCCATCACTACCTTCCCTAGTTTCGGCTCTAGCGGAATTATGGGCTGCCATTCCGCCACAGACATGCAAACACCTCAATTAAAGTGTCCTCAGCAGAGTTCAAGCCGTTATAAAGGCGAAGGGTGGATCAGGTTAATAAAAATGGTTCAAATGGGTCTGAGCACTATGCGACTTAACTTCTGAGGTCATCAGTCGCCTAGAACTTAGAACTAATTAAACCTAACTAACCTAAGGACATCACACACATCCATGCCCGAGGCAGGATTCGAACCTGCGACCGTAGCCGACGCTCGGTTCCAGACTGTAGCGCCCAGAACCGCACGGCCACTCTGGACGGCGATTTGGTTAATACCGAGCTGGTACCCACATCCCGTCTCAGTTACACGACTGCAAACATTTAGAAAAACGTTCGCACACTTTCACACGGGATAACATTATAACATTAGGCGCAGACGGTTGGGGTACACAAAATATCCGTCCTGGGTGAGGGATTGGCGTAGGAGTGGGGGGCAGTGTAACTGTTTAGGGTTTTTATGTGTTCTTGTTGCTCTTAACTAAACCGAACTTTTTTCCTATTCTTAAAGTTACGTGTGTTGAATGTGAACCTGAACAATGTAAGTGGTGTGATTACATAAACGCTATCTGATAAAAAGAGCTCTCAGGTCCAACTGAAACTGTGTACGCTGTGGCCGAGCTGTTCTAGGCGCTTCAGTCCGGAACCGCGCTGCTGCAACGGTCGCAGGTTCAAATCCTCCCTCGGGCGTGGATGTGTGTGATGTCCTTAGGTTAGTTCTAAGTCTAGGGAACTGATGACCTCAGATGTTAAGTCTGATAGTGCTTAGAGAATTATTTGAACCATTTTTGAAACTGTATAACTGTACCGCAATTAAATTTTACCAAAAATAATTACAAAACGTAAAACTGTATCCTAAAGAAGCTGTTCTGTGAGAGTCTGTACTGTGCAGTGTAGTGAGCAGTGCTACAATGCGTGGCGTCACAGTGCGATACTTGCAGTTCCGATTCACAAAACTAGCAGAATAAAACCTCTACACAAAATCATAAACCGAGTTTTGAAAGAATAAATGACCACAATACTTCTATAAAATTCCCTGTAAATTTACGAGCCAAAATTGACTACATACAATTCCAAACATTAAATGATATACACGCTAATGTGACACTGCACTAGAAGAATAAGACTGTCTGACAAAGTAAATGAGACCTGAACTAAATTTTACCTAAACTGAACCCGATAACAATTTTGAAATGCGAAGCTTAACTATAAATGATCTCGTAGTGTCCTAACTGTGATACTGAGCTAGCCTTAACAAATTTTCATGTTACTTGTGGCAGCGGAAATTCGATACCTCTTGTAAATGATGAAAATAAGGATGCAGCGCATCAGGAAACCAGCTAAGGAAAAAATTGTCAAATGCAAAGCGAGGGAAGAACGGCTACTCTTAGCACATTGGTTTAACTTTTGTGCAACTGTGTTCCGCTCAGTGCAATGCGGCGACAGACAATTAGAAAATACAACTTTCTTGAGAAGACAGCGACAGAAACTCAACTTCTTAAATGATCGAAAGAGACTAACATTCAAAAACTGTATTTCGAAACTCTGATTCCTTAACAATTACAACCATCCTTATAAAAATTACTTCCTATTAGAAAAATATTGCTCCACCAAGAGACTAGTTACTGAAATAGTAAAGGAGTAGTGCATCTATAGCTCTGAGTGCAAGTCCTGTTTGGTTTGTTTGGTTTGTGGGGCGCTCAACTGCGCGGTCATCAGTACCCGTACCAAGTCCCAATTATTACACAGTCCAATCTAGCCACTGTCACGAATGATGATGAAATGATGACCACAAACACAAACACCCAGTTTCCGGTAAGTCATGTGAACAAATATTTTTACTTGGACTCGTCTCGACAGTCAAAGCGACTAATCTGAACTAAAAGTATTTGTCTTTCTCAGAGTCATGATAAATTAACCGCGATCAAACACTTCACACTTCTCAAATCGATCTTTACAAAATCATATTTACAAAATTCAACATCCCCTGTATTTGTATCAATGCGCTCAGACCGCAGACTAGCGTATGCAACACCCGACTCCCTCACTTACTTCTCACCGAATGCTATTGGCAACGACAATGCTACTGACAACCAAAGACTAAACTGCCTGTAGTCAGAAACTCTGTTGCGTAATATGTTGACTACTCAAGACTTTCTGTTTGAAAAATATCCAGTGGACAGCTATCGAGTATGACGTATCGAATGAAACGAGAGCTCACATCACTTTCTTTGAATACCAAAAATAAGCTAGAAACCTTACAGCAGAAAGAGCATCTGACTACCTTCTATCACTCACATTGGCACAACCGGAAGTTAACAAATTAACCTGCCAGTCCAGTGAAGATACGGGATAAAGGCCAGGAAAAATAAGAAAAAGATATGTATTTTTACGCACTTATGTGGTTTACTTTCAGTCGCATTCCTTATTAATGGGAACTGCAGTGCATCATAGCCTGAACTGGCGATTCCGGGATTTGATTTTCTTGAGTTAAGATGTTCGTCTTTCGTTAGTTCCGATAGGTATTTTCTGAAAAAGAGATCGCTTAAATAACATATCTATGACGGACTTGTTTTTGCTGTCGAGCACTGAAATGTGCTTCTCAATTGCAGGCGCTGTCACATGTATGTACCCTATGGGCCAAGCATAGAGAACAGCAACTCCAAATAATACTTTTGTTGTAAATAGTCTTCACGGTTGTGCCGCCGGATGACGTTGTGCAAATCCCACAATATTTCTTCGGAGCAACTGTCCGACATCATCAGGTGGTTGAACCTAGCTGGTGGCTAGGTACGACTGACAAGATCCGCATGTCGACGCCGCTATATATATATATATATATATACTTTTGTTTATAAAACTTCTTACGTGTGTTACTTTCCAAAGCAGTCTATTGCTGTTTTCTATTTTGTATACTGACAAGTAGGTAATGCATGGTGTTGTTAATTCAGTTGTAATACCAAATTGCCGATAGGAGGATGGTCACTCAGGAATAGGAAGGTTATCAGTCTGACGGAGTTTTCGCAGACGATTCTGCTGTTGATTTAACGGCACTTAAATCTCTTCACTTAATTCGGGATAAGACAAGATGAATACAATGACAAAATTTGTAAATGGACTCATTTCGTCGTAAGACAGAATAAGAATGGACGAGCAAATATAGCTGGTCAGCACGATGAATGGAGGGGTTTCTCACTCTACTTCGCATACGACACAGCCCTACGACGAGTGGCTTCTTGTACCAGCGAGAATACACTCTAAAGTGGAGTAGCATAAGGGCTGTTGTACCTTTGAAAACTTCTTAGGCTCTCACCTCTATCCAACTCTGTAATAAAAGTTTACACTATTTCCTTATTTCATTTTAAAATGACAGCACTCATTTTGTGCATTCTGCAGACTCTTTCTGAAATTACAAAAATTACTTCGGAAAGGTAAGGTATTTCCAAATGCGAAAAAACATTCCAAGCTGCAACATGGTGATATACCTAGGAACAACTATTCTACTGAAATCTGAAAGTGCTGCAATTGAGAAAAATCTTGTAAGAAGTATATTTAATAATGCATCTATTTAATTATTACTCTATTAGCCTACAAACCAATGTAGACGTTGTGTTACTAGGGCCTCCCGTCGGGTAGACCGTTCGCCGGTTGCAAGTCTTTCGATTTGACGCCACTTCGCCGACTTGCGCGTCGATGGGGATGTAATGGTGATGATTAGAACAACACAAAACCCAGTCCCTGAGCGGAGGAAATCTCCGACCCAGTCAGGAGTCGAACCCGGGACCTTAGGACTGACATTCTGTCGCACTGACCACTCAGCTACCGGGGGCGGACTACATACCAATAATCAGATAACTCGAAGCATTTATATTTTTATACATACTAGTTTACAATTTTTTCAGACAACTTTCAAAGAATAAAGTGGGCCTCGAAGGTGAGGAGTTCTAGAGCATTACAAGCTATTCTTCACACTGGAAACTGCCTGAAGTCTAGCTGACGCGGATGGGCTTCCCGTCTCACCCGCTAAGGGAAACGTTCCCGCCAGGTAACGGCGTCAACTCAAGGACTGCTGACAACAACAAATCCGTCACGGTTCTTAAGTCTACAGGTAGACCCACAGGTCATAGAAGTAATTAGAAGGCCCTTTCCCGTGGCGAAGAACCGGAGGCCGTGTACCCGATCCCCCACACCATGGGAAAGTACCGCTCCTAGCACAGCACCAGTCACGCTACTGTTTTCCCTGTCTGCTTATTTACTCACTGCTTTATCTCGCCTTCTATCGGGTTTGCATTAGATTTATTCGTTATCAAGTAATTACCTATGGCAGAATTCGGAGGTAAACTTTCCTTACGTACAGGACGCCATTTTGTCATTGTTTGAGTATTAAAAACATTACAGTATTTGTGAATATATCACTTTAGTTATGATTATTACATTTTTACCAATTTCTCAAATGTCTCCTTCCCCCCGTGAAAAAAATCCGGCGTCCTCCTCTGCCGCTAACGTATACGACGGAATTTGCTAAGTGACTCTCCCTTATGGATTAATGAGTTTCACCTAACTTAACGTATACAGGGTGTTACAAAAAGGTACGACCAAACTTTCAGGAAACATTCCTCGCACACAAGTAAAGAAAAGATGTTATGTGGACATGTGTCCGGAAACGCTTAATTTCCATGTTAGAGCTCATTTTAGTTTCGTCAGTATGTACTGTACTTCCTCGATTCACCGCCAGTTGGCCCAATTGAAGGAAGGTAATGTTGACTTCGGTGCTTGTGTTGACATGCGACTCATTGCTCTACAGTACTAGCATCAAGCACAGCAGTACGTAGCATCAACAGGTTAGTGTTCATCACGAACGTGGTATTGCAGTCAGTGCAATGTTTACAAATGCGGAGTTGGCAGATGCCCATTTGATATATGGATTAGCACGAGGCAATAGCCGTGGCGCGGTACGTTTGTATCGAGACAGATTTCCAGATCGAAGGTGTCCCGACAGGAAGAAGTTCGAAGCAATTGATCGGCGTCTTAGGGAGCACGGAACATTCCAGCCTATGACTGGAGACTGGGGAAGACCTAGAACGATGAGGACACCTACAATGGACGAGGCAATTCTTCGTGCAGTTGACGATAACCCTAATGTCAGCGTCAGAGAAGTTGCTGCTGTACAAGGTAACGTTGACCACGTCACTGTATGGGGAGTGCTACGGGAGAACCAGTTGTTTCCGTACCATGTACAGCGTGTGCAGGCACTATCAGCAGCTGATTGGCCTCCACGGGTACACTTCTGCGAATGGTTCATCCAAATGTGTCAATCCCTATTTCAGTGCAAATGTTCTCTTTACGGATGAGGCTTCACTCCAACGTGATCAAATTGTAAATTTTCACAATCAACATGTGTGGGCTGACGAGAATCCGCACGCAATTGTGCAATCACGTCATCAACACAGATTTTCTGTGAACGTTTGGGTAGGCATTGTTGGTGATGTCTTGATTGGGCCCCATGTTCTTCCACCTACGCTCAATGGAGCACGTTATCATGATTTCATATGGGATACTCTACCTGCGCTGCTAGAACATGTGCCTTTACAAGTGCGACACAACATGTGGTTCATGCGCGATGGAGCTCCTGCACATTTCAGTCGAAGTGTTCGTACGCTTCTCAACAACAGATTCGGTGACCGATGAATTGGTAGAGGCGGACCAATTCCATGACCTCCACGCTCTCCTGACCTCACCCTCTTGACTTTCATTTATGGGGGCATTTGAAAGCTCTTGTCTACGCAACCCCGGTACCAAATGTAGAGACTCTTCGTGCTCGTATTGTGGACGGCTGTGATACAATACGCCATTCTCCGGGGCTGCATCAGCGCATCAGGGATTCCATGCGACGGAGGGTGGATGCATGTATCCTCGCTATCGGAGGACATTTTGAACATTTCCTGTAACAAAGTGTTTGAAGTCACGCTGGTACGTTCTGTTGCTGTGTGTTTCCATTCCATGATTAATGTGATTTGAAGAGAAGTAATAAAATGAGCTGTAACATGGAAAGTAAGCGTTTCTGGACACATGTCCACATAACATAGTTTCTTTCTTTGTGTGTGCGGAATGTTTCCTGAAAGTTCGGCTGTACCTTTTTGTAACACCATGTATATTGCGAATAGGAGTGACCCTAAGGTCTATCTAACTGCAGCAAATTTTTTATTTCTATACACAGATACAGCATCACTGTGCTCATTAGAAGCGAAAGAAATTTAAATGTATTTGAAGACAGAAGCAATTACAAAATATAAAATAAGTTTTACGAAAACGTTTCACCTGCACGTGGAAATATAAGCAATTGCAGACCGAATACATTTTCTTCATAACTTATCAGCGGTTTGCTCGCTAAAGCAATGAATCAACAAAATCCATTGTTTTACCCTTACATTAATTCTTACATTGGCAGGCCGATTGCTTGAAGAAAATGTATGAATTGAGACGTTATCCATTTGTCAGGACGACTGGACTTCTTTTATGTAAGAAGGTCAATTCGGAAAACGAGAGAGCAGAAGAATCGCCGTCTATACTTAGAGTTCCATCTCCCCACTCGTAATGATTATGGTGTTTATTGTTCTGATGCTGCAGTTGAGAAACCAGGAACAGTCGGGCCTAGCTTTGTTTCTACTAGTAGTAACGGAAACGTACCGCAGTAACAGTTTGATCTTCCAGATTCATCAGATACAGGATGTCACATGCATCAGTGTCACATACCCGAACGAACAAAAACATGGAAATATGTTATGGGAAAACCGTTGGCATTCAGACAGCTTCCAGTCGTCTCGAACTGGATAAGTAAAAGTCCTGTATGTAATTCTTCATGCTTTCCCGGCGATCTGTTGACATCTTGGATATTCGGGAATCCAGCTGGATGTTCGCGTCGTTCTCGCACGATATTTCAACAGCGTGCCTCGCTGTCTTCTTCAGGTGCTACCTGAGACTGGTCCTTGGGTCGATCGAGTCCAGTATTTATGCCTGGGAGGAGCTGGGCGTTCCCTAATCGGTTCGCGCCGGTCGAGTGTTCCATCTGTGGTCAGCGCCCGCCAGACTCGGCTTCAACGGACCCCTCAAGTCGCAAATGTTCCGACTGCCGTCGGCGCCCGTTCTGGCCGCCCTCAACGGATGTGGTTATCATCTGAGGTGTGTCAGACCCGGCCTGAGATGTTGGGCACTCTATCTCCTGACTGTTACTATGATTTCCACTTCTGCTTCGTGCTGGGCGCTCCCTAATCGGTCCGCGCCGCGTCGTGTGTTCCGTCTGAGGCCCGCGCCCGCCAGACGCACGCGGCACGCACGCACGCACGCGACTCGAGTTCGAGATGGCGAGCGAGCAAGACGTTTGTGACGCGCGCGCGGTCGCGGCAGCTGCCGCCGCCGCGCCGGAGCTGTCTGATCGCCGTCCTGCGGCGCCTGCGCCGTCGGCGGCCCCATCGGACGCTCCACTTATGACGACCCGGCAACCCCAGGAGGACCACGAGTATATGACGACTACGCGCGACCAGGACGATGAGATGGACTACTCTACCGACCCTCCCCGTGAGGACTGCGCTGCCGGCGCCCCGCAGAGGGTGCTTCAGCGCAAGCGATCGGCTGTCACGTCCGCCAGTGACGACCCACACACTTCTGGTACGAGTGACGCTGGATTCAAGAAACCGCCACCTAAGAAGAGGGCGGCTCCACGACGGCGCCCGGCCGTTGTCCCTGTGCCTACTGCCAATCAGTACGACGCCCTACAGGATGTCGCTGACTCTGAAGATCCCGACGAGCCTCCATCGGCGGCCGCCGACGATGCTACACATCGCTCCGGCCCTAAGCTGCCGCCGATTGTTATCGACTACCCTGACGATTATCTGACGCTTCGGGACTGGCTCCAGGCCAACCTCAAGAACGCTTTTACCGCCAAACACTGCGGCGAAGACCGTCTGAAGCTGACAGTCGCCACTACTGAAGATTACGTGGCTGTCATGGACATGGTTGGTGCACGTGGGATCCCAAACTACACCTTCCCCACTGTACGACCCAAAGTTCTCAAGGTTGCCATGCGAGGCATACCGCAGAAGATGAAGGCGGACGCCTTTAAGGACGGCCTCATCACTATGGGTTTCGCGCCCACTGCAGCCACCCGGATGAAGATGCCTGGTACCCAGCGCCCCATCCCTTTGATGGAGATCGTGTTGCCTGATACGCCTGATAACAGGCAAATCTACCAAGTCACCAGGTTTTATGACCTCTCGGTGACAGTCGAGAAGTTACGCGCACGGAAGGGCCTCGTCCAATGCTACAATTGTCAGGAGCCGGGCCACACTTCCCGCCTCTGTCGCATGAGGCCCCGATGTGTCAAATGTGGCGAGGGTCACCTCAGCCAGCAGTGTACCCGGTCCCGGGACGAACCAGCCACCTGTGCCCTGTGCAAGCGGGCTCATCCTGCGAGCTACCGCGGTTGCGCTGTCCACAAGGCAGCCAGCCGCCGCCAGCGTGGACTACCTCCCTTGCGGCAGACGTCCCGCTCCGATGGCCAACAGCAGCGGCGCCGAGCTGCGCCACCACCTGCTCCACCTGCTACTCCTCCGCGACAGCCCGCCCAGCGGCGCCTGCTTGCTGCTCGGGCGGACCTTGGCTACGCCGACGTCCTCCAGGGCCGGACGACGCCTCCTTCTGCCCCTGCTGTCCAGCCTCTGCGACGCTCTGAAGACGGGCCTGCTCCACCTGCTGCAGCTGCTGATTTCATCGCGGTCTTGCACGAAGTCCAGGCCACCCTCGTGGCTGTCTCTGCCGCTCTGGCCCAGCTGCCGACCGCCATCACTGCTGCAGTCCATGCAGCCCTCCGAAGTTTCCCCACTGCCACGGCGATCGCATCCGCTGGCCATGGCTCACAACCTTAGGCGCCACCAGACCTTCACGGCTGTAACGTGGAACGCGAATGGCCTCTTCCCTGCGCTTCTCGAATTCCGGCAGTTCCTCCAGGATTACAGCGTGGATGTGTGTCTCCTCACCGAGACACACCTCAAACCTGGACTTCGAGCGAACGCCCCGAATTACGTCTGCTATCGCGACGACCGGCTGACGGCTGGCGGTGGGACAGCCATCTATGTCAAGCGGACACTCCGGCACTATCGTGTCCCTCTGCCGAGGTTGGACTCCTGTGAAGCCACGGCCGTCGCAGTGGAGACGTCCCTCGGAACGGTCATCTTTCTCTCCGTGTACCGGCCGCCACGAGGCCACCTCACCGTCCATGATGCTGACACTCTCCTTCGTGCTGGGGTCAAGCTCTTCCTCGCTGGAGACCTGAATGCCAAGCACCAGCTCTGGAATTCTCGGACGCTGAACGTCAGTGGGAGGCGGCTCTATCATGCTGCTGAGAGGGCACGAGCTTCTGTGTATGGACCTGCCGAGCCGACGCACTACCCTTCGAACGGCTCTGCTCCCGACGTTTTGGACATTTGTCTCGTCAAGGGTGTCGACTGGTTTGTCACCCCCGACGTTCTCCACGCCTTGAGCTCCGACCACTTGCCGGTGCTCTTTCGACTACATGTCACTCCGCTTCCACCAGCGGCGAAGCTCGACACCCGGAAGACCGACTGGCCGCGCTTCCGGCAGCTTGTTCTGCAACGCCTCCCGGATGAGCCACCTCCACTGGACATGGATGTCAATGCTGCTCTTCACACCCTGACTGCGGCTCTCACCACGGCTGTTGCTGACTCCACTACGCCTCCACGGGTTTCTTCAGTGGCAGCTCCAGCACTCCCTGCAGACTTACGGGACCTTATCCGAGAACGAAACCGTCTCAACAGAGTTTGGCATGAAACACGCCAGCCCGTGCTGAAGCGGCGCATCAATCAACTCCGCCGCGTCATCAAGGCTGCCCTTGCTGCTCACCGTATCCGCCGGTGGGAGGAGAAGCTTGCCTCAGTTGATCCTGGGGCCGACACGTGGGAGTTGGTCCGTTCCCTCACACGGCACCGCCCACACATGCCGCCGCTCACAACTACCGATGGACCTGCTTACACGCCCGCCGCTAAAGCCGAGGCCCTGGCGACGACTTTTGAGGCCAACTTTCGGCCCCTTGCGGCGCCGGTCGACAACGAGAACGTCCGCACAGTTGAGACCAGACTTGCTGCCTTCCTCCACGGCGATCACGGTGACGCCACCATTGCCCCAACATCGGAAAGGGAGGTCACTGACCATCTTCGCCGACTTCCCCAGACGAAGGCCCCGGGGCACGACAACGTTGACGGGAGAGTCCTCCGCATGCTGCCCAGGATTGCCATCCTGTACGTGGTCGCTCTCTTCAACGCCGTCTTTCACCAACTGCAGTACCCAGAAGCTTGGAAGAAGGCTGTCGTTGTGGCGGTCCCGAAGCCGGGCAAAAACAGGACAGTACCGGAGCATTATCGCCCCATTAGTCTCCTCCCGACGCTGAGCAAAGTTTTCGAGAGAATCCTCCTCTCTAGGTTCGGCCGGCTGCTTCACCAGGACAACATCATTCCTCGGGAACAGTTTGGCTTCCGCCAGCACCACTCCACCACTCAACAGTTGCTCCGCGTCGTCGAGGAGGCGACACTGGCGTTCAACAATCGGGAGTTTTGCGGCCTTGTCTTGCTTGATGTGTCCAAGGCCTTTGACACCGTCTGGCACCACGGCCTGCTCTTCAAGTTGTTCCATCTCGGCATCCCTTCGTGCTTCGTCCGCCTACTTGGCAACTACCTTGAGGGCCGTACATTTGCCGTCCGAGTTGGCAGCACGACTTCCTCTGTTCGCCCGGTTCTTGCTGGAGTGCCACAAGGGAGTGTTCTGGGCCCAATATTGTATGCTGTCTACACCTCTGACCTGCCGATTTCCCCGAGGGTTGGTCGTGCCATCTATGCTGATGACACGGCCCTCTTCTCGCGCCATCGCAACATCGACGCCGTCCTCCGACGTCTGCAAGCTGCTCTGCAGGACCTCGAGCGCTGGGCCGCCGACTGGCGGATCGGCTTCAACGCCACCAAATCTCAGGCGATGCTCCTCACTCGCCGTCTCCCACCTGACGTGCCGCCACTGGTGCTTCGTAATCAGGCCATCACCTGGACCACGACTGCTACCTACCTCGGGGTCATTCTCGATCGCACCCTGACATGGAAGGCTCACGTCACCGCTGTACACCGGAAGACATCTCAGAGGGCTGGGGCATTGTACCCCATGCTCAACGAAACTTCCTCGCTCCCTGTCGCCAACGGACTGCATATCTATCGCACGTGCATTCGTCCGGTCATGGACTATGCCTGTGAAGTCTGGGGCAATGCTGCCCCCTCCCACATTCAGAGGCTCCAGCAACTACAAACCAAGCTCTTGCGCCGAGTTTACCATGTGCCGCGTGATTTCCCTCATCGCCCCCTCCATCAGGCGGCTGAGGAACCCCTCGTCCGGGAGAGATTTAAAGACGCAGCGCGCCGGTTTTATACTGCCACCCGCACTTCAGACAATCCCCTCGTCCGGAGGTTAGGACGACATAATGACCATCACGACCACTACAGGCGGCCCGTTGCCCTGATCGAATAATCAGGTCAGCCCAGAAGATTCACCACCACTTCTTCCTCTCAGCGATTTCCAGTTATCATACGCGCTGACCACCGCCAACCACACCCTGCAGCCTTGGTAGGAAATGCCTCTCGGTAAACCCTACATTCACGATAGCCTGGGATGTTCCACACCCAGTCCAGACGAAAGGAGGCCGCGCGCCCGCCAGACGCATTCCGAGCCGTGATCCCGTACCGAGCGGACCGCAGTGTGGAAGCGGAGGGTGTGGCGGATCGCCGTTCGGCAAAGCCTGCTCTGTCGGCAGCCCCATCCGGCCCCCCAACGGCAACAACCCAGCAGACGACCCTGGACGACGAGATGGAATGCAGCACGGACCAGCGCGGTCGTTATGCGACCTCAGCTTCGGCTGAGGCAGCGAGTGGCGCGGCGGACGGCCGCACGGCGGGGCTTGCCCCGACGGCGGTCACAATCCGCCGCCCACCTACGACCGACCGGTCCAGACGAACGGGCGTTACCGAGAGAGGCAGGCGCGCACTTTCGGCAGATGAGGGCATGCCCCTGCACGCCTTTGCCCGCGTGCTCGATGTTGGTGGCCCGCCGGCCGTACCCTCGGCCTCACGCGCGCCACAGCCGACCGTTCAACAGACGCGACCCGCAACAGAGACGGCGCCGACACCTGAGGATACCACTCCCACGGAGACAGCGCCTACTGGGGACGCACCCCACACGCCGGAAGCAGAAAGGCAGCTCGCCTTCCTGATGGGCCTCATCCCAGGCGCCAAACCTTCTCCGGAAACTATGGAAGTGGTGCAGCACTCGCGTAAGCGGCCAGCTGACGCGAGCGCGGAAACCGACACCAAAAGGACCGCCACTAGCTCGTCTAGTAGCGCGCCGACGCTCCGCACCCAGCGGAAGGCGTCGCGGAAGGGATCCAGGACCCTTCCCCCGACCGTGGACGACGAGGGTTTCATGCAGCCCTTCCGCAAGCACACAGCCAGGGCTGTGGTGCTTGCGCAACAGTCGGCGGTGCACAACGGCAACCGGTTCGCTGGCCTCTCCAATGATACCAGTGAGCCCATGGACAGCCAGCAGCAGCAGCAGATGAAGTCGTCGCCCCCACCACCTCCCGTGGTCATTAAGTGGACGGGCGACTTCCGTGAATTCAGAGAGAAAGTAAAATCGGTAGTCAAAGGGAACGTGACGTTCCGAGTCGCAGGGCGCGACTTGAACCGCGTCATTACGAAGACTGCCGAAGATTCCCGCGGGGTCATGGACCTCGCAGAGAGGGAAGGGCTGCACAGCTTCACCTACTCCTCGGAGCCGGTGAAGACGCTCAAAGTCGTGTTCCGCAAGCTACCATTTAGTATGGACCCTGGATACTTGCGGGAGCTGCTTGAGGACCTAGGCTTCCCGATACGCGCCACCGCGCGTATGAAGTCACCCAGGGACTTCTCCGACATGCCGCTATTTATGGCGGTTCTCGACGACACCGTCGAGAACCGCAAAATATTCCAGCTGACCCACGTGGCCGATGTCGGCGTCACCGTGGAGAAGCTGCGCAGAAGACGCGGCCCACCGCAGTGCTTCAATTGCCAAGGCCTGGACCATGTGGCGAAGTACTGCAAGATGCCTCCCCGCTGCGTCAAATGCGCGGGGGAGCATCCCAGTTGGGAGTACAAAATCCCGCGGATGGACGCGCCCACATGCTGCCATTGCGGCGAAAAACATGTGGCGTGTTACCGCGGCTGCAAACTGGAAGGAGCTATGCATCCGCTGCCACCGACAAGGCACCCGCCAAATCGGTTGAGCAGCGCCCTGTCGCCCCCGCTGACGTCCAGGGGCGTGGCAGTCAGCCGGAGCCTGCGCCAGCGGCGGTAGCCGTGCGCGGGCGCGGACCGCCGAGAGAGCACCCAACGCCAGCCAGGGTCGTCCGCCGGCGCGGACGGCGGAGGGAGCGCCCTGCCCACGAGCCAGCAGCCGCACAGCCCGCTGTTCGAGCACAGGAGCCAACATCCTCTTCCCGCACTGACTTTACATCCGCAGCGAGCGTCGCGGACGAAGTCAAGGTCTTGAGGGAGGACTTCAAGCTGCTCCTGCAACAACTCCCGCAGATGATCGTGTCTGCAGTGCAGTCGGCCGCCCAGGCCACCACCACACCAGCTGTTCCCACACCCAAACATGGATAGGCACATCCAGGGTCTAACCGTTTGCGTGTGGAACGCGAACAGCATACGTTCCCAAGTGGGAGAATTCCGCCAGTTTCTGCGAGACGAACACGTGGACCTCTGTCTCGTCACAGAAACTTGGCTGAAGCCGGGCGTGGACGTGCGGGCGGCAAACTTCCGCTGCTACCGCACCGACCGGGCCACCCACGGCGGCGGAACGGCGGTGTACGTGAAGACGTCGTTGCGCCACCACCAGGTGCAGCTCCCGGTGACGCCAACCCTGGAGACGACTGGCGTCGTGATTAACACCACCATGGGCCACGTAACATTCGTGGCGGCCTACCGGAAGCCGTCAGGACACCTCCACTCCGGGGACATCGAGACGTTGCTGTCGATGCGCGGGAACCTGTTCATCGGCGGCGATCTCAATGCAAGACACCCGGAGTGGAACTCCAGGGTCACCACCATCAGCGGCAGACGGCTTCTCCGGGTCGCTAACGACCATGACGCCGTGGTGCTGGGTCCCTTCGACCCGACGCACTACCCGACGCGCGGCCGTCCCGACGTGCTCGACATCGCGATTGTGAAAGGGGCAGCACACAACGCGATCGCGATCACCTGCCAGCGATCTTCGACCTGGACACAGACGGTATGGCGCCACCTGAGCACCGCAGCGCCCGCCTCAACACCGACTGGGCGCACTTCCAGCAGCACCTGGCGGAGACGGTCGCAGCCACACCTGACCCTGACGAGGAGGGGGTGGATGCAGCACTAGCAGCATTCACCCACTACACCCTTGCGGCGGCAGATGCAGCAGCGCCGCGAGGACCGCGGAAGCCGAAGGACAACTCCAAACAGCTTCCGCCGGACATCTTGGCGCTGATCAGAGAGAAGAACCGGGTTTTTCGTGAGTGGCAGATCACGAGAAACCCTGCCACCAAGCGGCTGCTAAACCGCTTGCGCCGGGAGATTTCGGGGGCCGTCGGCCACCACCGTAATCGGGACTGGGCTGGCAAAATAGCCACGCTCAGGATCGATGACGGAAGCGCCTGGACCATGACCAGGAGCTTTCTGCGCAAGGGGCAGCGCATCCCGCCTCTTCAAGTTGGCCATGACGTCGCCGCAGAGCCTGACATGAAGGCCAGCGTGCTCGCGGACACCTTCGCCGAGAACTTCTCCACTGTGGACGATGTGGTCGACGAAGAGACAATCCAGGAGGTGCAAGAGCGTCTTCCGCTGTACCTGACCCATCAGGAGGCGGACGACGTCATTGAACCAACCACTGCGGAGGAAGTGCAACACCACCTCGACTTCCTACAGCCCACGAAGGCAGGGGGGTTGCGACAAGATCGACAACGCACTGCTGAAGAAGCTGCCACCGGAAGCAGTGCGTGTTGTCACAGCGATCTTCAAAGCCATCCTTCGCACAGGTGCCTACCCCGACGCATGGAAAGAAGCTGAGGTGGTCGCCATTCCGAAGGCTGACAAGGACCCCAGGCTGGCGCAGAACTATCGCCCGATAAGCCTACTGCCCTCCCTCTCGAAGACCTTTCAGAGGATACTCGCCAAACGGCTACAGCACCACGTCAGAGAAGAAGGCCTGCTTCCTGACGAGCATTTTGGCTTTCGCAGTGGGCATTCCACGCAGCACCAACTACTGCGACTGGTGGAGCAGGTGATGGGGGCCCTGGAGCGTCGCGAGTACCTTGGGGCGGTACTCCTCGACGTCTCCAAGGCCTTTGATAGTGTGTGGCACGACGGCCTCCTGTATAAGCTGCTGGTACAGGGGGTACCCGTGTCGCACGTCCGCCTTCTCAAGTCCTATCTGCGAGGGCGCATGTTTCATGTGCGTGCACATGGTGGCGTGTCAACGGCGCGCCACATACGTGCCGGAGTGCCGCAGGGGTCCGTCCTTGGCCCCCTGCTGTACCCCCTCTTCACCGCCGACGTCCCGAAGACGACGCCGAGGATTCATCTGGCGCTCTACGCCGATGACACCGCGCTGTACACGCGCAGCATGAGCGCGCAGCTGATGCGCCGCCGCCTGCAGCTCGCCTGCAATGAGATTGGAGCCTGGGCCACCAAATGGCGGCTCAAGTTCAACGCCGGGAAGAGCCAGGCGGTGGTGTTTACGCGCCGCCGCATACCCGACGCGCTGCCGCAAGTACGGATCATGGGAGGCCCCATCCCGTGGTCGCGTACTGGAAAGTACCTCGGCGTCACTATGGATCGACGCCTGACCTGGGGTCCACACATCAGGGAGCTGAGGGGCCGTGCGCTTGGACGGATGCGCTCGCTCTACCCCCTCCTCAACCCCACGACGACACTGCCCCCCCCCCCCACTGCGGCCTCACGCTCTACCTAGCACTAATCACGCCAGTGCTGGAGTACGCGGCCGTGGTGTGGGGAAATGCCGCCGACACACACGTCCAGACGCTGCAACGGGTGCAGAACAAAGCCCTTCGGCTGGCGCTCCACCAACCAAGGGACTACGACGCCCGTATGCTCCACGACATCGCGGGAGTTCCGATGCTGAAGCGGCGCCCCTGCCGCTCTCGCAAGGAACTTCTACAAGTCGGCGAGGACGTCCAGGAACCCGCTGGTCAGTGGACTGGGAAACCAACTCCACTGGCGTCCAGCGACCAGATGGCCGGACCGGTTGCTGGAATAATTCCATGCAGGTAGAGAGGACGACCAGCATTTGTGAATACGAGAAGACCTACAACGAAGTGAGGACCACATTTATCAAGAGAATCCACGACGCAGGAACAGCAGTTTATCTGCTTAACCTGCTTTAAATCGTGCAGGGAATTGCACGTGAGTCACACGGTACGGCCCACCAGACGCACCAGTCCGCATCGTCTAAACTACCGGCAGGGGTTGAGGGAAGGTAGTATTTACCCGAAGGCATTGACTACTAATTCTGGGTATGTTAGAAGGAACTTCAGGTGTAGGAAATTGTCATCTTTATTTGCGGATTATAGAATCAAATTTATTTGGACTTCTGTGGGTTGGACACTGCCAGGTGCATTACCTGTTGAGCAGTGCGACTGGTCGTTGGTATGTGTCCCGGACATCTGACGGGACTCCGATGTTCCTTATGAGTGGGTTTTTCGAGACCACGGCTTTTTGATACAGGCGTCTGGCTTTTTGTTGAAATCTGCGAAGGACCTAAGGTTCTTGCAGAGCTTCGTGTACGTAACGAGACGGGAACTGCGGGTGCACGTGTAGGACTCTTCGTAAGGCCTTATTCTCCAGCGCTTGTAGTCGTTCAATGTGGCGGGTGGCAGCATTGCCCCAGGCGACGCAGGCGTAGTCCATGATCGGCCGGACGAATAGCCTGTAGATGAGGAGGCCATTTGCAACTGACAGTGAGGAGCCTTCATTAAGCAGCGGGTAAAGTGCTCCCAGGCGCTGGTCCACTTTCCTGCGGGTGGCCATGACGTGCTGTTGCCAGATGAGCTGACGATCCAGCACGACTCCGAGATAAGTTGCTGAGGGCAGCCACGCGATGTCTTCGCCGAATAACCGAATTTCCGGCACTTGCGGCGGTCGTCTTCTGGTAAAGATGACTGCTTGGCTCTTTTGAGCGTTGAAGTGAATCCTCCATTTGCGGGACCATCCTTCAAGGTCGGAACAGGCGTCCTGAAGCCTGCGGTGCATGGCCTGAGCCATCGGCTGCGCGTGTAGATGGCGGTGTCGTCAGCATATATAGCTTTCTCCACCCTGGGGGAGGTGGGGATGTCCGATGTAAAGATGCAGTAAAGTATCGCCCCAAGGACGGATCCCTGAGGTACACCAGCGTCGATGTGCTGGACAGTCGAGCAGGAGTTGGCAACTCGAACAGAGAAGGTTCGCCTTCGGAGGTATGATGCGAGCAGCTGTACCAGTGATCGGGGAAATCCGTGCTGCTTCAATTTCCACAGGAGCGCCTGATGCCAGATGCTGTCGAACGCCTTGGAAATGTCGAGGAATACTGCCCCACAGTATTCCCGGTTGTTGAAGGTGAGTGTGATGTCTTCGACGACTCGGATCACCTGTTGTTCAGTGGAGTGGCCTCTTCTGAACCCAAATTGCTCTTTCGGGAGTATCCTCCATTGTTCCATAATGGTACGGATTCTTTGTAGCAGCAGCCGTTCGAACACCTTACTGATATGAGGGAGCAGGCTTATAGGTCTATAGTTGGCCGGTTCCTTCCTGTTCTTCCCCGGTTTGGGAATGGGGATAACTGTAGCTTGTTTCCATGCCACTGGATATATCAGCGTCCGGAATATGTTGTTAAATCTGCAGCCAGCCAGATATAGGCTGCTGGAGGAAGTTCCTTCAGGGCTCTGTTGGGTATGTCATCTGCCCCCGGTGCCTTGGTGGTGTTCAGACCAGCGATGCATGTCCGAACTTCTGCCATCGTGATGGGCGGAATTTGGTCCTCACCTGCAGCAGCAGGGTGGTCCAGGTATTGTTGGACTTCCGCTTCCACGCGCTGAACGTGATTGACGTCAATCGGGTCGTTCACAGGGACGAAGTTAGCTTCAAATACATCGGCGATGGCGTTGGCCTTGTCCTCAGGGGTGTAGACGAGTCCGGCCGGGGCTTCCAACGGAGGAATAGTCGTCCAACGTTTAGTGAAAAATCGAACCGTGTCCCAGTGATTGGCATCAGGTGTAAAGGCCTCGAGTTTCGTGGCCCACTGCTGGTTCCTGTGGGCGATGAGGGCGGCCTTGACGTTGCGCCGCAGTTGATTGACACGTGTCTTAAGGTCTGGATCCCTGGTGATACGCCAGTCTTTGCAGAGACGATTGCGGAGATGTATAAGGTCCAGGATGTCTTGGGGTAATCCTGGACGAAGTGGCTGTCGCTGTCGGGCCTGTGGCGTGGACTGCCAGAGAGCTGTGTTAACAGCAGTGGTGAACCCCGCCGTGGCATCTTCGACGGGTGCATCCGGTGGAGTTAATGCCAGCAGGTGGGTGAGCCGATCCTGGGTGCCATTCCAGTGTGTACGTCGCACATTCCACCGTGGCGTCTGCGGAGGAAGATGGACGTTCAGCTGGAAAATGACAGGCAGATGGTTAGAATTGAGGGCATGTCGCACTTCTGCCGTCATGAACTGATTCAGTCCCTTGGTGATTGCGATGTCTAGGACGTCTGGATTGTCTCTGGAGGGGTAGCATGTCGGTTCATCGGGTCCACAAGCGTGCGCATCAGCTTGCTCGAGGACGTGGAGGAGTCGCCGTCCGTCATAAGTGGTGGTGAGTGAGTTCCACGCCGCATGCTTTGCGTTAAAGTCACCGGCGAGGAACAGCTTCCCAGGAAGGCGCAACAATGCCTTCGCATCGTCGACGTCAATGTGCGGCTTAGGTGGGCGGTAGACGGCCACAAATATGACGGTGCCGACCGAAGTCTCGACGGCCACAGCTGTCGCTTCCATCTTCCGCAAAGGAGGCGTCAGTACAACATAGTGCGAGATGGTCCTCTTGATGTAGATGGCTGTACCGCCACCTTGAGTGGGCCGATCGTTCCGATAGCAGAGATAATTTGCTATATTAGCCCTCAGGTCCGGCTTCAGATGCGTTTCACTGAACATGCAGATGTCGACATCTTCTAGGAATTGGCGAACCTCCAGGAGGTCGTGGTAAATGCCATCCGCATTATAGGTGGCGATACAGAGGTCTTCATAACGTCTGGGCTTAGGCATGTTGAGTAGGTGTGACTTCGCTGGTGGCTTGAAGCGAAATACGAATGGCCACTTCAACTGTCGTGGCAAGAACTGCCGGGAGTGCTTGAATTGCTCGGCTCATCTCGGTGACGGCTGTCATCATGGTCTGCATGAGCGCCAGAAGTTGGTTGACGTCAGCTGCCGCAGTGGACGGTTGGGGACGTCCGAAGTCTTCGGTGCGCCGGCCGCGAAGAGGCGGAAAGGACGCCGAAGCAATCTCAAATGCTGCTGGTGGGGGTGCCGCCGTAGAGGCGGTGCCCCTCAAGACATCCGCCGCTGTCGGAGACTGGAGGACGTAAGCTGCGCGCCTTTGCATCAGTGGAGCTCGCTCCTGTAGCGGTGCATCGGTGTATCTTCTGCTGGCAGGTGTGCTTCTGACGACATGGGTCCCAGTACGTCTATTCTTGGCATTGAGAGGTGGTAAACCCCTCTGTCAGCGACTAGCATCTTTGTGTTTCTGGCAGGAACGATAGCTGGCTGGGTGCTTGCCGCCACACAGTCTGCATTTCGCAGGTTCTTCTTTGGGTACGGGACACTGGCGGCTGTCATGAGGGCCACCACACTTCACACATACAAATGGCATTGTGCAGAGCCGCGCCACGTGGTTAAAGCCCTGACAGCGGTAGCACTGAGTCACTCCTCTTGATTTACGTAGCTTCTTGACAGAAACGGAGAGTGCACAAATTCTGTTGATTTTAAACACATCGCGATTTTCTTGCGTGTCCAGGAGAACCACCACACGTAGGCCTGATTTCTGCTGCGTGCCAGGCATCCGATGGTAGTCCACAACCGTCGCCGCAAATCCCAATGCAGACAATTCGTCCTTGAGTCTGTCGTTCGGAAGAGAATCGACGATTCCTCGAAATATCACCTTCAGAGTGGGCGGTCGAACAGTAGGAAACGTGTAGCATGATATTCCCTCGGTTCCCACCATGTCCATAACCTTGACGTAGTCTTCAGTGGCTGTGACAGTGTGTTTTAACTTATCGCCTCCAGCCCGCTTCGCAGTGAAAGGCTGCTTCAGATTTTGCGTCAGCCAATCGTACAATTTCAAATAGGTGTCCGGGTATTGCAGGACGATCGGTGGAATTTTATGCTGCTGCTATTGTGGTTGCTGCTGCTGCTGTTGTTGTTGGTGCTGTTGTGACTGCTGTGGTGCCGCATTAGCCTGTGGCGCCGCCCCGCCATCGTCGATGACGTCAAACCTGTTGCTTACAGGCACTACAGGTGCGTCTGCCGGTGGCTGGTTCTTCGCCTGCTTCTTTTTCGGCGGACGAATGAAGCCGTCGTCGGTGGGCGCCACATGGGGCAGTCCAGGTCCGGGATCGCTGCGTTTCCGTCGAAACTGTGACGTCGACGGGCGAGTAGCGTCGTCTTCGAGGGATGCGTCAGAAGAATAATCCATTGTCATGTCCAGGGCCCTCGCTGTGGTCGTCAATAAATCATTGCCCTTCCGCCTTTGCCAGGTCGTCATGGTGGGGGGGGGGGGGCCGGATGGCGCCGCCGACGAAGCGAGCTCCGCCGGACGGCGATCCGCCACACCCTTCGCTGAGCTAGATGCCGAACGCATGGCAGCGCACGCGTAGCACGTCTGCTCAGTACGGAAGACTAACTCGAACTGGCCCGCCAGACGCGGCTACATTGTCCCTCTCTGGTCGCTGGTATTCCCTCTGCCGTCCGCGCCCGGCCTGGCCATCTTCTGAAGTCGAGTTCATGATCTGGGGTGTGTCAGATCTGGTCTCCAATGTCAGACACCTTGTCTCACGGATGTTCTCTCAGTCTCCACTTCTATATCTTGTAGAATCCCGGAGTGTCCTGCGTTGAGTTTCCACAAGCTCAAGCGCTGGATTCCAGGCAGTGCTGATTTGGTATCCCGAGTCACGGTTGATTAGATTGTCTGTGACCTTAATCTCAATGGCTTCTTTAATGACACTGTCCCAAAATCTTGAGGTCTGTGTCACAATCTTGGTGTCATTGTAATCCATTGAATGACCAAGTTCCAGACAATGCTCTGCTATGGCTGATTTAGTTGCCTGCCTGAGTCTGGTATGTCTCTGGTGTTCTTTACACCGGATGTTCACAGTTCTGGTGGTCTGGCCAATGTATGACATCCCACACTGGCATGGTATGTTGTAAATACCTGGCTTGCGTAGCCCCGATCATCCTTTACATTCCCCAGCACAGCCCCAATTTTGGTGGGTGGGCAAAATATGCTCTTGATGTCATATTTCTGGAGAATCCTGCTGATCTTGGCAGAGATAGGCCTCAACAACAAGGCGCAACAGACTGGGGACACACGCACGGTGGTCAATCTAAGTGACAAGCAGCTCGATGAGACCACCTTAAAAGTACTTAGCAAGGGCCTCAATTTCGCAGTGACTCCTAGAAACGTGCCTGTCACAGCCTTCATCAGTGTGGTTGAGCAAGTGGCCAACACGTTATCTTCTAGTGTGGCCAAAGAGATCCGAAGAGAGACCAAGCCACCCAAATCCAACATTTCAGGTGATGAAAGGGTGGCACTGAGGCGTCTCCGGGAGGATGATAGCACTGTGGTGTTGCCCACAGACAAGGGGAGCTCCACAGTCATCCTAAAGAAAACAGAATATGACAGAAAGGTGCAACAACTTCTGGAGGATCCTGCATACAGGTCAATAGCAAGCGACCCTACAGAGAAAGTGGACAAAAACCAGGGCTCTGTTGAAGGAGACGGGCCTGCCTGAACAAGTCATCAAGAAGCTGCGTCCCAAAGCGCCAGCACCACCTAGACTTTATGGACTCCCCAAGGTTCATAAGGATGGGGTTCCACTGCGACCTATTGTCAGCAATATTGGCGCAGCAACTTACCCTACTGCGAAATACCTGAAGATGATGTTGACACCACATGTGGGTAAATGTGCACATCACATCCGGAACTCAGAGGATTTCCTGCAACGACTGGGCCAGCAACACATCACAGACACAGACATCATGGTTAGTTTCGATGTGGTGTCTCTCTTCACATGGGTACCACTGAAGGAGTCACTTGAGCTTATTGGAGAGAAGTTCGATGGGGCTCTCCTTGATCTATTCAGGCATGTACTCACCTCGACGTACTTCCTATATGGGGGTCAATTTTATGAACAAACAGAAGGGGTGGCTATGGGCAGCCCTCTATCACCAGTGGTGGCCAACCTATTTATGGAAAGGTTTGAAGAGGAGGCACTCTCTTCAGCCACATATCAGCCCAAGTGCTTTTTTCGGTATGTGGATGATGCCTTTGTCATCTGGCCCCATGGTAGACAGAAGTTAGATGAGCTCCTGCTACATCTGAACTCTTGCCATCCGAACATTCAGTTCACAATGGAAATGGAGAAGGATGGACTACTTCCGTTCTTGGATGTTCTGGTGAAGAGAAAGGCAGATGGCACATTTGGACACAGTGTGTACCGCAAACCTACGCACACTGACTTATACCTACAAGCCAGCAGTTGCCACCATCCGGCACAGAAGAATGGAGTGCTCAAAACACTGGTCCACAGAGCACAAACTCTGTCAGATCCTGATAGTCTGGCCACAGAAATAGAACACTTACAATCAGTGTTCAGCAGGAATGGGTACTCCTCTAGAGATATCCAGAAGGCACTTCAACCTGCTAACTGGCCAGAGGATCAAGAAGAAGAACCAGAAGAGGCAAAGAAGATGGCATACCTGCCATATGCCGGACCTATCTCTGCCAAGATCAGCAGGATTCTCCAGAAATATGACATCAAGAGCATATTTTGCCCACCCACCAAAATTGGGGCTATGCTGGGGAATGTAAAAGATGACCTGGGGCTACGCAAGCCAGGTATTTACAACATACCATGCCAGTGTGGGATGTCATACATTGGCCAGACCACCAGAACTGTGAACATCAGGTGTAAAGAACACCAGAGACATACCAGACTCAGGCAGGCAACTAAATCAGCCACAGCAGAGCATTTTCTGGAACTTGGTCATTCAGTGGATTACAATGACACCAAGATTGTGACACAGGCCTCAAGATTTTGGGACAGTGTCATTAAAGAAGCCATTGAGATTAAGGCCACAGACAATCTAATCAACCGTGACTCGGGATACCAAATCAGCACTGCCTGGAATCCAGCGCTTGAGCTTGTGGAAACTCAACGCAGGACACACCGGGACTCTACAAGAAATAGAAGTGGAGAAGTAGAGAACAGCCGTGAGACAAGGTGTCTGTCATTGGAGACCAGATCTGACACACCCCAGATCATGAACTCGACTTCAGAAGATGGCCAGGCCGGGCGCGGACGGCGGAGGGAACACCAGCGACCAGAGAGGGACAATGTAGCCACATCTGGCGGGCACCGGTCCGCATCGTCTAAACTACCGGCAGGGGTTGAGGGAAGGCAGTATTTACCCAAAGGCATTGACTACTAATTCTGGGTATGTTAGAAGGAACTTCAGGTGTAGGAAATTGTCTTCTTTATTTGCGGATTATAGAATCAATTTTATTTGGACTTCTGTGGGTTGGACACTGCCAGGTGCATTACCTGTTGAGCAGTGTGACTGGTCGTTGGTATGTGTCCCGGACATCTGACGGGACTCCGATGTTCCTTATGAGTGGGTTTTCCGAGACCATGGCTTTTTGATACAGGCGTCTGGCTTTTTGTCGAAATCTGCGAAGGACCTCAGGTTCTTGCAGAGCTTTGTGTACGTAACGAGACGGGAACTGCGAGTGCACGTGTAGGACTCTTCGTAAGGCCTTATTCTCCAGCGCTTGTAGACGTTGAATGTGGCGGGTGGCAGCATTGCCCCAGGCGACGCAGGCGTAGTCCATGATCGGCCGGACGAATAGCCTGTAGATAAGGACGCCATTTGCAACTGACAGTGAGGAGCCTTCATTAAGCAGCGGGTAAAGTGCTCCCAGGCGCTGGTCCACTTTCCTGCGGGTGGCCGTGACGTGCTGTTGCCAGATGAGCTGACGATCCAGCACGATCCCGAAATAAGTTGCTGAGGGCAGCCACGCGATGTCTTCGCCGAATAACCGAATTTCCGGCACTTGCGGCGGTCGTCTTCTGGTAAAGATGACTGCTTGGCTCATTTGAGCGTTGAAGCGAATCCGCCATTTGCGGGACCATCCTTCAAGGTCGTAACAGGCTTCCTGAAGCCTGCGGTGCATGGCCTGAGGCCATCGGCTGCGCGTGTAGATGGCGGTGTCGTCAGCATATATAGCTTTTTCCACCCTGGGGGAGGTGGGGATGTCCGATGTAAAGGCATCTGGCGGGCACCCATCCGCCAGTCGTATGTCCCAATAAGAGGAGAATAACACAGGATTTACCTGACGGCATTGCCTGCATTCGTCAGAGGAGGGAGATTGGGTTGAACTTCTTTATTTGTGGTATGGCAGCAGGGTATGCGGGATTATAAAAAGTGAATCATAGGGACGGAGCTGCAAGCAGCGTCCGCTTAGTGCACTCCCGGTTTCTCATCTGTCGAGGAGTGCAACAGGCCGCTGATAGCGGTCGCGAACATCTTGAGGAGCACCAATGTCTCGAATGAGGGGATTGGCAGAGGCATGCGACCGTCGGTAAAAACGGCCGGCAGTCTGCTGGATGCGGAGCATCACGTCCAATTCATCAGCTGCTTGGTGTAGGTAGCGATGCGGGAACTGCGGGTGGACATGGAAGACCCGCCGAAGAATCTTATTCTGTTGCGCCTGTAGACGCTGGATATGTGTGGGGGCTGCATTGCCCCAAGCCTCACATGCATAGTCAACAATCGGCCGAATAAATAATCGGAAGATGAGGAGGCCATTCCGGATGGAGAGGTCAGACCCCTCATTAAGGAATGGGTACAGTGCGCCCATCCACTGGTGGACTTTTGCACGGACGGCGTCGATATGCTGCTTCCAGAGTAGGCGATCGTCCATGATGACACCCAGGTACCGGACAGTCTTCTGCCAGGGGAGAGCGGTCCCGTAAAGGTGAAGTGGCGGGGCCGGCATCGTGGTCTTCCTCGTAAAGACGATGGCCTGAGTCTTCAGGGGATTGAACCGGATGCGCCAGCGAGCTGCCCAGATCTCCAGATCGTCGCACGCCCGCTGCAACCGGGAATGCATGGCTGCATGCCACCGGCTCCTGGTGTAGAGCATCGTATCATCGGCGTAGACGGCTTTCTCCACACGGGGCGACGTCGGAAGGTCCGATGTAAAGATAGTGCAAAGGACGGGGCCCAGGACAGAGCCCTGCGGCACCCCAGCGACGATGGGCCTGGCAGTGGAGAGGGCTGCTTCAACGCGGACAGCGAAAGTGCGGTGCCGCAGGTACGACGCAATGAGGCGCACGTATGTCCGGGGAAACCCAAGGTGGGCCATCTTCCAAAGAAGGCCAGTGTGCCAAACACTGTCAAATGCCTTGGTGACATCAAGAAGAACCGCTCCACAGTATTCCCGGTTATTGAAGGCGCGAGTGATGTACTCCACAACACGTACAATCTGCTGGGTCGTGGAGTGGCCACGGCGGAAGCCGAACTGTTCTGGGGGGAGGATTTCCCGAAGATCCAGGATGGCCCGGAGTCGCTGAAGAAGTAGCCGCTCGAACAGCTTGCTGACGTGTGGAAGCAAACTGATAGGCCGGTAGGATTTTGGGTCTTTCCGATCCTTGCCCGGCTTGGGAACAGCAATAACGATGGAGTGCTTCCACACTGCAGGGTAGGTGCGAGTCCGCAGAACCCAATTGAAGATGGCAGTGAGACGAACAACTGCCAGGAGCGGCAGGTTCTTAAGGACCCGGCCAGTAATGGTATCAACACCTGGAGCCTTGGACGCCGGGAGAGCCCTGATGCCCGCACGGACTTCAGCCACGGAAATAGGCGGGATGTCGTCGTGGTCCTCCTCCTCGTCCCCATGGAGGATGGTCTGCACCTCGGCGTCAACCTGGGCGACGTGCAACTGATCCACACCATCTTGAAGGGGGGTAAAATTCTCCTGAAAGATGTCCGCAAGGAGATTCGCCTTATCCGCATGTAGATAGGCCGTCCCAGTCGGTGTTGCAAGAGGGGGTATCCGTGTCCTGCGTTTCGTAAAAAAGCGGACCGCATTCCAGTGCATGGGGTCAGGGGTGAACGCCTGCAATTTCGCAGCCCAGCGTCGATTCTTATGCTGGACAATCGCCGCCTTGATGTCACGGCGCAGGCTGTTGATTTGGCGCTTCAGCTGTGGGTCCCGGGTCACACGCCAATCCTTGCAGAGGCGGTTACGAGTGCGGATGTCCTGGAGGATTTCCGCCGGGAGAGCGGAAGATGCGAAGGTGCTGGGGCGCGGGCGGGGTGTCGCTCCCTCCAGAGCGGCGGTGACAGTATCAGCGAACTGGTCGACAGAGGCCTCGTGAACGCCGACGCCATCCACTTGTTGCTGCAGGGCTGCAGTAACTCGTCGCTGGAAGCAGGGCCAATCCGTGTGGTTGAAATTGAGGTGGCCCGGACTCTGTGCCGGGGCGACGTCCAGTTGAAAGAGAACGGGCAGATGGTCGGAGTTCAGTTCGTGAAGGACTTCAGCAGTCAGGAACTGATTAAGTCCCCGAGTAATGGCGATGTCAAGAATGTCGGGCCTCCCTCTGCTAGGATAACACGTCGGCTCCTCGGGACCGCAGACATACGCATTCACCTCTTCAGTGGCCTGGAGAAGAAGCCGCCCATTAAGATTGGTGACCAAAGAATTCCAGGCGGCGTGTTTGCAATTGAGGTCACCAGCAATAAAATATTTGCCAGGAGTCCGGAGAAGGCGACGGGCATCATCTAGGAGGAGCCGGCGACGAGGGCTCCGGTAAACAGCCATAAACGTGACTGGTCCAGTGGCCGTTTCAACCTGGACAGCAGTGACTTCTATAGTCCCGATGGCAGGTGGTTGAATTTCACAATGGGGAATGGAGGAGCGGATGAAGATCGCCGTGCCACCCCCCTGCGTCGGCCGGTCGGTCCGAAAGCATCGGTAATTGGCGATGTTGGAGCGGATGCCTGGTTTGAGGAAGGTCTCATTGACCAGGCAAATGTCCACGTCATGTTCAAACAAGAACTGCCGAAGCTCCTCAAGGTCGTAGGTGAGGTTGGCGGCATTATAAGCCACTATGCGGAAATCATCCAAGCGGCGGCGTCTAGGCATGCTGGGCTACTGAAGTGTCGGCAGTAGGAGCCCGAAGGCTGCGTGAGATCGTCGCCTCCACTGTGGCGGCGATGGTTGCAAGCAGGTTGACGATGGCGGTGGTCAACTCGGTCACCATCGTGGTCAGATGCTGCAGCAGCTGGAAAACGTCTTGAAGTCCAACAGTAGGCACTGCTGTAGGCGAAGGAGAAGCTGGCTGGCGGTCCTGGCGTGCAGGAGGCGGTGGGACGCTGGGCACCTCGGCAGCCGCGGTCGCCCGTGGTTGGGAGACGCCCTTTAGTGCATCTGCCACTGTGACACCGGGCTGGATCCTCGCTGACCGGCGTTCAATTAGGGAGGGCCACGTACGCTTGTCAGTGGCCGGCTGTGTGGGCGGCGGTTGTCGCCTCCGTCGTGTATCAGCACGTCGGGAGGGCGGGACGGGCGGAAGACCCCGCTGCCGACGGCTAGCCTCCTTATGCTTCGCGCAGGAACGAAAATTGGCAGGATGGCTGCCTCCACACAGGCCACAGACGGGCGGCTCATCCTTGCTTAGTGGACAAAGGCGGCTGTCGTGGCCAGCACCACACTTGACGCACATAGGCGGCATAGTGCAGTGACGGGCCACGTGGTTGAACCCTTGGCACCGGAAGCATTGGACCGGGCCACGGGACTTCCGCAGACGTTCCACGGTGATGGAGAGATCGTAAATCCTGGTTAGCTGGAATATTTCCCGATGCCGAGGAGTGTCCTGCAGGACGACGACGCGGTGGCCAGTAAGCTGATTGGTCCCGGGCATACGATGGTAATCCACCACCGTCGCGACGAAGCCGAGGTCCTCCAGTTCTTCCTTCAGGTCGTCATGGGTGAGAGACGCCGGAATGTGCTTCAACAGCGCCTTCAGAGTCGGCGGACGGACCGCTGGATAGGTATACATGGGGATACCCTCTCGCCCAACCATATCCATTACAGTCACATAATCTTCAGTACAGGAGAGGCTAAGTTTGAGGGTATCACCCCCCGTCTGCTTGGCAGTAAATGACTGCTTACAGTGTTCCTTTAACCACGTGTGTAGTTGCTTGTAGGAATTCTTAAACTGCAACACAATGGGCGGCACCTTCCGCTGCAGCTGAGGCTGGGACGGTTGCTGCTGCGCCCCCTGCTGTTGCTGTTGCTGCTGGGGCGGTGGAACGCCGTCCGCGCCGTCTTGGATGACGTCGTAGCGGTTAGACGTTGGCACCGCGTCGGTGTCAGGCCGCCGCTGCGGCTGCTTCGAGACCTTCTTCTTTGGTGGCTTCCGGAAACCGTCATCGGCCCCGGTGGCGGCGTCGCCGGTGCGCTTACGACTATGCTGCTGGTGGCCGTCGTCATCTTCGCCCGAAGAATCAGGAGTGCAATCCATACCGAGATCCAAAGTCCTTGCACAGGTCGTCAACAGATCGTTCTCACGGAGGCGTTGCCTGGTCATCATAGGTGGGGGGCCGGATGAGGCCGCCGACGAAGTATTCTCCGCCGGACGGCGATCCGCCACACCCTCAGCCGGAGTAGCGTCCGTAGACATAACGAGCTCTCGCGCGACACGTCCGCTCTCGTCGGAAGACTAACTCCGAATGATCTGGCGGGCGCGGTCCTCAGACGGAACACACGACGCGGCGCGGACCGATTAGGGAGCGCCCAGCACGAAACAGTCAGGAGATAGAGTACCCAACATCTCAGACCGGGTCTGACACACCTCAGATGATAACTACATCCGTTGAGGACGGTCAGAACGGGCGCCGACGGCAGTCAAAACATCTGCGACTGGAGGGGTCCGTTGAAGCCGAGTCTGGCGGGCGCGGACCACAGAGGGAACACTCGACCCGGCGCGGACCGATTAGGGAACGCCCAGCTCCTCCCAGGCATAAATACTGGACTCGATCGACCCAAGGACCATTCGAGCCGTGGCAGCCGGAGCGTGCAGGTCATCGTAGCAGAGCGCTGAGGGGGCCACCAGCCACCGCTACCCCCCACCACAGGACAAAGGCAGCAGCGGCAAGCGGACGAGCCGAAGCGTCCAGACATAGTAGATAGGCCAGGAACCAACGATAGCTGTTGCCGCTAAAACGGTAACCTCCAGAAAAGCAATTGTCGTTTAAATCAAAAAAAGCAAAAGTGTCGAACACCGTTTCGTCATGGCAGCGAAACGAATCTAAGGCGATAAAGCCACAGTTCCATTCACCACATAGCGCCGCACGGCAGAGCATCTCTGCCCCCCTCTATAGGGACAAATCCGTGCCAGGGCCGGCAGCACTGCTCCGTAACCCGCGCACGAGTAGATAGGGCTGACCACTCCCGTGGATACCTTCAGGCGTCAAAGCAAGGTGCCAACCAAGCGGGAACTCAGCGCCCCAAGTGCGGCCACACACACATGCCTAAGTATTTGGACTACCGAGCTGACAACACGCCAGCGCAACATCAAAATCAAAACCGATCCGAGATGACTGGAAGACCGACTGGTGACCCCCCCAACCCCACTACCATCAGCCCAGCATCCCCAGATGACATACCATCTGCCCAGCGGGACCAGAGGAGCTGGACCCCGTCATCGAGAGGTACCTCACCGAGCTCCTACTGCAGCACGCCGCCACGAAGACCTAGGGTGTCCACCTATGAAATATTCAGCTTACCACGAGAAACCACACAAAACACCATCGCAACTACCTTCAAACAATTCGCTAGCACAAATATGAAAGCAAACATTGTAAACATCAACGTCAGGAGAGGCCTCTCCACAATAATAAAATACGCGTCCGAGGAAGCTGCGCCAACCCTGCAAACCTTCTTCCGCAACCACCTCTCCCCAGCAGTTAAAGTGCAACTGCTCCCACCCAGGGAACCGCTACAACGAAGGCAACTGAACAAGCCCTCGCTTAGCGCGGTAATCAAGGGTGTAGAGCAAGAGGTGGATGAGGAAGAAGTAAAACAACAGCTTATCGAGCAGGGATTGAAGGTCCACAAAACCTGGCGAATCACCTCCCGCGAAACTGGTGGGCCAACGATGAAATTTCGAGTACTGACTCACGATCCTGACACCATCGACAGAATGTTAAACGATGGTGTTAGGATTGACTACAAAGTACGAGCGGTAGAACCATCGAACCTTCTGCCCCCCCCCCCCCCCAGCCAGCGCAATGCGGTCGATGTTTGTCATTCGACCACAAAACGCACGGCTGCGTGGCCAAGCCCAAATGCCCACAGTGCAGCGGCGAACACACGCTCTCAAGGTGTAACGCGCCTCCACACAACACAAAATGCGCGAACTGCGGAGAGAGCCACTCGGCACTATCACTGAAATGCCAGAGCCGACCGAAAGAAGCAGTCAACACCTATGCACAAGCCGTCATAAAAACGATTGACGAACCTGCCCCACGCCCCCAAACAACAGCAGAACTGAAAGAAGAGGCGGTCATGAAGGAAGACTTCATTCGCACACTTACTACCGTCCTGCTCAACGTCTTCCAAGACAGGAAACACGAAATTAAGACTGTCTTGCGCCAAACCATCAGACAACTCCTAAACAAAAATCTGGAAGTGACACAAAGCAACAACAGGATCCACGTCACAATTACAGACACGACGTAAACCACTCCCCCCCCCCCCGCCCCCCCTACAACGACAGAAGCACGATGGCGGGACTGACAGAGAATGACAGCGCAAACATCATGTTTGTGAATGTCCAAGGGCTACGAAATAGAAAACATGCACTTATGCACAGCATGCGTCAACACAAGATACACATCCTTGGCGTGGCCGAAACATGGCTACGCCCACAACAATACTGCAAACTAAGCAGATATACACCTGCCATTCCAAAAACAGACCCGACGGCAGGGGGGGCGTAGCAATATACACAGATAGCAACATCCCAGTTAAAGAGATGCCCCTCCCGCAACAATTACAGGATACGGAAGCTGTCGTGGTGCAAATCAGGACACAACAAAGATGCAAGCTGACTGTCGCATGTTTGTACAACCCACCCAGACACCCCATCCCACAAGACTTCATGCAGTACTTGATGACGACCTACAACAAATTCATCCTGCTGACCGACCTGAACGCGCGCCACACACAACTAGGCTGCACAGCAACGAACGACAATGGACGAGCACTCTTTGACATACTAACAACCGACCCGATATCTAGACTTGCACTCGACCAACCAACATTCATCGGACATCGCGGCTCCTCCACCCCAGACCATATCCTCCATAGTCCGATCCTAACCAATAACCTATCCAATCCCTTCCTAGGTGACCCCATAACCAGCGACCATCTCCCCATCATATTCGCCACAACCGCTATAAACCCACCACCGCCTCACCCCACACAACGCAACATCCGCCTATATACAAAAGCCGACTGAAGGAAATTCAAAACCATCATACAAGACGAACTAGCACTGCCAACTACCCTGACAGACAACGCCGACCTGGAACACCTAAACGAACGACTAGAAACCACCTTCACAACAGCAATAGACGAGGCAATCCCGCAAAAGACAATAGAGAACTGGAGGCCCACCATTCCGGCGGAGGCGCTAGCGATCCTAAGGCGGAAAAGGCAACTACAGCGCGAAATTAGACGTACAAATAACCCAGACTTAAGACGACAGTGGAACCGACTAAACGCACGAGCGAAACGCATAATCTCCCAGCACAAACAAAAAGAGTGGGACGACACCTGCCGCCAACTCAACTACAAAGGAGGCAGAAAATTTTGGAACCAATTCAAGACGCTGACTGGACAAAAGAAACCCCCCAACCAGACACTAATAGTAGACAACGAACCAATCACAGACCCTAAAACACAAGCAGACACATTCCAGAACGCCCTCCGAATCATCCACTCCTTCCCAACAGACGCAAAGTTCGACAACGACTTCTACCGACACGTAGAGAACCAACTCCCTGACCTACTAACAAGTCCAACAGCAGAAACTGAAGACACCTCCGAACTGACCAAACCTATAACAGACGCTGAAATCACCAACGCAATACGGACCGGACGAAACTCAGCCCCAGGACAAAACAACATCAAACGTATCCACCTGCAGAACGCCCCCCTCCCTGCCTTAATCCCAATCCTCTCACTGATGTTCAACTACTGCCTAACGACAGAAACAATCCCGACTGCGTGGAAGACAAGTAAGACCATAATGATCCCCAAACCCGACAAACCACGAACGGACCCCCTCTCCCACCGACCTATCTCACTACTGGACGTTATAGGAAAAACTTACGAACGTATACTGACCGACAGACTGCGAAAATATGTGGACAACAAACAATTACTCCCCCTACTCCAAGCCGGCTTCCGCCCCAACCACTCCACCACAGACCCACTTCTGAAATTGACATGCGACATCACCCAGGGCTTCAACAGATCGCACTGTACGCTAGCCATATTCCTCGACATCGAGCGCGCCTTCGACCGTCTATGGCACAATGAGCTCCTGTTCAAACTGCTCAAACTCGGCATCCCACCGAAATTCGTACGCCTAATAAAAACTCAAATCACCGGACGACACAGCAGAGTACATGTGCAAGACGCCACCTCCGAACCATTCACCCCAGAGGCAGGAGTCCCGCAAGGTGCAATATCATCCCCACTACTGTACGCGCTATACACACACGACTTACCGACCCCAACAGACCAACACGAAAAAATCGCCCTATATGCAGATGACACTGCATATTGGTGCACAGGACTCAGAACAGACGTAATACAAAGAAAAGCAGCAAAATACCTGACCAAACTAGAGACATGGATGACTAAATGGAGAATCCGACCCAACCCGACTAAAACACAACTAGTCCTATTCCAACACCGCAACCTGACAAAAAAACGACAGCAAAAACAAGAAGACATAACACTCCGACTATGGAACGAACCTCTACAACTGACTGACAAGGCGAGATACCTCGGTGTCTACCTAGACAAACACCTCAACTACCAAGCCCACCTGCAACACCTGCTCAACAAAACGAGGAAACGACAACAGTTAATCCGACAAGTACAAGGACGACTGTATGGCTGCTCCACCAGGACAGCCATACACACATACAAGACATACATACGACCAATATACGAATACGCCGCTGCACCACTAGGCGGAATACCAAAGACAGTAGCAAACAGACTGTACTCGACAGAACGCCGACTACTACGCAGCATAGCAAAGCTACCATGCCGCACCCCTAGCGACGAAGTATATGAGGCGACAGAAATAACCCCTCTGCAAACAAGACTGACAAAACTCAGAGCAAGATACGGCTCACACATCCTACACAAACGACCCGACATGGAAGACATTCTGACGACCAAGCCACGCACAGCAAGACGCCCAAAAAAGAAATACATTTACCCGGCGCGTACAGTAGCACAAAATACAACAACTGAGTTCCCCGACTTAGCACCCACAATGACACAACTGACAGGAGGCGAAACCACCCCACCCCACCTAGACAAAAGACAATAGCAGAGCAACAAATAGCCTAGTGCACCACGACAGCCCCTCACACTCAACACACAACACACCCCACAGAAAAAAACACAATAACATTAAGGAAATCATAGACAAGATAAGAACTATTGTTAACAAAAAAAAAAAAAAAAAAAAAAAAACAGCTCCAAGTACCACCAAAGGGAAAGGAGAATACGTAAAATTAGAATAAGGCAAAAAACATTGTAGCAACCAGCTCCAAGTACTACAAAACAGGAAAGGAGAACATGTAAACGTTAGTATTAAGATTAGTCTAAGCTAGAATATATCATCCAAAACAACATACTCCATCACATAGAAGTATTACAGAGGGAAAAATAAGTGTAAGCGCGTTTGAAAAAAAAAATCCCCCATTAGAATAATGTCACTTCCAGTTATAAACTAAATTCAATTAAGTAAACAATTAGTTTTATTAAGTTGGTTATATTGTTAAACATGTTCAGTTAATACATAACAAAGTCAATCAATATTCTCTCACATTATATACACCAAAAATAACGTAAAATTATAAGATACCCAATATAAGATAATAGCATGTAACCAGATATATAAGAAAAATGGAAATACATAAAATAAAAATGTACCCTATGGCTGATAAAGGGCAAACAGACAAGCCCTAAAACAGCCCGCCTTCTCCCCTTAGGAGAAGGAATGAAAAGTGCTAAAAAAAAAGAAAAAAAAGACCCAAGGACCAGTCTCAAGTAGCACCTGAAGAAGACAGCGAGGCACGCTGTTGAAATATCGTGCGAGAACGACAGAACGACGCGAACATCCAGCTGGATTCCCGAATATCCAAGATGTCAAAAGTCCTGTATGGTTGCCAAGGGATTCTTATACCATTCCTCCTGCAAAATAGTGGCAAGGTTAGGTAACTAGGATGGAGGATGAAGAGGAACACTCTAAAGTAGACCACAGGGGCTCAATATTGTTGGCATCTGGTGACTGTATTGGCCAGAGGAGATGCGACAGTGCTCACAAAACCAGTTCTGGAAGATGTCAACTGCGTGAAGAAGAGCCCTGGCGTCTTGGAACACAGTATCACAACTGGTGAGCAAACGTTGTACCATACGATGGACCTGTTTAGGCAAAAGGGTCATATAATCCTTGACAGTAATGAGAGCTTGCAGCAACATTCATCTATTGCCTCATAGTTTTATGGTTTTGGTGCCACATTTTCCAGTTAAGGGCATTCGCATCACTGATTACTGGTTTTGGAATTCCAGCTATCCTGCAATTCCATGCAAATGGAGCTGTCTTCGTGTGCTTTCGGTGCTGACAGGGTTCGCGTGTGCGACAGTCAATTCTGATGTGACTTGCAGCTGTCATCCTCTTCTTTTTCGTCACTGTCCTCCTCAATGACCACCGCCAAGATCCCTGAACACACTCTTTCGATCGTGTTGTGGCTTAGCTACCTACGTCACGGAGTCACAGACCATATAAGCACCAAAAATTTGTCCACTTTTCAATGTAATGAGCTACGACATAATACGCTCTCAGTTACACAGAACACTGTTCTGACCATGCCAAACGGCCGCGGTGGCCGAACGGTTCTAGGCGCTTCAGTCTGGAGCCGCGCGACTGCTACGGTCGCAGGTTCGAATCCTGCCTCGGGCATGGATGTGTGTGATGTCCTTAGGTTAGTTAGGTTTAAGTAGTTCTAAGTTCAAGGGGACTGATGACCTCCGATGTTAAGTCCCATAGTCCTCAGAGCCATTTGAACCATTTCTTGACCATGACAGGCACTTGCAACGCACTGAGGACATCACACAGGTGCCATTCGTGGTCAGATACAACAGCGCAACCTCCACGATTGGCTAGCATCTGCATTTACGTTCAAGCATGCATTTCTCGCGGTGTTTCCATATTTTTATCCAACTCCTGTAGATGATTACCCTAAGGATACGCTACTAGAGCGACACCGGCCATCTCCTTCCGAATACGAATTTCCTTAGTATGTCGTTACACAAAGAGAGAAAAAAGTCAAAAGTATTTGTTAAGAGTTCACATTCGAAAAAATTCCAGTAGCTTGTAATGCCACATGATGATCAAGGGCTTTACTGCAAATACTGCACTGTTACAAACTCAAGTTCTAACGGTGGTTTTCATACGAATACGCCTTTAAAGCAACTGATCGGAGAATCTCTGAAAATCTTGACGATTTGCTTGGAGAAAGGGAAATCGTTTTCACCAGAGGTACAAATATCATCAACTGGTTGTCGAGGCTATCAAGAACTCTCTCCTTAATTTCCATCTTCCTGACATCAACGTTACTAACCAGATTTGTTCACAGATAGACGCTCAAGTTAAAGAGAGCAGAAAACTGTTGCGTCCAATTATCAGCAGCATAATCGTCTACGGCCATCAAAATATTTACGTTGCCGAAGAGATTAAAATGGTTCAAATGGCTCGGAGCACTATGGGACTTAACATCTGTGGTCATCAGTCCCATAGAACTTAGAACTACTTAAACCTAACTAACCCAAGGACACCACACACATCCATGCCCGAGGCAGGATTCGAACCAGCGACCGTAGCCGTCGCGCGGTTCCGGACTGCGCGCCTAGAACCGCTAGACCACCGCGGCCGGCTCGAAGAGATTACGGGATGTGTACAAAGAAACACAAAAAGTGATGCTCATGATTATAAGACAGAAGACGTTGTATTTAGCAATGATAGGAATTTCAGTGATGTGTTGCTCTTCGGAACTAATTCGAGTGATTCAAATCTATGTCTTCATTTAGAAAACAACTCTTCAAAAGACACAAACATAAGCCAAACGCGCCGGCCGGAGTGGCCGAGCGGTTCTAGGCGCTTCAGTTCGGAACCGCGCTGCTGCTACGGTCGCAGGTTCGAATCCTGCCTCGGGCATGGATGTGTGTGGTGTCCTTAGGTTAGTTAGGTTTAATTAGTTCTAAGTTCTAGGGGACTGATGACCTCAGATGTTAAGTCCCATAGTGCTCAGAGCCATTTGAACCATTTGAACGATAAGCCAAACTTCGCAAGAACAACTCATTGGCGTATGCACAGAAAAAATTCAAGACAAATTTTATCTAGAGTTAGAGAAGCAAAGTTTTTCCATTATGTTTGACGCAACCAGCTATATTTCTGATATTAAACAGCTCAGTTTATCTGTCCGTCACCTTCACAAAGAAATTCATGCGGAGGATATTATTATATTTTGTCATATTTGTGAAAAGATTAGTCCCAAAGATACAAATGAAGACCGTCGACCAACTGGATTCGCTCTTGCTCATGTAGTGAAAGATACTTCCAAGAAATTTAATACTGATATGAAGATTTGTACTGGAATTGACACGAGAGCTGTTTACCGGTATTTATGGTTAATGAGTCGAGGAGTGTCAGTCAAGAGCTTACGAAGACAGCAATTCACGCAAATCATTTCTCTTCTATCAATCATTTACTGAACAATTGTCTCGAAAATTCTTCCAATATCACTATTTATCACAAAGCACCGATTACAATTATGAAGATCGTAGCGTTTGCTAAAACCTCTGCAAACAGATACAGCGTTTTTAAGCAAGTGTTTGGGAGAAAAGCAATGCAGGGAATCTGCAACACACATTGGATGGCAGGGAATCTGCGACACACATTGGGTGGAGAGACATGACGGTCATCTGCGGTTTGAATGTGGCAGTTTGGTGAAGATATGCTACGTCCTCTATAAGATATTACTGTGGCGTAATAGCAAAACGAAGTCCGAAGACCAGTCAGTGCCTTCTGCGGGGTTCACGCAGCCCTGAATTCATTCTATCAGCTGTCTATTAGTACACAAATTACTATCATTGTTATTGTCTTCAGTTATTCGTGTTTATTTTCCTTATTCAGACTATAAAGGTAACTGCGTCACTCGACCGTTTTCTTTAAATCATCAACTACAGATTTAAAGAGAGCAGTGAATGCTGTGAAGGACTCCATAAGCGTTCTAGAACAGAAGAAATATATGGATTCGGTTTTCCGGCAGCTGTTCTTAAAGCTCAAGAAGTCACTGGGCAATTGTAAGTGGAAATAAAAGTATCGCTTATGGTTTCTCGACATATATAACAAGGAAATCACTGAATGGGAGCCTTTGCCCAGATGTGATGAATTTTTTCAGTTTGAGGGTTTTCTGCTTATAGCGAAGAAAACATTGCTATTGCGAAAGAAACACCGGAGGTGTACAAGCCGCTTCTGGGTGCTTCTATTTCATTTTTAGTACAAGAAATCGGACCATTGGTCGTTAGGTGGAAGTGAATGTCGCGGCTGGTCTTAAAATTCCGGAGTCTCTGCTTGATATCAGGATGTGCGACAGTGAATTGCATCCTTGCATTAGAAGGATTCTAAAAATTTTATCAACGCTATCAGTTAGTGTAATAATAGCAGAACGTACGTTCTCAACCCTTCGTCGCCTCAGTATTTGGCTTGGGGAAGAACGACTGACTGGTCTTGCTTTGTTGCATATCCACTGGGTTATTAACATTGATGCAGTTATCACGAGATTTGCAAAGATTAAGAAGAGACGGCTTGAGTTTGTCCTATGAATTGTATACATTAGCGTCATAAAATGTCATATTCTCTGATACTATTTTTATAAATATTACAATCCTATGAAGCTGTGGCAAATTATATTTGCTCGGTGTGGGGGGGGGGGGGGGGGGGGGGGGAGATGGGGAAGTATGAGAAACTAGAATAAGTGTAACCAATACGCTAAAAAGGCGTTATTTCATTCCCCCTTCGCCCACATCTTACAGCGAAGAAAACATATTAATTGTGAAAGAAATGGCAGAGGTGTACAACAGCTTGTGGGTGTTTCTATTTCGTTTGTAATACAAGAATTCGAACTCCCTCTTCGCTTGAAAAGAGATGTCGATGGTCAAACGTTCAGAAAATCATCCTAAATCACGAACAATTTTGGACCTCTGTAATCGAAGTCTGGATTTGCTCCATTTGCTCCTGCTTCCGTTTCAAATTACAAGATGGTGTACGACCAACGAAGTGTGACTGACCGACATCGCATTGTACAACTAGTTTTAAAATTTTATAGTATTTTACTCGGTATAAAAGTCTGAAAATGAATAATTGACAATAGCTATAAACTGCCTTTAATGCGTTACACAGCACTTAAATGTGCAGAATCAAAAATATTTACAAATGCTAAACTCAACCTCATGTCTCACAATAACAGGAGCAGCAGAAAATGTCAGAATCTGCTTATGGCAGTCTGTAGCACACACTCCTTATGATTCAAAGCTCGCTCACACCAACCAGGAAATATCATCGTTCCCTTGTTACACTATTCTCAAGGTGCAACACTCTCCCATGCAGAATACAGTGCGCCACATTTTACTTGACCGTGTTTTGTTTTCAGACAAGAGGGCAACTGCTCATTTGCTCAATTTCCCTAGTATTATAACAATGAGACGAATCTGGTACGACTTTTAAGATTCTGTGAAATATGTGAAATGCTCCTTAAAAAAATAGGGAGGATATTTTGATGTGTTATTATCAGGGTTACTGGCTTATCCCTGTTCTTTTAAAGTGTTCAGCTTGCCACACATCCGTTTGTGGCTATTTTAGCTTCTCTATAGTGTTATATATGTTTTAATTGTACATTTTTGAAAATTTGATTGAATGTGCAGGAATTTAAAGCATGCGCAATAGTGCTAAGTGCAATTTTAAGTACCTATTATCTTTTACTTCTGTGTAATGTTTTATACACTTTAACCACATTAATTTTTTCTTATTTTAGTCAGGGTGCTAATGATCTTGTCGTTACACACACACACACACACACACGCACACACACACAGTCGGTGGACGGGTGTCGTCCAAATGGATGGTGGAAGGATGAGTACTAGGCAGAGAAGAGCATTCAGTCCTTTCTGTAGCCCCTTGGCAAGCAATATGCTTTAAATGTGTCGTACAGAAAAGATACAATTCCTGGTACGGCAATTCTTTTTACCAGATACGCCAATTAAGATAAGTACATCTAGAGAGCAAAGGCGGCTCGCTAACAGTAGGAGGAGCCTGTGGTCGCGTGCTGTTTCGCCAAGCTGCCGCCAGAGTCCTCTGGCATGCAGCAGCACTGCACACTGCAAGGGACGAACACTTCCTGCTCGTTTAGAAAGAACGCGCAGTGTCGTGCCTGAGATCTACACCACCTTAAGGTTAGGCGCAAATTGAGACGCGTATAGCACGTGTAACGTGGCACGACACTACAGCGCGACACGCACGTGCCGCACGGGTCGCGCGGGTCCAGCGCATATTGCGACGCGTATACTATACTTCGCACGCGCCGACTGGCGACGCTCTGCGCTGACAAAACCGAAGCGCGCGCAACCTGTTATCTTTCTCAAACGATTTTACAGACTCTATCCACTGAAAATATTGATTTTTGCCCTACTTGTAGCGTAATATGTCAGCTTCGTGGCGAAGTGCCCATCAACTCGCTAATGACCATTCTTTTTGTGATGTACACATTTTAGTAAGACACTACGCAAAACTCAGAAAGTTTACAACGAAAATTAGGGGTCGCTATGGTTTTGCGTTTGGTGCGTATTACACCATATGTTGCTGCGTATGAAATTTAGCTAACATGCTGAATTTTTGTTTAGACTTGGGAGGAGGTCTCTATCTGCCTCCGATCTCGAGAAAATGGATCCCATGTAGCGCGCTCACTTCCGATCTCACGCCCGCGAGAATGAAATACTCGAAACATCTCTCATATCTCCTAAACCGCTCAAGACATCGAAACTAAAGTTTGGCGAACGATAGCACACAAGGAGGAGAGTGTTTTGCCAATTATTAAACACACGGAACTTTCTTATCTATGGCGATATATCACTACTCATACTTCCTTTTTTATTTATTTCACTCCAGTGACTGTAATTTTTAAGAGTTATCCACAGCTAGCGAAACAAGAGCTTCCTAGTATGAAAATAAACATGAAATTTCTTCTTTTATGTTACTGCAAACCGATACTATGAGGTTTTTCGAAAGCTATTGAGCTCTGTGATTGACAATTACTTGTTTAATGAGGCCCTGATTTTCTAAATTCTGTCTGCTGTGAGATGAGTTTGGCAATTTACATTGTCACAAAGGAATCATAAATGGTGATAATTCTTCAAATGAGAAAAGGTTAACAATTCACACAAAAATAGATTGCCAATTCTGTTGGAATTTTGGTAGAATCCCTGTAATCCATCGTATTTTTAACACTGAACGACTGGAATGGAAATTTACCAGACGATTTTATTCCTTCTTTTGATCTATGCAGTATTAAAATAATGACGAGCGTTCCTTCAGGCGGAATGATAGGCACATGCCAGATACCGGTTACTCACCTAGGGCTTGCCAAACTGACAATGTGTGATCGCGAATAAAATACCTGTTATTGAGAAAAATAAACAATTGATCTGTCGGACAACACAATGGTCAGTGTATTGTCAGCAGCGAAGGATAATGCGCGCGACAGGAATGCACAAGCTAGCCATGTGTGCCTTGTGAGATAGAGTTCGAAAAATATTGTCATGAAAGTAGATCCGCCTTTGTCAGCAGTACATTTCAACAAATTAAATATATCTAATCATAACATTCTTTTAGGATATTCCTACTTTCGTAATAATACCGACCATTTTCTTCATTTGTGTAGCCGGTTGTATAATTAGTTTATTAATGCTGATAATGTCCATGCGACAATTGAAATGCTTTTTCTCATCACGGTGAACCAATTAAAACATTGTTATTTGTGACTGCTTTTCGACTGTTTCTAGCTTGCAGTGGAAATATGATGTTCACATGCATGTAGTCGTATTACATTATTACATCCATATCAGAGTAATCACAGTGAAACTTCTATACTTCAGATCTTGGACGCTTTTTACCGGAAGCGCCGGCCGAAGTGGCCGCGCGCTTAACGGCGCTGCAGTCTGGAACCGCAAGACCGCTGCGGTCGCAGGTTCGAATCCTGCCTCGGGCATGGATGTTTGTGATGTCCTTCGGTTAGTTAGGTTTAACTAGTTCTAAGTTCTAGGGGACTAATGACCTCAGCAGTTGAGTCCCATAGTGCTCAGAGCCATTTGAACCATTTTTTTTTTTACCGGAAGCACAAAGGGATCACACCTGTGGAGATTATCCCTTTCTAAATTTTTGTAACAGATCGTACAGATACGCTAGCTTACTAGGCAGCGAGAAGATAACCTTGTTTTACTTTCCTGCCTTAATTCTTAATCACATGACTTTATAATATTCCTTGCTTCCTTATTCACTACCCTCAGTCCCTTCTTGCGATGTGAAAACATCGCGGAGGCATATGATGCAATTCCAGTGGCCAATGGCTCATCAGTTACTGAAGTAGGCGTTTTTCTTGACAGAAGAAAAACTAAACAAAACTACACAGATATAAACAACAGAAAAGTATAACGTACTAACGAAGAAAGCTGGAGCGTTTAAATGGCGAAAAACGAAACACTACCCAAAGGCAAAATTTATCGTATGAGCAAAACTACCACTGCTCATATGCGCCGTTCCAGTGTGAGCACATGGCCGGGCTACTTTTCCGCTCCCCGCCTCAAATTACCCACGGTGCTAGCGAGGCACGCACGACGCGCGGCGCGAGAAACTGTGCCTCAACCACAACGCCGCGCGACCTGGCGCAGGCTCGTGTCGCGTCCCAGTCGGTGGTGGTGGTGGTTGGTTAGTGTTTAACGTCCCGTCGACAACGAAGTCATTAGAGACGGAGCGCAAGCTCGGGTTAGGGAAGGATTGGGAAGGAAATCGGCCGTGCCCTTTCAAAGGAACCATCTCGGCATTCGCCTGAAACGATTTAGGGAAATCACGGAAAACCTAAATCAGGATGGCCGGAGACGGGATTGAACCGTCGTCCTCCCGAATGCGAGTCCAGTGTGCTAACCACTGCGCCACCTCGCTCGGTCGTCCCAGTCGCGTCGCGTCGCAATTTGCGCGGTCGCATTTGAACCTGTGATGTTACAAAAACGCGCGCTGCGCTGCGTCGCGCCACACGCGCTATACGCGTCTCAATTTGCGCCTAGCCTAAAACTAGAACAGCTGATACCTGGACATGCCTAGAGCCGCGCTTGGGTCACTAATGACCCGCGTATCATTCCCCTTGTATTATCCTGTATCAGTGGGTTATGAATCCATTCTTTGTACTCCTGGAAATTTTATTATGAAATCAACAAAAATAAAGTAGATTTTTACAAATTATCTTTTATTATTTTAAAAAAGCACACGCATTTGCTGGGTGCCTTTACTGGCTACCGTCACACAATGAGCACAAATAATAGTCTTCTGACGTACATTTGTTCAGACAATTTACTTGCACATATGACACTTTACAAATGATTTGTTTCGTTCACAATTAGACTTAACAAGGTAACGTGTCCGCTTTTCTTGTCTCTCAGGAATGTCTTCGGGTGTGACGGAGGTGGTAGTCTTCTTGGTAGCTGTGTAATTTTCAGCAACCTCCTCCCCCACTGCAGTATGAAGTCTCTGTGTTTTAACTTTCTCCCGTTTAGAGCATTGTACAATACGCAGGCATTTATACCAGCCAAATTCAGCAAGTTATAAAATGTGTGAACAGGCCAACGTCTTGATGGGGTTTTGACAGCGTGTTTGTGAGCCATTTCATCGACCACGTCCACTCCATATTTAGAGCCACTATGAGATGTAACTGTATTGACTTCTTCAATTTTAACATAACGGTGCACAATGCTGAAAATCAGAACATTCTTGTGGCTCTTTCCCTGTCAGTATGGTATCATTCTTCTTCAACAACACTTTGCTGTATAACACTTCTTTTGCCCTATTGATACAGACTGGAATTTCCGTACGAGATCGATGTATGGTGCCCACTACACTAGCAGCATTTGCTTTCAAGATTTCCGGGAGAGCCAAGGAGATGAAAAAATTGTCACAGGTGACATTTCTTCCTTTATTGAGGTCAGGTTGCACAACAAAATCGCTAAGACGCTCGTCGCTAGGCCTAGTGTCATTCTTTCCTCTACAAGGGAAAGTATTCACAATATACGAGGGGCGTTCAGAAAGTAAGCTCCGATCGGTCGCGAAATGGAAACGACTATGAAAATCCGATAAAGCTTTGCACAGATGTGTTGGGTAGTGTCTCTAGTATAACCCCAGTTAGCATCACGTCGCTCTTCTCATTTCTGAGCTCGCAGTGAGTGCGTACAGATGTCTAGAAAATAGTGTCTGCCGCCAAGTACGAGGGCCTGGTGAGAAATTTCGCCTGAAGCTATGCAGCTAACATTACATAACTGTCGTGCTGTTTCTTCTTCAAGACAATTCTCAGCCGCATTCTGCAGGGGCAATGAAGATGCTCCTGCATCGTTTTCAAATGGAAATGTGAGATTACCCACAATACAGTCCGCAATTGTCTCCCCCTGAGTTTCATCTCTGGTCACATGAACCGCTGTCTTTGAAGACAACATTTTGACACAGACAACGAGGTGTAGGCCAGCGTGGAGAATTGGCGGAAAGCACTGGCGGCTGCCTTCTATGATGAGGCTATTGAAAAGTTGGTACAACGCTATGACAAAAGTCTAAGTTAGAACGGCAACTACGTAGAGAAGTAGCTGAAAGGTGTAGCTAATTGTTACAAGTAAAACATTTCTGATGTTCACTGTGGTTTCAATTTGGTAATCAATCGGAGCTTACTTTCTGAACAGGCCTCGTATTTGGAGTCTTTATCTACTGACATCCAACACCTTTGCCTGTATTTGTCCAGTTGTGAGGCCATCAACTGTGTGAATCTGCAACGGCAGTTTGAAGGAAAAAGCTGTATGTCGATTGTCATATACGGACCCGGCACGTACCTACATTGTGCGTTCACAGTGAACTCATACCAGATTTCTGATACCAAAGCAAACTTGTCTGCTTTTGTCGTTCTGATTTTGTGGATCTAATGTCAAACCTGAGGTAACGCATTATCTCTCTGAACCTCCACGAACCATTGTTGACTTTACAAAATTATTTCTCCACATCATTGACCACAATGTGTCTATTTCTAAGCTCTTCACTCATATAGCACCATGGGCGTTGAACATAGTTATAAAAGCTTCCAGTTCTTCAACGTTCGTAGTACAGTCATCTGAACCCTATACTCGACGTGCTTTGGTCTCAGTGCATTTTACAATGTGTTTCGGGTTTTGTCCCTTACCATAAGATGCCAACCACTGCAGCAGGTCTCATTCACGTTTCATTTTGCGAGCTGAGATGGTCCTGCATGGTATTTGAAAACATTCCGTTGTTCACATCTCCCAGTTGAACAGTGCCCGCCCCTGGCAGCTGAGTGGTCAGCGCGACGGAATGTCGTACCTAACGGCCCGGTTCCGATTCCCAGCTAGGTCGGAGACTTCCTCCGCTCAGGGACTGGGTGTTGTGTTGTTCTTATCATCATCATTTCATCCCCATCGACACGCAAGTCGCCGAAGTGGCGTCAACTCCAGACTAGCACCAGGCGAACGGTCTACCCGACCGGAGGCCCCAGCCACACGGCATTTCCATTTCCATTTGAACAGTCACCTGTAACTCCCACTTTCCAGGTCGTTCCATCTGGTGCAACAATATTTCTACCTGAAGGAAAATGAAATAGTCCACAACCTTCGTCATTTCGTTGTCCACGATGCCCACGGCCACGAGTTGACCCAGCCTTTTTGGCTGTAATACTAGTAATTAGTATTAGAAATCGTATTGGTATCCAATTGTGGAATAATAGAAGAGATAACACGCCTTCATAAATGTAATGTAAGATTTCTAAAAACTCAAGAAAGCAACAACCTATAAACATAAGTGTTGCAATTAAAATGTGTCTCTGCAGCACATACATAAACAATAATTATTATAGAAACAAACACATAAACATGTATACCTTCCTCATCAGTATTCAGTAGAACATACTGAGATGTAACATCAGCTTCTGATGAAAAGTCTGGAACTACAGGCGAGGATTATTCTTCCTCAGATGAAAACTCCAGCAGCTCGCCCTCAGACTGGTGATTCACAATCTCATTTAGCGTATTTATAATGCCCTCTTCTGTTCGTAGACGTTTGGCCATAATAAATTTGTATGTTGCACGCACTGTTTACATAGTATTTCATGAAACAAAACACTGGCTGCTCACTACTTGCATACACAGTCAGACGTGTTTCAATCTGCTCTCCCTCTCTTCCCCTGGGAAACCTGCAACGTCGTCAGGCAGTGAGATAAATGGGAGTTTTGGGATTGTTGACAAAACACAATCTAACAATAAGCATGAAGCTATACGAATAATGCAGTTGTTATAGCGGCTACAGTAGAGGGGTCAGAGCTGACCCATCCGCGGTTCTAGGTGAATCTTCATATTTCTCCTTTAAGGTTTTCCCGTAAAGTGTAAAACTACTAACTACTTCATTTCATAAAAAGTGAATTCAACACTCTACGCAATAATGCAAGAGAGTGACAAACGAAAGAATTAAGAAACATCGGCAGTTCTAGTGTTAAAATGCTACTACTACTGCTATTATTATTAGGGCGACCAACATCTAATCATGGTTTTAAAGGAAATCACCAACATCAGAACATTATTGTAAGGGAGATTTATTGCGACTAAAACTGCATTTTCTTGTAACGGGTGGCACAGACAAACGTCCATATATTTTGAAGAGGAGTACTTCAATAGCTACATTTAATGCATCACACATATGATTTGTTGCGTTACGGAATATGCGATTTGAGCATTTGGTTTCACCAACTGTTTTTTGTTTTCTTGGCACGGTTTGAACACAGGATTATGCTTCCCGTAATTTACATTTGCGTTATCTGCACAGTATGCAGTGAGGTTATTTACAACTAAATTATGAAAATTCAGTAAAGAACTGATCGGACTGTTAACATCAATATTTGTCTCATCAACCTGTTCAGTGAAGTCTCTGAGCCTGTTTCTTATTATGTATTCACTGTCAAAATACGTTACAATTAGAGGGAAAATCTTTCTATTTTTGTGCCTAGAAGCATCATTTGAAATAGAGAAAAAGTTGCTTGATTTCGCTGGATCTTTCACGATATCTTTGAGGTTCTGAATACTTTTTGGAGCCAAAATGTTTTTCACGAGTACTTCTGCCTTAGTTCGACCACATGTCATCATCTTCACCAAATTAGAATCATGGAAGACATCCTACGATAGCGTATTTCCACAGTTCATACTTCTGTAGCTGATATTATGTTCGACAGTATAAAAAGCTTTTTCTAGCTAACCTGTAACGTTTTTTATATACTTACTGCCATTATCAAAATATCTGAGTAATTTTGAGCATTCCTTCACTTCTTTTTCTTCCTGACTAAAGTTGTATACAGGGTGTTACAAAAAGGTACGGCCAAACTTTCAGGAAACATTCCTCACACACAAGTAAAGAAAATATGTTATGTGGACATGTGTCCGGAAACGCTTAATTTCCATGTTAGAGCTCATTTTAGTTTCGTCAGTTTGTGTTGTACTTCTTCGATTCACCGGCAGTTGGCCCAGTTGAAGGAAGGTAATGTTGACTTCGGTGCTTGTGTTGACATGCGACTCATTGCTCTGCAGTACTAGCATCAAGCACATCAGTACGTAGCATCAACAGGTTAGTGTTCATCACGAACGTGGTTTTGCAGTCAGTGCAATGTTTACAAATGCGGAGTTGGCAGATGCCCATTTGATGTATGGATTAGCACGGGGCAATAGCCGTGGCGCGGTACGTTTGTATCGAGACAGATTTCCAGAACGAAGGTGTCCCGACAGGAAGACGTTCGAAGCAATTGATCGGCGTCTTAGGGAGCACGGAACATTCCAGCCTATGACTGGCGACTGGGGAAGACCTAGAACGACGAGGACACCTACAATGGACGAGGCAATTCTCCGTGCAGTTGACGATAACCCTAATGTCACCGTCAGAGAAGTTGCTGCTGTACAAGGTAACGTTGACCACGTCACTGTATGGGGAGTGCTACGGGAGAACCAGTTGTTTCCGTACCATGTACAGCGTGTGCAGGCACTATCAGCAGCTGATTGGCCTCCACGGGTACACTTCTGCGAATGGTTCATCCAACAATGTGTCAATCCTCATTTCAGTGCAAATGTTCTCTTTACGGATGAGGCTTCATTCCAACGTGATCAAATCGTAAATTTTCACAATCAACATGTGTGGGCTGACGAGAATCCGCACGCAATTGTGCAATCACGTCATCAATACAGATTTTCTGTGAACGTTTGGGCAGGCATTGTTAGTGATGTCTTGATTGGGCCCTATGTTCTTCCACCTACGCTCAATGGAGCACGTTATCATGATTTCATACGGGATACCCTACCTGTGCTGCTAAAACATGTGCCTTTACAAATGCGACACAACATGTGGTTCATGCACGATGGAGCTCCTGCACATATCAGTCGAAGTGTTAGTACGCTTCTCAACAACAGATTCGGTGACCGATGGATTGGTAGAGGCGGACCAATTCCATGGCGTCCACGCTCTCCTGACCTCAACCCTCTTGACTTTCATTTATGGGGGCATTTGAAAGCTCTTGTCTACGCAACCTCGGTACCAAATGTAGAGACTCTTCGTGCTCGTATTGTGGACGGCTGTGATACAATACGCCATTCTCCGGGGCTGCATCAGCGCATCAGGGATTCCATGCGACGGAGGGTGGATGCATGTATCCTCGCTAACGGAGGACATTTTGAACATTTCCTGTAACAAAGTGTTTGAAGTCACGCTGGTACGTTCTGTTGCTGTGTGTTTCCACTCCATGATTAATGTGATTTGAAGAGAAGTAATAAAATGAGCTGTAACATGGAAAGTAAGCGTTTCCGGACACATGTCCACATAACATATTTCCTTTCTTTGTGTGTGAGGAATGTTTCCTGAAAGTTTGGCAGTACCTTTTTGTAACATCCTGTAGAATAATGTTGGGTGTAGTGGGAATCACCCCTATGAGCGATGCTGAAGTCACGCTTACAGAGCGGACAGTAAGCTTGTGCAAGGCAGTTGAGAAGTAAATAATATAAAAAATGTGTTTAAATCTGAACGTCCCTATAAGCCACTTTCGCGAGCCCTTATTACTTTCGTGCCTTATTTATACCATAGCTGTCGTCGGCACGAGGCAAGCGCATTTGTCGATTGCCAGTACTGACCGAGAAACAAGTAAACATACTCCTCTCAAGACCCCTCTAGACGCGTAGGCTACGTCATTTTTTCTCCGCTCCTCGATTTGCCTTGAGCCAAATCGTCACATTTCCGCAGAACCACGAACAGAAAAATAGACTCTATCGACAATAGTCTTCTTCTTTAACTAGTGCCTTTATCCCGGATTTTGCGCAGGGTCGGGCATGGTTAAAGTCGGATTTGGCATGGTTAATTTTAAGGGGTGGCCGGATGCCCTTCCTGCCGCCACCCCATACCCCCAGGACAGAATGAGTGTACCCCAGCTGTCTGCGTCTAGCGTAAACCATGAAATGTCTGCGAGGCGTGTAACTGTCGATAGTAGTGTCGATTATTAAAGGAAAATATTTCGAGATTTATCGGTAGGGGAATTTGAACTATCGATAGTACTTCACGGGGTTAATACTGATAACAGTGATCCTGGGCGAAACATACGGGAGAAAGAGGCGGTCAATAAGGGAGCCGAGAGGATTAAAGAAAAACCGCTGTGATAACGGAGACTCCGGGAAATACGGGAGAGTTTGCCACCCTAGCTACTGTACACTCGAAGCCTGAAAAGATCGCATTGTTTTAGCAACTTTTAGTGTTTTCCATTAGTAGAGTACTGCCGCATTAACATGCTGCTAACTATAAAGGACCCACAATGAATTGTATGCACTCACACTATCCTTTCTGAGTGTAACCAAGCCAGGTGGTACAGGGGTTAGCACACTGGACTCTCATTCGAGAGTACGATGGTTCAAATCAGTGTCCGGCCATATAGGTTGCAGTTTTCTGTGATTTCTCTAAACCGCTCGAGGAAAGTGCAGGGTAGTTCCTTTGAAAGGGTACGGCCGATTTCCTTCCACATCCTTGAACCATTCCGAGCTTGTGCTCCGTCTCTAATGACCTCGATGTTCTACGGGAAGTTACACCCCAATCTTCCTTCCCTTCTATGCGTACAATAAAACGTGTTTACACTATCTGGCAGTGTGACGTTTAACAGAAATGCACATCATGTTGTAAATGTGTTCCTGTACAGTAAGTATAGCGAAAATGGGCACAAGCCCAGCATTCTAAAATATTTCCTGCCGGACGTTGTGACCGAGCGGTTCTAGGCGCTTCAGTCTGGAACCGCGCGACCACTACGGACGCAGGTTCGAATCCTGCCTTGGTCATGGATGTGTGTGATGTCCTTAGGTTAGTTAGGTTTAAGTGGTTCTAAGTTCTAGGGGACTGATGACCTCAGGTGTTGAGTCCCATAGTGCTGAAAGCCATTTGAACCATAAAATATTTCCTGTAAGTTGTGTTCCATAGCTCCCAAACATTTGAAGAACGACATAATTAGCTACTGACACTGTGTTGAAAGTATATATTGTCGAAACTAATCTCACTGGACAAAAATTTAGTCACACCTACAGAAATCATTACAAGCATAATTTAATACTGTCTAATGCCGCCGCTGGACTTGATAACCGCGTGTATTCGGTTAGGAAGTGCGTCCACAAGGCTGTGCAGATACGTTGCTTCCAGGTTAAGCCACTCGTTAAGGATCTGGTAGGGCAATTCCACCAAATTGTGAGGATGCTGATGTCGACGTCTTACCCACTGTTTCAACGTGTCCCACAGATTTTGTGTGGGGTTCAAGTCAGGTGATATTCCAGGCGAATCGAGATGTAATAGAGTGGGGCAGTCTTCATAAAACCAGTCACATATTCTTCCAGCCGGAGAACTCGGTTGCTGTCGTCTTTATGTACATGTGTGAGCAGTGGCCTCTTGCAAGGTGACCGACTCCAAATGTTCACTGCTTTCCGGTCACATCGCAGTGTTCTTTCGGACCGTTATTCACTGCCTGGAGCAGTTCCCGTCGGATTTGGATGCGATTTTGATTCCGTGAAACGCGTCTCCTGCCCCTCTCGGCCAGAACCTTATTTCGACCACAAGTCTGACGTTGTGTACCATGGCGACGTGCATTACACAAGTGCTTGTAGACACGCTGAATAGCCAGTCGCGAAACACCAGCAAATCCACAACTTCATACACTGCATGGCCGTGAGCATGGCCAAACACGATTGCTCTTTTCTGCCACTCTGTTACGTCCTTACATCTATGTCTGCGTACGATGTCCGCTTGAAACACAAATGCGTTACACGTAGAGGCAGTGATCGCAAGGTTGAGCGCGTGACTCGATCGCTGCGCCACCTGTAAAGGTTTAGCAATTCGACTTTGCGCGATCACTTGGGCGACTAATTTTTCTCCGGTGAGCTTAGTTTAGATCAAAGCATCAACTTCAGTCAACCTATGCATACAGCGAAACACATGACTTAACATTATCCGGGAAGGTTGTAAGAATAAGTTTCTAATGTTAAGAACACACATGCAGGACTCCTCGTGTAAACAGACGTCAGCCGATTCAGCCGTTAGTTTCGGTGCGACTCTGGCCAACCGCCTTACACGTTTGACAGGCTTCTTACTATTATGTCGTTTGCAATTGCTAATGCTACGACTCAAATATACAGGGAGTTACAAAAAGGTACAGCCAAACTTTCAGGAAACTTTCCTGACACACAAAGAAAGAAAATATGTTATGTGGACATGTGTCCGGAAACGCTTACTTTCCATGCTAGAGTTCATTTTATTACTTCTCTTCAAACCACATTACTCATGGAATGGAAACACACAGCAACAGAACGTACCAGCGTGACTTAAAACACTTTGTTACAGGAAATGTTCAAAATGTCCTCCGTTAGCGAGGATACATGCATCCACCCTCCGTCGCATGGAATCCCTGATGAGCTGATGCAGCCCTGGAGAATGGCGTATTGTATCACAGCCGTCCACAATACGAGCACGAAGAGTCTCTACATTTGGTACCGGGGTTGCGTAAACAAGAGCTTTCAAATGCCCCCATAAATGAAAGTCAAGGGGGTTGAGGTCAGGAGAGCGTGGACGCCATGGAATTGGTCCGCCTCTACCAATCCATCGGTCACCGAATCTGTTGTTGAGAAGCGTACTAACATATATGGTTCATATGGCTCTGAGCACTATGGGACTCAACTGCTGAGGTCATTAGTCCCCTAGAACTTAGAACTAGTTAAACCTAACTAACCTAAGGACATCACAAACATCCATGCCCGAGGCAGGATTCGAACCTGCGACCGGAGCGTACGAACACTTCGACTGAAATGTGCAGGAGCTCCATCGTGCATGAACCACATGTTGTGTCGTTCTTGTAAAGGCACATGTTCTAGCAGCACAGCTAGAGTATCCCGTATGAAATCATGATAACGTGCTCCATTGAGCGTAGGTGGAAGAACATACTGACGAAACTAAAATGAGCTCTAACATGGAAATTAAGCGTTTCTGGACACATGCCCACATAACATCTTTTCTTTGTTTGTGTGTGAGGAATGTTTCCTGAAAGTTTGGCCGCACATTTTTGTAACACCCTGTATAAGACAACAGGCAGTACATCACCACGTGTTATGTTTCTACCTGCATGGTTTTTTTAATGTTTTTTGACTCATCTACAGCTACGTGCTTACTCTGCTATTCACAATAAAGTGCCTGGCATAGGGTTCAATGATCCACCTTCAAGCTGTCTCTCTACCGTTCCACTCTCGAACGTCACGCAGGAAAAACGAGGACTTAAATTTTTCTGTGCAAGCCCTGATTTCTCTTATTTTATCGTGATGATCATTTCTCCCTATGTAGGTGGGTGCCAACAGAAAGTTTTCGCAATCGAAGGAGAAAACTGGTGATTGAAATTTCATGAGAAGATCCCGTCGCAACGAAAAACGCCTTTGTTTTAATGATTGCCACTCCAATTCACGTATCATGTCTGTGACACTATCTCTCCTATTTCGCGATAATACAAAACGAGCTGCCCTTGTTTGTACTTTTTCGATGTCACCCGTCAGTCAAACCTGATGCGGATCCCACACCGCACAGCAATACTCCAGAATAGGGCGGGCAAGGGTGGTGTAAGCAGTCTCTTTAGTAGGCTTGTAGCACCTTCTAAGTGTTCTGCCAATGAATCGCAGTCTTTGGTTTGCTCTACCCACAATATTATCTATGTGATCGTTCCAATTTAGGCCATTTGTGATTGTAATCCCTAAGTAATTAGTTGAATTTACAGCCTTCAGATCTGTGTGAGTTATCGCGTAATCGAAATTTAGCTGATTTCTTTTAGTACTCATGTAAATAACTTCACACTTTACCTTATTCAGGGTCAATTGCCACTTATCGCACCATACAGATATCTTATCTAAATCATTTTGCAAGTCAAAGCAAACTTACTTGTAAACGAGTGACATAACGATAATTTTCATCTGTGTTTTTGACATCGCGAACTTACGTGTACAACTTTTCAGATAATGTCAAATTATTTCTTTATGGACCGACTAAAGATGCCCTTTTGCGATACTAGTCTCGACACTAAAGAGTATATCCATGCATCAGGTATTTTGTGGTTAATAGAGATGCTCTTACAAAATTGTTAAGGATTTCGTGGCCACTTGTTGACAAATTGTCTGTTGACTTCTGCCTCGTGTTCTTTGGCCGACGATTTTTAGATGATTTTTATGGTATTTCGCCTGCTCGAGTGCCTAGCATTGTCGAAGTTTCACTCTTCGTTACTGGCGGTGGAGAAAATTCATCAAACAAACGTCACCCGACGAACCCGAGACAGAGTCCAACAGGCAATTAGTCAATGAGGTTCTTCTTGGCATTGTGGTTGAGAAAACTAAACAGTCAATAAAGAACGCTAGAATTAAGAGACGTGTTTATAGCATGTAATGTTGCTCAGGTCCCATCATATCTTACATGTACCTCAACTGCCCTAACTACTAATTGTTGCATAATTATTTAAGCAGGAAGTAAAATATATTGTTATACAAGAATAATTGGTAAAACTGTCATTGTGTTTCATATTTAATGTTGTTCTTGCTGTGGTCTTCAGTCGGAAAACTGGTTTGATGCAGTGCTCCAAGCTCGTTTATCCAGTTAAAACATCTTCACCCCTGCATAATTTACGGCATCATACATCCACCTGAACGTGCTTACTGTATTTAAATGCGCCTCAATAGTCGTGACAGTGTGGTGGTAATCCGTCCGTCGTGTGGACTCGATGGAACTTGCTGCCATTCGAGAGGAGTAGGCTATGTACCGGCACCATGTTTCACCCCCTCCTTTCCCTTCGTCCATAACAACACAAACGCAACACTAAACTATACAAGCACTCATCACAAGACACAGATACATACTCGACTCGTCATAACAAGTCCGAGGAAGGCAATGACAAACCACATCCGTCAGGGCGTTGCTACTAGCAGGATTTTTGCATCTGCTCCCCTACACTCATTCTTTGAGTATGAGACCACTCTGATTTTTTCTTTGTACATCCATATTTAAATTGGATGAAGGTTGGACACAGCTGGTATAATTTTTTTTGTTAAAAATGAAACTCCTCCAGCTGTACTTAAGATTTTATATATACTTGGTTACTAGTTTCGACGTTGCATCAACGCCATCTTCAGGCCCTATATAACAACACCATACATAAAACAAACAATGTGAGACATCAGTGGTCTGTGAGCTAGTGTACACAATAAATGTATTATAAATATATTATATATATGATGAATTCATTAAAAGCAGTTACGTTTCGTTCATTTTCACTAAGATACAATTTACCTTGACATTAACAATTTTTATGACACAAACAAGTACAAATGATGTTAAATATACACGGTTATTTCCGTTATAGATCAATACCAGACATTAGAATAAAAATGGTGGTATATATAAGTCTAAGTGACATGCCATTGCTCAGAGATAATAATATAGGAATGAAACAGTACTAGAATTGTGTTAAAAACGAATAATAATACCCTAAAAACTCTTCTTTGTGTGTACAATTTAACTAACAGAAAGGAAAATATGCATTGCCAATCAGACCTTACATATGTACACTAGCTCACAGACTACTGATGTCTCACATTGTTTGTTTTATGTATGGTGTTGTTATATAGTGCCTGAAGATGGCGTTGATGCAACGTCGAAACTAGTAGCCAAGTAAATATAAAATCTTAAGTACAGCTGGAGGCGTTTCATTTTTAATAGGAAAAAACTCTGATTTTTTGTCTGTAGACAAGCCTTATCTCCTTCATCAATTTTTACCCCCATACTTCACTCTGTGGACAAACTGACTACTGATAGCAGAAATACTCCGACTGCTGCACGCCTCTGACTAAAGATAAACACATCGGATAAAATACTAGTCAGCCCAGAAAAAAACATAGTGATCGCTTTGAAGCTCCTTCAAAATTACATCCACAAACTTCGAAGTGTATCGTGAGGAACAACATGAGGACAGGACGCGTGTCCGCAGACGCCATCCGACGATGCTACAGAGCGTCGAAGCCATACGCTGAGGTGACAAAAGTCATGGAGTACCTCCTTCCATCATGTCAGACCTCCGTTTTCCCAGTGTAATGCAGCAAATCGACGTAGTATGAACTCGACAAGTCGTTGGAAGTCCCCTGCAGAAATATTGAGCCATGCTTCCTCCATAGCCGCCCATAATTGCAATAGGTGTTTGTGCACAAACTGACCTCTCGATTATGTCCCATATATGTTTGATGGGATTCATGTTGGGCAGCCTGGGTGTCCAAATAATTTGCTCGAACTGTCCAGAATGGTCTTCAGGTCAATCGCGAGCAATTGTGGTCCAGTGACATGGCGCATAAAAAATAGTTGTTTTGGAATATGAGGTCCATGAATGGCTGCAAACTGGAGTGGCCGAGCGGTTCTAGGCGCTGCAGTCTGGAACCGCGCGACCGCTACGGTCGCAGGTTCGAATCCTGCCTCGGGCGTGGATATGTGTGATGTCCTTAGGTTAGTTAGGTTTAAGTAGTTCTAAGTTCTAGGGGACTGATGACCACAGCAGTTAAGTCCCATAGTGCTCAAAGCCATTTGAACCAATGGCTGCAAATGGTCTCAAAATAGCGGAAAACAACCATTTCCAGCCAATGATAGATTCAGCTGGACCAGAGCACTCAGTCCATTGCATGTAAACACAGCCCACACCATTATGGAGCCACCACCAGCTTGCACAGTACCTTGTTGACAACTTGGGTCGACGGCTTCGTGGGGTCTGCACCACATTCGGACCCTACTATTAGCTCTTACCAACTGAAATCGGGACTGATCTGAGCAGGCCACGGTTTTCCAGTCGTCAAGGGTCCAACCGATATGGTCGCAAGGCCAGGAGAGGTACTACAGGAGATGTTGTGCTATTAGGAAACACACTCACGTTGGTCGTTTGTTGCTATAGCCTATTAACGTCAAATTTCGCCGCATTGTCCTAACGGATACTTTCGTCGTACGTCCCACATTGATGTCTGCGTTTATTTCACGCGGTGTTGCGTATCTGTTAGCTCTGACAACTGTACACAAACGCCGCTGATCTCGGTCGTTACGTGAATGCCGTCGGCCGCAGCGTTGCTCGTGGTGAGAAGTAATGGCTGTTATTTGGTATTCTCGGGACATTCTTCACACTGTGGATCTGGGAATATTGACTTTCTTAACGATTTTCTAAATAGAATGCCCCTTATATCTAGCGCCAACTACCATTCCAAATTCAAAGTCTGGTAATTGCTGTCGTGCGGTAATAATCACGTCTGAAGCTTTTTCACATGAATCACCTGAGTACAAATGAATGCACTACCGTTTTACACCTTTTGTCGGCGATACTACCGCCACCTGTGTATGTGCGCAAGGTTATCGCATGACTTTCGTCACATCAGTCTGTAATTCTTGCTATTCTTTACAAGCGTCAAGAGGAACATGAGACACAATGTCCACACTAGTAACTATTGAAATTTTGGTATCGCTGAAAATTGTGGAAGACATGGTTGTTGGTAAATTAGCAGTAAAATTTTTCAAAATGGCTCTGAGCACTATGGGACTTAACTGCTGAGGTCATCAGTCCCCTAGAACTTAGAACTACTTAAACCTAATTAACCTAAGGACATCACACACATCCATGCCCGAGGCAGGATTCGAACCTGCGACCGTAGCGGTCGCGCGGTTCCAGACTGTAGGGCCTAGGACCGCTCGGCCACCCCAGCCAGCAAAATTTTTCAGATGGGTGTATGTCTCCGAATGAGTAAAAGTAGACGCTATTCGGGTTTTTTACATTTTTAATCTTATTTTTTTTAACATTAGCTACTCAGTGGGTTCCAGGTCCTCCTGCAACATCTACACTGAAAAGCCAAAGAAACTGGTACATAGTATCGTGTAGGGCCCCAGCGAGCACGCAGAAGTGCCGTAACACGATGTGGCATGGACTCGACTAATGTCTGAAGTAGTACTGGAGGGAACTGACACCGTGAATCCTGCAGGGCTGTCCATAAATCCGCAGGAGTACGAGGGGGTGGAGATATCTTCTGAACAGCACGTTGCAAGGAATCCCAGATATGCTGATAATGCTCATGGCTGGGGAGTTTGGTGGCCAGCAGAAGTTTTTAAACTTATAAGAGTGTTCCTGGAGCATTTCTGAAACAATTCAGGACGTGTAGGGTGTAGCATTGTCCTGCTGTAATTTCCCAAGTCCGTCGGAATGCACAATGGACATGAATGGATGCAGGTGATGAGAGAGGATGCTTAGGTACCTGTCACCTACCAGAGTCGTATCTAGACGCATCAGGGGTCCCATATCTCTTTAACTGCACACGCTTCACACCTTAACAGAGCCTCCACCAGCTTGAGCAGTTCCCTGCTGACATGTGAGGTCCATGGATTCATGAGGTTGTCTCCTTACCCGTACACTTCCATCCGCTCGATACAATTTGAAACGAGACTCGTCCGACCAGGCAACATATTCCCAGTCATCAACAGTCCAATGTCGGTACTGACGGGCCTAGGCGAGGCGTAAAACTTTGTGTCGTGCAATCATCAAGGGTACACGAGTGGGCCTTCGGCTCCGAAAGTCCATATCGATGATGTTTCGTTGAATGGTTCACACGCTGACACTTGTTGATGGCCCAGAATTGAAATCTGCAGCAATTTGCGGAAGGGTTGCACTTCTGTCACGTTGAACGATTATCTTCAGTCGTCGTGAGTCCCGTTCTTGCAGGATCTTCTTCCGGCCGCAGCGATGTCGGAGATTTGACGTTTTACGGGATTCCTGATATTCACGGTACATTCGTGAAATGGTCGTACGATAAAATCCCCACTTCATCGCTACCTCGGAGATTCTGTGTCACATCGGTCGTGCGACGACTATAACACCACGTTCATACTCTCTTAAATCTTGATAACCTGCCATTGCAGCAGCAGTAACCGATTTAACAACTGCTCCAGACACTTGTTGTCTTATATAGGCGTTGCAGACCGCAGCTCTATATTATGTTTGTTTACATATCTCTGTTATTGAATACGCATGCCTATACCAGTTTCTTTGGCGCTTCAGCGTAAATTTACAATTTCCTTATATTTCCATATAGTCTTACCAAATTCTTCATAGACACTTCATGAAACATTGGACCGTTGAATTTTTGTGAATTGCAGCGGATCGGTGTAAGCAGTCTGTTAGGTGATATAGTTAGGAGCTTTTTTTAATGAACAATCCAAGCCCTTTTATACGTGGTTTTGAATATAGTCCTTTTCCAATAGTCGCAGGCGCAATCATCCTATTGAGTCTTTTCGCCTCATAAACTTTTCTTGAGCTCCTTTTGCATATTTCAGTGTTCACGCAATGACAGCTGCTCCACCAGTTAAAGACCTGATAGCCGGAAGTCCTACTAGTTTTGACATTATCTGTGGGGAAGGGATTCACGTCGGGTGATACAGGTGGCCAAATCATTCGCTCGAACTGTCTAAAATGTGCTTCAAACCAATCGCGAACAATCTTGTCCGGCGACATGGCGCATTGTCATCCATAAAAACTCCGTGGTCTTTTGGGAGCATGAAGTCCATGTATGGCTGCATATGGTCTCCAAGTAGCCGAACATAATTATTTTCAGTCAGTGGTAGTTTCAGTTGAACCAGAGGACCCAGTCTATTCCATATAAACACAGCTTACACCATTATGGAGCCAGAACCAGCTTGCACAGAGCCTTGTTGAGAACTTGGGGTTAATGGCATCGTGTAGTCTGTGTCACACTCGAACTGTACCATCAGCTCTTACCAGCTTAAATCCGGGCTAATCTGACAAAGCCATGGTTTCCCTCTGGTCTGGGGTCCAATTGATATGGACACGACCCAGTAGAGGCGCTGAAGGCGATGTCGTGCTGTTAGCTAAGGTACTCGCGTCGATCGTCTGCTGCCATAGCCAATTAAACACCACATTTCTCCGCACTGTCCTAACTGATGCGTTCGTCTTACTTTTCATATTTATTTCTGCCGCTATTTGGCTCAGTGTTTCTAGTTTGAAAGGTAGGAGACGAGGTACTGGCGGAATTAAAGCTGTGAGGACGGGGCATGAGTAGTGCTTGGTTAGCTCAGTTGGTTGAGCACTTGCCCGCGAAAGGCAAAGGTCCCGAGTTCGAGTCTCGGTCCGGCACCCAGTTTTAATTTGCCAGGAAGTTTGACTCAGTGTTGCTTGTCTGTTCGCACTGACAACTCTAGGGAAATGTTGCTGCTCGCGGTCGTTAAGTGAAGGCCGTCGGCCACTGCGTTGTCCGTGGTGAGAGATAATGCCTAAAATTTGGTAAATTAGGCACACTCTCGAAACTGTGGATCTCGGAGTATTGAATTTCCTGACGATTTCCGAAATGGAATGTCCCTTATATCTAGCGCTAATTACCGTTCCACATTAAACATCTGGTAATTCCTGTCTTGCGGCCATAATCGCGTCGGAAACCTTTTCACATGAAGTACCTGACTACAAATGACGGCTCCGCTAATGTACTGTCATTTTATACCTTGAGAGCACCAGCCTCTAGGCCTCCTCTCCGCCTACAAGCCTGACGCTGAATGCGAAAAGATTGCGGCCAAGTCGAGATCTGTGATTTTTTATATTCGTTGATGGCGACCAATTGCCACGATCGCCAGTGGAGATAGTTGCACAGGCTCGCCTTGTCTCCAATGAATGTGATGCTCTGTTGCCGTGGTGGCTAACAGTGTCAGACACAGACTTCTATCAACATTGTGTTGTCCCATGGAATGCCCTATACAGTCTCCGATATTTTGCGATGTGGTGTACTGGATGTCACAGACAGAGACCGCCAGCGTCGAAATTACGTGGGCGAACGTCGATCTACGCGGCAGCCATCTCTGTCTACTAGGTTGGAGTATGCGCCAATCGGCCGCATTACGTGAACAGCGCCAGACATTCCGAGACCTCGGCGCCTTTATTGAATTTACAGGACAGGAACCATGAATGAAAGGAAACGGGGATGAAGCATACGTGTAGACACTGTTGGCAGATATCAGACAACAGGTGCCGAGGAATGTATATTAGCATATACTCCTCTGGCACAAGAAATTAAATACGCTGTACAAAGTAAGCAATATGTGAAATATTTTCTTCACTTGTTTAAATCAGTTTATCGGATCGCTGGTACTCCTAGGAACAATGCTTTCACCACTTCCGAATAAAATACAATTACAGTAGCTGCTCAAAATGCCTGTCTCCTGCGTCACTTTTATCTACACATCATTGACTGCCGCACTCGCTCAAAGGTATCCGGCGTGGTGTGAGCCTCACACAATGGATGTAGACTCGCCACTAGGGCTTCCGCTGACTCCAATACGGTTTTGCATACCACGTTCTTCACGTGGACCCACAGGAAGAACTGCGAGGGGTTGAGGTCAGGCGACTGATCCCCAAACATCCGTCTGATCTGGGTTCTGGCAGTTTGGGTGAAGTGTGTGGGTGACCCATCGTGCTGGAACCACATACATCGACGGACTGCGAGTAACACCTCATCCAGTAATTGCGACAGCACTTCCCGGATGAACGTTGTACAGCTGTCGCCTGTAATTATGGAGGAGCGTTTCAAGTAAAGGTGGTCCACACCACCCCAAACATCGATGGGTCAAGTGTTCAAATGTGTGTGAATTTCTAAGGGACCAAACTGCTGACATCACCGGTCCCTAGACTTACACCTACTTAGCATAACTTAAACTAAGTTATGCTAACAAGGGAACCTCCCCAGATTTAGTTATAAGTTGGCACTGTGGATAGGCCTTGATAAACTGAACACAGATCAATTGAGAAAACAGGAAGAAGTTGTGTGGAACTGTGAAAAAATAAGCAAAATATACAAACTGAGTAGTCCATGGGTCACATAGGCAACATCATGCACAATGTGAGCTCGCGAGCGCCGTGGTCCCGTGGTAGCGTGAGCAGCTGCAGAATGAGAGGTCTTTGGTTCAAGTCTTCCCTCGAGTGAAAACTTTACTTTCTTTATTTTTGCATATTATTATCTGTCCGTTCGTTCATTGACGTCTCTGTTCACTGTAATAAGTTTAGTGTCTGTGTTTTACGACCGCATCGCAAAACCGTGCGATTAGTAGACGAAAGGACGTGCCTCTCCAATGGGAACCGAAAACATTTGATCGCAAGGTCATAGGTCAACCTATTCCTCCACAGGAAAACACATCTGATATATTCTATACGACACTGGTGACGGCATGTGCACCACATGACAGGAATATGTTGTCGAACCACCTAACTTGTACACTTGGCGATTCTTCTACCTTGCCCGATTTAGGTTTTCTTGTGGATGTGATAATCACTCCCAAAAAAGTGATGAAAACATAAGAGTTTGTCACATAAACTGAAAATAAAAAATAAAAACTTTCACTCAATGGAAGATTTGAACCAAGGACTTTTCGTTCCGCAGCTGGCCACGTTACCACGAGACCATGGCGCTCCTGTGATCCTTCTGTCCTTGATGTTCTATATGTTACCATGAACTACTCAGTTTGTATATTTTGCTTATTTTTTCACAGTTCCACACAACTTCTTTCTGTTTTCTCAATTGATCTGTGTTCAGTTTTTCAAGGCCTATCCACTGTGCCAACTTATAACTAAATCTGAGGGGGGTGCGATGGGGAGGTTCCCTTGTAAGAAGAACACACACACCAATGCCCGAGGGAGAACTCGAACCTCCGACGGGAGGGGCCGCGCAATCCGTGACATGGCGCTTCAAACCGCGCGGCCACTCCTCGCTGCCAAACATCGGTGGTGAACTTTTCCTGATGACCTTGTTTGTGTGTGGCATAGGGGTTCGCCTCAACCCCTCCCCCGTTGAACACAGTTGCCCTGGCGGGTGAGGGACGCCTCGTCCATGAACAACACATACACAGCGTAGTACGGCTGCGTTGCGCAAAACAGCAGAAACCATTGCCCGAACTCCACACGCGGAGCAAAATCATGGGCCCACAGCCCCTCTGCCTTCTGGAGATGGAATGTATGCCTTCCCTCCTCATCCAGTACCCACCAAACCGTTGTGTGAGAGCTTCACATTGCGTGTGCCACAGTGCGGGTGCTTATGGACGGGTTTGCGTCGAACCTCTCTAGTATGTCCTCCGCAAATCGTGTCATGTGTACCCTTCCCGCGCGACCTCTGTCGTATCGACGCCCTGTGAAACCACCAGTTTCACCAAGGCGTCGATGGATTGCCGTAAACGTAGAATGGTGCTGCTGACACCTATTGGGATATACGAGGGTCACTCCAAAAGAAATGCACACTATTTTTGTAAAAATACAGTTTTCATTCTGCATGTGTGAAAGTCTTACAGTGTGTAGATGCATCCTTCCTGCTTGTTTTCAAACTTAGTTCAACCTGTTTCTGTGAGTGGCGCCGTCACAGCATGTCTCCAAGATGGCTGCTACACTTGACGTTCGTCAGAAGCAACATGCTGTCATAGAATTCCTGTGCTGTGAAAACGAGACGGTGGGGAACATCCACAAGAGGTTGGGAAAAGTGTATGGAGATGCTGCTGTCGATCGCAGTACAGTTAGTCGGTGGGCAAGCAAGTTACGTGATGAAAGCGGGCACGGCAATATTGAGGATTGTCCTCGCAGCGGCAGGCCTCGTACTGCACACACTCCAGACAATGTGCTGAGAGTTAACGAAATGGTGACTGCTGACAGACGCATCAGAGTGAACGAATTGTCACGCTACGTTGGGATAGGGGAAGGAAGTGTTTGCAGAATACTGAAAGTGTTGACGTTAAAAAAGGTTTGTGCAAGGTGGGTTCCCAGGATGTTGACAGTGGCTCACAAAGAAACGAGAAAAACGGTATGCAGCGAACTTTTGAAACAGTACGAGAATGGTGGAGATGAATTTCTTGAAAGAATTATGATAGGTGATGAAACATGGCTCCATCATTTTTCACCAGAGACGAAGAGGCAATCAATGGAGAGGCATCATGCAAATTCACACAAGAAAAAAATTCAAAACCACACCTTCTGCTGGAAAAGTTATGGCTACGGTGTTTTTCGATTCCGAAGGACTCTTGCTTGTGGACGTCATGCCAAGTGGAACTACCACAAATTCTGATGCATATGTGACGACACTGAAGAAACTTCAAGCTCGATTGAGTCGTGTTCGACCACATCGGCAAAAGCAGGATTTTTTGCTGTTGCACGATAATGCACGGCCACATGTCAGTCAAAAAACCATGGAAGCTATCACAAAACTCGGATGGACAACACTGAAACACCCGCCTTACACTCCTGACCTGGCTCCATGTGACTATCATCTCTTTGGGAAACTGAAAGACTCTCTTCGAGGATCAAGGTTTGAAGATGATGACTCCCTTGTGCACGCTGCCAAACAGTGGCTCCAACAGGTTGGTCCAGAATTTTACCATGCAGGTATACAGGCGCTAGTTCCAAGATGGCGTACGGCAGTTGAGAGGGATAGAAATTATGTGGAAAAATGAAAATATTGTTCCTAAAGGATGTATCTACACACTGTAAAACTTTCAAACATGTAGAATAAAAGATGAATTTAAAAAAAATAGTGTGTATTTCTTTTGGAGTGACCCTCGTAGCTGCCCACACATGCGTAACGTTGAGTGCCCATTGTCTCCCGCCCCACCATATAAGAAATGCACGTTGCGCTGCTCAACCCTGGTGAAAGCCTCCATGATGCTGCACACCAGCACGCGACAAACTACGACTGAGAGCTGTGTTTCTACTGCACATGTTTGTCGTTCCCTCTGCCGCTACTGCTGTTAGCGGTCTGTACAGTGTTGGTGTGACAGGCGTGGCCGCGCTCAGCGCCATCTAACATCCAGATTGCTGTCTGGTATATTGCGAGACATTCTGCCCGCGACCTGCTCTCGTATAAAGTCACGCCTACTGCAGGTTCCTAGCCTCATTTTGTTCCTCGAAGACTGTCGGTGTAATTTCGAAACGCCCTGAAGGTGTGGGTCATGTGACCCTCCACCGCTGATGTAAGACATTGAAGTGATATGTATGTGTCAGTCGGTTTGTATGGAATCAGCGCAGTGAGGTGGGTCGACGTGGAGACGTGGCAGAATGGCCCAAACGAGCTATTGTGTTTGGTTGGGACTATGACTACACCGTCAATAAAGCGGCCCGATTTGTTGGTGTATTAACATGTTTACAAGGAGATGGGTACCACTCGCAGCCATGTAACGTGGTGCAAGAACGGTGGTTGTAAAAAAATTCAGACCGACGGGCACATGAGAGGAGTGTCGCGCCTTGTCAATAGCAATTGGTTTCAAACCCAACAGGAATTGCTGCTGTCAGTGAATGCAGGTCCAATAAAACCAGTTTTCGAGCGGACACTGCGAAGAGACAACGCAAAAGTCCAGTCTTCACAGCAGCACATAAGGCTTTACGTTTTCAGTGTGCCATACACCACAGAGACTGGGCAGTAGCTGACTAGAGGCGCTTAGTGTTGTCCGAGCTGCCGCGATTTTGCCTCTTCTCAAATGGTGTCGGGAGTGGAGCGCACCGACTGCCCAGTGAGGAATTTGACGTGCAGTGTGTGGGGGGCGTAGTCCAGGATGAGGCGGTTCTGTGATGAGTTGAGAGTGGGGCCACTCATTCAGGATATCGTTAACTTCAAGCAGCATGTTTATTACGACATACTTGGTGCCCACGTTTGCCCTTGATTGTACATCTTAATGATGAATAAGTTGTGGACACTCCTGTCTTCCGAGATGACAAAAGCTGTCTTCACAGGGCTTTACGCATATCTTCCAGGTTTGACCAACACTCAGCCATCCTATCGCATCTCGAGTGGAGTTTCAAATCACACGTTCCTAATCCCATAGAAAATGTGTGGGACTATTTGGAACAATGGATGAAAAGGAGGAATCAGTACACCCGAAATATGGGAGCATCTCATAGCATAACCATCGATGAGTTGCTTCAGTGGTATGAGGCATACCTAAAGAAACCTGCGGGCACTCTCTCGTCGGATTGAGGCCGTTATCAGCGCTAGAGGCGGTGATGATTTCTAGGGGTGACTAATTTTTCTGTTCGGTGTGCTTATACCGTCCGCCTCTGTAGTTGAGTGGTAAATGCGGTTGACCGCCATGTGGAAGACACGTGTTCGATTCCCGGTGCTGCCATGGATGTTCTCCTCGGTGAGAGGAGTTGTACAGTTTGCTCTCCGCCCCGTAAGGCCACCTGCGAATCTGATCGAACGATTAATAGCGGTTCGAAGCACAAGAAACCCAACAAGGAACGGAAGAACGGTGTGCTGAGCACATGCCCCTCAATACCGCATCCGATGACGCCATTGGCAGAGGATGATACCACGGCCTGTCGGGCCCAACTGGCCCGTCAAGGCCCAGGGCGAGGAACTTTTAACATTTTGAGTATAGCGGGTGTCTTTCTTAAGAGTCATCAGGCATGATGATTTAGCAGATACATGCACTGGCGTTTTTGCAAAGTGTAGCTGGAGTCAGCTCAAACAATACCGCTCGTTACGTATTTCGTGCGTCGTCCAGTGTCGACGAAACGCGTCTGACTGTTTCCCCGTTACTAACAAAGTGGTTTTTAAAGCGAAATTTTAAATGTCCATACGATAGAGCGGTCTCAGATTAGTCCAGTGTGATAATCGTGATGCCGGTCGGTGTGGCCGAGCGGTTCTAGGCGCTTCAGTCTGGAGCCGCGCGACCGCTACGATCGCAGGTTGGAATCCTGCCTCGGGCATGGATGTGTGTGATGTCCTTAGGTTAGTTAGGTTTAAGTAGTTCTAAGTTCTAGGGGACTGATGACCTTAGATGTAAAGTCCCATAGTGCTCAGAGCCATTTGAACCATTTGATAATCGTGATATTGATGTGTATGAACAGTGACTAAAACACCAGCACTCCAGCAGAAACTGAGCAGCGCTGCTGCATGGCGGTAAGAGTCAGGGCGGGCCAGGGTGGTGCTACGGTTTCTTGAATACTTGTTGTTCATCATGTTTTAATGTCCCTGTTAACACATATAGATAAAGCGAACATCGCACTAGACCAGACGTGGGCAAATAGCGGCCCGCAGACCGCGTGCGGCCCGCTAAAGATTTTTGTGTGGCCTGCCAAATCAGAATTTTTATGTAACAGTTTATACCTTTCCTGAAATGCAAAATTAACTAATGTATGTAATCATTTTAAAAGGTGCGGCTCTTCGATAACCTCTGCTTCCACTAAGTGGCCCCCGAGGCAAAACTATTGCCCACCTCTGCACTAGACTAATTTGGGACCGCTCTGTCGAATGGGCGCGTAAAATTCCGCTTTAAAATTATTTTGTTTGTAACTTCAAACGTACCGAGGCTTTTCGTCGTCTCTGGGCATCGCGTGCAAAACGTGTTGAGCAGTATTTGTCTGAGTTGATTCCAGCTGCACATTGCTATAACGAAATTGTAAATATCTATCGAAACACTAGAGGAAATGCGCCTGGTGTCTCTTAAGAGTGACCCCTGTACGTGACAAAATACTAGAATATGGCACCCTGCAAATAACATTAGTTTAAGAACAGCCATAAAATATCGACTATTTCTAACCCATTTAGCGATCAAATGCACTGATTTTCAAAGACGAAGCGAACTTCTAAAAGGAAGTCTATGTATGTTCCAAAAAAAAAGGAAACTTTTATGTTTTATAACACTACCATGGGACGTTAGACGGAAAAGCAGACAAAATACAAGAAGTAGAATCAAGTAAATTTTTGTAGTGATTTCGTCGTGAAATGTCTGTATCATTCCCGAGGTACTCTCGGAGATACCTGATATGTTTTAGGGTTTGGCTTATCTTCTGTCATTAATTGGTGACCCTTAACTTCGGTTGCGCTACGAGACATTTCCCCATTTCCAGAAGCCAATTTAAAATTTATAATTTGTTAGCGAATATCTCATTTTTTAGTACAAAACACATTTTACCTGTATTGTTTGTTGTATTCAGCTATAGCTTGACAAAATGTGGTCTGTGAAATTGTTTTCGATATCCAGGCGCTAGTGTATGCTCATAGCATTATCCAGAATCCATCCTTTTCCTAAACGATGTCACGTTTCAACCGACAAATCTTCATTTTTAATGTAGTTGCGCCTAGCGTCTTGGAGTCCCTATGTCATTTATTTAAATACGTTTCTATTGTCTGAGTAATGAGCAAAAGACCTGTAATTCTATTTCCTCGTGTGCAACTTTCACAAGGTCCCTTTCAAATGAACGAAACTAGAGAAGTTGTACTAAGAAAATATTTATTGAAAAACGAGCGGATTTTTTTCACTTGAATTGGTGTCACATTTCGACAAAGACGTGCAATTAATTTTAATACACCTTCACACTACCAAAATTCTTATAAAAGGTACATCTGCTGTAATGAATAACTGAGTTGTCAGTCTCCTTCATTATATTCTTGTACACTGAAAGACGTGAGTTGAACCATGGGTAAAGAAGTTTGTTTCCTGCAATAATCTTCGCGAGGAAGCTGTACTTCGTAACTAGCGCAAATTATTTGATAAACAATGTCGTTAATGATCTGAAGTAGCTTGCGGATTGCGCCGTTGTTTATCCAAATCATTCTTGTTGTAAAACTTCTACAGATATGGGAACAGTCAAAATATTTTTGCGTTTGATTGAAATGTGGTCAGAAATACGAAATTATTTTTAAAGCGAAGGTGGCGTATGCTAACATATCGGTTGAATGACATGGTAACTGTGAAGAGTGTTGCAGTAACCAAAATCGCCGCCCGTAGTGGCCGCGCGGTTCTGGCGCTGCAGACTGGAACCGCGAGGCCGCTACGGTCGCAGGTTCGAATCCTGCCTCGGGTATGGATGTGTGTGATGTCCTTAGGTTAGTTAGGTTTAACTAGTTCTAAGTTCTAGGGGACTAATGACCTCAGCAGTTGAGTCCCATAGTGCTCAGAGCCATTTGAACCAAAATGAAATTGAAACTGACCATCCAGAACATAAACACGCAGCCGTTCTAAATTTTATAGATATATCTTATAGTCTCAAGAAAGAGACGCCGGAGTGAAATAGCATTTTTCTGACAATAGTTTTTACCTTTCCGTAAGTATGAATCCTAAATTTCAAGATCGACGCATGAGTGATACCGGCTCATAAAAATTCATTTTCTCCGTTAAAAATTCATTTTTAGCGTAGAATAGAAACCGATCTATACTTGTATATAACGTTCTATGTGATGCTCTTGAAAGTAACTTTCGCTGTGCGAACGGAATATTTCGTATGACAGCGCAGACTGGCTCTGAGCACTATGGGACTCAACTGCTGAGGTCATTAGTCCCCTAGAACTTAGAACTAGTTAAACCTAACTAACCTAAGGACATCACAAACATCCATGCCCGAGGCAGGATTCGAACCTGCGACCGTAGCGGTCTTGCCGTTCCGGACTGCAGCGCTTTTAACCGCACGGCCACTTCGGCCGGCTCAGCGCAGACTGCTAAAGAATATTACGGTCACTGCCGCCAGGAGTAACGAGGTTGGAGTTTACAACAGAAAACTAAAACATGGAACTCATAATCGTTTAGTTCTTTACAAGAATCAAAGTAGAATGAATACGGAAATAAACAAAACAGTTCTTTCTCCGACACCTTACACGCAGTTCAACTTCTAGGCGCTTCAGTCCGGAACCACGCGGCTGCTACGGTCGCAGGTTCGGATTCAGATGGCTCCAAGCACTATGGGACTTAACTTCTGAGGTCATCAGTCCTCTAGAACTTAGAACCACTTAAGCCTAACTAACCTAAGGACATCACACACATCCATGCCCGAGGCAGGATTCGAACCTGCGACCGTAGCGGTCGCGCGGTTCCAGACTGAAGGACCTAGAACCGCTCGGCCACTCCGGCCGGCGGTCGCAGGTTCGAATCCTGCCTCGGGCATGGATATGTGTGATGTCCTTAGGTTAGTTAGGTTCACGTAGTTCTAAGTCTAGGGGACTGATGACCTCAGATGTTAAGTCCCATAGTGCTTAGAGCCATCTGAACGCAGTTCAAAGTGGAGAAATGAGGCCAATGTTAGACGAATGCAGTATCTAGAAAGGTGACTTGGTAGCATTTGTCTATCACGTCACATGTTGGTTTATTCTTCAGCCGTTGACATTTGAAGCGAATTAGCATAGCTACGATTACTATTTTTGACTTATAGGAAACCAGTCAGAAGACTCAATAAAAAAGGACTGGATTACACCAGTTTTTCCAAAAAGGAAATTATTCTTAGTTTTCTTTCCCGAAAATGTCTCACTCCATCCGTGTCCGCCTCGATGGCTGAATAGTCGGCTCAGCAGAATACCATGCAAGGGGCGCGGGTTCTCCGCTCAGGGACTGGATGTTGCGTTATCTTCGTCATCATATCATCCCCATCGACACGCAAATCGCCGAAGTGGCGTCAACTAAAAAGACTTGCACTGGGCGACAGGTCTACCCGACGGGAGGCTCTAGTCACTCTACATTTCTTTTCACCACATCTGTGATTCTGTGATAGTAGCTTGTAGTCGAGGCTGCACATGATTGGACAGGAAACTGCCTTCGACTGGGCATAGTAACCAAAGGCGTAAAAAATTAGATGTAGAATGAAAGTACTTACTGCCATACCCTGTTCACTCACATAAATGTAACTACCTGTCAAGAGCCTGAATAACCACCTTTCGCAGACAATGAGTAACTTTCTGAAAAGTATCGGCAGGTATATGGAACGATACGGACTTCAGTGCCGTGGCCAGCTGCACTACGTTTCTCGGTTGAGGATCTCCATGGTGCGAACGGCCCGATCAAGGTGGTCCTGCAGATTCTCGATCGGGTTTATATTCGATGAGTTTGGTGGCCAGGAGAGTACGCTAAACCCATCCTGGTGCTATCGACGGGCAAGTCGCCGAAGTGGCTTCAGGTCGAAAGAATTACACCCGGGCCGGCCGTTGTGGCCAAGCGGTTCTAGGCGCTTCAGTCCGGAACCGCGCGACTGCTACGGTCGGAGGTTCGAATCCTGCCTTGGGAATGGATGTGTGTGATGTCCTTAGGTTAGTTGGGTTTAAGTAGTTCTAAGTTCTAGGGGACTGATGACCTCAGATGTTGAACCATTTGAATTACACCCGGCAAACTGTCTACCCGACGGGAGGCCCTAGTCACACGACATTTCATTTCATCCTGGTGCTCTTCGAACCACAAACGTTCACTGTGAGCTGTTTGATATGTTGCATTGTCCTGCTGGTATATGCAAGGTGCCTAGGAAAAAGAAACTGCGCGTGGGGGTGTAGTATAGTTTCACACTGGTGTTGGTCCATTGTGGCCTCCAGAATGACAATATCACCCAGGGAATGCCACGAAAACATTCCCCAGCCCATAACGCACGCAGAGTGTTTGCTTCCAGACGTTTCACGCCGTACACTCCAACGGTCTTCTTTGCGATGAAGCATAAAACATGACTCGTCTGAAAAAGCTACATGTTACCACTCAGTGGACCTCCAGTTGAGGTACTGTCTTGTAAATTCAAGCCTTCTTCGCCGATGAACAGCAGTCAGCATGGAAGCATGAACAAAGGGCCTAATGCAGAGGCCCATACGCAGCAACGTTCGTGGAATGGTCGTTGAGGAAACCCTGTTGGTAGCTCCTTGGTTCATTTAGGCGGTCAGTTGCCTCAACAGTTGCATGTCAGTTCCGCAGCTGTCGTTCACCCCTGTCATCTACGGCCAATGGTGCACCACAGATGCCTAGGCGCCAGTCTCGGATAGCGCCATTTTGCCATGCACGGTGTACTGTAACCATGGCGGTATGCGAAGAATTTACAGTCTTACCCGTTTCGGAAACGCTTCCACCCTTGACCTGAAAGCCAATGATCATGCCCTTTTGGACGTCAGATAAATCTCCCCGTTCCCTTATTACGACAACGACTGTACTATTCGCTGCATCCCCCGATATGCTTCATATACCCTCCACTGCTAGTGCTGTCACTTGCCGTTTGTGAGTGGTTATTGCACATTGACGTAGAACATAGACGATGGTCACATTAATGTGATTGGATCGTGTAAAATGGAAGTCGTACCATAAAATATATTAAAAATATCTAGAACTGTGTAAATACAGCATTAATATAGCGAGTCTTGTCTACTAGGTATCGTACTTTGCGTAATAACAACAATGAATAAAATGAATGTATGAGACTTGATATCACACATGCTTACTCTTTTCGATTAATACAGGATCTCGTTAAATAGCTTAAGAATGGGTGGTAGCTAAATCCAGTGTCGTGAAGTGGCAGCGCATAATGTAGGGTGGCTACATATCTGCCATCTGTCTTGAGTTTGAGTAACATTTTGGAATAAATTTACAAGAGCGGTTAATTAATTGTTGGTAACATCTATTTAAGCTGAATGATTTATTTGTTAGTTTTGAACTATATATCGAATTTAAAACAATACATTTAGTATAAAGACAATCTGTAAATAGTAGACGGCATCGACTTGGAATAAGCATCATAGGGAAGACCCACTGTGAAGACAGATATGTTCGCAAGGAGGGCCAGATCCAGAGTTGTCTAGAAGCTGCAGCTACTCGTAACACTGACAGAGGCTGCTGGCACGGAGCCGCTGGCTTTGCAACTTGCTCAATGTGGAGTCGACGTAAATTCTTATTAGGACTGGAAGCCAAAATTAGCGACGGGTTCACTAGCTGTGATCATTTCCTTACTGACGACGAATGAACTACCCCAATCGAGCAGATACCAGTGAAAAGAGCCAAGATGTCTTAATTTTGGCGATTCAAAGGAATGATTATTCGGGTTTAACGTCCCCTCCATGACGAGATAATTAGAGACGGAGTACAAGCTCAAGGAATGTGATGATATCGCTATATAGTCGTCGTTTATCATCAGAACACCTTTTAATCTCCTGCCTGTCAATCTGACTGATTTTGAAATTAAAGACTGTCAGCTTGAAGTTGTACTGGTGTGTAGTGTATTATTTTCTGCGATCAGTATCCACTTCTTTAGTTGATTGCCACATTCTCGTTATTACATTAGTAGGTTTACTTAAAAGTGCTTCAAATCCTTTGCAGTCATCAACGGTACCTGAGGACAGTGTTAAATATAAGAGGGTCGTTCAATAAGAAATGCCCCACATTTTTTAAAAAAAGCCATTAATATACATAGACAAACGTCCTTGTTGGTGCTTCACATTTGATGTTTGTTCTGTGCGCCGATGGAGGTTCGAACCGTTGTGGCAGATGGCAGAGCCGTAGTACAGCGTCAAAATGGCGTCTGCATACGACTCACGTCACAAACAGTGTGCTGTTATTGAATTCTTGTGTGCAGAAAAAGAAACCGTGATGAACAGCTATAAACGTTTGCAGTGTATGGCGATGTTGCAGTCGATAGGCGTACAGTTGGGCGATGAGTAAAGGAAGTTACAGTCTCAGGCAATGCAGAAACAGAGCTCCATGATCAGCCACGCTTGGGATGTTCTAGCACAGCCTCTGCTCCAGACATGCTGAATCGTGCCGACCGGCGCATCACAATTCTACGAGGAACACACTTTGAAGATGACGAGAGTGTCCGTCATGCAGTGAAAACATGGCTAAGTCTACATGACAAGAGCTTTTACCAGCAGGGAACACACTCTCCTCCACAATGTTGGCGTACAGCCATAGAACATGTTGATGTATATTGTCGCCAAATTCTGACTCGTAACAATAAATATGTTCCGAAAAAATGTGGGGCATTACTTATTGAACGACCCTCTTATTTATATACCTTACTCCCCTTGCAATTAGAAACATTTCGAGTCGTTAAAACACACAGTTTTATGGAAGTGTTGAAAGAGAGTGCTAATATGAAAGAATGTATAAATAATTATTTTACTTCAGAAGCTTCATGTCACCCTGAGTTGCATTATTATAAATTTAAGTCCCCCACAGTTTTTTTGTCTGTATGTGAAGGCTCACTTCAGGAAGTGCTGTAGCTACTCTGATACGGTTTTCACTAACGGATAGACTGAGTCACAAGGAAGGTTTATGTATATAATTTATTGTTTATAGTAATGATGAGTGAGTACTATATGTATTGTTATCTGTTGAATATTTAATTCGCTTTTGAAGTGACATCTCGTAGTAGTGATGGGAGCTATGAGCTGGTCAGCTATAGAGGAGGCGGTGTCTGGCAGGAAAAGCAGTAAAGTAAACAGCTGCCCAACTCCAAAGAGCAGCGAAGCTTGACCAGAATCGATACATACCAATCCATATATACTGTAAATTAAAGTCTCCTGCTAAGTTTTTCTGTCCGTGTGTGAGGATAAACTCACGAAATACTGTAGGTGTAGTGCCGGACGAAAAAAAAAAAAACAATTGAGACATTCACGACGGCGCTGTAGTGGGCTCTAGTAAGCCGAAATTTACTTCTGGAGGAGGTCGAGCAGATTCAAAAACGCACACAAAATGCTAGACCACTTTATTAAAACTAGAACAGTCTGAAATACTTAACTTGGAAACAATCCATGTCCACAGAATGCCAAAGGGACTTGCTACTGTCACTGTACACTACAGTTCATCACTTGATACTCTCAATGTGCAGAGCCGCACGGAGTAGCCGTGCGGTCTAGGGCGTCTTGTCACGGTTCTAGCGGCTCCCCCCGTCGGAGGTTCGAGTCCTCCCTCGGGCATGGGTGTGTGCGTTGTTCTTGACCGATGACCTCAGCAGTCTGGTCCCATAGTCCTTACCACAAATTTCCAGTTTCTCAATGTGCAGTTGAGGACAGACAGTTCTGGCTTCTAATACAACTAGCGCTGCTAAATATGAAATAAGACGGTACTGTCGTCGTAAGGGATGACTGCAGACTGGGATTTAAGCGGCGCTGCGCTCTGACGTAAGAACTCTTCCAGCAGCGATGGCGTATGCGTATGGAGCCTCTTGAGCGTGTGTGTACGCCGACGTCTCTCATTCGTTGCTGCGTTAGGCAGCGACATTCCTTAGTTGTGGTTCCGTCGTGAGGCACCATATTTGCGATGAGACCACGTTCTTCGGATGACACTCAAGTAGGGATTTTGATATGATCTTCACTAAAACTGATTCACGAAGAAGGTTTGTATGTATAACTTATCATCACTACGCCAGATAAACCGTCCAGCCGGCTTTCGAAGCCGGGCAGATCGCTAGTTTCGTATAACTTTCCAGTAGTCAGTTTCACTGCCTAAATTAATCTTCTGGTGGTGATTTGACCTACAGTTGAGCTAGACAGGATAAGAATACAACCCTTGACTAAAGTGAAATTTAATGGAGATTTATTTAATGGGTGTACTGTGATTGTGGAACACGGAGAGTTCGATCGTACTTTCATTAATCTAGGTCGTACCAGTCCAATTGCCAGATTAAACCTACGATTACAGAGAGCTTACGCTATTTACGTGTCCTAGCGTATTTATAATATTAAAACCAATACACATTGGTACAGACGGTTCGCTGTGCGCCGGAAATATCATCACTTGCGTACTCGAAGAAAAAGATGGCCCTAGAAAATAATGGTTCAAATGGCTCTAAGCACTATGGGACTTAACATCTGAGGTCATCAGTCCCCTAGACTTAGAACTACCTACACCTAACTAACCTAAGGACATCACACACATCCATGTCAGAGGCAGGATTCGAACTTGCGACCGTAGCAGCAGCGTGGTTCCAGACTGAAGCGCCTAGAACCGCTCGGCCACAGCGGCTGGCAGAAAATAATACTCTCTTGAGTAACTATAAGAGTCGCCCCATTTAAGTACCTCTCGATACGTGTTCTGGGATGTCCTCTCTTGAAATTCTGATGTTAATACTTGCCATAGCACCCACCACCATCCTAGTACGACCACCCACTGGAGTTTTTTGAATATTTCTGTGACGCTTTCGCGCTGACTACACAGGCCGTGGTGAATCGCGCGGCTTTAGCTTGAAGCTTTTCTTTCGTTGATTTAACACTGGGCAGGATACCATTCTAGCTAATAATACTAGAGTAGAGTATCGGCCAGACTTTGATCCTGTAAAACGGCCTCCTTCGTTGATGAATTAGACACTGGTCAAGATCCCATTTTAGCTAATAATACTAGAGTATCGACCACACTTGGATTCTGTAACACGGCCTCCTTCGTTGATGAATTGTAGCTCCTTGGGGTTCTTCCAAGAAGAGGCACTACGCTGCAAATGATTAAAACTCAACATTCAAGCTCCACTGGGCCGAAAGAACCAAGAGAAGCTCATCACTAGTGTCACACAGAATTCAACCATAGCCTTTAAGAAGGAAAATGACAGAATAGCAACCTTCCACAAAATTAACTAAATTATTTAGAAGGTAATTGGAAAACCATTACCAGCATACAAGAAAAGAGAAGAAGCCCTTACATGTACCATTAAGACTAAATTAAACATGAGTAACACAATAACTATAGGATCTGAGAAAGATAATACAACTGTTGTAATGAACAGGGCAAAATATATAGAAAAACTTTAGACTTCTTCCAAGCCAAGAACATAACAGAAATACCAAAATACCAGAATATAAAAAGAGATTAAACACATTTCAAATATCATAAACTTCCTACTCATCATCCAAGAAGCAAGAAACATTGTAACAATCAGTCCACAAGCGCCTTGTCTTAGATCTCAGCCAAAGATACACAAAAATAGTACATACATCAGGCCTATAGAGAACTGTAGAAACATGTCAACATTCAAACTCAGCAAAATGCTCTTCAAAATTCTCAAAGAAGTATACACATTAGATAATAATAGAAAACTTAAAAACACAGTAGAATTCACAGAATATGTTAAAAACATAGAAGTTCCCTATGGAGCCACACTTGCCTCATTTGCCATACAAAACCTTTGTTCCTCTGTGCCAATAGATCCCACACCACAGATAATTGATGCTAACCTACAAAAGCAACAAACAATCCGTTCAACTCACATTACTGAATTATGGAACTGCTCAAATTCACAGTTTTACACAACTATTTCAAATTTAACAGTAAACGCTACAAACAAACAGATGGCCTGGCAATGGGCTCAAACCTTTCCAGATTGTTTTCTGAAATATGTATAAGCAATTTAGAAGACAAAATCCGGAATTCCAGTCACTATCTCCCCAAAAATATCATCTACTACTAGAGATAAACAGATGATACCACCATTTTAATCAATGGTACATAAGATGACATCAGTGAGTTGAACCAGTTATTCAACAACTCTCAAGAAAACATAAAATTCGCAGTTGATGGTTCAAAATGGTTCAAATGGCTCTGAGCACTATGGGACTTAACATCTATGGTCATCAGTCACCGAGAACTCAGAACTACTTAAACCTAACTAACCTAAGGACATCACACAACACCCAGTCATCACGAGGCAGAGAAAATCCCTGACCCCGAATTCGCAGTTGAACACCAGACAGGTGACAGTATAAATTTTTTGGACCTTACCACAAGAATAAAGAATAATAGACACCAGTTTGAAATTTATTGGAAGCCCACCACAACATGTAATACAATCCACAGCTCCTCCTTTCACCCTACAGCGCAAAAATGGCAACATTCCGGTACATGATCAATAGAGCGATACAACTACCATTCTCTGAAGAGGAAATTGAAATAATAAAACAAACAGCCATTGCAAATTGTTATAACAGCTCCATAGCAGACACCCTAAAACACACAATAATGGCAAAGCAACCACATTACAAAAAACAAAAAGAAAACAACATCTTCCACACAATTCCATTTCTAGGTAATATTTCATATCAGACTGCCATTACCTTCAAACGGAAAGGCATAAACATATCCTTTATCACAGACAAGAAGATCTGAAAATATTTACCTCACAACAGCGACACACGAAACCCACTTCACCACATAGGTCTGTATAAAATTGAGTGTTTGGTCTTTGACTGCTTCTACATAGGCCAGACAGGTAGATAATTTGAGATAAGATTCAAAGAACACATGACAGCACCAAAAAACAAAAAAATTGCCACACTTCAGCAATAGCCACCCACCTGCACGAAACAACACTAACACCACAAGTATCAGCATCCTACACGTCGAATCTAAAGACAAAAAACTAGGCATCCTTGAAACATTCCAAATATACAAACACCAATCAAAACAACCTGAATCCATCTTAAATGACACAAATGACAATATTTACAGGAGTATCATCTCTGTCTTCAGCAACTGCCTACATTAGTAACTTTGCAATGCACACACACACACACACGCACACACACACACACACACACACACACACACCTACCTTAATATCTACCATAAGGATTTAGTTATGTTACCATGACATCCCTCAAATATCAATGGACTGACCTCATTTACAAATATACCATCACACCAACAGCGTATACCCCCTGTCAGCTAGAAAGTATACGTACATCAACTAATGACACAAATTGTACATCTATCTGCATGTTTTAAATCAATAACAAATGTATTACCCTAACCTTTAGTTAGTTATTACACGTAACAGATATAATCTTAGGAACCCCCCGCTTTGGAAAGTTTGATCTTTCCACTCTTTCTTTCACTCTCTCTTTCCCTTTCTCTTCCCCTCCCTCGGCCACCAGCCTTTCATCCTTATCTCTGAACCCCAGCCAAAATTGTTATTCAAGTATAATTTCACCACTGTAGCCATAATAACTATTGTACTTAAAGTTTGCAACATGTCAGCTGATTATACACTCCTGGAAATGGAAAAAAGAACACATTGACACCGGTGTGTCAGACCCACCATACTTGCTCCGGACACTGCGAGAGGGCTGTACAAGCAATGATCACACGCACGGCACAGCGGACACACCAGGAACCGCGGTGTTGGCCGTCGAATGGCGCTAGCTGCGCAGCATTTGTGCACCGCCGCCGTCAGTGTCAGCCAGTTTGCCGTGGCATACGGAGCTCCATCGCAGTCTTTAACACTGGTAGCATGCCGCGACAGCGTGGACGTGAACCGTATGTGCAGTTGACGGACTTTGAGCGAGGCCGTATAGTGGGCATGCGGGAGGCCGGGTGGACGTACCGCCGAATTGCTCAACACGTGGGGCGTGAGGTCTCCACAGTACATCGATGTTGTCGCCAGTGGTCGGCGGAAGGTGCACGTGCCCGTCGACCTGGGACTGGACCGCAGCGACGCACGGATGCACGCCAAGACCGTAGGATCCTACGCAGTGCCGTAGGGGACCGCACCGCCACTTCTCAGCAAATTAGGGACACTGTTGCTCCTGGGGTATCGGCGAGGACCATTCGCAACCGTCTCCATGAAGCTGGGCTACGGTCCCGCACACCGTTAGGCCGTCTTCCGCTCACGCCCCAACATCGTGCAGCCCGCCTCCAGTGGTGTCGCGACAGGCGTGAATGGAGGGACGAATGGAGACGTGTCGTCTTCAGCGATGAGAGTCGCTTCTGCCTTGGTGCCAATGATGGTCGTATGCGTGTTTGGCGCCGTGCAGGTGAGCGCCACAATCAGGACTGCATACGACCGAGGCACACAGGGCCAACACCCGGCATCATGGTGTGGGGAGCGATCTCCTACACTGGCCGTACACCACTGGTGATCGTCGAGGGGACACTGAATAGTGCACGGTACATCCAAACCGTCATCGAACCCATCGTTCTACCATTCCTAGACCGGCAAGGGAACTTGCTGTTCCAACAGGACAATGCACGTCCGCATGTATCCCGTGCCACCCAACGTGCTCTAGAAGGTGTACGTCAACTACCCTGGCCAGCAAGATCTCCGGATCTGTCCCCCATTGAGCATGTTTGGGACTGGATGAAGCGTCGTCTCATGCGGTCTGCACGTCCAGCACGAATGCTGGTCCAACTGAGGAGCCAGGTGGAAATGGCATGGCAAGCCGTTCCACAGGACTACATCCAGCATCTCAACGATCGTCTCCATGGGAGAATAGCAGCCTGCATTGCTACGAAAGGTGGATATACACTGTACTAGTGCCGACATTGTGCATGCTCTGTTGCCTGTGTCTATGTGCCTGTGGTTCTGTCAGTGTGATCATGTGATGTATCTGACCCCAGGAATGTGTCAATAAAGTTTCCCCTTCCTGGGACAATGAATTCACGGTGTTCTTATTTCAATTTCCAGGAGTGTATAAACGAGTAGTAAATTTGAGCCATATGAACTTGATAGAATCGGATTTGTGGAGGTATGTACCGTCTGTGCAACAAAATGCAGGCAGTTTGTTTATTGTCATACGCGTTCCGCTTCTTTTATTTGGGAAGAATCATCAGTGGCCTGAAATACATGTTTCCTTTTATACATACAATAAATGTATTATGTGGTAGATGTAATATGCTGCTATATTACATTTTGTCGTTTTTCTCTTGTCTTTTTAGGTTAGAAGCAACTTTTGCAGCACAAGTTCCGTACTGTGAATGTATCGTCTGCATATAATGGCTGCAAATTTAAGTTCATTTTCATGAGACGCTTACAGTGACATACAATCTTAAAAGTAATTTACCATTCCAGTGTAAATTCCAGGATTGTTATTCCTTCTGGACGTTCACCTGAAGATGTGACTTTTAGTGCAACGAATCCGGTAGTGATCCAATAATTAAGGACTAAATACAGCTGGAAAGGTTTGCTAATACCCAAGATGACTAGTCATAGCTGTGATTGCCTACCTACAAGGTTGTCTGCAAAAATCACGTTGTTTGTGTTTAGAGCATTTTGATAGATGACATTTGCACCCGATTTTGCCATTGTGTCTTAGATTTTATCTCTGCCTTAAAAAAGTAACCAAACTTCTGCCATATCGTGAAGTACACACTTCAAACATGATAAATAACTTACAGCTACGTATATCTCCAGGCACATGCTCATAATTTTCATGAAAGATTTGGTCTCAGCAAGACAATGTCGATGTTGCGGGAAACGAGGTTGTAACTTGGAGCTTAAGACGGAAGCAGACAGCTGCATTGTAACTGCAAACATTCAAACAATGAAACTTCCTGTCGGATTAAAACTGTGCGCCGGGCCGACACTCGAATTCGGGACCTTTGCCTTTGCGGGCAAGTGCTCTACCAACTGAGCTACCCAAGCATGACTCACGACCTGTCCTCACAGCTCTCCTGCCAGTACCTCGTCTCCTACCTTCCAAACTTTACAGAAGCTCTCCTGCGAACCTTGCAGAACTAGCACTCCTGAAAGAAAGGATATTGCGGAGACATGGCTTAGCCACAGCCTGGGGGATGTTTCCAGAATGAGATTTTCACTCTGCAGCGGAGTGTGCGCTGATATGAAACTTCCTGGCAGATTAAAACTGTGTGCCTGCAAGTTTCGCAGGAGAGCTTCTGTAAAGTTCGGAAGGTAGGAGACGAGGTACTGGCAGAAGGAGAGCTGTGAGGAGGGAGCGCAAGTCGTGCTTGGGTAGCTCAGTTGGTAGAGCACTTGCCGCGAAAGGCAAAGGTCCCGAGTTCGAGTCTCGGCCCGGCACACAGTTTTAATCTGTCAGGAAGTTTCATATCAGCGCACACTCCGCTGCAGAGTGAAAATCTCATTCTGGATTCAAACAATATCTGCAGATCGCATCTTTTCAGCCGTCATTACAACCGAAATGCGCTGTGGTTTCATGTTAATCACGTCAATCGCATGTAATGTAAATAAATGCAACTCGTATTGCTGAAGTCCTTTAACGTCAGGCACAAATGGCTGTGTCGTTCGAATAAGACACAGCCAGGGCAAAAGCACTACAGGCCCAAAGATGAGAGCTGTTGCCAGTGCCATAGACTCGCCACTAGCGCGAGTTCCACCATCGCCGCGGGCGGCGCTGAGGATGAAGATATCGACTTCGCCTCGGCCAATTGCCGGTCGAGTACAATCCGCCAATGACCGGATGAAGATGGACAGAAGCCTAGTAAGAAGACAGAAGAGCAGCTCTCGCCCACTTTGTTATAGATCATCGTTTCGGGCTGACTTAGACAGGGATCGTCGTTTAGTGAACTCTTAGAAGTGAACAGACAGTTGTTGTAAATTGCATTTGCTATGTGCTATAAAATATACCTACGATTATTTGCTCTTAGCCATGGAGGACCTTTTTGTGTTATATTACATGCAGTGTTGCAGACTTCATTATTCAACAACTTACAAAGATACGTAAACATTTTTAACTCATCTGGGTGACTTTGTTACTAATTTGTTGGAATGTTGTAGAACCTTCTTTCTCCTATGCTGTTACCTGACCCTGGGACGTAGCGGTGTAATAGTGGCAGGGAGAAATTGTCTTAGCGCTGTACTGCACCAGAAGTCGTTTCACTAACTCAAAAACTTGGCCTACGGTAACAACAGTAGCAACTCGGGCTTCACAGTAGTAGCGACGAGGCCTATGAGGGTTTGCAAAACAAATCTCCATAATTAGACCTGTGTAATTCCGCATTCCCGCAGATGTCTGTCCATCTGCCTTAGCAATTGCTGTATTTTCCTCGACGTTTTGGCTTTTATCAATAAATGACGTAAGACCATTAAGGGGCTCCGGAAAGGCTCAAAATCATGAAAAGTTCAAATTTTACTTTTTTGCGTTTTCTGAATCTGCAGACTATTACCTTTTAATAGATATATAATTTATTCAATTCCGAAGACTACAACTATTTTTAATTTTTTTTAAAAATGTGTTCTACATGGGCGTGACCCACTGTGGCGCTGTTAAACTGCTGTCAAATGGTGTTATTATTAACGTCCGTGTTCATCAGGTACATTTTAGTGATGTGAGATAAAGTATGTGTTGTGGCTAACCTGTGATGGTTCAATATATATCGCTGGTGTGATTGTCGATTGTTTCATGTTTATTTACTCTGTCGTTATCTCGAAAATATTCGTAATTAATTCTGTTTATTGAGTCTCTATTTTGTTGAAGTATAATAATGAGTAAAAGTAAAGTTATTAGAAATCCTCTGAAGGCTTTTAAGAAAAGGAGAAATGTTGGAAAGCCAAAGGTATGTGTTATTACTGTAAACAATAAAGACGATAACCAAGTGAGTGAACCTAACCTCTCAAGTACACCTGCCCATAGCAGTCAAAGTGGGAAAGAAAATACTTCACAGAAGAAGCTTGGTTCAATGAGTGAAAACTATGAATGTTTTATGGGCGAATCGGATGTGAATGAAATATTTGATATGTCGGTTCTCAAAGGAATTTTTTCAAACTGTGTAAGATGTATTCATTGTAGTGAAGTTGGTCTGGAACTCTCCATAATAAAGCACGTAGGACTTGCTAGTGAAATACAACTGAAATGTGATAAGTGTTCATACATGACCACCTTTTCGAACAGTGTTGCAGCAACTGCAACTGAAGAAAATGGTAGCAAAATCTACGAACACAACAACGAGCGATGCTTGCTTTAGACAAGGAACGCCTTCGGGCTGCAGACAGGGCTGTAAAGAGTCTAGAAATACAAGCAAGAGTAAACAGGAGGAGGAACAAGAGGAAGCTGGAGGAGGAGTTTGCAGAGGATGAAGATAATCCATCCTATGGACCTGGAATGCACTAAAAAGTTAATCCAATCTTTGTCGCTCGATTCCCAAAACTTTTATTTTCTCATACTAATTACATGTTTTCTAAGGATCTTCCAAACATATTTGTTTCAAACTTTCAGTAAATGTTACACAGTACCTTCTGCATAATTTAACACAGCCTTTTTCCAAAAAACTGTATATTTTTGAATATATAAATAAAAAATTGCAAAAAAATGTTGTGAATTTTCATTACAATTGAAAAAAAATCATCTTTAATAACTGAACTAAAATTTTGTAAAATCCCTGTGTTAAGTTGTAGCCCATATTCCAATAAATAATCTGTAAAAAGTTCAACTTCCTACCTCAAATACTTTGTGAGGAAAGATGTAATTTATAAGCGTTATTTTAACATTGCAAGTATAGGGCGTTCCGGAGCCCCTTAAAAGAGTCTCCAATCACAATAGCGTCAGACATTGTAATACTCTGTCGTGGTCGCTGTTTCACTGCATAAACTTTACAATATTACGTGTTTCGGCTATGAAGCCATCTTCAGAATCTGTCAGGTATAATGACAACAATGGGAGGTAGTTATCTCGCAGCATATATTATATAAATAAACCATATCAATTGATAAACATTTTGTCCGGAAAAATTCCAGCGTACAAGAGTACTACGGACTAGTGCTAATGTTTACTGATATAAACTGTCTTGACCAAAACAAGCTGTGACCGTCAGCTGTAACAAATTATAATGTAATGAGATATTTACAGCGAGTAGCTTTTGATATAGGTAGGCACTGAAAACAACCACGATGGCTGAACGATATGGGCAGCGGTTACTAAAGAGTAGATATTTCTAGCGACAAAGACCCTATTATTTGCGATGTAACTGATGCAAAGAGTCTGTAAGGGAAATATGAAGGTTTCGAAGTCCTCTTTGGGCAACTGAAGAAATACTCTGCCTGGCAAAAACGTGAAGTACCCAGAAGAGGAGGAGGTAACAAAATGAAACTTCGCGGATTGACGGTATATGTGGTGTTATTTCCGTGACAACTAAACAGAGCCAAATTTACAAAGAGCTTGGAAGTACAAGTCCACATATGAGTACGACGTTGCGTCCTCTCTGACGTGGATGCAAGGACTGATTCGGTTGGCCGGCCGGGGTAGCCGAGCGGTTAAAGGCGCTACAGTCTGGAACCCCACGACCGCTACGGTCGCAGGTCCGAATCCTGCCTCGGGCATGGATGTGTGTGATGTCCTTAGGTTAGTTAGGTTTAAATAGTTCTCAGTTCTAGGGGACTTACGACGACAGCAGTTGAGTCCCATAGTGCTCAGAGCCATTTGAACCATTTTGAACTGATTCGGTTGAGAGGGGCCAAAGAGAACTATTGTGCCCTCTCTTGAGGCAAGCTGGCCCACAACTGATACAACTAGTCTTGAAATCCTGGATAATGGGATTGGGGCGGAGTTGACATCCGAACTGATCCCACACATGTCCCATAGGGGACAGATCTGGGGATGCTGACGTCCACGGAAATTCCTCATCACCACACAGACAGTTCATAGAGACACATGCCATGTGTGTACTAGCATTGTCCTGTGGAGAAATGGTATCTTGGCACCGCGATACTGTCGCATGAAAGGCACCTATGAGGACGCAGGGTGCCCGTGACGTAGCGTTGTGCCGCCAGAGCTCCTCTAATCACTACCAGTCGTAATCTGAAGTCATACCAGATGGCTCTACACGCCATGACGTCAGGAGTAACACCGGTATGCTTCTCCAAAACATTAGAAGAATGAGATTTCTCACCAGTCTCCGCCATACTCGCCGACGACGGTCGTCAGGGCCTGTGCATCAGTAAACACACCGTGACTCCTTTCATCCGTATTCCATGCTTATCAGCCATAGACGATTCCAAACGCGGCCGTTTTCGTGTTGTGGTGTTAACAGCAGCCTACGCATGGCACGATAATTCCCTAGCACGGCCGCTGAAACTCTTCGATCAAAGTCGTGGGGATGACACAGATAGTTGGAGGATGTCCATTACTTGCTCTCTAATGGCTGGTGCAGATATGGAGGGGCTACAGTGTGCTTGACGTACAACACGGCCATTGTCCCTTGGGGTGTTCAGACGTGATCGACCGGGAAGTCGGCGACGGATATACACTACTGGCCATTAAAATTGCTACACAAATAAGAAATGCAGATGATAAACGGGTACTCATTGGACAAATGTATTATACTAGAACTGACATGTGATTACATTTTCACGCAATTTGGGTGCATAGATCCTGAGAAATCAGTACCCAGAACAACCACTTCTGGCCGTAATAACGGCCTTGATACGCCTGGGCATTGAGTCAAACAGAGCTTGGATGGCGTGTACAGGTACAGCTGCCCATGCAGCTTCAACACTATACCACAGTTCATCAAGAGTAGTGACTGGCATATTGTGACAAGCCAGTTGCTCGGCCACCATTGACCACACATTTTCAATTCGTGAGAGATCTGAAGAATGTGCTGGCCAGGGCAGCAGTCGAACGTTTTCTGTATCCAGAAAGGCCCGTGCAGGACCTGCAACATGCGGTCGTGCATTATCCTGCTGAAATGTAGGGTTTCGCAGGGATCGAATGAAAGGTAGAGCCACGGGTCGTAACACATCTGAAATATAACGTCCACTGTTCAAAGTGCCGTCAAAGCGAACAAGAGGTGACCGAGACGTGTAACCAATGGCACCCCATACCATCACGCCCGATGATACGCCAGTATGGCGATGACGAATACACGCTTCCAATGTGCGTTCACCGCGATGTCGCCAAACACGGATGCGACAATCATGATGCTGTTAACAGAACCTGGATTCATCCGAAGAAATGACGTTTTGCCATTCGTGCACCCAGGTTCGTCGTTGAGTACACCATCACAGGCGCTCCTGTCTGTGATTAAGCGTCAAGGGTAACTGCAGCCATGGTCTCCGAGCTGATAGTCCATGCTGCTGCAAGCGTCGTCGAACTGTTGGTGCAGATGGTTATTGTCTTGAAAACGTCCCCATCTGTTGACTCAGGGATAGAGACGTTGCTGCACGATCCGTTTCAGCCATGCGGATAAGATACCTGTCATCTCGACTGCTATTGATATGAGAGCGTTGGGATCCAGTTTTTTTTTCTTTATTGTGATTTTAAAACCTGGATAACAGGTAGGGTGGCAGCAGCACAATACGCCGCTCTTCAGCCAAAGATAGCACAATGATATAAACAAAGAAGGTACATGACTTGGAAAAACGGCGGGAAAAAACAGTAGACACATGAACATAAAAAACATGAAGCCGTTCACACTCGATGACAATCCACACGACAAACCGGTGACACGAAGCACAAACACTGAAGATGACGATGGCACTGGTGAACGATGGAGTGTGTCGGTGAACACTGAACACTAAACACGACGGCACACACGAGACACTGATGGCGATAATCTCCGGCGCGCGAATGTCCACTTAGCGCGTGCGAGTCCGGGGACCTGCCAAGAGGGGAGTAAGGGCGAGGTGGGGCAGAGAGGAGAACAAGGATGCCAATGGCTGAGGAGATGGGGGGAGGAGGAGAGGAACAGGGGTGGGGAAGCCTGGGGGAGGAGTGGGGAGGAAAGGAGGAGGGAGGGAAGAGGGAGAGAAGGGAGGGAGGGTGCCCAGAAGAGCAAACACAGGAGGAGGGTAGATGGAGGGTAGGAGGGCATCATCAGGGAGAGGGAGCTGGCGGAAGCCACCTTGGGAGAGGGTAAGGAGGGTGGAGAGATGGCGACCGGGTGGGACGTGGGAATACAGGCGCGGTAGTGGGTGGGGATGGGAGAGGATCTGGGAGACTAGCGGGTGAGGAGGATCGAGTTTATGGGAGGTATACAGGATCCATATCCTTTCAAGGAAAAGGAGGAGGTGGGGGAAGGGGATGAGATCGTACAGAAGCCGCGTGGGGGAGGGGAGACGGATGCGATAAGCGAGGCGGAGAGCATGGCGTTCAAGGATTTGGAGGGATTTATAAAAGGTAGGGGGGGGGGGGCGGAGATCCAAGCCAGATGGGCATAACAAAGGATAGGGCGGATGAGGGATTTATAGGTGTGGAGGATGGTGGAGAGGTCCAGACCCCACGTACGGCCGGAGAGGAGCTTGAGGAGACTGAGTTGGGAGCGTGCCTTGGCTTGGATTGTCTGGAGATGGGGAGTCCAGGAGAGGCGACGGTCGAGGGTGACGCCAAGGTACTTAAGGGTGGGAGTGAGGGCGATAGGACGGCCATAGATGGTGAGATAGAAATCAAGGAGGCGGAAGGAAAGGGTGGTTTTGCCTACAATGATCGCCTGGGTTTTGGAGGGATTGACCTTGAGCAACCACTGGTTGCACCAAGCGGTGAACCGGTCAAGATAGAATTGGAAAAGGTGTTGGGAGCGCTGCAGGGTGGGGGCAAGGGCAAGGAAGGTGGTGTCATCGGCAAACTGGAGAAGGTGGACGGGGGGGTGACGGCGGCGGCATGTCCGCTGTGTACAAAAGGTACAGAAGGGGGGAGAGGACGGAGCCTTGGGGTATGCCTGCGGAGGGGAAAAAGATGTAGGAATCTGTGTTATGGATGGTGACATAGGAAGGACGGTGGGAGAGAAAGGAGCCGATCAGACGGACGTAGTTAAGGGAAAGGGCGAAGGTTTGGAGCTTGAAGAGGAGACCGGAATGCCATACGCGGTCATAAGCACGTTCGAGGTCCAGGGAGAGGAAGATTGCTGAGCGACGGGAATTAAGCTGGTCGGAAAGGAGATGAGTGAGGTGAAGGAGAAGGTCGTCGGGAGAGACGGACGGCCGAAAGCCACACTGGGTAACGGGAAGGAGGCGGTGCTGGCGGAGATGCTGGTGGATGCGTCGGGTGAGGATAGATTCCAGGACCTTGCTGAAGATCGAGGTAAGGCTGATGGGACGGTAGGAGGAGACAGCGGACGGCGGTTTGCCAGGTTTAAGGAACATTAGGATACGGGAGGTTTTCCACAGGTCGGGGTAGTAACCGGTGGACAGGACTACATTGTAGAGCCTGGCCAGGGTGGAGAGGAAAGAGACAGGAGCTTCACGAAGGTGACGGTAGGTGACACAATCGTAACCAGGAGCGGTGTTGCGTTTTGTGCGGAGTGTAGCAATGAGATCCTGTGTAGTGATATGGGCATTTAGTTCTGTGTGTGCAATGTTGTCCAAGTACTGGAAACCAGGAGCGAGGGGAGGGACACAGGTGTCAGTTCGATCGCAGACATCCGGGAAGAGGGAGTAATCGAACTGGGGATCATCGGGGATGGAAAATACATCGGAGAGGTAGGAGGCAAAGTGATTAGCCTTACTAAGGGTGTCAGGGAAGGGGTGATCATCATGGAGAAGAGGATAGTAGGGGGAGGGTTTAGTTCTGGTAAGGCGACGGAAGGCTGACCAGAACTTGGACGAGTTGATAGGTAGGGTAGCATTTAAACGGGTGCATGTCTGTCGCCAGTCCCGGCGTTTCTTAGCTGCGAGCAAATTACGAATGTGCCACTGGAGCTGCCGGTGGCGTCGTAGTGTGTCCGGGTCACACGTGCGGAGGAAGGCACGGTAGAGATGGTGGGATTCACGGAGGAGGAGGATGGCCTGTGGGGGTAAGGGAGGACGGTGGGGGTGGATGGCGACAGTAGGGACGTGGGCCTCCATGGCCTCAGACAAGGTCTGCTGGAGAAAGGAGGCGGCATGGGTGACATCGTCGGGGTGGTGGTAGGTGAAAGGGTGGCTATCGACCTGGGTGGAGAGGGTAGCCCGGTAGGCATTCCAGTTGGCACGGGAATAGTCATGGACGTACTTAGGGGGAGGGTCATTACGAGGGTCGGGGTGGGGGCGACGACCGTCTGAAATGGTGAGGAGGACAGGGAGATGGTCGCTACCAATAGGCTCCAGGACATCCACAGTGATGCGGCCAAGGAGGTTGGGGAGGAGAGGATAACATCGGAAGTGGAGTTGGATTCGGGACGGGTGTGCTGGGGGATGGGGATGGGGATGAGGTCGCCTTGAAGGGAGGAGAGGAACTGATGCCACCGCCGAAACTGGGCAGTGGAACGACTATGGATGTTGAGGTCGGCGGCGATCACGTAGGAGGAGAAGGTATGGTTGATGTGGGAGAGGAAGTCGAAGGGAATAGGGGCGTTGGGGCGGAAATAGATGGTGGTGCAGGTAACGGTAAGGCCAGGGAAGAAGAGACTAAGGATCAGGTGTTCGGTGGGGTCGGGAAGGAGAGGTTGGAGCCGAACGGGGATCTGGTGGTGGTGACCAATGGCAACTCCGCCACGCGCATTTGGGAGGGGATTATCGGAGCGGTGGAGGAGATAGGGCGAAGTGTGGACAGCGTGGTGGGGTTTGAGGGAGGTTTCATTGAGGTGGAAGGCATCCATGCGGTGGGTGGCAAGGGTGTGCAGGAAGAGGTTCTTGTTGGCAGGAAGGGAGCGGATATTGTTGAAAAGGATATGTTGCTGTCGCGCCATGACAGGGATTTAGACGAGGGTGTCAAGACGGGAGAAGGTGAAATGGGCCTGGTTGTTGGAGTAGGTGGCGTACATTTTGAGTTGGAAAATGGAACGGGCGGCGAGGGATATCTGTTGGAGGGTGTGGGGGCGCTGAAAGGGATGAACATTCTGAAGCATGATGGTGAGGAACCTGATGATGTCCTCAGCGGTGGGGGGGGGGGACGAAGGGAATTGCCAGGAGGGGTGGGGGTGCCCAGAGGACGGACAGGGACGGTGAGTTCAGGAGTGATCAGAGGGGGTCGGGCTTTACACTTTTGGAAGTAGGTGGGATGGAGGAGATTGCAGGTATTGCAGGAGGGAGGGGATTGAAGGTTAGGGCACTGCTGGAGGAAGTGCGCTTGCCTACAATGCGGGCAGGTGGGGGCCTCGCAGCACTCGGCTGTTGGGTGTGCGTTATAGCGCAGACACCTCTGGCAGCGCAGGGATTGAGGAGGGGAACGGGAGGGATCGACCTTGTAGCGCTGGTTGAAGAGCAGGGCACCCTCCTTCAGGAGACGGTCAATGGAGGGGGCGTCCTCGGAGAAAACCCGCATAAGGTGGGTGGGGCCGGCCGAGTTGAAAATGCGGCGGACCGCCCGCACCTCCAGCGTGGGATGCGCCTTGAGCTCCACCAACACCTCCTCCTCCGTGATCGACGGACTGAGCCGAGTGATCACGGCGGTGAGGGAGGGAGAGGAGTGGGAGGAAGAAGCTGGAGAGGGGGCGACAAAGAGCGAGGGCGAAGGGAGAGTGAGAAGAGGCGGGATGGAAAGAGGGGGGTGTGACTGGTGGTGGTGGCGGCGGAGGGGAAAGTATAAACTATGGCTGTGGTGGTAGTGGTGGTAGTGGTGGTGGGGGCTGACATATCGACAGGGAGAAACAAAAACGCACAGAACGAAAAGGAAAGGACAAAAACTGGGGACAGACGAAGACGTATGAAGACGAAGACGTATGAAGACGAAGACGGACGAAGACCAGAGTCCCACGCTGCTGGCGCTGGCGCTGACTCGACGACGGGTGGCGGGAATGCCGCTGTTGCTGCTGCTGCTGCTGCCGCCGCCGCCGCGGACGGGGCCGGGACCGGGACCGCCGCTGCTGCTGCTGCTGCTACTGCCAATGCTGCTGCTGGGCTGGCTGGCTGGACCGCCGCTGCTGCTGCTGCTGCTGCTGCTGGAGGGCTGGCTGGCCGTTGCCGGCTGGACCGCTGCTGCTGCTGCTGCTGCTCGGCTGGACCGCTGTTGCTCGGCTGGCTGGTTGGCTGGCTCCTGAAACACCTAGCACTTCGATTAGCGCTGGAATAGCACAATCGAAGGGCGGTATCCTTGCGGAGTACCGCCGGAGATGTTGGGATCCAGCACGGCGTTCCGTATTACCCTCCTGAACCCACCGATTCCATATTCTGCTAACAATCATTGGATCTCGACCAACGCGAGTAGCAATGTCGCGATACGATAAACCGCAATTGCTATAGGCTACAATCCGACCTTTATCAAAGTCGGAAACGTGATGGTACGCATTTCTCCTCCTTACACGAGTCATCACAAGAACGTTTCACCAGGCAACGCCGGTCAACTGCTGTTTGTGTATGAGAAATCGGTTGGAAACTTTCCTCATATCAGCACGTTGTAGGTGTCGCCACCGGCGCCAACCTTGTGTGAATGCTCTGAAAAGCTAATAATTTGCATATCACAGCATCTTCTTCCTGTCGGTTAAATTTCGCGTCTGTAACACGTCATCTTCGTGGTGCAGCAATTTTAATGGCCAGTGGTGTACCTGCACTCACGTTCCCATACAGTCCAACATCGGGCCTCAGTCACATCCGAATGCCCCACAAATATGAATATTACAGGATTTGACAAGCCGGCCAAATGGAGACCCACAATGAGACTCCTCAAAACTTTGTCACGTGTTGATAACGTTGTCTCGTACGAGTACGTGTCACCTCCGTGTCCCTCACATCCCTCACTCAGTATCCGACGCTGTTTATGCACTTTGTGTATCCTATCAGGTCTGGTATCAACACTAAACATGAACGACACTAATGCACTCTGGTGGCAGTCCTACCTTTCACAGAGAATTGCAACTCTCATCATTTACGTACCGGCCGCTAGCGTACGTGGACGAAGTTACATTGTCATCTGACCATGTTTTCTGGATGTTACTTTTTTTTTGTCAGGCAGTGTATATAGAGTGGCTGTGATCTCTATTAACAAATTTTCCCGTTCGTTAAGGAATATTTGCTGTACGGTTTGATTCATTGGGTAGTGGTACGTTATGAAAAATTTCAGGCGGCTGTGTTGAGCAGTGGTTAATACATTTTTACATAAGAAATAAATTAATTTACTGATCACAATCTTTTGACAACCGTCTTATCATACTTACACGTAATTGTAACAAAAAATACATAAAATGAGTTACAGTGGTAACTCAACAACATATAATTTTGTTATACCTCTGTTGAACATCTGGCATCTTTTTGTACAGCAGTGTGACAATAGTTTACTACGGCCCTCGTTATTGCCACATTTGCGACCGACTAAGTAATGTGGTGACTGTTTACAATGATAAGATACACACTAAGTGTACAGTATCCACACGTCACATTACACATTTGGTGATTTCATAGCACTGATGGTTGACAGGCAGTTCTACCATACATGGGCCGTTAGAGTTGCTACCAGATTAGGTACTGAGACACCTAATATAGAACAGATGGAGAGATAAAACGCTGAAATGAACCTTATGAAATTTTGAGGTTAACATCGTATTGGGTTATTGCGTAGATATACGCCAATCCTAAACATGCCTTGATAAAAAAAAAAGTTGTGAGCTATACTTTTCTGTGACTCTGGAAACAATAAAACACTGTAAACAATCCTGAATGCTACCTGGAAAATGCTCAGTTTCTCGCACCATACACATCAGAAGTAATGTGAGAATCGTTTGACTAATTTACGTCTTTAGAGAGTTTACTGGTGAATAAAGACTTAAAGGAGTTTATGTGCATGTGGGTGGGGCATGTAACTAGGTTAAATGGTAGTTTATCGACCAAGGAAGTGGATGTTTTCGAAAGTCATTGCCTTACGTCGCTCTGGACTATAGAAAAAATTAATGATTGCAATGATGCATTGGTCTTTTGAGCAAGTGGAATATTCGGTCTTTTTTTTTTTTTTTTTTTTACTAATCCTACGAAGTTTTGATAATCCAAGAAGCTGATTTACTAATCCTACGAAGTTTTGATAATCCAAGAAGCTGATTTTACGGACACCAAGACGTCGAATCGGGTCCGCATTGTGACCCGACAAGCATTTTATGACGAGAAGTATGTCACACCAGCAAATTAATTTGTACCTACGCAATCTGACAATCAGGACAGCAATAGTTACTACTAGCGATTATCAGGGAGCTGTTGAGTGCGTTTGATTTTGACTTTCTGGGATCTACAACTGCACACTCTTCAGGCACTATATCAGGCATTTTTCCGATAACACTTTTGTAAAGCAACGTGTTATCGCAGTTTAGGTATTTCCTTTGGGTAACGCAGGCAGCCACAACACAGTTTTGGAGTTCCTAAATCTCGTGCTTGGCTGGTACGAACATTCTTTGTTTTTGATAGGGATTGTCATTAGAGGGTTTCAATGAAAGAGCTTACTTTCGGATCGCCGAACACGGAGAATAATAAGACTGTATTTCGTCGTTCTACCCGCCGTACCTGGCCACAGCAGCTTGGATGGAGACCAAGGATGTCGGCACGTGTTACAATGAGAAACAGGAACTTCTCTTAGATTATCGAGTTTTTTTAAATGACAGCTGTTTGAAAACACACTGTACGCGACTGGTACAGATAGATTCGCGACTCTGTATCAGTTCAGTTACATTTCTTTCTTAAATTAAAGCGGGTGGACTGCTGGGTGGTGGCCGAAAGGTTCTTACACAAGGAAGTAGATTTCCGGGACTGTCTGGTATGACAGGAAAACTGGTTGGGGTGGTACCCAGTGCCTGCTGGGCTTATCCTGAATTTGCGGTTGCCCGGAGGTAATCCCGGACGCCTGGCCGGAAGATGCCTTATCAACATGGATGTACACAAAATTCCTGCCTTTCCGTTCCCATAAAATGTGAAAAATTTAGCTCAATCTCAACAGTATTTCAGTTTGTCCAATCCTGTGTATTGTCGCCCCTGCTAGACACTGTTTATGCGTCGTCAACCAATAGCAAAGGACCGTTCAAACTCGGTACAAATCTTAAATTCTTTATGCGTATTTGTACGCATACCAAGGAAACGTCTGCAGTGTTTCCCTATATTTTCACACTTCGAGGCACTTTCTCGTTCTTAATATTGGCTGCAAGACTGCTGCCGCACCTCCAAAGAATGCGGCGGCTGAGTAGGGAGAACTTCGTAATCTTATCATTCGTTTTTACTGGGAGTCGTCGCATGCCGACTATCTTTCGCTTCCTGGCTGTCGTCCCATATTGACTTTGTAGTTTGAAAATGTGTCACTTTTTGCTATAGTATGAGGTGTTTGTTTCATATCTCAGAGGCCGTACTCTGATCAGCGGTGCTTCTTGGATGCAAAGTTCATTGGGTTATTTCTGTTGTTTATTTGAAAATGTGACTTGCGAATATGAGGGACTCTTATTTGTTGTTTCAGCCTTTCTAACGAAGTCAATCAAAGTCTCACATTATTAGCTTCATCTTTTCATGTTGATTTTAGTTGTGTTTGTTTCCTAACAACATTGGAGTAAGATTTCATGTGCTTTTTAAATATGAATAAAATTTTAGTAATTTGTGAAATCGACTTCAATTTATGAACCCTGCTTCCTACAACTTCGCCCACGATTAGCCGACTCATATTTATTAGATATGGTCAGGAGTACACTAAGATGTTGTATCAATGTGATGGTATTTTAATTGTATGCAGTGGCCAAATTAATAACGTAATCTTGCATAACATGCAAAGCTGTTTCTTGTGGTGACGAGTGGGTAGTGCTCGCAGGTTTTCATATCATATCTCAAATCGTTACTAATGCCGATTAATTTCGAGACTCTTTGTAATACGAGGGCGTGCTGAAAAGTAAAGCCTCCGAATTTTTTATTCTATTCTCAATACCGGCTGAGGTATTACATGTCATGTGTATTACTCCCAACATTCCCGCTTCGCTGAAGCAAGTTACAGCCCTCTGCCGCTAGAGGGCACTGAGATGTTGCGTGTAACGTGACGGTGTGTAACGCAATTTTGTCGGTGCGTAAGGCTATGGTTCAAATGGCTCTGAGCACTATGGGACTCAACTGCTGAGGTCATTAGTCCCCTAGAACTTAGAACTAGTTAAAGCTAACTAACCTAAGGACATCACAAACATCCATGCCCGAGGCAGGATTCGAACCTGCGACCGTAGCGGTCTTGCGGTTCCAGACTGCAGCGCCTTTAACCGCACGGCCACTTCGGCCGGCGGTGCGTAAGGGACGCTCAGAAAACAAAGCACGAATTCGAAGAGTTCGTCCACACATCGAGCACCGAATCCTTCAGCATGACAAGCCAGACGAAACACAAGCGCTGCGACATGTGCAACTATCCGATGCCCTGGGCTCACTGTCATCGATCATCCTCCACAGTGTCCCGACTTGGCCCCATCGGATTTTCATCCCTTTGCAAAACTTAAAGAACACTTTCAAGGACTTCACTTCAATAGTGATGAAGCGGTGAATGCACAGGTGAGGTTGTGACTCTGTCAACGAAGCCAAACATTCTACAGTGACGGTATCAACAAACTGGTTTCTCGTTTGGAGAAACTTGTTCGTTTCCAGGGGGTGACTACGTTGAGAAGTAAATACGTAGACATGAAGAATGCAGATGTACAATGTTAATAAAGTATGTTTTATTTAAAAAGGTTTTAGGGTTTCCACATAAAAGTTCGGAGGTATTACTTTTCGGAACACCCTCGTACTTCATGGGCGTTGCTTACATTTAAGCTGTGTACATTATTCGGAGCCACGAACGCTTAACGCACGCGTAGTCATAAAGAACACACAGAACATGGTCTGCAGCCCCATAGAGAGAGAATTAGAGTTTCAAGTCCTGTCACCATCCAGGTCTTTAAGGACAGAGCACTAGTTAAGTTAGATAAGGAGATTAGAAGGAATCAGATGTGATTTTATTGAAGGACAATCATGGCATTTCGATGAAGCAATGTAGGCTAACTATGCCCCACCAGAATATGAATCCAATATCTTAACCACTGACCCCCATCGCTGGGTTGCACGAGGTTACTCCCTCGGTCCATCTTCCCACTTCCATCTGTATATCTTGCCTAGCCAGGTCCATTTTCTTTTGATCTTTTTCCAAGGTCTGAGCGAATATAAAGGCACACGTGATTTAGAAAAGGCTATAAATACAAAAAAATATGTTCAAATGTGTGAGAAATCTTATGGGACTAAACTGCTAAGGTCGTCAGTCCCTAAGCTTACACACTACTTAACCTAAATAATCCTAAGGACAAACACACACACCCATGCCCGAGGGAGGACTCGAACCTCCGCCGGGACCAGTCGCACAATCCATGACTGCAGCGCCACAGACCGCTCGGCTAATCCCGCGCGGCCACTATAAATACATACTCACCTTGTAAGGAGAGGATTTTCTGCTCACTGACGGTTAATGTCAAAATTCCTTGTTGAGAAGTCTTGAAGACCACATGATAAATGCAAACATACAATCTGAATCCTTAAACAAGTCTCTGGGCATACCAAAATGAAACGAAGACTATGAGAATCACTGGTAAGTGTTGCTGCTCCTGAGAAGGAACTGCACGCGATCAGATAAACTGTTTCGTTCTTCTTGAGTGTGCTGTTGTCTTATCGAATAGGTACTATCATCGTTATGAAGAGGAATACTAGATACCACTCACGCCTCATAAAAGATTCCAGCTACTTTCATTGCATGTTTCAAGACCTATGAATGATATTTAGAACACAAAATTTCTTACTGCCTACTGCTCCACGATTTTGACGGATTGGCTGAGTCAACTCTTTTGGATACAGTATCGGAATCGTCGTTTTGCCGGCCGGTGTGGCCGTGCGGTTCTAGGCGCTTCAGTCTGGAACAGCGTGACCGTTACGGTCGCCGGTTCGAATGCTGCCTCGGGCATGGATGTGTGTGATGTCCTTAGGTTAGTTCGGAAAAAGCCGGCCGCGGTGGTCTAGCGGCTCTAGGCGCTCAGTCCGGAACCGCGCGACTGCTACGGTCGCAGGTTCGAATCCTGCCTCGGGCACGGATGTGTGTGATGTCCTTAGGTTAGTTAGGTTTAAGTAGTTCTAAGTTCTAGGGGACTGATGACCACAGATGTTAAGTCCCATAGTGCTCAGAGCCTCGTCGTTTTCTGATGAGGAGGTCAACGTGAAGAAATAATATTGTGAAACAATGAAACACCAAACGTGTGGTCAAAGGCACTTATCTAGCAGTAGATCCTTACGCAGAGTGGGCAAAATACAACTGGCCCGAAAAATATTTCATGTACTTTGACATACGTAATCCAACTTAGATTATCCTTACCCAGACGGATGATGAAAGATGGACTGCTTATTTGAAAGTGCATAAAATACACTATCTGGTCAAAAATATACGGACAACCCTATTTAATACGGAACTGACCACTATATACTACGTGATCAAAAGTATCCGGACACCTGGCTGAAAATGAATGCGGCGCCCTCCATCGGTAATGCTGGAATTCAATATGGTGTTGGCCCACCCTTAGCCTTGATGACAACTTCTACTGTCGCAGGCATACGTTCAATCAGGTGCTGGAAGGTTTCTTGGAGAATGGCAGCCCATTCTTCAAGGAGGGCTGCACTGAGGAGAGGTATCGATGTCGGTCGGTAAGGCCTAGCACGAAGTCGCCGTTCCAAAACACCCCGAAGCTGTTCTATAGGATTCAGGTCAAGACTCTGTGCTGACCAGTCCATTACAGGGATGTTATTGTCGTGTAACAAAAATGGTTCAAATCGCTCTGAGCACTATGGGATTTAACAGCTAAGGTCATCAGTCCCCTAGAACTAAGAACTACTTAAAGCTAACTAACCTAAGGACAACACACACATCCATGCCCGAGGCAGGATTCGAACCTGCGACCGTAGCGGTCTCGTGGTTCCAGACTGACGCGCCTAGAACCGCACGGCCACACCGGCCGGCTATTCTTGTGTAACCACTCGGCCACAGACCGTGCATTATGAACAGGTGCTCGATCATGTTGATAGATGCAATCGCCATCCCTGAATTGCTCTTCAACAGTGGGAAGCAATAAGGTGCTTAAAACATCAGTGTAGATATATGCTGTGATAGTGCCACGCAAAACAACAAGGGGTGCAAACCCCCTCCATGAAAAACGCGACCATACCATAATAGCATCGCCTCCGAAATTTACTGTTGGCACTACAGACACAGGTAGATGACGTTCACCAGGCATTCGCCATACCCACATCATGCCATCGGGTCGCCACATTTTGTACTGCGATTCGTCACTCCACACAACATTTTTCCACTGTTCAGTCGTTCAATGTTTACGCTCCTTACACCATGCGAGGCGTCGTTTGGCATTTACCGACGTGATGTGTGGCTTATGAGCAGCCGGTCGACCATGAGATTCAAGTTTTCTCACCTCCCACCTAACTGTCATAGTACTTGCAGTGGATCCTGATGCAGTTTGGAATTCCTGTGTGATGGTCTGGATAGATGTCTGCCTATTACACATTACGACTCTCTTCAACAGCCGGCGGTTTCTGTCAGTCAACAGACGAGGTTGGCCTGTACGGTTTTATGCTGTACGTGTCCCTTCACGTTTCCACTTCACTATCACATAAGAAACAGTGGACCTAGAGATGTTTAAGAATGTGGAAACATCGAGTACAGACGTATGACAAAAGTGACAACCAATCACCTGATCACGTTCGAAGTCCGTGAGTTCCGCGGAGCGCCCCATTCTGCTCCCTCACGATGTGTAATGACAACTGAGGTCGCTGATATGGAGTACCTGGCAGTAGGTGGCAGCACAATGCACCTAATATGAAAAACGTGTGTTTTTGGGAGTGTCCGGAAACTTTTGGTCACATAGTATATGTGACGCGAAGCAGATCCACCGCTATAAAATGATGGGAGTAGTATCATGGGAGGAGTATCATCATTGTATCGGCTACCTGGTTGTGTCATACTTTAAGAGTTTTGAGCACTTGCCCTTCTTCACTACTGTGAAACACATCTCTTCTACTGAAGAAGTACTCGTAGCACATAAGTTATGCGTTTTAGAGCCCATGTTTACTAGACAGTTTTTTCATCTTTGATCTACACTACTGATCATTAAAATAGCTACACCAAGCAGAAATGCAGATGATAAACGGGTATTCATTGGACAAATATAATATACTAGAACTGACATGTGATTACATTTTCACGCAATTTGGGTGCATAGATCTTGATAAATCAGTACCCAGAACAACCACTTCTGGCCGTAGTAACGGCCTTGATACGCCTCAAACAGAGCTCGGATGGCGTGTACAGGTATAGCTGCCCATGCAGCTTCAACACGATACCACAGTTCATCAAGAGTAGTAAGTGGCGTATTGTGACGAGCCAGTTGCTCGGCCACCATTGACCAGACGTTTTCAATTGGTGAGAGATCTAGAGAATGTGCTGGCCAGGGCAGCAGTCGAACATTCTCAGTAGACAGAAAGGCCCGTACAGGACCTGCAATACGCGGTCGTCCATTATCCTGCTGAAATGTAGGGTATCACAGGGATCGAATGAAGGGTAGAGCCACGGGTCGTAACACATCTGAAATGTAACGTCCACTGTTCAAAGTGCCGTCAATGCGAACAAGAGGTGACCGAGTCGCGTAACCAATGACACCCCATGCTATCACGCCGGGTGATACACCAGTATGGCGATGACGAATACACGCTTCCAATGTGCGTTGACCGCGATATCGCCAAACACGGATGCGACAATCATGATGCTGTAAACAGAACCTGATTTCATCCGGAAAAATGATGTTTTGCCATTCGTGCACCCAGGTTCGTCGTTGAGTACACCATCGTAGGCGCTCCTGTCTGTGATGCAGCGTCAAGGGTAACCACAGCCGTGGTCTCCGAGCTGATTGTCATGATGCTGCAAACGCAGCAGAACTGTTCGTGCTGACTGTTGTTGTCTTGCAAACGTCCCAATCTCTAGAATCAGGGATCGAGACGTGGCTGCACGATCCGTTACAGCCATGTGGATAAGATGCCTATCATCTCGACTGCTAGAGATACGAGCCCGTTGGGATCCAGCACGGCGTTCCGTATTACCCTCCTGAACCCACCGATTCCACATTCTGCTAACAGTCATTGGATCTCGACCAACGCGAGCAGCAATATCGCGATACGATAAACCGCAATCGCGATAGGCTACAATCCGACCTTTATCAAAGTCGGAAACGTGATGGTACGCATTTCTCCTCCTTACACGAGGCATCACAACAACGTTTCACCAGGCAACGCCGGTCAACTGCTGTTTGTGTATGAGATATCAGTTGGAAACATTCCTCTTGCTTCGACCATAAATATAATTGACTGGCCCTGACATTTTCGTGGCTCCAACATCTCTGGGCTGAAGTCACGTGAATGTTGGCAAAACATGGTTGTTTCGTGTTGCGCTTATGGCTGTACTCAGCGTTTTGTCGGGGGAAATGGCATTACATTTCACGTGTAAGTGTTTCTATGTTAGTGCAGATGCGTTTATTGAAATCTGCTGAAGTGACTTTTATATGTTTTCTACACTTGAAATAGAGTATCACGTAAATTAAAGTGTTGAAATTGATGCCTGTAAAGTCAGACTCATATTACATTTTGGAAAGTATCTGTGATAATTCGGTTACAGAAGTAAGTATAATTGTTTCTCGTTCCTACTCATAGGTTCCCTAAGGATGAAAACCGAAGGCAGCTTTGGATATAGGCCTTGAAACGGAAAAACTTTAAGCCATCTGCACATACCCGCCTTTGCTCGAAGCACTTCGCGGAGAAGTGTTTTGATAGGTTAGTTATTATTTACAATGTGTATTTATAATTTATGTTTACAGTGTCTGTCATTTTTAAACCTAGGATCCAAAATTATCTTCTGAAACTTCAAATACTCACATTTCATCTACAATATCATTTTTTTAAACTGATAGTTTAAACGTTTGTAAAAATAGTGGGAATTGAACCTTTGAAGTGCACCTAACACTGATACTCTAAAATGGACCTGCTCCTAAAGTCGACAATTTTGGCACCTGTAGTTGACATAATTCCCATATCCCATTTTCTTTTATATTCCAAGGTTTAAAGTTTTGTCACGAGCCCACTCTTACTGTTTAAAAGAATTTTAACGACATTTTACTTTAATTGATAGTTTATAGTAATTTCGTCCCGCTGCCCACCAAAGTGGTGTTCGATGTATTTGTTAGATTTTATAAATGGTACTGTGAACAAATCCAGGTAGTTCTGACGTAATTTTTCGCAAATACAAAAGTAATATTTGTTGGAAGCGTTTGGCAGTCAGTTGAGAAATGTGGGGAAAATGCGAGCCGCGCGGGATTAGCTGAGCGGTCTAGGGGCGCTGCAGTTATGGACTGTGCGGCTGGTCCTGGCGGAGGTTCGAGTCCTCCCTCGGGCATGGTGTGTGTGTTTGTCCATAGGATAATTTAGGTTAAGTAGTGTGTAAGCTTAGGGACTGATGACCTTAGCAGTTAAGTCCCATAAGATTTCACACACATTTGAACATTTTTGGAAAATACGATACAAACATAGGATGGCAGACCGCTGATTTGAAATCCCGCCACGTTTTGCCAACAGTCACGTGGTTTATGTTGGAGCCACACCAGCCCTATAGCTTCTGCACAGCAAGGCCAGTCTACTAGTATCTATGGTCGAAGTCCTCGTGTCAGCACGTTGTAGGTGTCGCCACCGGCGCCAACCTTGTGTGAATGCTCTGAAAAGCTAATCATTTGCATATCAAAGTATCTTCTTCCCGTCGGTTAAATTTCGCGTCTGTAGCACGTCATCTTCGTGGTGTAGCAATTATAATAGCCAGTAGTGCATATTACCTCAATCCCGAATATGGAGAGCAAAGAGCTTACAGTAGAAGAGATGTGTTTCACACTTGCGAAGATGAGCAAGTGCTCATAGCTCTTGATGTGTTCTTGTTGTTGTGGTCTTCAGTCCAGAGACTGTTTTGATGCAGCTCTCCATGCTACCCTATGCTGTGCAAGTTTCGTCATCTCCCAGTACCCACTGCAACCTACATCCTTCTTAATCGGCTTAGTGTATTCATCTCTTGGTCTCCCTCTACGATTTTTACCCTCCACGCTGCCCTCCAATGCTAAATTTGTGATCCCTTGATGCCTCAGAACATGTCCTACCAACCGGTCGCTTCTTCTCGTCAAATTGTGCCACAAACTCCTCTTCTCCCCAATTCTATTCAATACCTCATCATTAGTTATGTGATCTTCCCATCTAATCTTCAGCATTCTTCTGTAGCACCACATTTCGAAAGCTTCTATTCTCTTCCTGTCCAAACTATTTATCGTCCATGTTTCACTTCCATACATGGCTACACTCCATACAAATACTTTCAGAAACGGCTTCCTGACATTTAAATCTATACTCGATGTTAACAAATTTCTCTTCTTCAGAAACGCTTTCCTTGCCATTGCCAGTCTACATTTTATATCCTCTCTACTTCGACCATCATCAGTTATTTTGCTCCTCAAATAGCAAAACTCCTTTACTACTTTAAGTGTCTCATTTCCTGATCTAATTCCCTCAGCATCGCCCGACTTAATTCGACTACATTCCATTATCCTCGTTTTGCTTTTGTTGATGTTCATCTTATACCCTCCTTTCAAGACACTGTCCATTCCGTTCAACTGCTCTTCTAAGACCTTTGCTGTCTCTGACAGAATTACAATGTCATCGGCGAACCTCAAAGTTTTTATTTCTTCTCCATGGATTTTAATACCTACTCCGAATTTTTCTTTTGTTTCCTTTACTACTTGCTCAATATACAGCATCGGGGAGAGGCTACAACTCTGTCTCACTCCCTTCCCAACCACTGCTTCCCTTTCATGCCCCTCGACTCTTATAACTGCCATCTGGTTTCTGTACAAATTGTAAATAGCCTTTCGGTCCCTGTATTTTACCCTTACCACCTTTAGAATTTGAAAGAGCGTTTTCCAGTCAACATTGTCAAAAGCTTTCTCTAAGTCTACAAATGCTAGAAACGTAGGTTTGTCTTTACTTAATCTTTCTTCTAAGGTAAGTCGTAAGGTCAGTATTGCCTCACGTGTTCCAATATTTCTACGGAATCCAAACTGATCTTCCCCGAAGTCGGCTTCTACCAGTTTTTCCATTCGTCTGTAAAGCATTAGGTATGCATTTTACTAGCCCTTTTTTGCTTCTAATGATCTTTCCTGTTGTATCCCTGAATACTGACCATTCCATCTGACAATGGGAAGGCCTCAGACACGGCCAACCGATTCGGCTCAGATTTGGCAGGTCGCTTGTGTACAACTTAAAACGAAGGACTGTAAGATATTTTGGGTCAACACCCCCACGTTTTTGAGAAAATCACCCCTAAAGGTTATGACGAGCAATCGACTCAAAATTGGCGGGATCGATAGATAATTGTAAATAGAGCATTTTTCATCATCAGGTATTGGGCCCGTAAACGCATACTTTTCCAGAAATCGAGGTAAGAAACTTTTACAACTGCCCCGTGTGTACCCACATGGTTAACGGCTGTCGCCGACAGCGCCGATATCGCAACGGCCAAGGTCAGTGGCTGCGAATCAGAAAACCCGAGTTCGAATCTCGAAGAAACCTAGCTGATGTTATTCTTCTCCTTTTGTATTTTTCCATATCTCAATTGATAGGGATAGGAGGCTTAACAAGGTAAGTAAATCAATAAGGAATGATAATAATAAGGTAGGCAAGCTAATTTCCCAAACACCGTGAGTAAAGTATTAAACTAGTCACATGAAAACAACTCCGAGTATAAGCGCTGCGACTTCCTGACGAGGGATCGCAGATTTACAGCGAGGCACGGGATAGAATGCACGCGGGGAGAGTTATGTTGTCCCGGTTGCCTCTTCGTCATATCATAGGGAAGGAACAGTGTAGCTGTCGAAAGATTGATTGCAATCATTAGATGCTCTTTGTACCGTGAGTATATTTGTTTCGAATGCTTATATGACAAGTACCATCCATCTAGTTGTTCGAAGAAAAGTGAGGACACGTAACAGTGACTGGAAGAGACATTGTAAAGTGACCTGGAGTAAAATTTTAGTTGTTTACTATCCCAAGAGGTTTGACAAATTTATATGCCTACCTTGTTGTCATTCCTTGTTGATTTACTTACCTTATTAATCGTCCTATCCCTATCAATTGAGATATGGAAAAATACAAACCAAAAGAATAACATGCACTACGTTTCTTCGAGATTCGCAGCTAGTTACCTTGGCCGTTGCGCAATTTTTTTTTTTTGTCATACATCTATACAAATACATAAATAAGATTTACATACGAGTTAAATGAAAGTGAAAATAAAAAAATAAAAATTCGTATTCCAAGCGGATTTTTTTGTCTTTTTTTTGGGAGCAGGAAGGCAGGGTAAACAAACAATCTTTATTCGTACAATTGTACTATCTTAGGGATAAGAAAAGGATCCAGACAGCAAAATCAAAGCAAAAACAATTTGGAAACCAGAAAATCAACGTAAAGGCCGCCCTTTTTTTGTGTAACATGACTAAAGTAAATGACAATCCTAGTCACGGGCGGGAGTGAAAATGAAGTTATCACCTGCATCACAAACCCTGCAGCACACGGTGTCGCATCATAAATCTGGCAGACAGCCATATAATCTTGACCATTTCTGCCTTTGTGGGCGGCATATATTGATGTATTTCTCCTGCTTCGACCATGTAGGGGCCAGTTTTCTTCTCAGTGTGCTGTATGCCAATATAACTGAACCGCGCAGTATTGTCTCTAGTCGTTCTGCTGCAGGAGTCTTCTCAGTTCTGGGACACCCCAGCTGTCGGGCGGATTGTGGAAAACACTTCCAAAAAAATTGGAAAAGTAAGTCCTGTATTTCGTATGACTCCGTATGAGCTCGTGTTGTTCCTGTAAATACATCCAATAATCCATCACGGACTTAATATCGTACGAATACAAATATTTCGTCGCATGTCCAGCGGTCCAATTGACCGCATACGTCTTTTGTTTGGGAAAAAAGGTCTTGTCCGGTAGAAAAAGTACATCCGATGTGATTTCTGTGTAGTTAGTGCGCCGAAGGAAGGCCAATATTCGACGCGTCAGCATCCAGACGTCCCTCGCTGCGCCACACACTAAACCATGTTCTTCCGTTGCTAACAGGCCACAGTTTGTGCAAAGAGGAGAATCGACCATATGAATTGTATGTAATCGACTCCTGGTCACAAGTTTACGGTTTATAAGAATGTACTACATCGATCTCGCTGCTGTTGACAGTAATGGAGTATGCACTGCACACCAAATGTGGTTCCACGTTCTCGACGGGTATTTGAATTCCATTACGTTGCGGGCATGGTGATCCATCAAGCACCTATAGATCTCCCGAGTCGTGGGTATTCTCGTCGAAGGTACTTTCAGACGAACATAACTGTAATCAACAAGAAATGAGGCAATGTGTGCAAGAGAAGGCGAAATATTGCCCACCGCAATAGGGGGTTCGTACGAAGGCGGAACAAGTACTTCTATCAGAGCTGACGTTATGGTGTGCTTTCGTTGTTGCCAATTTCGTATCATCGCTCGCATGTAAAGCGCCAGAGCTTTGTTTCGCACGTTTGTGAGGTTGAGGCCACCGTTCCGGAATTGTAGCGTTAATGTGTCATATGTGATCTTAAACAACATCCCAGTACTAACATAGTAACCAAAGGCAGCCATGAGGCGGTCTGCAATACCCTTCGGTATTGGTAGGATCTGCGCTAAATGGGGCAGTCGTGACGCTATGTGAACGTTAGTGTATGCCACACGCTGGATCATGTCAAAGGCCCTCAGTGAGTTGTTCCGTATCGCCAGACGAACATTGTGCAGAAGCCGCCGAGAACTCGCCGCCGCTGACCGCCGTAGTGAACGGGTAAATGTGATCCCCAGACATCTCAGCGAGTCCACCGTCTGAAACGGTCCCGGTATGTCTTCCAGACCCCGTCCAATGTGCATAAGTTTGGATTTCGTCATGTTAATGACACTGCCTGCTGCCGTCCCGTAAGAGTCTAGATATTCAACAGCCTGATGCACTTAATGACCTGATCTGACAAGAAGGATCAGGTCGTCCGCATATGCGCGACAAACGAAAGAGTTCTCATTAAGCGCTATCCCAGTAAGTGAGCGCCTCATAACACACATCAGCGGCTCAAGCGCTATCGCAAACAGCATCATGGAGAGTGGGCACCCTTGTCGGACGGAGCTGTTAATAGGAACCGAGCCCGCTTCCCGACCGTTTACAATCACCTTCGATGTAGCCCCTCGTATTAGCCTCATAATGATGGAGATGAAAACAGGTGGAATCTCCATTCGGCTCATGACTGACGCCAAGAAGTCATGGTTTATCCTGTCGAACGCACGATCGAAGTCCACAGATATCATCGCTGCTCGCATTTTACAAGTTTCCGCAAGGGAGATAACGTCACGGTATTCACTTAACGCCGAGGAGATGTTGCTTCGCACCCCTAGGCAAGCCTGATCAGGGGATATTGTCCTGGATATCGCCAGCTTGAGACGAGACGCTAGTAGCCGTGCAAAAATTTTATAATCGGTGTTTAGCATAGTGAGAGGCCGATATTGATTAACACTGCGACTCCCCGCCATCTTCGGGATGGGAAGAAGAAAGCCCGTCACAAAATCCGACGGTAGGCGCATGTTCGGACTCATCGCCGCATTGTACATCGACACCAACTGTGGCATCATCATGTCCACGAATTCTCGATAAAACTCTAGCGTAATCCCATCTGGCCCCGGTGATTTATGGGCCGCTCCTTTTGTGAGTGCCACCTTTACATCGTCTTCTGTGAGTGGCTCCATTAGCGCTGCCTTATCCGTCTCTGTCAGTGTCGTTTGCAGATGTTGCAGTATCTCTTCCCCTACCTGACGGTCCGTCGGTGTACCGGCATAGAGATGGCGGAAATGCTCTAAAAATTCATTTGCAATGTCCTGTTGTGTTGTCAGTTGACGGCCATCTAAACCGTGGAGCACTGTTACCAATGCCCGGCGGTAACGCTTATGTTCCCGCGACACATGGTGCATCGAGGTACGTTCCCCAGTGATGGTGTCAAGACATCTTGCCCGTATTGGGATGCCACCCAGTCGTCGTCACGTGATCGATAGGATTTGTGCCTTGACACGATGAACTTCCGCATGATGTTCTGCAGACGGCACCTGGAAGGACAGCTCACGAAGCATGGTGTAATAATAATCAAGAGTGTCTCTCTGTCATCTCGCCTTATCCCGACCATACTGTATTATAGCTCTTCTTATTGCCGGCTTAGTGCACTCGAGCCACCATTGAAGCACGGAGGTATACGTTGGTAGACGGCGTTGACATGTGGCCCGTACCTCCTCGACTCTCTGACGACATTCGGGGTCCGCCAAAAGGGACGAATTGAGCTTCCATGTCCCGCGGCTTCTCCACACACTTTGCCTAGGGAGTGACATGGTACAAATGTAAGCCAGATGATCAGTAAATGCCGCAGGCCATCGTTCCGCGTCGACCACCTTATCCTGTAGGCCAACCGAAACATATATTCGATCGAGTCTGCTCGCCGAGTGACTGGTAAAAAAAGTATATCCGTCACGGTTCCTATGAATCATGTCCCAGGTGTCGCTTAACTCCAGATCCCGGCATAGCACATGCAATTCACGACAGGTATTGTAATGTGGTGTCTGGTCTTTTTGGGCTAAAACACAATTGAAGTCACCACCTATAATGAAATGATCGAATCTGCCGATAAATAAGGGCACAATCTCTTCCGAATAATATCTCGCACGCGCCCGTCTGTTGTCTGTGCCGGAAGGGGCATAAACATTGAGAATGCGAATTCCATTAACAGTTATCGCCAGGCCTCGTGCCGAAGGTAGATAAGCCAGGTCTCGGACCGGAATCCCGTCCCGGACCAATATCGCCGTTCCACTGTCGTTGTTCGAGTGCGGCGAGGTGTAGGAGATGTATCCATGTACTTCCTGGAACTCAGGAATGTAAATTTCCTGCACCATCAGTATATCCACATCCGACGCGTATATCATGTCCCTAAACAACTGCTGTTTCACGGTCGATCGAATGGTATTTACATTCACTGTCCCTATTCTGTACGCCTGGGGTCGAGTAGCTGTCATCTCCACATGATGTTAAAATGACAAAGTTTCACCGTGTCGATAGTCCCTTTGCACATCCGCCGAGGGTCGCCCGAGGAACGTGTCCCTGCGGCATTAGGTTTCTTCAGATGCGGACGGATGCAAGGCCCCACCAATAGAATGGTCCGCATCGGTGATGTCGTCGTCCTGCTCATACCAGCTGATACTATTGGTGTGCTCCAAATTTTCCTGTGCGGCATTGATGTGTGACATCTGTTGTTCTTTCGCAGCTGTAGACTCCACCGCCGAAGGGGTAGCAGGCCCCTGAGCGGATGCGTCGTCTGAACGATATGACATCATTTCACTGTCCGAATTCATATGATCTGCGACATCCGAAGCTTGTGGTTCCATGTCAGACAGGTCCATAGTGTTAGAATCGTCTGGGCTCCCAAGAAGAGAAGGGAGCGTCTCCGCAGAGTTTAGTCGGCGCTTCTTGCGGCGCTTTGGCGAGCGTTGTTTGCGGGCCCTAACCTCGGCCTCTGGTGTTGGCGCATCTTGCATCTCCTGCGTTCCCGCCGCCGCCACAATGCCCTGGGGCCGTTCCACTTCAGCTTCCATGCCTATTGTGATGCTCTCATCCTCTTTCTGCGCCACCTGTAGTGTCTGAGATTGGAGGTTGGTCAGAGCCAGTCCTTCTTCAGTGGCGTCCGAAGGCGCCTCAATCAACTGCGGCGTCGGTTCGATGGTGCGCTCCGACCTCGGCGTCACCTCCCCGCGAAGTGCCGTCACGTAAGTCATCGGCAGTGACGTTGGTGTAGTCGGATTCTGGAAGTCTCCGCTGGGGAGTTGCACGAGTCTCCTCTGCATACACGCTGATCGAAGATGTCCTTCACCACCACACCCTGAGCATGTCCGGGGCTGCCCATCATAGATGACAATAGCTCTACAGCCGCCGATGTTTATGTACGATGGCACATGTTTCGTAAGGGCAATTCGCACCTATCGGACACCATTGAGCACTGGATACGTGCCAAAACTTGCCCAGCGTTCGGCCGTATGACTAATAACTCTGCCATATGGCTGGAGTGATTCAGTGACCAATGATTCGGGTACCTCGAAAGGCAGCTCGAAGATTCGAATCGTACGCACGCCCAGCCCCGAATGAGCGACTAAAACTTCGCCAATATGACCATCGGAGTGTCGGAACTGGAATCCTCGTTTGGCGGCTTCAATGATCCTATCACATGCTGCGTCGTCAATCATCTTTACGTAAAGAGTGCTGCTCACGATTGATAAATGAATTCCAATAATCTCCGTGTAATTAAGATGCACTTCGTCCCTCAAGAAACGTTCGATTTCGAAAGCCTTCGGTCTTGCATACTCGTTACAGAACGTGAACTGTATCGTGGTTTTTCGGAAATTGTGTGCCATTGCGTTCGATTCAAACAGTAACACACGCGAGTGACGACGGTGTAAGCACCGCTTCTTCCGCGACCGTTCGCAGCCGAGACGTAAACAAGTCCGAGCTGCTCCGCGGTGAAAGGCGGACTACATCGTTATCGGTGCTGTCGGCGAAAAGCGTTGACAGACGCAGCAGTTGTAAAAGTTTCTTACCTCGATTTCTGGAAAAGTATGCGTTTTAGGACCACGTACCTGGTGATGAAAAATGTTCTATTTACAATTATCTACCGATCCGGCCAACTTTGAGTCGATCGCCCGTCATAACCTTTAGGGGTGATTTTCTCACAAACGCGGGGGTGTTGACCCAAAATGTCTTAGATTCCTTCGTTTTAGGTTGTACACAAGCGACCTGCCAAATCTGAGCCGAATCGGTGGGCCGTGTCTGACGCCTTCCCCTTGTGAGACACCCTGTATGGCCGGCCGGTGTGGCCGTGCGGTTAAAGGCGCTTCAGTCTGGAACCGCGTGACCGCTACGGTCGCAGGTTCGAATCCTGCCTCGGGCATGGATGTGTGTGATGTCCTTAGGTTAGTTAGGTTTAAGTAGTTCCAAGTTCTAGGGGACTGATGACCACAGCAGTTAAGTCCCATAGTGCTCAGAGCCATTTGAACCATTTTTTTGAACACCCTGTATGGCATAGGTGAGATGTGTACCTTACAGAGAACAAGCACACCGTAAAGTAGTTCGCAGAGCACAAATGTAAATCCGACTTTATACGGCTGAGGAGAGACGAGAAGGCAGTGCCGGGGATGGCGTGCAGTGGTTGCCGCGTAGGACTCGTCAGAGGAAGGCCCGGCGGCGGAGTCGCGGACGGTGTGGCGACGGAGCGTCTGGGCGCGTGCAAGAAGAGACGGTGTCCGCGCCGCATGGCGCATGGCCAAAAGAATTGAGCGGGAAGCGGGAAGCGGCGCTGAAATTGCACGGGGGGGCGTCGGCGCCAGCGAGTGGTGTGCGCGTGCGCGGAGCGGCGGCCGCGGCCATGTGACTGCGCTGCGCTGGCGCCGCCGCCGCCGCCGCCGGCGCGCACCAGACGCGCCGCAGCCTCCGCCTCGCGCACACGAGCATGCCGGCAGGCCCATGGGCAAGAAGGGCAACAAGCGGAAGACGCGCTGGAGGGTGCTCCCCATCTGCGGTGAGTAGCGCGCGCCTCTATCGATCACCACCTTCCGGTGGTCCGCTGCCCGACACCCGACGTCCGACACCCGCCTCCTTCCGAAAACGCCGTCCGCGCCGACTCTGGTCCGTCCCCCCGTTGTGTAACCGCGCGCCGCTTTACCTGCCGCTTACGTAACGTGGCCCGCGATCAGTGTCGCCGCCACTGCCGCAATCGATCACCTCGTCTCTCCGATCCTTTTCTCGCACTAGCTTCCGTGCTCGACTCTGGCCGCTGCACTCACGTTACAGACCGTACTGACCCCGACATGCGGATCGAAGGTTGGGACTCCTCTTCGTAGCGAGCACGAAGGATTCCTGGGCTACGAGACTCTCACTTGAGGACGCTCTTCGTATTCCAGTTTCCTCTTCTACAACAGAATGTTGTTCCACCACACGGCATGTTTTCGACTCTGTATCTCTTCGAGTCCCAGGAGACGGACCAATTTTCTCATTGTACGGATAAACGAAATCGCATAAGGAACCCTTTCGGGTGTCCGTGATAAACTGAGGCTACAGTTCGGTAACACGCGTTCGTCTTTCGGGTACGACGCTCAAGAGAACGCTGCTCTAGTCTTCGGAATGTGTGTCACGTTTCCAGCATAAGCGCAGAGGGCGTTTGAAGAGCAAACCTCTGACGCCACTGTGGCTGCGCTCCGGTGCATCGTGAACAGCCGTCCGCAGATATTTTACAGCTTCTGTCGTTTGGCACGGTTACCATACAACGTACAGAGACCGACGGCTGTGCATGTGGCGTTTTTGTGGTTTGGTTCAGTTCCACTTTGTAGACGTTTACAGTGCGTTAGGAAGCTATAATGGATTTAATGCGAGGCGTCGTGATGGACTAACCTCCGCCAGCGTTTCCTTCGCGTCGTTAAGTTGTTTACCTGTCCTAGATCATCTCTGTTCGCTGGAGCTGCTTATGTAGCCCTTGGCAACTATAAGCACTCGGTAATTCGGATAATGTGTTGCTAGTTGGTATGATGTTGGTCAGGAATGCCACGGTCTGTAGCCATATCTCACGCCTCTTTTCTGCTACCACCACTATCGTAGAGTGTACGGAGATCAATACCATTACACATTTTATGCTTGATTATTTGATAGTCTAATAATTGCCGTAAATTACTTTGCCTTGCTCTTCTTTTCAGTAATCAGAAGTTATAACCCATAGAATTTGAAATGCTGCTTCTTTCAATGAAAAACACGCGTTTACGCTCCACAGTTCAACAATTTTTTCCAAATTTTACTACTGAATATGTACTAGGCGCCACATTCAGTGCTAGCGATTTTAATCATTGTTGTTTCTCGAATTAAACAGTTTTGAAAATCATTCTTGCTCAAAGCAGCGTGTTGGAAAGAATGGCTTGGTCCAACATCCTAAATTATTATCTTAAAACGGCGGTATAGCTTCAGAGTCAGTGGTAATGTACCAGTAGTTTTGCTTCTAGTGGCACTGCTAATATGCAGTATTTATCTTGCAAAAGACCTATCGAGACTAGGATTCTCAAATCTTTACTCTCTCAGTCGAGACATTCTGTAGTTTCATGCTTTTAACCTCAAACAGCTAAGCAATTTCAAGCTATTCTAAAGTGTTACTTACTGCTTACATCAGTCTGCTTGCATTTAAACGTTAAAATGCGTTCGTGTCCATCACGGCCCTTACGCAAGCTTCTGGTCGCAAGTAAACGGTCTTGTGGCCGAGCGTCCGACGCTTCGGACACGTTGGTTCCAGTGCTCGATCGTGCGCGGCCATATTGATTTCAGACGCCAACGTGCCTATTCCTGTACACACGGTGTGTGATCTTACGGTTCTGGAACAATATCTCTTTCTTACTCGCATCCGCCTCCCATTCTGCGCCCACCTACTTAACGGAACAGCTTTTAGTGCTTCGTCTGAATTCTCAACAGACTCCCGTGTCGCCATGTAGTCAGTGTTGCTCCTCGTGTAGTCATTCATTAGGCGTCAAATCCGTTTCTTCTTGTTATGTAAGGAATTTATAAAGTGAGTTATTTAAAGACAATACACTGTTTCCGCTGGTCTTACCCAACAAACTTATCGGACAGTGTGTTTATTTTGTAGCCAAAAATGAGTTCGATCCGTAGTCGTCCTTAGGGCAAGGAAGCAATGTGCACTACTTTCACTATGTTAACAAACCTGGTGTGTTTCACACAAAGATCTTATATACTTTCACCTTTTAAATCACTTAACCATAGAAACGTAGCGTCATAGAAAGACAGTTCCCTGGTTAATGCAGCTACTGCACAGTATTAGCACCCTGTATCTTCTTAAAAAGGGAGGCCTTTTTCTGAAAAGTCAGCGCTTACTTGAAAATGTCTGTTTAGTTTGCGTAACCGATGTTGACTTAGCAATCACGATATCTCGTTGGCGGTGACGATCGACGTATTGCTCCTTCCGCCCCTGGACTGATGCAGAGGTGTGTAACACACCTGCGAGTTGGTGGACCACACGAGGCAGAAGATACCGTTACTCTGCGCGCTCAGCCATAAAGTGGCCACAGACTGCGTCGCAGTGGCACTGGTCATATCCGATTTATGGCTCGTAGAGAAATCTTACTGCCATTAACTGTATTAGATGATAACATCGAACTTTAAGCGTCAGAAACAAAGCGAAGTGAAAGCAAGGTCTTATATCTGTGGGCAGGAACAACTTGACGACGTTTATGGCGCTGATACTAGTTATGTACATGAAGAAGGGTCTTTTTGAAAATACTTTCGTAGTTTTCAATGAGTTAGCTTCCAGAGAGTGATGAGGAATTTTTCTTTCTTTTTCCTTCTTCACTGTCACCTGTAAACAAACAAATAAATTATGCTTCCCACAACGAAGATGTTTTGCTATGTCTCGAAAATTCCCATTCTCTAAGATTACTCGATAAAAGTAGTCACTTTCGCCTGGTAAATTTATTTTCTAGCTTTTCACTTCTTACCTTTTTGTAAGCTCCAGCTTGCACGAAACAGCTTTACGCTCATATTCATGGCTTTCCGACAATTTATTTATTTCTCTTTTAAAACTATGGCAGAGTGCAACCCTTTTATTTCTGCAAATGTTCTATAAGTTTATTGAAAAAACAAGGTCCGAGTAGTGCGAGCCAAGGTCACAGAATAGCGTCGGCTCTCCCCCTCCTCCATTGCTATCTCAAGGAGCGCTCAACGACTTTCTCCAACACTCGCATCTCTCAATATTTGCTACATTTCTCCATGTTTTCCACGAAATATACTAGATGAATATTTTTGTTGTTGTTGTTCTATCGAATCACGTCTGATTACTTCCACTACTGATGCATCAAAAGCAATAAAACCGTTTTTCCTGATCTTGAGGATGATGTTACTGACTTACTAAACTCTACGTGAGAAAGGATTCGTTTTAGAAAATTTACCTTTACATTCACCATGGTTGGGAGCATTAATTAGATACGAGTTTACTTATATGTCCCATTAGCTATTTCCTGAGGTAATCAGACCGTGTAAAATGATGAAATATTTTATTCATTGTACACGTTAGTGCGAAAAGGAATTCCTCATTTCCATGATATCATCATGCTTGTTCTTTTTCTTGTGTTCTCTAAACCACCTTAGACCAATTCCATGATGAACAAGTGACGAATGATTTCGCGTTCCATGTTCCTGCACCCTAGCTAATTCCGTCGATATCAGGCCACTAACCCCAATCTTCTTCTGTTGCAAGTTTGTTGGGAAAATTAACATTCGAATGGGATTCTGTGAGACACCATTCAAGCTTACTTGCACTAAGTTGAATATTCCTAATCGGGCAAGTCGCCCTTTTCTCATCTGTCATGTACCAATGCGTTTCATGTTTTGCGCTTAGTCATGATTAAGCTCAAAAGGTATTTTAATAAGAACACATGATGTTGCAGTCTCGTACGTTTAACAAGAATATTACAACAGTGTTCACTTATAACACGTGGAACGCTTTATCACGTCCTCATGGTCGCTTGGTTCTTGAACAACTTAAGTTATGGAACAGGATGTATCGCCCGTGTCTAGTATTATTAGATGTCCACCGCATTTCATCTACTATTTCTAAAGCGAAGTGGCTCGCTACTGTTTCCACCACTATCTCCTTGTAGATCTCTTATCGATCATACGAGGCGCAAAAATTGTTAAGAAACCATTATAGTCAACGGAAGCAGCGGAGTTTAAGTCTCCGTCCAGTAATTGCGATTTAAGTTTTCCGTGGTCTCCATAAGAAACTACCAACGAATGCCATGATGGTTTCTTCTAAGAGGCCACTACCGACCCCAGGCTCCATCCTTTTCCAGTCTGAACTTACATTTCGTTATAAATAACCTAAATGTCGATGAGACTATAGGTCTTCCCTCTCTATCCATCTCCTCTTGCCCCCTCTACCTTCTCCTGGCCACCTGCATCTCCTCCTGCCCCTCTCTCTGTCCATTGCTTACTCCCCCTCTCTATGTCCATCTCCTCCTCTGCCTCTTTCTATCTTTCTCTTCGTCCCCCTTTTTCAGTCCATCAACTTCTCCTCTCTCTCTATGCCCATCTCCTCTTCCTTTTCTCCGTCCAATTACTCTCTCTGTCCACCCCCTCCTCCTCACTCTCTCAATCTATTTCCTCCTCCAACTCCTCTCTGTGTATCTCCCCCACCCCCTCTCTCTTCCCTTTCTCTATCCAGTTAGTTCCTCCTTCATCTCTCTCTGTCCAACTCCTCCTCCCCCATAGGTACTTACATTTCGTTCTTACCCCTCTTTCTCTGTTCCTCTCTTCTTCCCCCCGTTCTCTCTCCGCCTTATCACCCCCACTCCAAAACGAGGTTGCTAGTTCTTATCTCCACAGTATTTCTTTGCAGATAGCGAGTAATATGTGTACCAAGTGTGGCTGTAATCGATCCAGTGATTTAGGAGGAAATTTTTGTCTTCAGCTTTGTCCACATAAGCATATGTCACATATTTTACATATATTTAATATATTTCACAAATATCTGCACACATATTGCACCCGTATCTCTAGCGAATTTCGACCTGTAGTTTCGTTTTCGCAGTTCAATGTTTATGATGTAGTATCTCCTGAACTATGAGTCGTGCAATAGTATAATTTTGTAGCTGCATTCGGCAGCGCATGTGACTACTGTCCGCGAAATACGCTGCGAACACAGTTAGTAGCAAAGCGGTAACAAAATTTAAACATCATGCATGATACACCAGTTTTTCACGCATCTCAGTATTTATGACGTTGTATCTTCTGAAATATATGTCGTACAACGTTAAATTCAGTGGCATATGTGACTAATGTCTGTGAAACGTGTTGTGAATGGAGTTTATAGTAAAGAAGTAATAAATTAAAACGTCATTCCTGATGCGGTATTTTTGCTGCAACAGCAGTAAAAATGTACTAAGAGATAAACTTTTTTTCCTTCGTAATTTTGCCTAGGTTGTCAGCGAGAATAATTTTCGTTACTGTTTGAAGTCGTGTGTAAGATTCGTTGCAAGTCACTAAGTGCTTTCATTCTCAAATAATGCATCAATATAGTCTGACTATTTGCGCGTCATGAGCTACAGTACTTTTCCACCGCCACCCCTTTGAAAGGTAGATGGTTCTTACCCCCACAGAGATTCATTCCAGACAGCAAGTAATATGTGTACCATGTTTGGTCAAAATCGATCCAGTGGTTTACGAAAAGATGTGGGGCATACATACATACTTACATTTTTAGATCTATGGGTACCTTTTTATGAATAGCATAGGAAAGACACAAGTCGCTAAATAAAGTAATAAATATACCTCCCCTAGGGATTCGAACACAGTAACAGATTTGATGAGAATGGCACAGATCCTGTATCTGAGGGAGAATCTTGAATCGGTTGAGCGTAACGCCGGAACTGGTGCGGTAAACTACGTAAAAGTTATGTTTATCGGTATCACTCACCCTTGCGGAAGGAACACCAGAGTTTAATGTCTTGTCTATGGCGATATCATCAGAGAAGGAGCAGAAGCTCGGATTGAAGAATGATGCGCAACGAACCGTCCGCGTGTACTCCGGAGGTCGACACTTCAAATACCCGTCTGGCTCAACAGATTTAGGTTTTTCGTTGTTTCCATAAACTGATTGAGGCTAAGCAGTTTACGGAAATAACGGAAAACCTATACCAGTTTGGCCAGACGGCGATTTGAAGTGTCGACCTCTCGAATACAAGTTTCTTGTCTTACCATTGTGCCATCCCTCTCGGTGCTCACCCTATTGGTTGAAAATTTATACACATAAGTTAACATAAATGAGTTACTTAATAATAATAATGAGGGTATGGCATTGGTGGCCGGGAGACCCCTCGCGGGGCGGTTCGGCCGCCGCTCCACAAGTTCTTTAACGCCACTACGGCGACTTGCGAGTGAATGAGGATGAAATGATGATGAAAGACACACAACACCCATTCATCTCGGGAATCGAACCCGGGACCCCGTGCGCGGGAAGCGAGAACGCTACCGCAAGACCACGAGCCGCGGACAGTTACTTAATAATCCTGCCCCATCCTTTGATGGCACGAGTCGTAAGAAGCGTCCAAAATAAATTTTAATTTTCGTGTGTTAAGTAGAAACTACGCCATTATCGTATATGTTGTAGAAAAAGGGCCGGCCGGAGTGGCCGAGCGGTTAAAGGCGCTACAGTCTGGAACCGCACGGCCACTACGGTCGCAGGTTCGAATCCTGCCTCGGGCATGGATGTGTGTGATGTCCTTAGGTTAGTTAGGTTTAAGTAGTTCTAAGTTCTAGGGGACTTATGACCACAGCTGTTGAGTCCCATAGTGCTCAGAGCCATTTGATCCATTTTTTTGTAGAAAAAGGGAATTACCTAAAGTTATGAGTATTGCTTATGTGATACATGTAGACAGCGGAAGCGTAGCAGAGTGGTGCCAGAAAGTTCCTTGTGCGTGTCATCATCGAAACCTGTCAGCTGACACCAAACAGCCGTACGCAGTAAGAGTCTTCCTTGATACGTCACCAAAGGCTCAACACGTACGCTATTGGAGCTAGAAAGCAGTCCAAAAAACTGTTGAAGCTAACAAGGTGGAGGACAATGAGAGAAGGAAGAGTATTAAAAATAGCCTTCTTCGAAGTTCTTCGGAAACGAAGGAAGTGTCTGTTCTCAAGAATCGTTTAAAATCTGGCGATGTATTTGAAACGCGTGCCTGTTGCGCTTGCCAGTAATCCGTTATAATTAGGAGAAAGTTGCAGAACTCGCACCAAGCGTCCGTTTTGTTGTCACAGTCTTTTATTTTCTTTAGCACGTTAGTTGCATGGTCGCAACACGGGGAGCACTCACGCATCACGCGATCTGGCATGAATTTCTTTGGCCGAATGCCCTTCCTCGCGTCACAACGCCACCTTAAAATCGGCTTGGTGGAAACAGCCTGAGCTATCTCTCTGTGGATCTTGTAAACCCTTTATCTGGAACTTTAGTTTCGCACCTCTTGTAATATTCTCACGTAAATGGAGAAAGAGTCTGGCCTTCTCCTTAACGTTTGGGGAAGTGTATGAAGAGGGTGCTCAGGTTATGTGTTATGTCAGACAATGGGCCGTTAATAGTTGCTACTCATTATACTATCGGAGGCGTTCTTCCTGTTCCGTCACAAAAACTGGCAGACCGATATTGCTCCTATGTAATGTGACAAACAAGCCGTTAGTAACGATAAGAGGAGGAGGAGATTAGTGTTTAACGTCCCGTCGACAACGAGGTCATTAGAGACGGAGCGCAAGCTCGGGTGAGGGAAGGATGGGGAAAGAAATCGGCATTGCCCTTTCAAAGGAAGCATCCCGGCATTTGCCTGAAGCGATTTAGGGAAATCACGGAAAACCTAAATCAGGGTGGTCGGAGACGGGATTGAACCGTCGTCCTCCCGAATGCGAGTCCAGTGTGCTAACCACTGCGCCACCTCGCTCGGTTAACGATAAGAGATGACCTGGTTGTGGCGAAAACACTAGTTCCCTAACGGCGGTGGCATAGAACCTTTCTGGTAACAAGAAATCCTTTTAGTTGACAGCAGTACGGTTTTTACTTTAATCTATTTCATCGACTGTGAGGTACGTGAAACCAGCTCACATGCGCATTTTTATTTTATTTTTTCTATTTAAAGAACTAACAAGTTTCTCATATATTTTACTCCATTAGTGACTTCTTAAAAGAGAAATATATCCGTAACGTGTTGGGCGACCAGTTTATAATTTTCTTTGTGTGTGTGTGCGTGCGTGCGTGTGTGTGTGTGTGTGCGTGTGTGTGTGTGTGCATGAGAGAGAGAGAGAGAGAGAGAGAGAGAGAGAGAGAGAGAAAGAGAGAGAGTTGATCACGCATTTATTTCGCCTTAGATCAACAATCCTTCTGCCAGACACTTAAATGTGATTTTCAGAGTATCCATGTAGATTTAGATGAATCCTTACAGTAAACTAACTGAGAACTGAGGTAATTAACTCCCTACAAGCTCATCTCCCTAGCCGATACAGCTAACTTACAATAAACCAGTGGCGATCGGCATGGGGGAAATCTGTTTAGTGAGACGGCACGTGGTACAGTTGATGAAACTCAAGGATTTCCTTGTCGATATTAGAGAGGAATATGGCATATGGCGTGATTCAAAACTCATTCTTAACAAAGCAGATCAGACGCTACAATACTACATTAGAACTCGTCTCACCATCCTCACGGTACACATACACAACTGACGGTTCGTATCAGATCAGCAATGGCAATCCATCTGCACTAGGATCTTTCCCAGAACAGGAATGTGGGACTTCCGCATTGCTTCCAACGTTCACTGCCTCACTTTGCTTTCCAGATAAAGGGATTAACTGCGAGTGTTGTGATTATAATGTGTTTTTATACCTGTGATTCTGATTGTACGGATGTAGTCGACAACTATCTGAATTCACTAATGCGTGTAACATTGTCTAAAATCGTGGTTATGCTGAAGGCTGCCCTTCTTTTGCACGATATTCTGCGAACCACGGATGATTGACAACAAGTGAATTCAATTTTTCTAGATCTCCGGAAAGCGTTTGACACAGTGTAGCAATGCAGACTGTCAATGTAGGTTCGTACATACGGACTGGGTTCTCAGATATGTGTGTGACTCAACGACTTTAAGTAACAGAACCCATTATATTGCCCTGGACGGCGACTTTTCATCAGAGAAAAGAGTATCGTCAGGAGCGCCCCAGAGAAATGTGACATGACCGTTCTTGTTCTCTGTAAACAAAAACGATCTGACGGATAGTGTGAGTAGAAATTGGTGACTATTTGCTGATGACACTATAGTGCATGGGAAAGCGTCACCGTTGAATGACTGTAGGAAGCTACAGGATGACTTAGATCGATTTTATATTTGGTGTTATGAATGTCATCTTGCTCTAAATGAAATGTAGCGGTATGTACGTTGAAGTAGATTAGTAGGTAAAAGAATGCAGTAATTTTCGAATGAAATATTTGTGGTGTGCTGCTTGACACAGTCACTTAGATTAAATATCTATACGTTACATTGAAACGTAATATAAAATGGAACGAGCACATGACATGGCGAATGGTCGACTTCGGTTAACTGGGAGAATTTTGGAAAAAATGTGGCTCATTTGTAAGGGAGACCGCATATAAAACACTTGCGCGACCCATTCTTGAGTACTGTTCGAGTGTCTGGGTTCCCCTGCAGATCGGGTGAAGGGAAGATTTTGAAATAATTCAGAGTCGAGCTGCTAGATTTGTTACCGGTAGGTTCGAGCAATACGCGAGTATTACGGAAATACTACGTGAACTCAAATGGGAATTTCTGAAGGGAAGACGACGTTCTTTTCACGAAAGACTTTTGAGAAAGTTTAGAGAAAAGACATTTGGAACTGACTGCAGAACGGTTCTACTACCACCAACAAACATCTCGCCTAAACAGTGCGAAGACAAGGTAAGATAAATTTCGGCTCGTACGGTGGCATATAGACAGTCGTTTTTCCCTCGCACCAAGCGGAAGTAGAACAGTAAAGGGAATGATGGCTAGTGTGTGTGTGTGTGTGTGTGTGTGTGTGTGTGTGTGTGTGTGTGTGTGTGTGTGTGTGTGCGTGTGTGTGTGTCAATTACTAAGGGACCAAACTGCTGAGGTCATAGATCCCTAGACTTAAACACTACTGAAACTAACTTACTGTAAGAACAACACACAGACCCATGTCCGAGGAAGGACTCGAACCTCCGGCGGGAGGAGCCGCGCAATCTGTGACATGGCGCTTCTAACCGCGCGGCCACTCCACGCGGCGGAATGGCTAGCGGTAGGACAAGGTATCCTCCGCCGTACACCGTATGTAAGTTTGCGGATTATGCTTGTAGACATCAGTACCACAGAATTTTTACGATCCCTGGACGCGATTCGAAACACTTCACTGATGTAATTTAGCTAAAGCACAGAAACCGTAAATCAGGGCTTTGTAACATGGATTTGAAGCTTACCAAATACAAATCCAGCATTTCAGTTGTTGAGATATGTAGTTAGTTTGCTTCTAGTCGACTATTACAGGTTTAATATGAATAGTTTATTATTGCTTTGTATAAAGAAATCCATGTATGTTTCCCTCCGACCAGGAAAGCCACAGAAATTGTATTAAAAAATCAGTAAAGCATTCGTTGGATCCGTAACTCAAAGTTTACAATACCTATAGAGCAGAACAAATAGATTTGTAACCGAACCAGTTCTCAGCAAAGACGACTTGGGAGCGATAAAAAAAGAAATCCATGTAGGTTTCCCTCCAACCAGGAAAGCCACAGAAATTATACTAAAAAATCAGTAAAGCATTCATCGGATCCGTATCTCAAAGTTTACAATACCTATAGAGCAGAACAAATAGATTTGTAAGCGGACCAGTTGACAGTAAAGACGACTTGGGAGCGATAAAAATAGGACAGTTTGTAAACGTATCAATTCTAGTTAACGGAAAACATCTCAATACCATATCACGGAAACACTTGTATCTTTATCGTCGTTACTAATTAGGAAATGAAATCATCATTTACCGACTTTTTATGTCTGAATTGTAACCAACAAGTTTTCTGTGTGTTCGGCACAAATGATTCTTGTTCTGTGCTATTAAACCATAGCTATACATTTGACTCTACTCTGCGTTATCTACAAGCAGTGCTGTAATGGCAGAAAAGGTAACTGAATTCTACTGCACTGTGAAAACCTAGAACTTTCACGTTTTATTGTAGATTCTAAGTCGAGCACTCATTAAGAAAACTGGTGCTGCAAATGAGCACATCAAAAGCGACTGATACCTTCTTAATTCGCACACGAACGTTTACAGTGAGGTATTAGTCATATTACTCTGAAGACAAGAAGAGAAGAAAATTATCGATACACGTTATCAATAGAAACGGAAGTGACCAATTTAGGTAACCACATCAGTTTTAAAAGCTAAACGTAAACATGAAATGACATTACATGTTCTGAATTGGATGCCGGGAGCGTTACACAACAAAGAAAATCTCCATCAGAAGATATTTGCCTCAAACAACGTCCATAACACGCAATAGTTGTTGAAACCGAAAATATACATTTTACAAATAACAAAAATTTGCTAAAACGTGCTCACTACATCAAAACTTAATAGGATATACGATGACCTGTAGCTATCATACACGCTTGGCAGGCCCAGGGCAGGCTCTCTGTGAGGCAGTTCCAGAACTGTGGTAGCAGTCTATCACATGCCTGGTGAACATCTGTATTGGGAGTGGTGGTCTTATTAAGTCCTTTGTGGTGTCTCAGCCGGCCGGAGTGGCCGTGCGGTTCTAGGTGCTACAGTCTGGAACCGCGAGACCACTACGGTCGCAGGTTCGAATCCTGCCTCGGGCGTGAATGTGTATGATGTCCTTAGGTTAGTTAGGTTTAAGTAGTTCTAAGTTCTATAGGACTGATGACCTCAGCAGTTGAGTCCCATACTGCTCAGAGCCATTTGAACCATTTGTGGTGTCTGACGGGATGCAGTTCAACTACCCACTGTAACCTAAATTTGAACCGTAGAATTCAGATCCGGAGGGCTCATTGGCCACTCCATGTTGCCGATAGTCTCAACTTGCCAGAAATTCATTCACCGCAGAGGCTCTTTGTAGAACGGCAGTTTCGTTCATGATGAGGAAATCTCAACTCTGTACTCTGGGCGTTAACGGTATTCTTCTGGGTTATATCTTGGATGGACATAGGAACTTCGTAAGCTCATCCAACATTATGATTCTCCACGCTAGGACTGCTTGCCGATGATGCTGTAGTCTACAGGAAAGTAGTATCACACGAAAGTTGTGAACAAATTAATGAGGATTTGCAGAAAAAAATGCGTTGTGTAATGACTGTCAGTTATCTTTCAATATTAGTAAGTGTAACCTACTGCGTATACCAAGGCGAAAATCCCCATTAATGTACGAGTACAAAATAAATACCCAGTCTCTGGAAGCGGTAACATCCGTCAAGTATCTGGGTGTGACTATTCGAAATGATCTCAGATGGAATGATCAGATTACAAAAGTAACGGGTAAGGCAAACTCTAGATTGCGGTTTAATGGTAGAATCCTGAAGCGATGCAGTCCTTCAACAAAGGAAATAGCTTACAATACGTTACTTCGTCCAGTCTTAGAGTATTGTTCGTCTGTATGGGACCCTTACCACCTGGGTTTGATTCAAGAGATTGAGAAGGTCCAAAGAAGAGCGGTAAGATTCGTGAGTGGTACATTTAGCCATCGCGGGAGCTTTACAAATCTCATAGAAAGTTTGAAACGGGACACACTTGCAGATTGACGGCGCGCTAAACGGAAGGGGCTGCTCACTAAATTCCGAAATCCAATCTTCACCGAGGATTTAGAACATATATTATTACCACAAACATTCAAAGTTCGCAATGATCACTATTCAAACATAGCGGATATTAGAGCTCGTACTGAGGCGTTCAGACAATCATTTTTCCCTCCCGCGATCCGCGAGTGGAACAGAGGGGGGTAAATATGACTTTGGCGATAATTGTGCCCTCCGCCACACACCACTTGGTGGCTAGCGGAGTATATATCTAGATGTAGATCCACCATTACAGTGATCTCTCTGCATGGTGTTCATGTTATTGTGCTACCTACCGCTGCACCTTCAAACGAATGTGAGACGGAAGCCATTATGAAAACCACATGAAATTCATTTGTGAAGAACACATCCCTTCAGTCATCCAGGGTCCAGTCTCGATGTTGTAGACTCCACAATAAACAGGCTCGTATCAACACTGCAGAGAGCGATGCAAACGCTGTCTGTCTTCAGACCAAGTGCTCCGAACGTCCGGAGCGCAGTTTTCTGGAAAACAAACTTAAGACAGCTGTAAGCTCTGCAGACAATTGCTTTGCTATTGTCACTGGATTTTGTTACCTACTCAAGGCCAAGAAACGACCCGGCTATGGAGTGGTTAGTGTTGGACGACCTTGAACAAACCGGCGAAAACGTTTCCTGTGTTTCAAACGTAACCAAGGTTTTTAAATGACACTTCGTGGAACGTTCAGCGCTGCTAAAACTGCGATTGGTAGCTCACCTGCTTCTAGACGTATGAGGATTCTGTCCCACAAAATATAGCCCAGATGGACACTCTTCAACAAGAGATTACTGACATCGAAAGTGCAAATGCCATTGAAACATTTATGGTATAAAGCACTTACCTTTAAATGGCTTCCTTATCTGTAGATAGAAATGCCTCTTGCCTGTAACTATTGGGTACTTGAATTAATTCTTGATGTTTGTTGAGCGGGAAACATATGCTCTAGCCGGCCGCTGTGGCCGTGCGGTCCTAGGCGCTTCAGTCCGGAACCGCGCGACTGCTACGGTCGCAAGTTCGAATCCTGCCTCGGGCATGGATGTGTGTGATGTCTTTACGTTAGTTAGGTTTAAGCAGTTCTAAGTTCTAGGGGACTGATGACCTCAGATGTTAAGTCCCATAGTGCTCAGAGCCATTTGAACCATTTGAGCCAAACATATGCTCATTTTAGCAGAATGGCATGAGATAATTTACTGAAAGTAATGTCCTTCGGCAGCTATAACCTTTTCGGGTAGCAAATAGATTCCACAATAAAAAGTGCAGGGTTTTTTGAGGCGGTCCACTCTTGGAGCCTGTTTTCGACATCGCTGAAAGATTGAAATTTATTCAGAAAGGCCATACTGCATGGATCGAAACAAATGGTAATCGGAAGGGGAGATGTCTCTTGAATACGAGTGACGAGGTAAGACATCCCATCGAAGTCCCTACAAAATGTCCTTTACGCGATTTACAACTTGTGGCTTGGCATTGTCATGAAAAATAATGGCTTCGTCATGTTTCTGAGCATACTGTGGGCGTTTTTCTGCAAGTTTGCCTTTCAAACTGAGTAATAGTGATAGTGATAAGCATTCACCGTCTGACCAGGTTGCAGCAGCTCATGTAACACGACACCAACCGGCACACATTTTGACACTCCCCTCAAAATCGTTGTCTTTGAATCGTTGAAACCAGTCTCTACGCGTTGTTTCCGACCGAGCCCGTCCTCCATACACTTCCAATAGCGAACGAAGACTTTCCGCTGCAGACTTCTTGAGATGAAAGCAGGAGAGTCACACTTCCTGCGAATTCTGTTTGGCAAGGACCAAACTCGTTATGTTCAAGGTTCTAAATAGGTCTGTTCTTTTCACCTTACTCTGAAGTCACACACAGCTCTGAAAGCCTAATGTTCCTACTGTTAAACTGGTCGCGTGTCGCGGTCCGCTATGCTTTGGTACAACTACTGCCAAGTCTTCGTCAACAAATGGCTCTGAGCACTATGGAACTTATCATCTGAGGTCATCAGTCCCCTATAACTTAGAACTACTTAAACCTAACTAACCTAAGGACATCACACACATCCATGCCAGAGGCAGGATTCGAACCTGCGACCGTAGCGGTCGCGCGGTTCCAGACTGAAGCGCCTAGAACCGCTTGGCCACACCGGCCGGTTCTTCGTCAACAGCGGGAAGGAATTCAAACTACCAACATTGCACAATTTCGGTTTCTGACGAAATGTTGAGAGTAATTTACAATGACTGCACACTGCTACTTTCTTTTTGATTATTCATAACTTCTGGTCATCAACCGACAGGCTGACAATTATTGAATTATATAAAATAAAATCGTCATAACTTCTGAACGGGTTTGCTTTAGGACGTTGAAACTGCACGGTCGGCCTCGGAGCATGACGGGAATTAGTATGCGCATGTATGGTTTGGTTTAACGACGAAGCCTACTTTTATTTGAATGGGTTCGTCAATAAGCAAAATTGGCGTATTTGGGGGACTGAGAATCCGCATTTCGTGATCGACAAGTCTCTTCATCCTCAACGGGTAACCGTGTGGTGTGCAATGCCCTGGAGGAGCGCTTCGGGGACAGCATTCCGACTCTGCGGTACCCAGAGACCACTGACATGGGCCTCCATTGGCCGCCATATTCTCCGGATCTGAACACATGCAATTCCTTTTTGTGGGACTATATTAAAAACAAAGTGTGCAGTCATAACCCCATAACCATTGCTGGGCTGAAAACAGCCGTTGAGGAGGTTCTCGACAGCATCTTTTTTCCGACACTTCAGCGGGTCATGCAGAATTTCGCTATTCGTATGCGCCACATCATTACTAATGATGGGAGGCATATTGAACATGTCATAACTTAAATCCAAATATTTGTAGTGACGTTTATATGCTGAATAAAGTGTGTGGGCCGTGCGCGATTAGCCGTGCGGTCCATGGCGCCGCAGTCATGAACTGTGCGGCTGGACCAGGCGGAGGTTAGAGTCCTTTCTCGGTCATGGGTGTGTGTGTTTGTCCTTAGAATAATTTATGTTAAGTAGTGTGTAAGCTTAGGGACTGATGAGCTTAGTAGTTAAGTCCCATAAGATTTCACACACATTTGAACATTTGAAAGTGTGTGGACGCCGTAGTTTGTACCTACGTTACGTTTTTTTTCATATAGTTCAATAATTGTCACCCTGTAAGTACTCTTAGTATTTGGTCCGATAGCCACGACTTGTGAAACTCTGTACTTTGTGTCGGAAGAGCGAATCACTAATCGCCCTCTAGCTTTTGATGAACACACTATACCAGCACACAGCAGTGAAACGCAATAACAAGCGGAACAGGACTGTACTATTCAAGCATTTTTCAACATTTGTAGTAGACAGGTTAAGGGGAGTTCTGACTGTACATTTCAGAGAAACACAATTATAAGCCTTCGAAGAAAACGCGAGACAAGTTATTAAAACGTGGTTCTAGCATATTCAATGAATGCAAAGGGGAAAAGAAGCAGAAGAAGAAGAAGAAGAAGAAGAAGAAGGGTGGAGGAGGAATGAGTAGGAGTGTACTAAAGTATTCGTACAAAAAGAGAAGTTTGAGTCGTGTAAACTGTAGGTTCGACACTTACTAAGATAACGTTAAAGCGGAGTTCAACAGTAACAGGAGGCCACCCCTATTGTCGTCATTGCTGCTCTCTCTCTTCCAACGGGACCCAGAACGATATTCAATTGCAACTTGCCAATCTAACGACTTCGAGGGGCAACAAAAATTTTACCATCAACATTTCGAGTAATTATTGACCGAATTAAAAAGTTTAAAATGGTGTCATAATTTACTCGTTAAAAGTTTAGGACAATAACACAAGTAGTACATTTAGTAACTATGTGTTTGTCTTTCAGCGTAACTGCCGGCGCAAGTATCCGGACTTGATTCATTCAGCATTTTGAGAATTGGAGCACTTACCAACTTACACATAATATACTACTGATTTAACCTGCAAAATTATGCCATTGTACAACACATATTTCAGGAGATATGACGCCATAGACATTTAGATGTGTGAAAAACTAGTTTCTGCTTGTAATGGCGCGCGGTGAAACTTTGACATACGTCATGTCGCTGTACTTTACGTTTTCACTACGAGCTCTATTCGCAGCTTACTTCGCAGAGAGTATCTACGTGTATCATTGAATGTGTCAGCAAATTGTATCATTTTACGACATACATTTCAGGAGATACGACGTCATAAACACTGAGATGCATGAAAGACTAGCTTTTGCTTAAAAAAGGAGAGCTAATTACCCAGATCATATTCATCCGGTGTTTCGTAAGGAGAGCGTTTAGCGACGTCAAACAAACTTTAAGCATTATTTCAAACCTTTCATAAACTTTTTGTCGCTTACATGCTTGAAGTCAAAAATTTAACACATTAACTCATTCGTAATGCCGGCCAGAGGGGCCCGTGCGGTTCTAGGCGCTACAGTCTGGAACCGCGCGACCGCTGCGGTCGCAGGTTCGAATCCTGCCTCGGGCATGGATGTGTGTGATGTCCCTAGGTTAGTTAGGTTTAAGTAGTTCTAAGTCCTAGGGGATTGATGACCTCAGAAGCTAATTCCCATAGTGCTCAGAGCCATTTGAACCATTTCATTCGTAAAGTAATCAGACGTTTGAGGCTGTTTTACACATGGAAGCTAGATTCTTCAAAGAATCGGTGGTTTACTCATTATATCTATAACATATCGTTATACAGTGTAAATGAGTCTGCTGAGCACATTTCGAGTATAGTATATAGCCATTCAGGATGAAAAAAACTCCCTTTCTTTCACGTCCGCGTTCATAGGTAACATCAGAAGACTACTCTTCTAGAAAAAGATAGTCTCTACCCGAAAGGTTTGGAATGTAGCATAAGGCTTTGGTGCACAGTCTGGTGATCAGAAAGTATGTACGTCTTCGAGACTACTCCTATTGTATCGGCGACAAAATGAAGCTAAAAATTCGTTCCTCCATCTCTTTCCGAGTCACCCAACTTCATATCAAGAGCCTAGTCCATTAATATGAGTTACATGGCACATCTAGAATGCTTACTCATATGTCTTGAGTAAAGCAGTTGTAATAAAACGAACAAGGACGTTGCAGATGGACGAGTAAATATCTATAGAGGCGATAACAGGGACGACTGTGAGTAGAAGAAATGTGTATAAGCATGCGACTAATTCTCAAACACAGTGTACATCTGTGTTCTTCAGCTCATTCTTCAGTACAGGGAAGTCCGCCCCCGGTAGCTGAGAATGTCAATCCTAAGGGTCCGGAGTCGATTCCCGGCTGGGTCGGAGATTTTGTCCGCACAGGGACTGGGTGTCGTGTTGTCCTAATCATCATCATTTCATCCCCATCGACGCGCAAGTCACCGATGTGGCTTCAAATCGACAGACTTGCACCCGGCGAACGGTCTACCCGGCGGGAGGCCCTAGTCACACGACATTATTAGTACAGGGAAAAGACATTATCTGTCAGTTCACATGGTTTTACATGCAGTTTATTTCTGGAAGACATTTGCTTGAAACACACCTTGTTGGCGTCAAGTTATTTCCAGAGTGGCAAGACACAATTTAAAGTATTCCACCTTAAGAACAAGGAGACGAGGCAGAGTTAAATCTGTAATGACGAGACGAACTGCTGAAACACTGGTCGACACCGAAGTACCTTGGAGTGACCTTTCACCGCATCTTGACTGTAAAACCACTCTGTGCAAGATAAGATACTAGAATTGTATTCGGGACAGGGTGGTTCATTTGGAAGGGCAGGGCTGGTTTCCTTAGTATCCTTCACCATTTCGATCCTGTGTTCCATCTCAAATTACCTCGTCGTCTACGGGACGTTAAACCCTAATTTATATATTTTATTAGTTCGCCCCATTAGCTGAGTGGTCAGCGCGTCTGACTGCTATTCAGCAGGCCCGAGTTCGATTCCCGGCCATCTCGGAGATTTTCTCCGCTCGGGGACTGAGTGTTGTGTTGTCCTCCTCATCATCGACACGCAAGTACCTCAGTGTGGCGTCAACTGAAAAGACTTGCATCTCGGCGATCGAACTTTCCCAGGTGGGGGCTCTCAGCCATCAATGCCATACGGTTATCAGGGAATCAACAATTTACGAACAGACAGTTAATAGACGAGAGACGCTGTATGTCAGGTGCGGTAAATTGAGCATTTGGATTGTATGGGACGCTGAGCTTGTCGAGATATCCGAGGCGATTAAGACAACCCTTCTGAAGAAGAGAAGCTCTGGGTTCGAGTCCCGGTCTGGCATAAATCTTCAAATTTTGCCATTGCATTAACACAATCTCCTGTGCGTGTGAAGTCACTAAATCCCACCCATCTTTTCCCCCTCTTTCCCCATCGTTTCGGGGTCAGGGTGTTTCTCTGCCTCGTGATGACTGGGTGTTGTGTGACGTCCTTAGGTTAGTTAGGTTGAAGTAGTTCTAAGTTCTAGGGGACTGATGACCATAGACGTTAAGTCCCATAGTGCTCAGAGCCATTTGAACCATTTTTTTCCCCATCGTTTATTTCATCTGAACCCATATTTTCATTCCTTCCTTCCTTCATCCTTCCTTCCCACTGCTGAAATTATACTGCTAAGCTCTCCTCTAGTAATAACTTTATGACAAAGCTCACTAGTAGAACGTAGGCAACAGACCCACGTTCTCTCATAACTTAAAAAATTGCCCTTTTTGTAACTGCTGCTGAGAATACTGCTCCAGGTTTCCTCGTGCGCAAGTAAGATGGACGTTGCCGTCGACAAAAAGGTGAGATAGTGACTGGCTGCCGGTGACAAACTATACTCGCTCATTGGCATTAACCTCTCCGCACTTTTTTAGAACAATTACAGTCGACTTGAAAAAATATGCTATTGCATGCGGCGAGAAATGTAGGTTCCGGGACCAGCTTTCCGCACAAGGCCATCCTTATGGGGCGAACAAGGGAAGAGCGAAGCTTTATGAAACGGGAGCGAACTGGGGAAGCTGGGCATTCTGCCGACTGGGTGACGACGTGCAGTTTTCGGTGTTTGAAGAGTAATTTTCTGAAGGGTGGCTCAGAGCTGCGAGGTGTAGACTCCTGTGCGCCAACGTGACACTCAGCAGCGGCGTCACCTGCTCCTGCGCGGCACGGTGTAAAACCCGTGCTTGTAAGCCGGCCGAAGTGGCCGTGCGGTTAAAGGCGCTGCAGTCTGGAACCGCAAGACCGCTACGGTCGCAGGTTCGAATCCTGCCTCGGGCATGGATGTGTGTGATGTCCTTAGGTTAGTTAGGTTTAACTAGTTCTAAGTTCTAGGGGACTAATGACCTCAGCAGTTGCGTCCCATAGTGCTCAGAGCCATTTGAACCGTGCTTGTAGGAAGAAATTTTGTGCATCGCGACGTATGAGTTATTGTGCAAAAATATTAACTGGTTGTGCTAAACGGATCTGGATGTACATCTACGTCTGTATTCCACAAGCCACATTATGGTGTGTGAAGGAGGGGACTCAGTGTACCGCTGTCACTTCCCCCCTTTCCTGTTCGAGTCGCTAATAGTTCGCGGGAAAAACGATTACCGGTAAGCCTCCTTGTGGACTTGAGAATGTCTCTAGTTTTATCTTCATGGCTTTTTTGCGAGGTATACGTAGGAGGAACCAATATATTTGCTAACTCTTCTAGGAAAGCACGCTCTCGGAACTTTAACAATAAACTATAACGTGCTGCAGTATACTTCTCTTGCAACATCTGTCACTGGGGTTCGTTGATCACCTTTTTGACGCTTTCGTGCTTACTGAAAGAATGCGATGCTCTTTTTTGGATCTCCTCTATTTCCTCTGTCAGGTCTGTCTGGTACGGATCCCATATTCACGGGCAATGTTCAAGTATAGGTCGAACGAGTGTTTTGTAAGATATTTCCTTTGTTGATGGACTACATTCCCTGAAGATTCTTCCAATAAATCTCAGGCTGGTATCTGCCTTACGCGCAGTTAGTTATATGTGATCATTCCGCCTCACATCGCTCCGTATACATAATTCGAGATGTTTTATGGAAGTAACTGCATCTAGTGATTGTTATGTAATCGTGTAATCATATACACCACTGGCCATTAAAATTGCTACACCAAGAAGGAATGCAGATGATAAACGGGTTTTCATTGGACAAATATATTATACTAGATCTGACATGTGATTACATTTTCACGCAATTTGGGTGCATAGATCCTCAGAAATCAGTACCCAGAGCAACCACCTCTGGCCGTAATAACGGCCTTGGTACGCCTGAGCATTGAGCCAAACAGAGCTTGAATGGCTTATACAGGTACAGCTGCCCATGCAGTTTCAACACGACACCACAGTTCATCAAGAGTAGTGACTGGCGTATTGTGACGAGCCAGTTGCTCGGCCACTATTGACCAGACGTTTTCAATTGGTGAGAGATCTGGAGAATGTGCTGACCATGGCAGCAGTCGAACATATTCTGTATCCAAAAAGGCCCGTAGAGGACCTGCAACAAGCGGTTGTGCATTATCCTGCTGAAATTTAGGGTTTCGCAGGGATCGAATGAAGGGTAGAGCCACGGGTCGTAACACATCTGAAATGTAACGTCCACTGTTCAAAGTGCCGTCAATGCGAACAAGAGGTGACTGTGACGTGTAACCAATGGCACCCCATACCCTCACGCAGGGTGATAAGCCAGTATGGCCATGACGAATACACGTTTCCAGTGTGCGTTCACCGCGATGTCACCAAACACGGATGCGACCATCATGATACTGTAAACAGAACCTGGATTCATCCGGAAAAATGATGTTTTGCCATTCGTGCACCCAGGTTCGTCGTTGAGTACACCATCACAGGCACTCCTGTCTGTGATGCAGCGTCAAGGGTAACCGCAGCCACGGTCCCCGAGCTCATAGCCCATGCTGTCGCAAAAGTCGTCGAATTGTTCGTGCAGATGGTTGTTGTCTTGCAGACGTGTCCATCTGTTGATTCAGAGACCGAGACGTGGCTGCACGATCCGTTATTGCCATGCGGATAAGATGCCGGTCATCTTGACTGCTAGTGATACCAGGCCGTTGGGATCCAGCACGGCGTTCCATATTACTCTCCTGAACCCACCTATTCCATATTCTGTTAACAGTCATTGGATCTCGACCAACGTGAGCAGCAGTGTCGCGATACGATAAACCGCAAACGCGATAGGCTACAATCCGACCTTTATCAAAGTCGGAAACGTGATGGTACGCATATCTCCTCCTTACACGAGGCATCACAACAACGTTTCACCAGGCAACACCGGTCAACTGCTGTTTGTGTATGAGAAATCGGTTGGAGACTTTCCTCATGTGAGCACGTTGTAGGTGTCGCCACCGGCGCCAACCTTTTGTGTATGCTCTGAAAATCTAATGATTTGCATATCACAGCATCTTCTTCCTGTCGATTAAATTTCGCATCTGTAGCACGTCATCTTCGTGGTGTAGCAATTTTAATGGCCAGTAGTGTAATAATGGATTCTTTCTGTTTATGTATTCGCAATATGCTACATTTGTTCATGTTGAGGGCCGGTTGTCACCCCCCCCCCACCCACCCCCACCCCCCGTCGCTAGAATTTTGTAGCGTTGGGACTTCTCTGTATACAACAGCATCGTCTGCGAAAAGCCTCGTGCAACTTCAGATGTTATCCACAAGGTCATTTATATATATTGTGAAAAGCAATATGATTCTATAACACTCCCCTGGGGCATGCTCGAAGTTACTTTTGTGTCTGAAGACTGCTCTCCGTTAACAATGACATGCTGTGTTCTGTTTGCTACAAACTCTTCAATCCAATCACACAGTTTGTCTGATGTTCCGTATCCTTGCGTTTTGCTCATTAGAATGTATCTGCAGAAATATATCGAATGCCTTCCAGAAGTGAAGGAAAATGGCAGGTATCTACCGCCTTCTGGGTCTCGTGGACGAACAGAGCGATCTGGGTTTCACATGATCGTTCTTTTCGTGACCCATGATGGTTGATACAGAGGATATTTTCAGCCGCCGAAAATGACATAAAAAGCGAGCATAAATCATATTCCAAAATTCTACAACTGACGGACAAAAGAGATACAGGCCTATAGTTTTGGGCGTCCGTTCGACGAATGGAATGGAGTAAAAATTACCGTAATCCTGGAAAACGTTTGGAGTGCAAATGCTTTAGCATTTTTTCACGAAAAAAATTAGTCCTCTTATCGATGATTGCTCATCAAGCTATTTTTAGTGTTTTCGTGTTGCTCCCACATTATTTGAAATGAAAAATCATGAATTGATACACTTATCTCAAGTATATTTGAATTTGTTTTCAGTGCAAAGGATCAGATCTACATTGGGATGACAGCTTGCAAGCGTGTTTGTGAACGTTTTCTATAACAGTAAAACTCCTCGTTATGAATTCCTTTTAAATTATTGGAACTTATGATATTGTGACCTTCTCAATTAATTAATAGTATGTTGGTAGTTTGAAGTCTTCGTGCATCATATTATCAGAAAGGATTGATTCGCGCGGAAAAGTTGGCCAGTAATCTTCAACCAAAACTTAAGCTCTGTCATGTGAAAATAAGGGCAAAAATTCGCTTGTGGAAGCCATGAGAAAAGAAGTCTTGTTTCCCTCGGTGTAGCAATGCTATCAGTCTTCAACACAGGAATCGGTGTCCTCGGTAAAACCAGCCCGCAATACGGGCATAGCCAGTCTAAGAAAGAACAGCCTCTGTCACGCTATTTTCTGGCTAACCTCAATCAATACGCGGAGAGGAAATATTAAGAAATGTCAATAGAAGTGACAAGAACGAGCCGCAGAAGCGGAGTCAGACATATAAGACAGAAACCATAGCTGTTGAGAACTATATGAGTAATCTGAATAGAAGTTAATATCCTCGCATAAAATGGATAACAGTAACAGCGACAAATGATGAAAACAAGCTGAATCTTATACAGCTAAGTTATAGTCTAGGATGCCAATGTATTTTGTTCTCTTTGATACTGATACCTTGCTATTCCACTAAGTGAACCACGAAAGAGGTGAAGCATATCAGTGGAAAAAGTGAACCACTATTAATATATGGGAGCCTTAGCCTTTCTAACGATCGTGAATTGTTTAGACTTAGAACTAGTAAACAAACTTATAGGCTGGGATACTTGTGATCTATGAGCTTATAGTGACGCAAGATGTGTGTGTGTGTGTGTGTGTGTGTGTGTGTGTGTGTGTGTAGCCCTAAAGTGTCCTTCGAAGGAAGCCTACGGTAAACCTCCAGATGTGAGCCTACTAGTTGAGAGTAATGCGGCCGCAATGGAGGAGGAGAAAAAAAAAGCACCATTACCGGTATTGTAACGGATAAACGACCTCAGAAAGTTAGCACTATAGAAACTTAAGAAAAGACAGTTTATGCAACCTTGTAAATATGAAGGATATTCTTAAATAACATGAGAGAGCTAGCCTAGAGCCATGCTAGATATGTCAGGAGCCAATTCAATCGTCGTTTGAAGTAACTGTATATCAATATGGACTGTGCCTGAGTACATTTCCTACGAAGTTTTTCATATTAATTTGTCACATTTTTGAACAGGCCAGCACACTTTCACTACGGTGACAATAAGAATGCGATTTGTCGTTCAAAACAGACACAACGGCGCGGCTCCTCTATGCACTGCAACTAAGTAATGGCGCCTAGGTCGCCCTATCACGGGAGTCTAATACTCTGCTTCTGAAAGCGGTTAACTGTGATCGGAGACAATTGTCCCAGATACAGGGTGTTTCAAAAAGACCGGTATATTTGAAACGGCAATAGAAACTAAACGAGCAGCAATAGAAATACACCGTTTGTTGCAATATGCTTGGGACAACAGTACATTTTCAGGCGGACAAACTTTCGAAATTACAGTAGTTACAATTTTCAATAACAGATGGCGCTGCAAGTGATGTGAAAGATATAGAAGACAACGCAGTCTGTGGGTGCGCCATTCTGTACGTCGTCTTTCTGCTGTAAGCGTGTGCTGTTCACAACGTGCAAGTGTGCTGTAGACAACATGGTTTATTCCTTAGAACAGAGGATTTTTCTGGTGTTGGAATTCCACCGCCTAGAACACAGTGTTGTTGCAACAAGACGAAGTTTTCAACGGAGGTTTAATGTAACCAAAGGACCGAAAAGCGATACAATAAAGAATCTGTTTGAAAAATTTCAATGGACTGGGAACGTGACGGATGAACGTGCTGGAAAGGTAGGGCGACCGCGTACGGCAACCACAGAGGGCAACGCGCAGCTAGTGCAGGAGGTGATCCAACAGCGGCCTCGGATTTCCGTTCGCCGTGTTGCAGCTGCGGTCCAAATGACGCCAACGTCCACGTATCGTCTCATGCGCCAGAGTTTACACCTCTATCCATACAAAATTCAAACGCGGCAACCCCTCAGCGCCGCTACCATTGCTGCACGAGAGACATTCGCTAACGATATAGTGCACAGGATTGATGACGGCGATATGCATGTGGGCAGCATTTGGTTTACTGACGAAGCTTATTTTTACCTGGACGGCTTCGTCAATAAACAGAACTAGCGCATATGGGGAACCGAAGAGCCCCATGTTGCAGTCCCATCGTCCCTGCATCCTCAAAAAGTACTGGTCTGGGCCGCCATTTCTTCCAAAGGAATCATTGGCCCATTTTTCAGATCCGAAACGATTACTGCATCACGCTATCTGGACATTCTTCGTGAATTTGTGACGGTACAAACTGCCTTAGACGACACTGCGAACACCTCGTGGTTTATGCAAGATGGTGCCCGGCCACATCGCACGGCCGACGTCTTTAATTTCCTGAATGAATATTTCGATGATCGTGTGATTGCTTTGGGCTATCCGAAACATACAGGAGGCGGCGTGGATTGGCCTCCCTATTCGCCAGACATGAACCCCTGTGACTTCTTTCTGTGGGGACACTTGAAAGACCAGGTGTACCGCCAGAATCCAGAAACAATTGAACAGCTGAAGCAGTACATCTCATCTGCATGTGAAGCCATTCCGCCAGACACGTTGTCAAAGGTTTCGGGTAATTTCATTCAGAGACTACGCCATATTATTGCTACGCATGGTGGATATGTGGAAAATATCGTACTATAGAGTTTCCCAGACCGCAGCGCCATCTGTTGTTGAAAATTGTAACTACTGTAATTTCGAAAGTTTGTCTGCCTGAAAATGTACTGTTGTCCCAAGCATATTGCAACAAACGGTGTATTTCTATCGCTGCTCGTTTAGTTTTTATTGCCGTTTCAAATATACCGGTCATTTTTGAAACACCCTGTACTTGTTTGTTTGCCTCTTGTCATGTAATGTTTCAGTTAACACAAAAGAATGAAGTACTCCATGAGTGGCGAACAGCTTTAAACAGCGCTATCAAAGGTTCCTGTAATGCTCTCGGTGTCAGTGGGTTGTATGACTAAGGAAATTTGTAATATTTTTGTTTTCTCCTTAATTTGCTCGGCTCGCATTCTTACGCGAGTATCGTAATATTAAAAGTTTAATAAATATTGTTACATGCTAAGAAGAAAGTCTTCCCCTTAATCGAGTTTCCCAGCAGGAACGTAAGTTACGAATATGTCAATGCTGCGTAATAAACAAATATGCAGAGACAATAGTAAGAAGTTATCTGTGTTCCACATCAGTGAATAACAGGTGCAACATAGCCCATAGCTCGTGGTCTCGCGGTAGCGTTCTCGCTTCCCGAGCACGGGGTCCTGGGTTCGATTCCCGGCGGGGTCAAGGATTTTCACCTGCCGCGGGATGAGTGGATGTTGTTATGTCGTCTTCATCATCTTCCTTAATCCCCATTACGGTCGGAGGAAGGCAATGGCAAACCACCTAGGACCTCGCTTAGTACGGCGGCGCGGGTCTCACGCATCGTCCCCTACGCACTGTCGAGGAGTATTGGACTTCATCATCATCTAAGCAACATAATGTCACCTGCAAAGTGTGCTACACAATATCGGAGAACTTTAGGTTTATTGTAGGCCCAGCACAAGATTATGAGCGTATGGATCACACATAGACATGAAATACTCTGCAGGCTGGCATCTGACGATTTCGTATATCTGTCGGGAACCGAATACGGGACATAACAGCCCAGAAGCATGGAATTTTATCGTATTGAAACCTTGCGTCAACAGTCCTTAGGCACTCCTTGCACATACTGTCATAGTGGTTTTTTGTTGCACTGTTTGCATCTTTTGTGCCTCACTTTACTCTCGTAGATTTGCATGCATAAGAACCTTTAACGAGTTCTTTAAGGGTAATAACTGATGCCTTTATCACTCTAGCTACCGGTATTTATTGTTTGGAACACGCCATTGAATGAGTGGGCTCTGTTAACATTAGCTGCGATTGGCTAAATGTCATGTTCCTAACTGCGGATATATGTATCCATAAAGACCACACATAAGAGAACAACGCTGGAAGAGCAAGACAGAGCGAAGTCTCGCAGTGGTAAAGACACTGGGAACTCATTCGCGAGGAGTGAGATTTAAGTGTCTGTCCAGCAGTTCAGATGTAGGTTTTCTGTGATTTTCCCAAATCACTTAGGACAAATGCCAGGTTCAGTCCTCTGAAAAGAAGAAACCGATTTCCTTCCTCATCCTTGCCCAATTGGAACTTGTGCTCCATCTCTTACGGCCTAGCCGCCGATGAAACGTTAAACTCTATTTATCGTCTTCCTTCTTCGGTATAATAGTCGGTAAGCCGTTAACGGTAAGTAAAGAAGGTGGAAATGCTGCAGAGACGCTGCTTGTAGAGCCCGGATAAAATATGTTACATGGAAGGCAATGGAAATGCTCGCTCAGTCATTTAATCTCAAATATTCTTTCGTTACAGCCGATCATGTTATAGTTAGGTGGCGACAGTCTGTTGTGATTGATCGAACAAGCAGCGAGTACAGGAATAAAGAGTAGGAAGACCTGGATCGAGGATCCCTCAGAAGATCACGAATGAGACTGTAAGTGCCGCAATAAATCATTTAGGGAAGCTGGTGCTCGATGAAGCGACACGAAAGGGATCATCGAAAGGCAGAAGTGGAGGTCAACAGTGACATTCGGAAATGCAAAGTAGCGAGTCGCTGCATGTATAGTGCCCGTATGGTTCACATCGAAGATCTGGGTTCGCGTTTCGGTACGGTACATTGTCATTGTATGTAATGAATATTCAGTCTAAATACTAAAATAGTACTTAGATATTCACCGAAAAAAGAACCGTTTCTACGTAGACCAGAACATAGATTCATTACTGTACTGGGAGGATATTCTTTCCTAAGAACCTTCAACATCGTAGCGCGTCAGCAATCGTTGGTTAATATATTAAAAAACTAAAAACCCGCCTCGATTGCAAAAAAACACTAGTGCTTATTTCGCAATCGAGGCGGGTTTTTAGTTTTTTAATATATTCTTTCCTTCTTAAAACTGTGAGAGTGTGTTTGTGTCTGATTATTTTAGTCGGCCGGTGTGACCGAGCGGTTCTAGGCTCTTCAGTCTGGAACCGCGCGACCACTACGGTCGCATGCCTTGGGCATGGATGTGTGTGACGTCCTTAGGTTAGTTTGGTTTAAGATGTTCTAAGTTCTAGGGGACTGATGACCTCAGATGTTAAGTCCCATAGTGCTCAGAGCCATTTGAACCATTTTTGATTATTTTGCTTTCACTGATGCCAAAGTGATTAGCTCCGAAAAACTTATGTAGGTCGTTCTACATACGTTATCAGTGTTCTGAAATATCCACCTATTTCAGAGACGAGGTACTGAATTCTTAGCGGTTGATTATTTCTCACCTGTAAGCCGTAAAACACAGAAATGTCTGTTGGAATCTATTTTTTTTAGGTTACATATACATTACGTTCTTATACAAATTGAAGTGTGTCCAAACTAATGAAGGAATCCACGCTCTTTACTACTTCCCCGTAGGGAATAGAATGGGTATGTATGCAGAGGTGAGTACATGCAAAACGTTTTCAGACATTTAGTCAACATGTAAGACGCGGAGAAATAAAAATAAGATATGGATTACGGAAGATTTAAGAAATGAGGTAGAGATTTCTTGCAGTGGCTATTGTGCTTACTGAACGTGGAGAAACGTAAACGCTGCTCTTCACTCGAAAAATTACTCATAATAAGACACAAAAATTGTCATGTACTTTTCTTCAAAATTGTATTTATCAATAAATTTAAGCATTAATAATAGCAGCAGTCAGAACGGAGGCTGAAAGCTTACATATTTAATAGAATGTGGAATCGTACAGAGCTCCTAAACATATACCAAATGATTCACTTAGGACTGGGAAATCGGTTCCTTGCCTGTAGAGCTAGATTCACCTGCTGTCCAACGAAAGAGGTAAACTTCGCTGAGTAGGAAGGGTTATCAAAAACATTTTTTTTAGGAAGTTTTGTCTGCCTCACTCTATTGATTAGTTTAGTCTGGAATTTCAGCAGTGTCGCTATTAAATCGCTGAACTGGCAAGCGGCCACCGGCGATGAATGCTAAGCACTGCAGAATATTGCTGCGAGAACCGTCTCATCGCGAAAGCTGCCTCAATCGTTACGACTGCTTTTCTTTGCTGCTTCTAGTGCTTTGTTTCGCAAAAGGAAAAGAGATCTTTCATGTTTAGCTATACAGATACAGGGGTTGGACAGAAATACGGGAACATCAAAAACACGACGCATTATTATGCCTAACACGGTGTAGGAAACACATTCGCATTCAAAACAGCTTCCAGTCGTCTCGGAATGGATAAATAAAGGTCCTTATGGGGTTTTCAGGGGAATAGTATACTGTTCTTCCTGCGAAATAGTGGCAAGCTTAGGTAACTAAGATGGTGGATAGGGATTACGCACTCTTTTCTCCAAAGTAGACCACAAAGGCTCAATAATATTGAGATCTCAACAAACATTGTATCTTGGGATGGACTTCATCAGCCAAAATGGTTGCATAATCCTTGGCAGTTATGCTGCAGAGTACCCATGGGTACCATGGAATACCATGATATGGGTGTACAGATCATCACTGAACCTCTGCCATGTTTCACTCTTGGGACGTAAACCTCGGCCAGAAGTTGGAATCAGTGTGAAACAAGACTCATCCGACCAAATGACTTTCTTCCAGTTTTTATGGCTTTGCTCCTCTCTTCCACAAAAATGGTTCAAATGGCTCTGAGCACTGTGGGACTTAACATCTCAGGTCATCAGTCCCCTAGGACTTAGAACTACTTAAACCTAACTAACCTAAGGACACCGCATACATCGACGCCCGAGGCAGAATTCGAACCTACGACCGTAGCAGTTGCGCGGTTCCGGACTGAAGCGCCTAGAACCTATCGGCCACCGCGGGCGGCTCCTCTCTTCCATTTACAGGAATTTGCATCAGAGATGTGTTTTGAAATTCTTGCTCGCCTTGCAATTCCCATCTTTTGGAGACCTCTTCGTGTTATTTTAGTGCTGACAAGGTCCGCGAGTGCGAATTTAGGTCTGCAGTGACTTTTGCAGCTATCGTCCTCTTATTTTTCCTCACAATCCTGTTCAATGACCGTCTGTTGCCATCACTCAACGCGAAAGTACGGGTCGTGATTTAGCGGATGAGGTTTCTCCGCTTTCCTTGTACGAGGTATAAATCTTCGAAACTGTGCCTCTTGAAACACCAGACATTTGGCTACGGAAGCTCGTTGTTTAGAAAATCACGGAAAAGCTATGCTGGAATGGCTGGACGACGAATTGGATTCCACTCTTCCTCTCGAATACGAGTCTGATGTCTTACACAACAGACTAGCCAACTCTCGTAAGAGAGTTGCAGTATTGTCTATGACAGGTTGAACAGCCACGGGAATGCGTTGCCGTCGTTCGTGCTTAGTGTTGTAACCAGGTCTGGTACGATGTATAAGGGGCTTGAACAGCGTAAGATCTGGAGTGATCATTGTGAAGGACACGGAAATGCCGCCTGTTTGTGTGAGACAGCGTTACCAGCACCTGACAAAGTTTGGTTCAAATGGTTCAAATGGCTCTGAGCACTATGGGACTTAACATCTGAGGTCATCAGTCCCCTAGAACTTAGAACTGCTAAAACCTAACTAACCTAAGGACATCACACACATCCATGCCCGAGGCAGGATTCGAACCTGCGACCGTGGCGGTCGCGCAGTTCCAGACTGTAGCCCCTAGAACCGCTCGGCCACTCCGGCCAGCGACAAAGTTTGAATGGGGCCACATCGTGGGTCTCCATCTGGCCTGCTGGACGAATCGTACAGTATCCAGATTTGTGGGGCATTGAGATGTGACAGAGGCTCGACGTTGGACTGTATGGCAATGAGGCGGCAGACATCCTCGTCCTCAAGGTTCCGGTCCACCACGCGTGGCCGCCACAAGGGAGGATCGCTGTATGGTGCACCAAGCACATCGTAACGCCTTCACATCTGCGGCAGCCATCTGAGAGCAAGTGATGGATTCCCTGCAACATTCTGTGTCATCTCGCACCCTTGATCCAAGACTAACAGGAGCCGGACTGGGGTGTTGCCTTCCCGACCGTAAGCTGCCGTTAACACCACAAAACACTTATAACGAAGCGTGTAGCTCTTCTTTGAATCTTTTTCTATGTATCCTAGCAACCCATTCCCACAGGAATAGTAGCACACTGTTTAGCACATTGAAATCATATTAAAGATCAGTGGAACAAAATCTGTTTTCGACCATCAGGGCCTGTGTTTTCAGTGTTTCGGTTGTTTCATTCAATGACACTGCAGAGATCCTCTACCAGCCCTGTCCAACCCACAGATTCCCTCTATGTTGTTCTCGTTGTTGATGGATAATTAAACTCTAACTCTCTTTCTTCCTAATGGTCTCTTTCCTTTCTCAGCGCCCGAAAAGAAATACAGCACACTAAATTCTGCAAGCATTGGCTAATCCGACACGCTTGAGACACATTTCACAATGGAAACATATTAATGTACGCGAAGAAAGGAAACGTTTGCTAAATACTGTCTAAACACGAGCATTAGCGACAAAATTTCAGGTGCTCGTGAGAGGTATTTTCTTAGTATTCTGGTATAAATGACCCGTGGTTTCTGGTGGCTCGTCACGGACTAATTGTATTTCGTTTGATTTCTTAGCTCGGTTTTGTGACCGTATTGCGGTAAAGTTTTTACACAAGGGTTCAAATATAGACGGTGCGCGGTGTGTGACTTACGAAACAAACTTGTTCCATTCCACTCGTTATACTTTCTGTTGATAACAGCTTTGTCTGCTTTACTCTTCACCGTCAAGCTTGCATTCAGTAGTATTCGCTTCTGTCGCGGGGTTTATTTTTGTGGCAATCTTAGTTGTACCTTAACAGAAATACACAGCAGTATGGACAGATTTACTAGTGAAGAGTTGGCCGATGTGCATCTTGTGTGTGGTTCCCTGAATACAGTGGAAGAGCGGCGGGACAACACAATGCTGAGATATTCCTACAGCGACGACAACCACATCACAGGACTTTTCACTAATGTGAAGGTATTTTTATAGAAACAAAAGTAATTAGGGCAAAAGAAAAACAAAATCATAATTACATTGGTGAAAAATGGAAAAATTGGCCCCTTTCCTTGCGGATATGTAAGATTTGTGACATATCGCGCCCTGGAAAGAACAGTGACGCAACCCAAAAATGCAGTACTTGAGAAAACTGGACTTAAAGAATTAATTCTATAAAACTTGCACTGAACTAGTATACGCTTTCTTAAAATTTCAAGTGAGTAATGTGGGCAGTAAAGTCCATTGTATTCTGCGTGCACATTCGGGCACTTAATACGTATTTTTCAGTGACGTAAACAAAAAATGCCGTGTTTTACTTGTATCACTTTTCTTGCTGGGGTGCTATATGTGTATTTTTACAGTGTGGGTGAGTGAAACAAGAGTGTATAGTGTAGTGTTGCGTTTGTGTTGTATGAGATGATGAGGGCAGGGAGAGAGAGAAACCTGGTGCCGGCACATAGCTTACCCTCTCCCGATGATATACAGCAGTATGGACAGGTTTATCCATGAAGGGTGGGCCGCCGAACTTAACCTCCCCATCCAACGAACGAATCAGCCTCGAGAGTGTCACATGCCTTCCCTTCATGCGACACTGTGGAGAGGCTTGGAATTTAACCTGGACATTTCAGCAAAGTCTGGTGATCAGGAACTGTACGCCCCCAGCTCTTCTTCCCTTTCTGTCAAAATACTGTCATTACCTCCAAGTCGAGCGTCACCACACCGGCGAACGTTAGCGATCTCGGCTATGGAGGGGGTAGGGAGGGTGCAATTACATTGTTACCCTGTAACGAACTACCAGAGAACAACAGAGAGCAACAATTTCCGAAATTTCTTCGGTTGAGTTCGGGTTTACCCTGCGTATCCCCTCAGGATATGTTTACTTGGGGACTGATGACCATAGATGTTAAGTTCCATAGTGCTCAGAGCCATTTTAACCATTTTTTTTCTATGTTTACTTGCGTACTGAACGACAGACGATGAAATATTACTGGTCGTTCAGCGCTATATATCACATGTTTTCAAGATATTCCTCCGAAATTGAAAGTGTAAGAGAATAGGAATTTGAATTTAGGATCACTTCAACATATCCTGCCTCTACGACGCACGCTGCTTGCCAGAAGAGAACACGTTCGACGAGAGTGGCTGACATTTGCTTCTTCATACTTCACTTCTGTCGGTGCCGCGATCATTACCAAAGGCCTCGAACGAGTAATAAGTCGGTCCAGACGGCAACTGAAGTACGAGAAAAGGGATTTCCCGGAGGCAGGCGGGCAGGTCAGGCGCTGCCAAGGCCGGCGTTGCGACAGCGCGGCCCTCGCTCCCCGCTTATCAGCGTCTCCGTGCTCGTGCCTCTGTACCACGGCTTAGCGCCAACATTGTCACATCTCTCCCAGAACCCGCGCACGCCTCGCGCGCTCCAGGCAAACATCTGTGCTTAGTATCCTCATCACGACTGTGATGCCTCTTAGCGACTGATGTCGCGGACGCGCTAAATGGCTAGACCTGTATTCTGTTTCAAAGCCCCACCCCCCCCCCCCCCCCCCACTTTCCCCGCAATCTTCATTAGTACTTGGACAGCTCAGTCAGTGGAGCAATTGTGTGCGAAAGGCAAAAGTGCTGGGTTCGACTCCTGGTCCGACAAACAGTTTTAATCTATCCGGAGGTTCCAAATCTTCATTAGGTTTCCCGTGATTTCCCTAAACCACTACAAGCACATAATTTCTTGAAGAGGTCTTGGTCGCTTCCTTCCTCCATCATTGTATGACAGAGTCATTTCTCTAGCTTTAATGTCGACGATGTCCATGGATTGTAAAAATGCACATCTTCCCTTTTTTATAACATGTCAGACACAGGTCTTATTCAGATACATGCTCATAAATATTTTCCACCACAAATTACCTTTCTGGTATATTGTTAAAAGTTATATGCTTGAGATATGATCGTCCGAATTCTGTAGTTGCTACGTTGACATGTAAGAAATTAATGGGAGATTACTCTAGACTGAAGAGATATGTGGTCCTTACAAATAATGAATTTCGAAGTGTTGTGGCTAAATTGTGAACAGCAGTAAAGGGTTGTGCTGACTATCTTTCGACAATGTGACAATCACTGGAAATAATCCAGATTTGAAGAGTTAGTCAATGGTCTTTAATAGAAAGGAAAGGAAACAAAAATAAAATAGAAATGAAGGAAAATGTACAGGGTGTCCCATTAATCACGATCATCCCGAAAAACCATTTGTCCGGAAGCAAAATAAAAAAATAATCTTTCAAGCATTATTTGCATAGCTACCAGGGGGACATTAAATGATTTAATTTATTCTGACTTTGTTCGTTACGACGATATGAACAGTAGCACGTCTTTCTTTTAAAAGCACTCTCTTCTTTTATTCGGTAATCCACTAACTCTCCAATTCCAACGCGGATCACAATGTACCATTCACATAACGATGATGTTATTAAAAACGTAACATAAAACTGAATTTGGCTCAGCTAGCACACAGAGCAGGTATCTGAGGTTACGTAAGTTGTCCACTTGATTGAGTCGCAAATGGAAACGTAAGGGAAATGCAAGTCGGTCATCAATCAGTCACATTCAGTTGACGGTTAGTGTGAGTTCACCAATGAAGAGGAGGTAGAAATGCTACTCATCTGCGGAGAATTTAAGTTACCAGAAGCATAACTGCAAAAATGTTTTCTTATTTAAAAGATGGGTACCTGCGAGCACTGTGTGCTAGTACAAGAAAGTCGAAGTCAATTTTGTGCTACGTTTTTAATAACATCATGTTTACGTGAATGGTAGATTATGACCCGTTTTTGAGGAGAAAAGTGGATTACCGAATAGAAAACGTAGAGCGCTATTTAAAAAAAGATGCACTGATGTTTATATATTTTTAACTAAAAAAGTTACATAATGGGCAGTCATGGTGATTGTTGTCCCCCTGGTAGCAAAACAAGATCTGCTTGATACGGTTTTAATTTTGCTTCTGGACAAAAAGTTATTTGCGGAGGGCACGGTACATGGGACACTGTGTATGTAAAGTATCTACCGTAGTTAGCGAAGGAGACCTGTCTAAAAAATAGGTGTTCTCATCGAAAATGATACTAAAACGAAATGAACAACATTTTGGGACGTGTGTAAAGTACCTTCCCTCAGGATTTTACCATGCCTTACCAAGGAAGGGAGAGCCGAAAATGGTACATCAAGTACGATCTGCCACACACCGTAAGGTGTATAGATGTACATGTTGCTTAGTAACGACAGACGTACTCGCTCGTAGATGCCTATTACGCTGCGAAATTCTTCATGCAGCCAATTAAGTCCTCGTCTGATCTCATTAGTGTTTCAAAAGCCGTACTCTCCAAATGTCTCCGGAGAAGGCTGTGTAGTTGGTTTACGTTAGACGATCGGAATGACCAAGTATACGGTTCCCATATTTTCGGTGCTCTGTTTCATCATAGAAAATGCATTTTTTTTGTCCTCAAATATTTCCTGCAAGCGCCCTTTACAGCACCTCGGAATTTTACTGTTGCAATCTAAAATACCATATGTATGAACGCAAGATTTTCTGTAACATGCATCTGCTGCAGATGTATGATTATTATTTAAGCGACTGTAATTTTGTGGTAGTTTAGACAGAGCCCCGTGGGAATGTTTTTTTTTTTTTTTTTTTTTGTAAAGAATGTAATATTGTTTTATCTTTATTTCATCTGGTGATTAGTTTGGAGAGTGCAGAGGGAAAGTAACGGTCAGAACTCAGGAGGCTTGTAAATGGCTATTGTAGCACTAGAACGTTTTGGGGTGGCGCAACAACTATTGTACAGATGTGTATTTGCGAAGAGTGTAAGTACTGGTGAGGGTATCCTACTTTCGATTTATTAACATATACCTATGTCACTTCAGGTGAACGAAGGACTGATTTCGTGAATGGCGCCACCCGTCTCCCCAGACTGAGCCACAGTTCTCACTATTGACCTCGCTGCTGCCAGGACTGAAAACACCGGTGATTAAAGAAGTAAAGCGTCGGGGGTGTAATGCAGAGTCCGAATCCTTACTGAGTTTCATTCGATCTGATAATCAAGTCATTACTTGTTGCAAAGTTAGAGATTAGTACGAGATTAGTTCATAATTGAGAGACTTGAAGTCGAACTGCAAACGACATCATTGTACGTTCATTCGGAAGTTCGACTTTAGAAGAACAGCTTCTGCCACAACAGTCTTTGGGCAGGCAACAATGACAGCAGTATCACTTTATTGGTGGACAACAAAAGGTATATACTCAGCTTCGAATTTTTTTTGGCTAGTGTTGCGATCGCGGTACGCCGAATGAATGGCGGCAAGAGAGGTCGCCCGTGGAACACAGCCAAATGCGATGCATCGTGGAGAAGAGGAACGTTTCTGTGTTGTTTACGGAAAGCGTCGTTTCTAAGACAGATGTCCGTGCCACCTCGTCGGCAGGCGTGGCCTGTACCATTGTTTGTACAGGAACAGAGCTGGTCTTAATTACTGGCCATCCCAGGGAGTAGCCTTGGCACCTGCACTGAAAAAGAAACAACAATGAAGGACGAACGCAGCACCAGGCCCAAGCATCAAGGCAGCGAAGGCTCCGCTGAGCGGGAGTGGAAGTGTAATTCAGATGGCTCTGAGCACTATGCGACTTAATTTCTGAGGTCATCAGTCGCCTAGAACTTAGAAGTAATTAAACCTAACTAACCTAAGGACATCACACACATCCATGCCCGAGGCAGGATTCGAACCTGCGACCGTAGCGGTCACGCGGTTGCAGACTGAAGCGCCTTTAACCGCACGGCCACACCGGCCGGCTGGAAGTGTAATTTACCATGACTGTCCATCAAGCGTCGTAGTATGTTAACGAGCTCCGAAAATTTACATCATCGATAATACTTTCAAATAAATAACCAATTTTTTCATGCTCGTCTACATGCATGTTCTGTAAAACACTGTGAAGCGCATGACACAGGTTAAATAGCATGGTACCGCGTATTAGAGCGTCTTCCCATTCCTATTGCCTATGAAGCGTGGGAAGAAATGAAAAATGGTTCAAATGGCTCTGAGCACTATGGGACTTAACATCTGAGTTCATCAGGCCCCTAGACCTTAGAACTACTTAAAGCTAACTAACCTAAGGACATCACACACATCCATTCCCGAGGCAGGATTCGAACCTGCGATCGTAGCGGTCGCGCGGTTTAAGACTAAAGCGCCTAGAACCGCTCAGACACACCGGCCGGCGCATGGGAAGAATGACTGTTAAATGACTGTGTGCGCACAATAATTAGTCTAACTTTTTCTTCTCGGCCACTAACGGAGCGATACGCAGGGAGGCTGAATATTATTATATATTTAGATTATTCGCTTAATAGCGGTTCCTGAAACTTTGTAAGTAGGCTATCGCTTCATAGTTAGCGTCTAAATTGAAGCTTGTGCAAATTCAGGTTTTTCGGCCTTCCCGTGACGTTCCCCTGCGAGTCATACAGACGTGTGACCATTCATACTGCCCTTCTGCGTATATGTGCAACATCTACTGTTAGTTGCCGGCCGGTGTGGCCGTGCGGTTCTAAGCGCTTCAGTGTGGAACCGCGTGACCGCTACGGTCGCAGGTTCGAATCCTGCCTCGGGCATGGATGTGTGTGATGTCCTTAGGTTAGTTAGGTGTAAGTAGTTCTAAGTTCTAGGGGACTGATGACCTCAGATATTGAGTCCCATAGTGCTCAGAGCCATTTGAATCTACTGTTAGTTCTATTTGATGTGGGTCCCACACACTAGAGCAATGGACCAGCATGCGCTTTGGAGGCAATTTGTGACTCGCACGTTGTTTCATTGACATAGTATGCGTTCCGGAGGTTTACCATTTACTTTCTCCAACCAACATATAACCTTAGGTAAGCAAATACGAAACGATGATATCCGTACTGAGTAGCTGACAAGGGAACCTCCCCATCGCACCCCCCTCAGATTTAGTTATAAGTTGGCACAGTGGATAGGCCTTGAAAAAGTGAACACAGATCAATCGAGAAAACAGGAAGACGTTGTGTGGAAGTATGAAAAAAATCAGTAAAATATACAAACTGTGTAGTCCACGGGCCATATAGGTAACATCATGGACAAAATAAGGTGAGGAGCGCCGTGGTCCCGTGGTAGCGTGAGCAGCTGCAGAATGAGAGGTCTTTGGTTCAATTCTTCCCTCGAGTGAAAATTTTACTTTCTTTATTTTTGCATATTATTATCTGTCCGTTCGTTCATTGACGTCTCTGTTCACTGTAATAAGTTTAGTGTCTGTGTTTTGCGACCGCATCGCAAAACCGTGCGATTAGTAGACGAAAGGACGTGCCTCTCCAATGGGATCCGAAAACATTTGATCGCAAGGTCATAGGTCAACCGATTCCTCCACAGGAAAACACATCTTATATATTCTATACGACACTGGTGACGGCATGTGCGTCACATGACAGGAATATGTTGTCGACCCACCTAACTTGTACACTTGGCGAATGGGTAAAAAGATTCTTCTACCTTGCCCGATTTAGGTTTTCTTGTGGATGTGATAACCACTCCCAAAAAAGTGGTGAAAACATAAGAGTTTGTCACATAAACTGAAAATAAAAAATTAAATTTTTGACTCGATGGAAGATTTGAACCAAGGACCTTTCGTTCCGCAGCTGCTTACGTTACTACGAGACCACGGCGCTCCGGCGTTCGCAGTGTACATGACGTTGCCTATCTTCCCATGAACTACTCAGTTTGTATATTTTGCTTATTTTTTCACAGTCCCACACAACTTCTTCCTGTTTTCTCAATTGATCTGTGTTCAGTTTTTCAAGGCCTATCTACTGTGCCAACTTACAACTAAATCTGAGGGGGGTGCGACGGGGAGGTTCCCTTGTGAGAAGCGTAGTGTACCGTGGCGTAGGGTAGTATTGTTGGGCTTGATTATGAAATAAAAGGCACAAGACGTACCACTTCTCCCGTAAGGCTCCAAGGCCGACGACCTACAGCCTTTAACGGTGTCGTGATGGAAAGAAGAAATCTGCTTCACCTCCATTTGACAGCAAAATATGACGAATTAGACTTCTCCCTTCACCGGGCAGCTTTCGAGAAACGACGCGCTGGCACATTACTAAAATTTAATGATTACGGCCACTGAAGCATTTCCGTACTGAAATGTAAGATGTATGATTGGCGTGGTCAGTCAGCACTATATTGACAACTGATATGATGTAAATAATTGTACAAGCGTAGTAACAAAACGTAATGTGTTATTCAGTTGATCATAGGTGGTAATTTTTGTTTACTGCAGAAAGTTTAGCGCATTCTTGGTTAACGGTTTAATTTTATTTCACATACTGGACAGAAAAAAAGGAAGTTTAGCGTTTAAAGTTTCGTCGACAGATGGGTAAATACAGGAGAAGCAGGAACATAATTGGGAAGGGATAATGGAAGAAAACAACTGTGGGGTTTTTGGAGGACCCATCCCGGCATTCGCCTGATGTGATTTAAGGGATTTACAGAACAGTTAAAGTAGTATGACTGTGCGCCAATCAATCTCCTTGCAAAAGATTCTGTTTACTGTGGGTTAGCAAGAGGTGCGATTGTAGCAGAGACGGAAACCTAAAGCAAGCATTTGCCTGAAGAGAAAAAACGTCTTAAAACCACAATTCACTTCCGGAGTACTAATTCAAGGTGAATCACATCGCAAACTCTTACGTTTATGAGCTTAAACAACTCTAACGAGCAAAACTGGTGAATTATGGCACCTGATAGAAGAAGAAGTTTCCCAGTAGATGCATTCTAGTTAACAAGTGTACCAAAAGACGAGAAGTTAATTGCAAAGTAAAAGACTTCCTGAACATCTGCATGGCTACTCTGCACATCATACTTAAGTGCCTGGCAGAGGGTTCATCGAACCACCTCCAGACTATTTCTCTAGCGTTCCACTTACGAACAGCGCGGGAAAAACGAACAAAAATCTTTCAATGTTCTGACTTCACTCATTTTTTTTACAAACGTGGACGCCAACAATATATTTTAGCATTCAGAGGAGTAAGCTGGTGATTGACATTTCGTGAAAAAGATTTTGCCGCGACGAAGAACGGCTTTGTTTTAATGACTGCCATCCACTCTCGCGTATCATATCCATGACACGTTCTCCCCTATTTCGCGATGATATAAAACTAGTTGATGTTCTTTGATCTTTTTCGATATCCTCCGTCAACCCTATCTGATCAGGTTCCCATACAGCGCAATGATACTCCAAAGACGACAGACAATCGTGGCGTTGCATCTTGGTAAGTATGCTGCCAATAAATCGCAGTATATGGTTCGCCTTCCCCACAATATTATCTATGTGATAGTTCCAATTCAGATTGTTCGTTATTGTAATCCCTTGGTATTTAGTTGAGTTTACAGCCTTTAGATTAGTGTGATTTATCGTATAGCCGAAATTTAACGTATACCTTTTAATAGTCGTGCGAATGACATCACACGTTTCATTATTTAGAGCCAATTGACACTTTTCTCACTATACATACATCTTGTCTACATCATTTTGCATATTGGTTTTGATCTTCTGATGAACCTGCTAGAAGGTAAATGACAGCATCATCAGCAGACAATCTAAGACTGCTATTCACACTGTCTCCTAAATCGTTGATATTTAAGTAGATTAGGGACAGTAGAGGGCCTCTAACACTTCCTTTGGGAACGCCATATTCACTTCTGTTTTACTCGACGACTTCCCATCAATTACCACGAACTTTAACCTCTCTGACAGGAAATCACAAATCCTGTCGCACAACTGAGACGACACACCATACGCACTATGACTACGTATTAATATATCGTTTCCTTCCAGGTAATCCATAATGTTCGAACACAGTATGTATTCCAGAATCCGACTGCAGATCGACGTCTGTGGTATGGATCAGTAATTCAGCGGATTACCCCTATTTCCTGTCTTGAGTGTTGGTGTGACCTGTGAAATCTTCCAGTGTTTACGTACGGATCTTACGTCGAGCGAACGCTTGTTAAATATGGAGCTATTATATCAGACTTGCCTTTACTAAGTGATCTAAGCTCCTTTGCTGCACCTAGGAAATCTAATTCTAAGTTATTCATGTTGACAGCTGTTCTTGATTAGAATTCTGGAATATTTAGGCCTACTTCGTCTTATACGGTGAAGGCATTTGTGAAAAACGTATATAGTAACTCTGCTTTAGTGACACTTTCATCGATAACATTACTGCTGCTATTGCACACTGAAGGTATTGATTTTGTCTTGCTGCTGGTGTTCTCTGCATACGACCAGAAGCTTTTTGGAATTCCTGCCAGTTCAAGGAAGAATTTCGTTGTGGCAACTATTAAAAGCATCTCGCTTTGAAGTACGCCCTAAACCTGGAGCTGCTGTAAAATATCACCAATCTTGGAGATTTTGCGTTCTTTGAACTTTGGCATCCCTTTTTCGTTGCTTCTGCAACAGTGTTCTGATCTGTTTTGTGCACCACGCGGGATCACTTCCGTCCCTTATTAATTAATTTGGCATAAACCTCTCAACTGCCGTCGATACTATTTCTTTGAATGCCAGCTACATCCAGTCTACGTTTACGTAGTTAGATTGGAAGGAGAGGAGACGGTCTCTTAGGAAGGCGTCAATCGAATTTATATTTGAGCTGTATATCTTGCGCTTACTTTTCGTGGGTTTGGATGTTACGATGTTGAGTCTTGCTACAACGACCTTGTGGTCACAATTGCTCAGGATTATTTGTTGCTTAGAGGTCCACTATGTTTTCGCAATCATTTACACTTCGGTTGGGTTCTTTAATTATTTGTTTAAAATAATTTTCGAAGAAAGTATTTCGGTAAGACTTCGGACAATGTTTTATTCTTACCACCGACTTTAAACCTGTTTCAAATGAGACTCATGTTTTCTTTGAACTTTTCAGCAACTGTATAATCTGAGTGGAGGGAGGGATGGGGTTTGCAAATATAACCTCTACCCATGCTGATTCTGTTTCACAACAAGACAAACTACTTCTAAGAGCAATAAGAGCACTCCCACCAACTGTATTTAAGCTCTCCCTTCTCAACACCGTTATGGCCTTTGTAAAAATTTCTGGTGAACTTATCTCCGGTTGTAGCCAGCTTTCAGTATCTATAACTATTTGAGCTTCAGTGCTTCCTATTAGCGCTTGGAGCCCTGATTATTTCCTAACACAGTTACGACAATTTACAGCTGCTATATCTGTTCTTCCTAGGTCTATTCTCGTTCTATATGTGCCGTGAATCCTTTGATAGTGAAGAATTTTTGTTCTTTTTGAGACCTCTTAACCTACAAAGCCGCCCAGTTCATTCCACACGGCATTGCTACCCGTGTAGATACCTCCTGTGCATAAAGGACCCCTGACCCATTAAGTGGAATTCGAAACCCCACCACCCTATGGCGCAAGTCGACAAACCCGCAGCCTACATTGTCGCAGAATTGTCTATGCCTCTGATTCAGCCGGCCGCGGTGGCCGAGCGGTTCTAGGCGCTTCAGTCCGGAACCGCGCGACTGCTACGGTCGCAGGTTCGAATCCCGCCTTGGGTATGGATGAGTGTGATGACCTTAGCTTAGTTAGGTTTAAGTAGTTCTACGTTCTAGGGGACTGATGACCTCAGATGTTAAGTCCCATAGTGCTCAGAGCCATTTGAACCTCTGACTCAGACCTTGCACTAGGTTCTTTACTGAAGGTCCTCAATCGCACCTGTCGACGATGCTACAAATGGCGAGCTCTGCCTCCTTCTGGGCAGCAAGTGTATTAATCTTTGTCACTGGAGTTAGCCGTCTGAAACCAGAGAGAATCTCTTCTGATACAAAGCAACACATATCATTAGTACTGACGTGAGGCACCACATGCAATTGGTTGCTACCTATGCTCTCCATGGCATCTGGAAGCACCCATTCCACATCTGGGATGAATCCGCCCCCAGTACGCACACACAGTGCACAATGGATTTCTTCCTCCCCTTTGCAGCCATATCCCTAAAGGAGCCAATTACACGCTTGACATTGGAACTCCTGACTACCAGTAACCCTCCCTCTGTGAATGCACGGATCTTGCAGGCCGAGAGGTTTCCTCTAAGACAGGGCAAGTGACTGCCTGGCTCAGTATTTTTATCAGCTACATATAGCGACCAAAACTTGTTTTTTAAGCGAACCTGTGAAGCCTTTCAATTCTTCCTCCGCCCTACTGGAAGTCTTTTACTAACTACAACTCCTTGAAATTACCTGCCACTCGGTCACAAGTGAGTAATCATCCTACAGTGGACCGATCATAGGACACATTGGACGTTCCTTAGATCCCCACGTCCAGACCCCACAGTGATGCCCATTGGCAACAGCTTCAAGCTGGAGCTGTAAGCGAAGGTCACCAACTCAACTCGTATCTGCCGGCCGGAGTGGCCAAGCGGTTCTAGACGCTACAGTCTGGAACCGCGCGACCGCTACGATCGCAGGTTCGAATACTGCCTTGGGCATGGATGTGTGTGATGTCCTTAGGTTAGTTAGGTTTAAGTAGTTCTAAGTTCTAGGGGACTGATGACCTCAGCAGTTAAGTCCCATAGTGCTCGGAGCCATTTGAGCCATTTCAACTCGCAACCAATCACAGAAATCACAGTCCTTATCCATACCAAAGACGGTAGAACTCTATAATTTACTGTCATTAAAACGCAAGAGTGAGCCTAATAAATGCACAAACGCGCAAGAAATGTATGAAATTAAACTACTAAGCACGCAGCTAAATCAGTCACTTCCAGTTAGAAGCTCGTAAAATAATTCACAAACGAACGATGTACTCTTCCTGTGCGCTGCTGGAGCGGAAGCTGTCGCCTTGCTGTTTCTCTCTTTATTTTCTTTGCTTGGAGTGCATCAAAGACTTCGCAGCAGAAAATTTTTAAGAAAGTTTATGTTTTTATGTCTATAAATTTCTTGGACCGAGATGTCTGTTAAAGACTACGAAGCGGGAAGTGCGTGCGCAGCGGTTTGGTCCAGTTTCGGGTGTCGGGCAGCGTGATGAACTTTTGTTGAGGCGCTACCTGGCAGCGCGGCCAGTCTAATTGAGGCGAGCCATCAGCCGCACGTGACTATTCTTAACACACAAAGGACGCGCCAACTGTGGAAGCGCGCTGCGGCTTCGGCACCGCTGGCAGCGACTCCTTCCCATCTCATACAAATATTCCTGTTTACGCAGAAAATATTGCCAGCAACAAGGCGACTTTCGCATTGTATATAAATTGAGTCAGCAACTGACATAGGACATATTCTAGATAAGACGCGGATCCCTCCGCCGATCGAAAGGCTCAGCAAGCTCCCACTTGAACTGCTGACGCTTCCGCCTGTCAGTCTACACGAGTGACTTTTATACGAGCTGATACGTAGGTTAAGCTTGCTGCTCAATTCGTGTCTGTAGGACCCAAAAACAGTTTCATTTTCTTCTTCTTTTCGTGTTGCCGACGCGAGGACCAAGTTAAGTTTCCTCGGTTTTGTTTCTTCTGGTCTTTATCACTGTCCAGTATTCGTACTTCGCAATCTTCTTCGCTCTTCTGTCCATCATGATTTTTCCCTGGGTATAATTCTGTCTCTGAAATGTGTGACAGCCGAATTTTTTGTTTAAATGTCGCCATGTTGCAAATCTGTTTCCTGCTTTCCCATTTTTCCCGATCCCTTTGTACCTCTTGGATTCAGCACACTCTTTTCCCCCTGTTTAAAAAAAAAAAAAAAAAAAAAAAAAGAAGCTGTGTTATTGATGTGTCAACCTCCTGATCCAATCAAAGAATGGCCCGAAGCACACAGTCCTTTTCCTAATGGTGTCAGAGATTCTCTCTGTCTGGCTGCATAATTCTTCGAGGTCTCAACATACTCCTGGGAATCCTTCGTTTCACAAGTTCTAGCGTCAGTATTCTTTTAGTATTATCATAAATTTTTGTAAAATAAGTTATGTTTGTGATGGTAACAGATTTCTTCCGTAATTGCAAAAGTAGTTTGTACTCAAAAATATTTTTTGAGTATTAAAGTAATCCTGTCCCAAATGGCAACTGTTACGTGTGTGATGTTCAAATCAATATGACTCTATAAGACGTCCTTTTACCTTAGCCACTTCGGTGGAATCTACTGCCAAGTTACACTTGCCAAGAATAACTTACTTCTTAAATACTCACTTTAGTGAACAAATCTGTTACTGATGCTGAGACAGAAAGTGATCGTAAATCCTTCTGATTGTGACGAATCAGCTTCTGAATGTGATGATCGAATGAGTAAAGTTTCTGGAAGTGAGGGCTTCATCCAGAAATTATGTTATGGAATCGCTGCTACGTCTGCTTCTGAAACATATCACGGATCGAACTTTGTGCTTGATCTCACCAGCGCTCTATTAGGTCTGAATGTAACGTGTGACAGCTATTCCACTCCTTACGCTTTGGGACAGCAGTTGCTAAAAGGGAAGTGAAACTACCAAAAATTATACGGAAAAAAGGTGAACCTCCATAGCAAATAGCAAACAGGAAATTTCATAGCTCATTTTACTTTGCAAATGATACTGCTGAGGTCAACTACAGCCCAAAGAAAAGTAACTTAACTTGTGAGTAAGATGCTTCAGGATGGGAAATTCAGAAAAAGAGACAACAAAAAGTCAGAAATGTTCTTAGATCACATTAGAACTTTAGGCACTGTTGACACACTATCAAATTAAAAGTACTTACATCTTTAAACTAAAGACAAATCGCTGGCCAAAGGCCTTTTTCTATATCAGTCTATGCATTTCCGCGTTGTGGACTTCAGTTGATCTCTTCCCGATTGGAACGCAACAAATTAAGAAGAAGGAAAGTATACTTGGAACAGCTTCAACAGTCACTTTTAAAGCAACATACTACATCAACCACACACCTTAGAATATTCTATGGAACACTGAGCTTCACGAGAGTATCAAAAAAATCAGAAAATACTATCTCATTCCTGGGTGGCTCAACAATAGGGTAAACTGTAAAATGTGCTCACTTGCTGAGGATTCTGCTCAAGCACTAACAATACGACGAAACTGTTGTGCGGAAACTGTAACAGACGTGTTTGTAAAGCCTACGTCACCTACGTCTGTCCACACTGTACGCAATGAAAAGCAAATTATGGTGGAAATTTAAACACATACATGTCTTTGTCACTGTGATGTTACAATACAGACGCTTTACGTAACAAAAACACTGTGGTACTGATAACTACGTTATTATCAAAATACTGTATGCAGCTAAACACAGAGATTACAAATTCTCTTATTTTCAATAACTAAATTTTCAAGTATTTATATTCCACTTTATGCTTAATTTTAACAGAGCGGGTAACAGTGGCCCGAACAGTATATATGAACATGTAGTAAATTAGGACACAACACACCGGGAGAGGTGGCGCAATGGTTAGCACACAGGAATTGCATTCAGAGGACGATTGTGCAAGGCCTATCTATGTTTAGGTCTTCCGTGATTTTCCAAAATCGTTCCAGGCAAATGACGGGATAGTTCCTTTGAAATGGCACGGCCAACTTCGCTCCCCATCCTTGAACCAATCCGAGCTTGTGTTCCATCACTAATGACATCGCTGTCGACTGGACGTTAGTCGTAGGAGCCCAATCATCAGATCTACCTTTTCCCTAGTTTTACCTAATGCAGCCTAGGCGAATGTCGTGATGGTGCCGTTTAACAGGGCACAATCTATATATTTTACAGTTATCGTCCGTCTTAAGTGCACCGTCCATCCCTGATGGTTTTGATATCATACCCACCTCCTCTTCTTTGCTCTGATTTTGGGTGGCTGTAGCAATACTAAATACATCTTGACTGCTTGTGCTGTTGATACCATCAGATCCTACGTACTGATATGAAGCAAACATATTCTGCTTCGTCAACTGCAACACAGCCGTTACATAGAACCCCAACAATTATCTGTTAATATTCTAATCAAAGGAAGGATTTGGGTAACTATAAATATTTTATTAAGACTAACAATATTTTGATAACGGCTACGACGTAATCAAACTGGTTACTGTAAAATGATTAGCTCATTTTACTGCTTTCATGACCATTAAGGATAAAAGAGATCATTTGTCTGCTAAGCAACGAAATGATAGGGCTGTTCCGAAGTAATAGACGCCTTCAATAAAGAAGAAGCAATTTCGCTCTACAATTTGGAGAAGGTGCTGCAAATCTACGTAGAATACAAATACAGGATCAGATTCTAGTCATATTGATTCTTACTTGTAAGAACGTGCGTATATTCTTCCGAACCGACTCTTATAAAAACTAAAACGTCATAGCGTTATGATTTTCACGTGATCACAAGTTTGAGTGCCAGGGAGCTTTTAACAGGGAGGGCCGGCCGGTGTGGCCGAGCGGTTCTAGGCGCTACAGTCTGGAACCGCGCGACCGCTACGGTCGCAGATTCGAATCCTGCCTCGGGCATGGATGTGTGTGATGTCCTTAGGTTCGTTAAGTTTAAGTAGTTCTAAGTTCTAGGGGACTGATGACCTCAGAAGTTAAGTCCCATAGTGCTCAGAGCCATTTGAACCATTTTTTTTAACAGAGGGGGCCAAGTCACAACGTCAGATTTGGCATATCTCTAATGAACTCTCTGTCGACGGGATGTACGCCTTCCTTAGTTTTTTGAACCCTGACATAATCTGATAATCGGTGTAAAGTCCCGATTAAATGCATGCCTGTATACATACAGATTAGTGTGTGTCTGTGTGTATTGGAATTTAGACGCAAGTTTGTTCATAAAATTTACGTCCACGATGCAAACTACGTAACGAACGTGAAAATATAGTAAAAAAGGGCACCAGTACGAATGGTGTCGAGACAAAACGTTGTTGTTGTGATCTTCAGTCAAAAGACTGGTTTGGTGCAGCTCTCCATGCTACTCTATCCTATGCAAGCCTCTTCATCTCCGAATAACTACTGCAACCTACATCGTTCTTAATCTGCTCACTGTATTCATCTCTTGGTCTCCCTCTACGATTTTAAACCCCCTCCCCCCCCCCCCCCCCCACGCTTCCCTCCAATACTAAAATGGTGATTCCTTGATGCCTCAGAATGTGTCCTACAACCGATCCCTTCTTTTGGTCAGGTTGTACCTCAAATTTCTCTTCTCCCCAGTTCTATTCAGTACCTCCCCAATAGTTATATGATCTACCTATCTAATCTTCAGCATTCTTCTGTAGCACCACATCTCAAAAGCGTCTATGCTCTTCTTGTCAAAACTGTTTATCGTTCATGTGTCACTTCCATTCATGACAAAACCCGTACAAATACTTTCAGACAGGATTTCCTGACACTTAAATCTATACTCGATGTTAACAAATATCTCTACTGCAGAAACTCTTTTCATGCTATTGCCAGTCTACAGTTTATATCCTCTCTACTTCTACCATCATCAGTTATTTTGCTTCTCAAAAAGCAAAACTCACCTGCTACTTTAAGTTCCTCATGTCCTAATCAAATTCCCTCAGCATCGCCTGATTCAATTCAACTACATTCAGATAAAACGTCTCAACCTAGATAGTACGGATCCAATCCTATCCTAGCCTTGTTGTATGTGGCTACATAAAAAATTCCATATGAATGCACAGGACAGGCACGTCCAATATTCACGACAGGTGTAAACAGCACGTAACAACAAGCCGTGTCGCAAGCTAACGTTGATCAGCCAGCTCATTTATAAAGAAATTGAAATTAATGTATGTAAGTTTTCTAAGATTTTTCGCTGTTGCATTTCCACAATTTATCATCATGGATTACCGAGTAAAGCTGCTGTTCACCTGAAAACGAGTTATTTTGTAATTACTACATCGTATTTTTTGTGTAATGTAGCTATTTTTAAGTTGTGGACGAGAAATTATAACTACGAGTCAAACGTGGCGACATCAGATCACTCGAAAAGCACCGAGGTTTCTTAGGAATCGAATTGCGCGCGTCCTATTCTAATGATGTAACATGAAGGCTATGCCACTGATGACTCTGTTCTTCGTTCATTTTTTGTGATTTATTGGTATACTGCTACTATTTAACCTAACGCAATTTGAGACATATTTTTAGAATTAAAACTATGAAATTGCGGGATTAAAATTTAATTAAAGTCGTTTGAAACACAGGGAATTTATTGGAAAATACTGGTGATGGTGTGTGGGTCTTATTGAAGTGTGATTGCCGATGCTATTGGCGGAAACTGGTCGTTGTATGCAGTTAGCATTCAGTGAAGGTAGTAAAGGAGGAAGGAGGAGTGAAGAACTATGTTGGAGAGTATGAGGGAGGAGCCGTGTTTTCAGTGTTGGGAATTATACAAACGGGATGTGGAATTTTGGCGTGGATGGTGCTGTGGTAAGCCTATGTGAATGAGAGGTGGAGTAGTGGAGCCTTGATCCATCAGGACGATTTATGGGAAGTGAGGGCCTAAGGCTGAAAGGATGAGTAAGTGTGACTATCATTCAAAAAGAGGGATCCGCAGGGCAGGCGCGCGTGTTATCGCGATCACTTCGGGGATAGCGAGACATGCCGGCCCCGGATCGAAACCTCCTGGCGGGTTAACGACGAGGTGTAGATGTGCCGACCGGCGTCGACGTGGTTTCTCACATCCCAATAGGTGAACACTGGGCTGGTTTCCATGTTCTGCTTGAGACACATGCTACGAAAACTTTAAGAACGCTTCCTGACGCTTGTATACAGATTTTATCTGTACGCTGACAGACTGGGTGCACTACTTGGGGTGAATAGGAATTGATGACTTAAGCTGTTTAGTCTCCTCAAACGTTTAGTCAGCTGCAGAATCAGCATCTACATCTACATCTACATACATACTCCGCAATCCACCATACGGTGCGTGGCGGAGGGTACATCGTACCTCTACTAGCATCTTCTCTCCCTGTTCCACTTCCAAACAGAACGAGGGAAAAATGACTGCCTATATGCCTCTGTACGAGCCCTAATCTCTCTTATTTTATCTTTGTGGTCTTTCCGCGAAATATAAGTTGGCGGCAGTAAAATTGTACTGCAGTCTTCCTCAAATGCTGGTTCACTAAATTTCCTCAGTAGCGATTCACGAAAAGAACGCCTCCTTTCCTCCAGAGACTCCCACCCGAGTTACTGAAACATTTCCGTAACACTCGCGTGATGATCAAACCTACCAGTAACAAATCTAGCAGCCCGCCTCTGAATTGCTTCTATGTCCTCCCTCAATCCGACCTGATAGGGATCCCAAACGCTCGAGCAGTACTCAAGAATAGGTCGTACTAGTGTTTTATAAGCGGTCTCCTTTACAGATGAACCGCATCTTCCCAAAATTCTATCAATGAACCGAAGACGACTATCCGCTTTCCCCACAACTGCCATTACATTACATGGTTGTCCCACTTCATATCACTGTGCAATGTTACGCCCAAATATTTAATCGACGTGACTTTGTCAAGCGCTACACTACTAATGGAGTATTCAAACATTACGGGATTCTTTTTCCTATTCATCTGCATTAATGTACATTTATCTATATTTAGAGTTAGCTCCCATTCTTTACATCAATCACAAATCCTGTCCAAGTCATCTTGTATCCTCCTACAGTCACTCAACGACGACACCTTCCCGTACACCACAGCATCATCAGCAAACAGCCGCACATTGCTATCCACCAGATCCAAAAGATCATTTATGTAGATAAAAAACAACAGCGGACCTACCACACTTCCCTGGGGCACTACAGATGATACCCTCACCTCCGATGAACACTCACCATCGAGGACAACATACTGGGTTCTATTACTTATGAAGTCTTCGAGCCACTCACATATTTGGGAACCAATCCCATATGCTCGTACCTTAGTAGTCTGCAGTGGGGCACCGAGTCAAACGCTTTCCGGAAGTCAAGGAATATGGCACCCGTCTGGTACCCTTCATCCATGGTTCGCAAGATATCATGTGAAAAAAGGGCGAGTTGCGTTTCGTACGAGCGATGCTTTCTAAAGCCGTGCTGATGCATGAACAGCAACTTCTCTGTCTCAAGGAAATTCATTATACTCGAACTGAGAATATGTTCTAGAATCAAAAAAGGCAGTCTGTTATAGTGGTCCTGGAACAGAATACAGAGTGTACGGAGTTGAAGAGGAGGTGGACTATGTAGGATTTATGGAGATAATCAAGGAATTTGGAAAAGGGATGGAATTTTTTTAACTAGCAGAGGAAGAGGTTAACTGGACAGGGAAGTTAATACGAATTGCATTGTGTTCAAGCGTGTGTAAGGAGTGGTAGAATTCATGAGAGGCGGAAAAAAACTAAGTAGCACTGACAAAAATAGTGCTTTTGTTGTTGCGGAGAATGGAGGAAAACTCTCCTGTGGAAAGAGTGGTACTGTTATAAGAAGATTCGTGCGCAAGCTCATAAAGCGATCAACACCTACAGTGCACGGTGCATCTTAAGTATTCAGAACAGCGCCAAGTGCAAAACAGATACCCAAGTCGCGAGAGCGGCGCACCGAGCCGACGCGCCACATTCCGTACGTCTATTTCGGACATTGTACATTGTCGCAAGGCTACGGAAACGTGTCGCCTTTCAACGAGCCTCGCCGACTTTCAGTACCAACGGCTGTGCACAGTGCTGCAGCGAACTGTGTACTCCGCACATAATGCAACAACTTTACAGCAGAAACAACGAGAAATACTTCTCAATCAGGGAAGACAGTTACGTAATGACAAGCCTAAGAAAACTGCACAAAGACAAGTCACAGGTAATATCTTGGTATTACACACACAAATCTGGAACCGAGAAAAAAATAAAGTTACGAATGTAAGAACTGTAAACGAGGATTGTACAAGATAGATTAGCGTGAAGACCACGCCAACAATGTGCGATATAGCAGGCTCGGGGAGAACTGTGTGAAATATGGTATTTGTATCCTTTGGAAATACGCACGAGAAAAATTGTTAAAAATTTTGCTGTCAGTAATGCATTTATAGTGCCTCAGTGCTGAATAATATCAAACTTGGCACCACAAATTTGTGCTGGTGTCAGTAGTAAAAAATTACACGCGTACAGCGTTAGATAAAAAGGTTAACGATAGGAAAAAACGTTACCTAGGCTTAAAACAAATATCTCTCTGTCCCAGAGCGATGGACACTTGCCTCGGCAAGGTTTTGCATTTATTTTTCTCTCCGAGACTTATAGACGAGAGGGAAAGTTATGTAAATACTGTTGTGTATGGATTTTCACGTTTCATCTGTTAGTGTACTCTGTTCTTTAAGCTTCGACGTGCTTGCCAGTGAACCAGAATATAGGTCGTTACTCGAATACGAATTCAGTCCGGGTCAAGTTCACCTCACGACCTCGTAAGTATGGTTCAAATGGCTCTGAGCACTATGGGACTCAACTGCTGAGGTCATTAGTCCCCTAGAACTTAGAACTAGTTAAACCTAACTAACCTAAGGACATCACAAACATCCATGCCCGAGGCAGGATTCGAACCTGCGACCGTAGCGGTCTTGCGGTTCCAGACTGCAGCGCCTTTAACCGCACGGCCACTTCGGCCGGCTCGTAAGTATGTGCGTTAAGCTATAGAGCAGATAGTGTTAGTGCAGATGATACATCCAATATTTTTTACAATTAGTTTTAAATCTTGAGCTTCAACCACAGAGTCAGGTGTCGGTGTCTTGGGTTATTTTTAACGTATAGTTCTGCGTAAAAATTCTGATTAAGCAGCAACAGGTCGCTCAAAACTTAATTCAGTGTTACCGATTTCGATTGAGAGACGCGAGCTTCATCGTATATGTAGAAACTGCATTATTTAATATCAACATCAAATAGAGTTAATCATTAAAAGTTGGCTTTCAACATGATAACTTACAATCATTGCCGTTGTGATAACACGTTAGGGATTAGAGCGTAAGTTACGGTATTTTAAGCCAAATTTTAGTGGTTAGCTTTATCTGATGTTGTTACATAATGTACAGATCAGATAATATTCGCTTCTGGCGAGTGAAACTGGTAATAGTGACAAATTCTGCGTTAACCTGTATTTGAATATTAATTACAAAGGCCGCTGTATCCCCAGCAGGTGATACCTACGTTTGCTAAGTTTAATGCTGTCGTTAAACAATGACCTCGAAGGTAGTTTGTGTCATAATGATTGTGCCGATGCCATAACTTGCAGTTAAAATTGACTTCGTTTTATACGACTTTTACTAATAGGGGGAGCCAGATTTCCGTTGGTTCTCCCATCTCGTATGGCTTCCGGTGAAGAGATGCGACGGTAGTGATAAAATTGCAAGTTTATTCGTGCGGTGTGCGTGTGCAGACGGCCGTAGTAGCTAGGTGCGAGCCGCGACCTTATTGGCAGCTTATTTCTGGCCGCACGTTGCCACACGCAGAGCTCTGCTCGCGACAACTCTACGCTTTCTCTATTGTTAAAGGACGAAAAATGGAAAGGCTCGTTGCCAGTTATCTGTGACTTCCAGTGCCCCGACAGTAAAACACGGCTCCGGGTCGTTCTTGGCGGAACGTGACGCCTAGCTGCTTTCTGACGCCATTCGCACGACGCTTTCGTGATCGCGCAGCTTACGTCATCCCAAACTGCTAATATCTTTACTTCCTACTTCACGCGTTGTGCTCCGTCTTTGAGACTACTTGGAGCGTTAATGGATGCAGTTATATCGGTAAATAATTCTTAAGCATCGACTCGCGTGACGTAACAGATCATAACTGTCACGACTAGTGCATCTTCCGTGCCTCTGAATGCGCCTTCACATCGAGCGAAACGCGTTCTTTCGTGTGGGGTGTGTGACAGAAGTAAATTGCCTTTGTGGTTTGTTGTTTAACATCCAGTTGACATCGAAATCATTATCCATAATCCAGTAATAACCGTGCTCCACCACGTTGGAAGAAGGAATGGGAATGCCATTCTTTAAGGAAATTGGAAATTTGTGGTAAGTTTGGTGGGACCAAACTGCTGAGGTCATCGGTCCCTAGGCTTACACACTACTTAATCTAACTTAAACTAATTTACGCTAAGGACAACACACTCACCCATGCTGGAGGGAGGACTCGAACCTCCGACGGGGGATGCCGCGCGAACCGTGGCAAGACGCCTGAGACAGCACGGCTCATTCTAAAGAACATATCAGGTCATAGATTGATCTGACAAGCGTAGTGGTTGCGTATTTCTAATTTTTTATTCTCTTTGCTTTCATTTTGTTCCGTACCATTTTATTAGTAAAGGGAGGGGAACGAGTACGGATGTATGTCTGTACAAAAACAAGATTCTAAGGTGTTCTTTTATTATTTTTTTATTTCCACTATAAACGACGTGAAGTGAAGCGAGTTCTGTGAACTCTGGGATGAAATAGAGAGCAAGAAACAGTTACAATGTTTGTCACCAAACTGCAGAGCCTGGTGATAAATGCTACACGCAGTTTCTGATCAAGAATCAATAAATCCCATCTGTGGACTTTTTGAAAGAATCACACTGCCTGAAAAATGAAAACCCCAAGACCATATGTAAGTGGCAATGTGTTGTAGGTCGAAGTGCAATGAATTTTTGTGAGCCTTATGAACATATTATCTGAACTTACGAGACTGACTTTTTATGGACTGCAAGGAAAGCTAATTATTAACATTATTAATTTCAAAGGGGGTCTTTGTAGATTAAGTAAAGGTGACTAACGGAAACCCAAATTTATCATAGTTTTAGTTATTTAATTACGAGAGTATCGTTACACCAATGTTTTAATGTAAAATGAATCGTAACATTAAGCAACTGAAATCTACCTTTTCATTTTCCTTTACAGTATTTCCAGTTCTGTGCACGAGTATAATAATAAGTGTCTGATTCAACAGGCACATACGACAAGTACATGTGGACTGCTAACGAATACAAGTAAATACTAGTGTGGCCGTGATTCCTGCCATAGACAACACAATAAGGGGCCATGCTGGGTGGAAATAATATTAACTGCTGAGAGTGTCACCAAGCAGTTTTGACACAGTAGGCCCACTAGTTAAGGAACGGAAAGTTTATTATTTTATCGCGAAACTTGATAAACGGAAGTCGTTTGACAATATTCGTAAATGGCACACTACCGCAGTGGTTAGAAATAGTGACTCTGCTTACCATAAATGTGTAGTTGTGCAAACTAGTTTTGAGACATTCGTGTGATGAGAACCACACTGACACTGAGATTTCGCAGAGTCACCGCAGAAGACCCCTGCCCAGTTGACATTGGATTCTTTCTAAATGTGTAGAGTTTCAAAATGAGCAAGTTTTACGTATCTTACAGGTGTGTTTGTGAATAATGTGTCTGCTTTGAATCGCCATGTATTACTCCGTTAACTAAAGATATCAGAAAGTGGTTAAAACGTTGGATGAGTATTCAAAAGAATTTGGATTCAAATTCCGATTTATATTTTCCGTGGTTTTCATAATCAGTTCAGTTGGATACCAGGACACGTTTCTCAAGTCATGCCCTATATATCCCGTCGTCGTTCAACTGGGCTTATGTTCAGTCCCCGATGAAGGGAAGGTCGACAGATGTTTAACTGTAACCTCTCTGCTTTCGCACACGTTATTTGACGAAACTGCATGTATCGAAACATCAATACAAGAAGTATTGTGTCCAAGAATAAGAAATTTGCAAAAGTAGCTTCTGTGCTGTGTGTCGATAATGAAGAGAAATATAGGTAAGAAACAGATTAACGAATTACATTAAATATCTTTGTACCATACTGTGCAACATCTTTCCTTCGTCAGATACTTTTAAAGTTTTATCCAACCATCACTTCAAGTTACTGGCTGCCTTATTTACATGTGAAACGAAATGTGCGTATGGCATATTTGGCCGAGAGACTCGTTCTGTGGTGTTTGGCTAATTGGTGCAAGTCTTTCTATTTGACGCTATTCCAGCGACTTGCGCGTAGATGATGATAACACGCACACACACACACACACACACACACACACACACACACACATAGTCTCGAGCGGAGCAAATCTCCGACAAGGCCAACGCCAATCGCAAGACCTCGAACTGCTGACGCTTATATGCAAAAATCCCGGATCTCACAGATCAGGATGGCCGTATGAGATTCGAGCCTAAAAAAAAAAAAAAAAAAATGGTTCAAATGGCTCTAAGCACTATAGGACTTAACATCTGAGGTCATCAGTCCCCTAGAACTTAGAACTACTTAAACCTAACTAACACATCGGCCGGCTTCGAGCCTAAAGTTGAGCCCAACATCTTAACCATTGGCCCACATCACTCAGTCTTTCGCTTCTTATTTTCCGAGAAGCAGACTTTTGCTGTTCTGATGATTACTTGCCCATAGAGGTTTATTGGTAAAAATCAACATTTTTTCAGAATCCCATGTCTCAAAACTGTTACATATCTGGTCTTTCCCCGATCTTTTGGAGTTTCCGTAGGCACAAGATCTGCTGACAGTTTTAAGTCGCCTCACTTGCCCGAGCGTCGGCTGACAGTAACGTCAGCTGCCACGTGCTCGTGCATCCCGTCACCGAGACAACCCCACTTGGCAGTAAATATTCTACGTCAGACTTGAGTATTTTCCTCTGAGAGACAGCATTCATAGAGAGGTTAATTACTGCTGTAAGTTAGGTTCATAGTGAAGTCCTTCTTTTTTACTTTTTGTGCTTCTTGTCTTATAATTGTTAGCTTCATTCCAAGGACAGTTGCTTCATCTCTTCAATAAAATTTGTAGAGATTCTTTTTCTGTCAGGTAATCGACTACTGTTGTTCTTGGTCACAAGGGGTGGACAACACTCTAACAGAATCACTATTACTACCTGATATTCCCTCTCGATAAATCTTGTAAATACAGGGTATGGACAAAATTATGGAAACTCCCCGAGAAATGGATGCTTGAACGTAAATGCAGGTTCCAGCCAAGCTGCCAGATTGAGCCGTTGTATTTGACCACGAACAGCACCTGAGCGATGTCCTCAACGCGCTGCAAGTCTCAGTCCTGTTCAGAACAGTGTTCTGTGCAGTTGTGAGAGCATTACGTCGGAGCCAAGCGGATTCGTACGTGGGAACACTGTTTGTGTTCGTATGTTGGGTGCCTCCATAACCAAAGGAGCAGAAGTGTTTGGTGTTCCAAGGGGCACTATATCTATACTGCATACAGGGAAAGCAGAAGAAAACCGCCCGCTAAGCCACAGCGCAGACGAAAGTAAATGTTGAATAATCGTGATAGACGGTCATTTAAGGGGATTGTGGCGAAAACAGAACTATATGTCGCACTCGCGAACCCTGTCAGCACCAAAACAACACGAATGGAGCTCCTTAAGCATGGAATTGTAGGGTTAACTGGAATTCCAAATCCACTCATCAGTGATGCAAATGCCCATAATAGTAAAATATTGTACCGAAACCATAAAACCTGGGTTATGAACCAATGGAACAATTTCATATAGTCAGAAGAGTCATGTTTCATACTATTTCCAACTTCTGGCTGAGTTTAGGTCCCATGAGTGAAACATGGCGGAGGTTCAGTGACGATTTGAGCAGCCATATCGTGGTATTCCGTGGGACCCACGGATATCCTGCAAGATCGCGTTACTGTCGAGGAATATGTGGCCATTTTGGTTGATCAGATAAATCCTACGGTAAAACATTTTGTTGCTGATTGGTGATTCTGTGTTCCGAGACGACAGGGCCCCCGTTCATACAGCTTGAATCGTCTATGATGTGTTTTTTGAACAGGAGGATAATGTGTCGCCTCTTCCCTGGTCACTACAGTCCCAAGATCTCTATCTTATTTAGCGAAATTGGAAATTTGTGGTAAGTTCCTATGGGACCTAACTGCTGAGGTCATCAATCCCTAGACTTACACACTACTTAACCTAACTTAAACTAACTTATGCTAAGGACAACACACACACCCATGCTGGAGGGAGGACTCAAACCTCCGACGGGGCGAGCCGCGCGAACCGTGGCAATGCGTCCAAGACCGCACGGCTACCCCGCGCGGCATTATTGAGTGTTTGTGGTGTACTTTTCAGAGAAGAGTATGAGATCACTACTCACCTCCCTCATCATTACCTGGACCAGCTATTATTTTGCAGGAAGCAGGGTATAAGATTCCCTCGATAACCATGCAGGAACTGTGTTAATCCATTCCGAGACGACTGGAAGGTGTTGTGAATGCTAGCAGCTTTTCTAAACCGTATTAGCTATGGTAATATGTTATATTTGTTTTTTTGGTGTTTCCATATTTTTGTCCAACCCTTCATATTAAAACCGAAAGCTAGACTAGACCCTTGGGTTTCCTTGGGTACACTGTACAAACAGTCAACTTTGTCTATCTCAAAGTTGCAATCTGCCCGCATCTCTGAGCATGAGACAGTCGGTAATGAGTTGCCCGGGAATGCAAAAGTCCGTGATAAAGTCCAGGTTTAGTGCCATGTACGCATGTGCCAGGAAGTTCCATTGCAAGCCGCCTCAAATTAAAAGGATTATTCAGATTTATTGTTACTTTGGATCGTGAGTACACCAGTTCTGGTTTATGTATGTAAGTTCTCCTCTTCAGGTATCCCCAAGGAAGAACAATTAGAACCTTACGTCTGGATCAAGGCAGGTCATCAGAGATGATGCACGAGCTTAGAAGACAAGGATAGAGAAGGAAATCAGTAGTGGCTGTGGCAAAGAAATCACCACAGCATTCGCAATAAGTGATGTTTGGAAAAATACTGAAAAGAGAAAGTCTGGATGGCTGGACGGATGTTTGAGCAGCGCTCCACTAGAAAACTTCTCCAGCACCGTAAGGGATGGACCGTTAAGCCAAATCACTATCACCAGTGCCCACCGCGAGCCTGAATACTGAGGCGGAGTTTCGATCACGTGATGCCGTAGGTAAGTACACTCCTGGAAATGGAAAAAAGAACACATTGACACCGGTGTGTCAGACCCACCATACTTGCTCCGGACACTGCGAGAGGGCTGCACAAGCAATGATCACACGCACGGCACAGCGGACACACCAGGAACCGCGGTGTTGGCCGTCGAATGGCGCTAGCTGCGCAGCATTTGTGCACCGCCGCCGTCAGTGTCAGCCAGTTTGCCGTGGCATACGGAGCTCCATCGCAGTCTTTAACACTGGTAGCATGCCGCGACAGCGTGGACGTGAACCGTATGTGCAGTTGACGGACTTTGAGCGAGGGCGTATAGTGGGCATGCGGGAGGCCGGGTGGACGTACCGCCGAATTGCTCAACACGTGGGGCGTGAGGTCTCCACAGTACATCGATGTTGTCGCCAGTGGTCGGCGGAAGGTGCACGTGCCCGTCGACCTGGGACCGGACCGCAGCGACGCACGGATGCACGCCAAGACCGTAGGATCCTACGTAGTGCCGTAGGGGACCGCACCGCCACTTCCCAGCAAATTAGGGACACTGTTGCTCCTGGGGTATCGGCGAGGACCATTCGCAACCGTCTCCATGAAGCTGGGGTACGGTCCCGCACACCGTTAGGCCGTCTTCCGCTCACGCCCCAACATCGTGCAGCCCGCCTCCAGTGGTGTCGCGACAGGCGTGAATGGAGGGACGAATGGAGACGTGTCGTCTTCAGCGATGAGAGTCGCTTCTACCTTGGTGCCAATGATGGTCGTATGCGTGTTTGGCGCCGTGCAGGTGAGCGCCACAATCAGGACTGCATACGACCGAGGCACACAGGGCCAACACCCGGCATCATGGTGTGGGGAGCGATCTCCTACACTGGCCGTACACCACTGGTGATCGTCGAGGGGACACTGAATAGTGCACGGTACATCCAAACCGTCATCGAACCCATCGTTCTACCATTCCTAGACCGGCAAGGGAACTTGCTGTTCCAACAGGACAATGCACGTCCGCATGTATCCCGTGCCACCCAACGTGCTCTAGAAGGTGTAAGTCAACTACCCTGGCCAGCAAGATCTCCGGAGCTGTCCCCCATTGAGCATGTTTGGGACTGGATGAAGCGTCGTCTCACGCGGTCTGCACGTCCAGCACGAACGCTGGTCCAACTGAGGCGCCAGGTGGAAATGGCATGGCAAGCCGTTCCACAGGACTACATCCAGCATCTCTACGATCGTCTCCATGGGAGAGTAGCAGCCTGCATTGCTGCGAAAGGTGGATATACAATGTACTAGTGCCAACATTGTGCATGCTCTGTTGCCTGTGTCTATGTGCCTGTGGTTCTGTCAGTGTGATCATGTGATGTATCTGACCCCAGGAATGTGTCAATAAAGTTTCCCCTTCCTGCGACAATAAATTCACGGTGTTCTTATTTCAATTTCCAGGAGTGTATATAAGCGTAGCAGACACGAATGGTGAGTCGTTCTAGCGACAATACGGGCTGCAAATGGGGTATTCAACGGCGTAAGCCACTTTGACGAACGGAACATTGTTACGACCCTTTGCCTGGGAGCAAGCATCTCGGAAACGGTGAAGCTGGTTGGCTGTTCATGTGCTACTTTTGTATCTATGAACAGTGGTCGAAGGACAGTGAAATCACGAGCACGCCTCATCACAGATCGTGAAGGTACCTGTGAACCTCTCTAAAGCGGGATAGGCGGCGATCTATGGCAGATCTGACGACACAGTACAATTTTGGTCGTGGCACAAATGTGTCGACGTCGATTTTTCAGCGCACATTGTTAAACAGACGACCACTGTGTTCCCATGCTGACCCAAAGATGTCGTTAGTTGCACTGCAGTGGGCACGACATCATCAAATTCCGACCGTGGAACAATGGAAACGTGCCGCTTGCTCGAATTAACCACGTTTCTTGTTACACTATGTGATTGTCGTATCGGGATACATTGACATCCACCAGAACGAGTGCTCGAAACATGCATCGCGTCACGGACACAGGCCAGTGGGGGAACTGTTATGCCATGGGGACATTCATCTCGGTTTCCGTGAGACCTGTGGTAGTAATTGAAGGTACTGTGAGAGCTGTGGGCTACGTGAACGTTATTGCGTATGACCTGCATCCGTTCATGCTTGCTGTCGTCCCCGATGGCGACAGCATCTTCCAGCACGATTATTGTTCGTGACACAAGGCCAGAATCGTGCTGCAGTGGTTTGAGGAATGTAATAATGAAATCACTTTATGCCGTGGCCACCAGATTCGCCCGATCTGAAATCGAGGGAGTACATCTGGGACGCCATGGGCGCAAGCTTCACGTCCACGAACCACGGAATTTAAGGGAACTGGACGACTTGGGCGTATGCAAATGGTGCCACATGCCCCCGGAAACCTACCAAGGACTTGTCGAATCCAGGCCACGCAGAATTTCTGTTATATTGCTTTGCAAAACTATATAACAATCTGCTATTAAGCGGGTGATTGCAATGCTTTGATTCACTGGTGTATGCCGGCCGGTGTGGCCGAGCGGTTCTATGCGCTTCAGTCTGGAACCGCGCGACCGCTACGGTCGCAGGTTCGAATCCTGCCTCATGGATGTGTGTGATGTCCTCAGGTTAGTTAGGTTTAAGTATTTCTAAGTTCCATGGGACTGATGACCTCAGATGTTATGTCTCATAGTGCTCAGAGCCATTTCAACCGTTTGACCCTAAATAATGAAAAGCTTGAGGTCATCCTCATGCGTGCTAAAAGAAATCCGTTGAACTTCGGTTACACGATATCAAATCAAATCTAAAGGCCGTAAATTCAAATAAATACCTAGGAACTACAATTACGAACAATTTAAATTGGAAAGAACACAAAGAACATATTGTGTGGAAGGTGAACCAAAAACTGTGATTCGTTGGCAGAAGACATAGAAGATGCTACAGATCTACTAAAGAGAGTGCCTACACTACGCTTGTCCGTCCTCTTTTGGAGTACTGCTGCTTAGTGTGGGATCCTTACCAGACAGGATTAACGGAGTACATCGAGAAAGTTCAAAGAAGAGCAGCACGTTTTGCATTATCGATAAATACCAGAGAAGGTGTCACGGTCATTATACAGGAGTTGGGGTGGATATAATTAAAACAAAGGCGTTTCTCGTTGCGGCAGGATCTTCTTACGAAATTTCAGTCACCATCTTTCTCCTCCGGGTGTTAAAATATTTTGTTGACGTCAACCTACCTACGGAGAAACGATTATCATAATAAAATGATGGAAATCAGAGGTTGCACGGAAAAATATAGGTGTTCGTTTCTTCCGCGCGCTGTTCGAGAGTGGAATAATAGGGAATTTTTGTGAAGTGGTTCGAAAAAAATGGTTCAAATGGCTCTGAGCACTATGGGACTTCACATCTATGGTCATCAGTCCCCTAGAACTTAGAACTACTTGAACCTAACTAACCTAAGGTCATCACACAACACCCAGTCATCACGAGGCAGAGAAGTGGTTCGATGAACCCTCTGCCAGGCATTTAAGTGTGAATTGCAGAGTACCCATGTTGGTGTAGATGTAGATGAAATGACACTGGTAAAAGTGGGGGGGGGGGGGGGGGGGAGGGGAAGGCAAATGATAATAAGTTTAATAAGTTGCTTGTGGAAAAGTGTTGTCGAACCGGTCACAGGCCCTGGGTGCAACGTATTTCTCTTGGCTTTCAGTTTTCGCACAATATTCTAATGCTTAATTTATTCACCGAGTATCCACTTCCAAGCTTCTGCTGCAGTTGCTGTTGATACTACTATGTTGGTTCCATTTAACAGTTAGGCCAGTTTGAATTAGGATGTACGAAGTATTAGTCTCCAGTCGGAATAAAACATTTTGATATGTAATTGTAAACAGAACTGGCACGTAAGCCGCCAAACAGAAAGAAAAACTTACTTCGCCGTCGTAGGGCACAAGGTCATGTCTTCCGTCGCTTGCCAGTACGGATGAGCTTGAAGAGGCAGTAAGCCAACACATGGACGGCCTATCTCTATACTGTACTTTGTTGCATCAGCGTACTTGTTTGCTGCCAATGGGGTTTATTTTCACTTTACGAGTTAACTACGATCACTATCTGTTGCTGAACATTATTTTTTCTAGTACTGGAAGTATTACTTCCTTCAATGAGTTGACAGAAAACTAATAAAGTTGCGTCATAGAACGAAATACATGGATACTAGTATTGAGAAAATATCTGTTTATTATTAATTCCTAATCTTGAAATGAAAGATTATGAAAACTCTGTGACTGGAATGAGAATGAAACAAACGGTAAGGCTCTCTGACGTTCGTATTTTGCGTCATTAGTATCTATAGCAGGTGAACGAGTAATAGCTAAACTGCTGGTGTACGATTAACTATTGTTTCACTCGGAAACGTTAGGGTCAGAGGCTTGTGAGCTCTATAGAACACCATGCACAGTTGACAGCGGAGAACAATTCTGGGTGTGACAAAAGTGTTTGGAACGTGTTATTCCCTGCGCTGTTTTCACAAATGGTCTTTTCCAGCAGGAGGAACAAACCGTAACAAATTCAACGATATCGTTAGTAACGATGTAGAATTTTTGGATCACCTAGACGAAAAACACTTTCTTTTTCACCCGAACTACTTTCAGCGATATTCCATCGTCCTGGATGGATTTTAAACGTCTTGCCATTTCTTCCACCAAACTGTTCGTGGTGTGTATTTAATATTACACAGAACTGTAAAATTTCTCATGTTTGCTATGAAATCCATAAGAAATCCACTGCTGATGTCTAAATCTTTTTAGTTTGTGTAAAATAGGTAAGGTGTTTGTCAGCAAAGTGGACCTCCAAATTCCGCATTGTTTTCTGCTGACACCAAGAATGATTGTTAGATACGTTTGCAGATCCACGCTAAAATCGGCCTTGGATGACGCAGAAATAGCAAGAATTGGCTCCTCAGTTAACTGACACCTCCCATTGTTTCAAGTCGATGGCAATTTCACCAAGCATCATCTTCTGGAAAGCACTTCCAAGATGCAAGCAACACAGGACGTGCAGTTAACTAACAGTAAGAGAAGTGTGTGCTTCGAGCTACGATGTACCTACGAACAACGTTTTGTCGCGCAGCAACTGCAGTCACTTGTACTCAACAGTTAAGCGGACACTGTTGTACCATTTGAGGATTTGCCACGTACGACGCCTGATTTGGCGACTAGGTGCGACGTTTGACGCGATTATAGATGCGATATCTGAGCCGTCTGTTACAGACAGGTGTACGAGTATGCTGGACACAACAACACGTCGCCAGCTAAGCAACATTGAACGGGGCATGGCAACTGGTGGGAAACGCATGAGTCATAGCATATTGGAGAGTACAAAAGAATTCGGGTTTCTGGATCTAGGGTGAATCTTTAATATCGCAGAGATGACGTTTCAACACGCGTGAACCGCCGCACAGTACGGCCAAAAGTGTTTGACGAACATCAACCATGTCGTCTCTGCTTAGTCTTATGGGCCAATCAACGGTCTGCTGAGAATCAGATGGCCGACGATTTGAATGAGGGGCATGAGAGACATACGCTGTCCAGTCACATTAATGTCAGCACCTGGCAAAAGCCTGAATGACCACCTTTGTCAGCACGGACCTCTGAAAGACGACCAGGAAAAGAGTCGGTGAGGTTGTGGAAGGTACCGACAGGGATGTGGAGCCATGCCGCCTCCCGTGACGTGGCCAGCTGAGCTAGGTTTCTCAGTTGAGAATCCATGGCACGTACAGCCCGATCGAAGTGCTTCCACTGATCCTCGATTGGGTTTGAATCTGGAAGTTTGGTGGCCAGGAGAGTACGGCAAATTCATCCGCGTGCTCTTCGAACTCCGCACGTGTACTGTGGGCTGTGTGAAATGCTGCCTTGTCCTACTGGTAAACGCCACTGTGCCGAGGAAAAACAAACTGCATGGAGAAGTGGACAGGGTCCCCAAGGCTAGATGCGTAATAGATGCATACTTGTGTTGATCGTAAGTCTTCCAAACTGACGAGATCACACAGGGAATGCCAAGAAGACATTTCTCAGACTATAAAACACCCTCTTCTGGCGTGGACCCTTTCGACGATTGTTGTAACGTGTTTGATTTCAGACGTTTCACGCCACACCCGCCAATGACCATCTGTCCAATGGAGCATATAACGTGATTCATCTGAAAAGACCGAGCCGGCCGCTGTGGCAGAGCGGTACTAGGAGATTCAGTCCGGATCCACGCTGCTGCTACGGTTGCAGGTTCGAATCCTGCCTCGGGCTTGGATGTGTATGATGTCCTTAGGTTAGTTAGGTTTAAGTAGTTCTAAGTCTAGGGGACTGATGACCTCAGATGTTAAGTCCCATAGTGCTTAGAGCCATCTGAAAAGACCACCTGTCAATACTCATTTGACGTCCAGTTACAATACTGTCTTCCAAGTTCCAGCCTTCGTCGTCGATGCACAGCAGTCAGCATGCGTGCACGAACCAAGCACATCCTGCGGAGGAGGCCTATACGCAGAAACTTTCGCAGAACGGTCATTGAGGAGATACTGCTGATAGACCCTTGGCTCATCTGGGTGGTCAGTTGGTGAACAGTTGCATGTCTGTCCGCCATTACGCATCTCTGCAACCGTCGTTCACCCCTGTCATCTATGGCACTTAGTGCACTCACGTTTTTCGTTATAAATCTTACATGTACTGTCATAACTATTAACAGTCCATAAGTACACATCTTAAGGACAGTTTGTAGGGAGGTTAGGAATCTGTATGGAGCTAGGAGAAATTATTTTATACTTTTTAGTCCAATTTAAAAACGTGTTACATTGAAAATTTGTTTTTATTTGCATAAATATTTCCTGTTTCTGTCTTCAAAATGTTTAAAATCCATCGTGCAATAAGACTAGAAACAGGAAATATTTATGGAAATAAAAACAAATTTTTAATGTAACACGTTCTTAAATCGGACTACAAAGTATAAAATAATTTCTCCTGGCTCCATACAGATTCTTAAGCTCCCTACAAACTGTCCTTAAGATGTGTACTTTTGGACTGTTAATAGTTATGACAGTACTTGCAAGATTTATAACAAAAAACGTGAGTGCACCAAGGGCTATATGTGCCACATGTGCACATGGGAAAATCTGCAGGTAAACAGATATATATATATATATATATATATATATATATATATATATATATATATATATATATATTCCCATGTATACATGTGGCACATATGCTGCACACATATAATCCTCCCCCTCTCTCTCTGCATCTCATCTTTCCTCCTGCCTCTGCTGAGCTGTGCCTGTCCACTAGCCTACCGCCTAGAATGCATTCTGATACTATCTGCACAACACACCAGTTCTGCAGAGGAGTCAAGATGTCAGTCATTACCATCACTTTCACTGCTGCACCAACCCTTAGCGAACAGACCGACAAGACAGCGAGTTAACATTGCACTGTCATCCATTCTGAGCTACATTTACAATTTCAAGCCTCCATCTCACAGAGAAGTTTGTGTAAAATCAATTACAAAATTTGTGCCGAACAGACAGAGAAACAAGATAGCGACCCAATAAAAACATCTATTTGGCTCTATACATACCCTAATCTCCGTAATCTTATACTCATTATCCCTAGACAAAAGACTCGATCATGGCAGCAGAATGGTTGCATATTCTTCATCGAATACAGGTCCTCTAAATTTACCCAACAGTGTTTCTTCGAAATCTTCCTATTTAAGTTCGTCGAGCACTGTCATATGTGCTGTACCTTCCTGATATACATAGTCCTCTCACATTACCGCCTATGTTCAACGTCAATCTTCAATACCCACTCACAGATGGCAGATGGCACACTTGCAGTGGAGGGTGTATAAAGTATGTCGAGGGAACACGGAAAAACAATGCAGTCGTTGCCGAAGTGCGACAACAGTGCGATTCATCTGCCGTCCAAAAGGCCATGATCATTGGCTTTTGGGCCAAGGGTGGATGCATTTCCCAAACGGCTAAGTTTGTAAACTGTATGTATACTATGCATGGCAAAATGGCGTATCCTAAACCAGCACCAAGGCAACTGTGGTGCGCTTCTGTCCATAACATAGATGGCAGGGGTGAACGACGGCTCCGGAGATGTGTACTAGTGACAGACGAGCAAGTTTGAGCAACTGATCGCTCAGATGAACCATAGGGGCACCGTAAATGGCTACCCACCCAGCTGAATCAAGTGACTATCAACAGTCTCTCCTCAACGGCTGGCCTTGCGGTTCTAGGCGCTTCAGTTTGGAACCGCGTGACCGCTACAGTCGCAGATTCGAATCCTGCCTCGGGTATGGATGTGTGTGTTGTCCTTAAGTTAGTTAGGTTTAAGTAGTTCTAGGGGACTGATGACCACAGATGTTAAGTCCCATAGTCCTCAGAGCCATTTGAACCATTTCCTCAATGGCCGTTCAGCGAATGTTGCTGCGTATGGCCCTCCACAGCAGGCAACTATTTCATGCATCCATGCTGACTGCTGTTCATCATCGACGAAGGCTGGAATTTGCACACCAATACCGCAACTGGACGTCAGGGGGGCTCTTCAGATGACAGACGGTTGCTGGCGTTTACGGGGTGAGACGTCTGACACCTAACACCCTGCAAAAATCGTGGGAAGGGTCCAGGCCTGAGAAGGGAGCGTCAAGGTGCAGGGAGTGTTTTTGTGACATTCTTTGGATGATCTCGTCACTCTGTATGGCACAATGGATCAACAAAGGTATGCATCTATCCTTAGGGACCATGTTCTCCTCTCGTGCCGTCTGATTTTTCCTCGGCATGATGGCGTCTACCAGGAAGACAATGCTAAGTGTCACACAGTTCGCAGTTCTCGTGCATGATTTGAGGGGCGGTAGGATGAGCTTACCACACTTCTCTGGACACCTCGATCGGTCTGTTGGCACCATGGATCTTCAACCGAGAAACTCAGTGCAGCTGGCCAAGGCAATGGAGTCGGCATAGCTCCATATTACTGTTAGTGCCTTCCAGAACCTAATCCTTCACGTGTCGCTGCAAAGGGTGGCTGTTCAGGTTTTTAAAAGATGATCATATTAATGTGACTGAACAGTGTAGTCCTGGCAGCGCACCTCTGAATTCGCTCGAAGTCTGTTGTCTTGGCTATTTTACTGTATAAGGATTCCAAAAACTGGAACAATACTCTGGAATTTGTCGCACTAGAGTTTTGTACTCTGATTTGTTTACAGAGGCATTGCAGTTTCCCAGAACCTGTCCAATAAATCTAAGTCTTTCATTCGCCCTCCTTACTACTGATTTTACTTCTTAGTATAACAGCTAAATTTTCATACGCTGTTGTGTGCTCATGATGTTCACCACTAATCATGTATTCAGATGCTATCGAGTTCTTTCTCTTCTTTTATTAAAAAGAGCGGCCATACACTACATTAAGTGTAGATTTTCTCCAAGTCTTTCTACAATTTGCCCAACGACGATAATTCACTAAACACAATAGCGAACAATATAATAATGCTGCTAATCCTGGCTGATAAATATATTTTAGTATATCAAAAACAGAGGTCCTATTAAGCTTCCTAGGGTCACACCTAGTGTCAATTTCGTTTCTGTGGGATATTCGCCGTCTAGTATAACACATTAGATTAGTCATCGAAACAGTCACATATTTCCGAAGATACATCGTATGAACGTATCATGTTTAGTAGTCCACAGTGTGGTACAGTGTATTGTGGATAAAGCTGATGTCGTACCCAAATATCTACCAAATATCGTACACATCATAGACGTCATTAGACCGCAGCTCACGGTTTCCACATCACCTACGCCTTAGAATACGGTATCATTTTTGACCACACACTGACAGCTTATGGAAAACATTGCACGACGAGTAGCAATGATTTTGAGTACCAAGTTCAACCAGCACTCAATTAGATGACATATCGTAAAGTTGTGATTGATTAGTGTAGCCTACCTCGCTTTTCAACAATTAGGTACTAACCAGTTACCTTTCGAGAAGCAGTAAATAATCGTAAGACGAATTAGTTTGCAGTATAGTGCGACAACAGCTTTCATGTGTATAACGAAAAATGTACGATGATCTTGCAAGTGTACAAATATGTCATTGGAGCTCCCTTTATTAACTAGGTCATTAGGACGTGGAGAAGTTTGCTTATTTACTCCGCTCTGGTAGGAGTGAATTTGTAACCGAGACCTGTTTACCGCACCCTTGTCTAGAGTAGCGCTATCGATTGCCGCACCCCGTGTCTCTCGTTAGTTCCTAATTGCGGAGATGCGAATAGCTCGGACACGGATAATAGAATCCTGTTGAAGTAACTCCAAAGCGATGACATGGATTTACTAACCACCATTCTTTTAACTGTGTCAATAACTGATCCGTGTTTTCCTCCACGAGTTGTCTGTTCTTGGTAGTTGCTTATTTTGAATGTACTACAGGTTTCTTCCGCTGGACGCGTCTACGAAAGAGAAAAGAAAATGTTAAGCTGTGTGCAGAGGAAACTGTCAGACTTGTTACGTGCCAGCATTTGGGATGTGTCGTGCAACTGCCGGGATTGCGTCACGCGCGCTAAAGTGTCGACTGGTGAGAAGGAAGACTTGTACACATACACACACACACACACACACACACACACACACACACATACGGGAGCGCGAGTTTCTCGTTCCCACTACGTCTTCCTGCATATCTGAATACATGTCGTAGAACGGTATTTTTTATTTCAGGAACACGGAATTTATAAACGCTTACAAGTAAGTTAAATTCCACTACGCGATAGTGTAAACACAGCATGTGCATCCTTGTCCCCAGAGTTTAGTTTTTTTTCATAAAAAGCACTCTGACAGCGACATAGATTTCTTTCATTCACTAGCAAGCAAATTTTTCTTGGACGTAGTAGGTCCTACTGACGCCAGAAACAACAGTATGCTTCAGGATCTCACCACACAAACTTTGCTGAACAATAGATCGCAAACAGAGCATATATATATATATCATTATAACTAAACTGTCGTTAACGGATTACGCGCATGAGCCATTCGTAAGGTTCTGAGATTGAATAACTCCATTCCATAAAAGTTACCGACGTGGATTTAGACCACGTTCATTTCAAAAGCGACGGAGGGCTGCTGCGCAATGGTTAAGACAACGAACTCGCATTTAGCTGGATGATCCACTTCAGCCATTCAGATATAGGTGATCTGTCGTTTCCTTAAATCGCTTAAGGCAAACGCTGGACACAACACGGTTTATGTTACAAATATAAATCTTGTTGTGAGGGATCCGAAAAGGAAGGCTTTTCCTTACCAGTGGCACATCCACGAGTTGTAAATCTATGAGACGACGTTACTGTAGAGCGAAGTTTGAAATTTTCTTTCTTGTGCTTGCTTATGGTCCCTGACTGATTATTAAAGGAAACTTTCGTATGCTTATAGTTATTTTCTTGCATACTTAGCAATCCATCTTACTGAGATCCGACGCTAACTCAGCTACTGGGAGAGCTCCATAAATTATCCGCATTAACAGTCCTTATTATAGCCCTGAAATGAATCAGTAGTCAATAACAATTTTCGCAATAGAATCTCTGTAATCCTATCCTACATCTTGTAGAGTAATACAGCTACAAACTTACCTCATATGTTGAAGGAAAGAACACTTAGGTATGTGGTGTATGTAAGGAATATACAAGCAGCTCAGTCTATTAAAAGAAGGCGAGATTATAACCATGGGAAAAATAGGCTTTGGATTACGGAACTATTATATATATATATATATATATATATATATATATATATATATATATATATATATATATATATATATATAAAAGGATCAAACACAGTGGGAACTCCAATCACAATATAAGCGTACACATGACCGAACGCTAAAGGCACACGCTGCATGAGCACTTGTTGCCGAAAATAGAAGTCTCACGAACTCTATCAATGGTTACAATTACGAAAAGGCATTGAAAAATCACATAAAGAACGAGTAGGGGAGACAAGAACGTCTGTGTGGACCAGAAAACGTGTCGAAATACCGGTTTGACGTTATGCACTCTAAGACTCGAGAAAACCAACTAATCTAAATTCTGCCACTGTAATACAGCCAGGATGTGTCTCCAGTATTTATGGGTGACCCAAATAATAGGAATAATTAAAAGCCTTCGGTGGTACATGTGTAAGAATAATGGAGCTTCGTTATTCACAGATTGCAGCGCAGCTCATCATAGGTCTTCGCTGTGCCCGTTCCCACCAGAATTGGTTCCTGTGTTTCCGCGCAACCGGAAATCATCGTTGTATTCTCTGACCATCCTAACAAAGACGCACGTATTCCTTGTGTCAAAAGAGTTCCTGCTTCAGGAATATCGATGCTGACACGGTATCTTTGCTTCAGCAAGTACTTTGTCTGCTGAAGGCAGACGAATCACTAGAAGCGTGGTGAAAGTTAGTACGGTGAATGTTTATTTCCGTACATACAGGCAACACAGACAACTTTCAAGTTGAGTCTAAGGAAAAGTGGCAGATGATTTGCAGATATCTGTGCTGATGAGGGAAACAGTATGTGGTACATCATGACATATACTGATCGCAGTTAGTCTTTTAACAGTTGAAGCGATTACAGAAATGTCCTCAGCGCGTCGTGATGCAACTGCCGTCAGTAATGTGGTGATGTAGACTTACTTCCACTACTGTATTTGGTCTGTGTGTCACAAGTGAAGACATAAATGCAAAATTTTAGCTATTCCGTCACTTGTTAACTTATTTACAACTTCGTGTTCTAATGGATACGCTTCACAGCAGAAATATATTGTCTCTGATAAGAACAGTCATGACGTCATTTGACAGTGAACTCACCAGTTTCAACATAAATAATTCTGTTTAAGAAGCAAACTGGTTAGGCACCTTCTTTCTTTTAAGCCAGCATCCAGAATTCATTTCCATCAATGAGAGGAACAATACAGCGGAGACGGCAAAATGGTTCAAATGGCTCTAAGCACTATGGGACCTAGCATCTGAGGTCATCAGTCCCCTACACTTAGAACTACTTAAACCTAACTAACTTAAGCACATCATACACATCCATGCCCGAGGCAGGATTCGAACATGGGACCGTAGCAGCAGCACTGTTCCGGACTGAAGCGCCTAAAACCACTCGGCCACAGCGGCCGGCGCGGAGACGACAGGAAGTTATAAACTAAACAGTTTCTTCTTTGCTGTTAATTTGGGTAGTGCAAGAACACGCCATGTGTCAAAATTAATCCATTCTATAATAATAATAATAATAATTATTATTATTATTATTATTGTTATTATTATTATTATTATTCGTGGTGTTATCCCGCTGTCGATACATGGTCTGTCGAGATAATTGCATTCTTGTCGTCTGTTTGTCACTGGTTTCTGTGACCGAATATCCTTTTTGTCGGCACTATGTCGTATCAGTCCAAAAGAAGAAAACCGGTTACGGACACACCTGCAAGGACCCTACATTTTTTATTCGGTACTGCATGTAGTCTCCTCAAGACCTGCTCAAAAACGTATTACAGTGCACTATTCACGTGAACTGACTTTGATTCTACTAGCACACCGCGTTTGGATCACAAGCGCAGGTGACTCCTATATATAAAAAGGTAAAAGTACAGACCTGCAAAATTACACATCTATATCCCTAACAGTTGTTTACTACAGAATTCTTATACCTATTCTCAGAGACGGCCTCTGTGGGCGAGCGGTTCTAGGCGCTTCAGTCCGGAACCGCGCGACCGCTACGGTCGCTGGTTCGAATCCTGTCTCGGGCATGGATGTGTGTGATGCCCTTAGGCTAGTTAAGTTTAAGTAGTTCTAAGTCTAGGGGACTGACGACCTCAGATGTTAAGTCCCATAGTGCTCAGAGCCATTTGAACCTTTTCTCAGTTGGAATATAATAAAATTCATTGAGACGGAAAAGCTTCTGTCCACGAATCAGTATTGTATTAGAAAGCATCGCTCCCAAATGATACCCTCGCAACAATAGATGACGGTCAGCAGAAGATTCCATATTCCTATATTTCCGAAAAGCGTTTGACACGGCTCCGTACTACAGACTACTAACGAAGGTATGGGCATACGGGATAGGGTGAGCAGCAGTCTGCGACTGTTCGCTAGTGATTCTATGTGTCGTCTGTGAGTGACTGTAGAAAGATACAAGATGACTTAGACACATTTCTAGTTGGTGTGATCAATGACAGCTAGCTCTAAATGTAGAAAAACCTAAGTTAATGCTGATGAGAAACAAGCCCGTAATGTTCAGATACAGCATCAGTGGTGTTCTGCTTGACTCAGTCACGTCGATCAAATATCTGGGAGACCCGCGGCAAAGTGATATGAAATGGAACGATCACGTAAGGAGTGTAGTAGTGAAGGCGAATGGTCGACTTCGATTTATTGGGAGAATTTTAGGAAGTGGTTCATCTGAAAAGGAAACCGCATGTAGGACACTAGTACGACCTATTCTTGAGTACTACTCGAGCGTTTGGTATCCGCGGCAGGTCGGACTGAAGGGAGACGCCGAAGAAGTTCAGAGTCGGGCTGTTAGATTTTGTACCGGTAGGCTCGAACGACATACAAGTATTACGGGGATGCTTCGGGAATTCAAATGGGAACCCCTTGGGTGCAGACGACGTTCTTTTCGAGGAACACCACTGAGAAAATTTAGAGAACCAGCATTTGAAGCTGACTGCAGAACGGTTCTACTGCCGCCAGTGTACATTTCGCGTGAAGACCACGAAGACAAGGTAGGAGAAATTAGTGCTCGTACGGAGACATATAGATACTCGTTTTTCGGTCGCACTATTTGCGAGTGGAACAGGAAAGATAGTGACTTGTGGTGGTAAAGGATACTCTCCGGCACCCACTGTACGGTAACTTGCGGAGTATGTATGTAGATATAGAAGTACCCGGTGATTACGTAAGCCATCCACTTGTAACAGTTGGCAGTAAACAAAATGGAACACAAGGGAACCGCACACCGCTCATTCAGTGAACCGCCTTCAGCTGAAGGTTGTTTCTACCTTCTCGACGTTGGTGTACATTGTACTCACACAAACCTTCAACTGAAGGTGGTTAACTGAATGACCACTGTGCATTTCCTTGGTGAATCGATTTATTTATTGTCGACTCAGACAAGTGGGTGTGTTTGGTACCCAGGATAGTTGCACTGTGTGATAGGACGGGAAACTCAATGTCAGTTTTGTGTTACGTTTCTAATAACTCTTCCCATTCTAAAAGGATATTTTTGGCTCAAAAACGGGCGGTTCGGGCAATAAGTGGTGTAAGTTCAAAAACCTCTCATCGACCCCTGTTCACCAGTCTGGGTATTTAGACATTGGCCTCTCAATATATATATTCCTTACTGTCATTTCTTGTTAACAATAGCCCGCAGCTCGTGGTCGTGCGGTAGCGTTCTCGCTTCCCACGCCCGGGTTCCCGGATTCGATTCCCGGCGGGGTCAGGGATTTTCTCTGCCTCGTGATGGCTGGGTGTTGTGTGATGTCCTTAGGTTAGTTAGGTTTAAGTAGTTCTAAGTTCTAGGGGACTGATGACCATAGATGTTAAGTCCCATAGTGCTCAGAGCCATTTGTTAACAATATTAGCTTATTCCCAAGAATAAGCAGCTTTAACTCGGTTAATACTCGGCGGAAATCAAACCTGCATTTGGTGCGGACTTCCTTAACTCTTGTGCAAAAAGGTGTGCAGTATACTGCTGCATCTATTTTCAATAAGCTACCAGTCGAATTCAAAAATCTTAGCAGTAATCCACGCTCTTTCAAATCGAAACTGAAGAGTTTCCTCATGGGTCACTCCTATTCTGTCGAGGAGTTCCTTGAAAAATTAAGCTGATTCTCATTGTATTGTTGATTGCGTTTACTTAAACGTATGGAGTGACTTTTTTTCTGGTTCATAAACATTTATTTTTATCTGTTATTACTTTTATGTTGTAATTTCATGTACTGACACGTTCCATGACTTCGGAGATTTGCTCCTTAATTTGGTCCTACGGCACTTGACGTGTAAATAAAATAAAATAACACTATGTTCACGTGATCTGTTGTTGAATGGGTCTTGAGGAGAATGAGTGGATTACCGAATAAATAAAGGTGTTATTGAAAAAAATACTTAGAGCTGTTCTTATCTTTTAAACGAACAAAGTAAAAAGTAAGCCAGTGACGATGGTTACTTTTCCTCTGGTGTCTAAACAATATTTACAGGAACTATTTTTTATTTTGCTTCTGAACAAAAGGTTGTTTGGGGCAGTAAAGGTAAATGGGACACGTTGCATAAATATTAACTTAGTGCGCATGTTAGTGGAAATGAGGAACCAGACTGGAATTAATCAGAAACGCTCTAGAAAGCCTTTTAAAAACTAGGCCCTCTCTTGTGGGCTGCAAGATCTGGCCAGCCGGTGTGACCGTGCGGTTCTAGACGCTTCAGTCTGGAACCGCGTGACCGCTATGGTCGCAGGTTCGAATCCTGCCTCGGGCATGGATGTGTGTGATGTCCCTAGGTTAGTGAGGTTTACGTAGTTCTAAGTTCTATGGCACTGATGACCACAGATGTTAAGTCCCATTGTGCTCAGAGCCATTTGAACCATTTTCAAGATATGTCCCGTTTTTCTATTTCGAAAGTTAATACTCTGCGTTCGCGTTATGGGATTTAGTCTGCCCAGCCTGATCACCCTACAGTAACATTATAGCTTTTCTGTTGGAAAACACTAATGGGCCAATTAGACACGGAAAATAGGAAATTTGTGGTAAACTCCTGTGGGACCAAACTGCTGAGGTCATCGGTCCCTAGGCTTACACACAACTTAATTAAACTTAAACTAACTTACGCTAAGAACAACACACACACCCATGCCGGAGGGGGGACTCGAACCTCCGACCGGGGGGTGTGGGGGGGGGGGGGGGGGGGAACTGCTCGAACCGTACAAGGTTCCCCCGACCACGCGGTTACCCCGAGCGGCCAATAGACACGTCTTTCTTTCCGGCAGTCTGGTTACCGTCAACATACACGAAAATATTAGCTTTATGCTTTACGGACCTGGGACGTGAAACCTAGCAGGAGATTACTCACACGACCATGTATCCCACTTCTTTCGTCAAAAACTGATAAATAAAATTACTGCCATTACAAGGAGAAAAATCACTTTGCGAAGACTAAAGGACAGCGGCGTCACTAAGAGATGGCTAACTACCGTGGCCACAACGAAGCAGAAATACTTATACAGTGAGGTGACAAAAAGTCATGGGATAGCGCTATGCACATATATAGATGACGGCGTTATCGTGTGCACAAGGTGTAAAAAGTGTGCTGGCTTTGCTCTCGTTTGTACTGAGGTGATTCATGTGAATTGTTTATGGCGGCTGGATGGGAATTAATAGACTTCGAACGCGGAATGGTAACTGGAGCTCGACGCATGGGACATTCGATTTCGGAAAATCGTTAGGGAATTCAATATTCCGAGATCTATAGTGTCAAGAGTGTGCCGAGAGTACCAAATTTCAGGCATTACCTCTCATCACAGACAACGCATTGGCCGACAGCCTACACTTAACGTCCGAGAGCAGCGGCATTTGCGTAGAGTTGTCGGCGGTAACAGACAAGCAACATTGCGTAAATAACCGCAGAAATCAATGTGGGACGTGCGAAGAACGTATCCGTTAGGACAGTGCTGCGAAATCTGGCGCTAATTGGTTATGACAGTAGACGACGGACCCGAGTGCCTTTGCTAACAGTACGACATCGCCTGCGACTCCTCTCCTGGGGTTGTGACCATATCGGTTGGACCCTAGACGACTGGAAAACCATGGCCTGGTTAGGTGAGTCTCGATTTCAACTGGTAAGAGCTGATGGTAGGTTTCGAGTGTGGTGAGAACCCTACGCAGCCATGGACCCAAGTAGTCAACGAGGCACTGTGCAGGCTGGTGGTGGCTCCATAATGGTCTGGGCTGTGTTTACATGTAATGGACTGGGTCCTCTGGCCTAACTGAACCGATCATTGACTGGAAATGGTTATGTTCAGGTACTTGGAGACCACTATAACCATTCATGGACTTGATGTTCCCAAACAACGGTGTAATTTTTATGGGTGACAATGCCTCATGTCAGAACATTCTGGACAATTCGAGGGAATGATTTGGACACCCAGATCTCCCGACATGAATCCCATCGGACATTTATGGGACATAATCGAGAGATCAGTTCGTGCACAAACTCCTGCACTGGCAACACTTTAACAATTATGGGTGGCTATTGAGGAAGTATGACTCAGTGTTTGTGAATGGCACTTCAAACGACTTGTTGAGTCTATGCCATATCGAGATGCTGCACTACGGTGGGGAAGAGGAGGTACTAGACGAGGCTGAGAGGTTCCCATGAGTTTTGCCACCTCTGTGTACAGAATACAGCAGACATGTTTAAGTCATTAACAACTCACAAATAACATTCACTTCGTTTTAAGAATCGGCACGTTACACAAAGTTCCATGTCAGGCCCCTCAGCTCACTACTGCTATTTTAAACATTTGGTTGTCAATCATTCAAATGCTTGTAAAAGGGAATTGATCTCAGTACCGTTTGACCGTGATTCAACATAAGTACAGACTCCCACAAGGGAAAAAGTCTTTCACTCTCTGCGAGGGTAGTCAAGGCTATAGAACTGACACCTTCTGTTATCTAGTTGTACCATTCTGGAGCATCATCTACCATTGACATCTTTCTCCAGCCTCTTTCTCGGGGACGTGCTATGTTTGATCTAATTTCGCAGTCACACACAACACAGTCAACCGTACAGAAGGCAGAAAGCTTATTGACATGCAAATCCTGCATTTCTGTGAAGTGCAGCAAGGAAGAGCGACGCTATCTCACATTAAGCAGTTGGCAGAATTCCGAGAACAACTCTCCGACGTTATTGCGGCTTTCATATATGACACTGGCAGATAACGGTCATGAGGAAGCATACAAACAGTCGAATTATCCACAGTTGTAATAGCTTCAGCAGCGAAGGATAATGGTTTTACATCCTTTGCCACGTAGTTATATTTCATTTGTGGAGTAGCCCGTAGTAGTAATGAAGAAGGAATTTATATGGACCTGAATTCACCGGAATATTTCACGGTAGCCATGAGTTATATGCCTATAGATATTCAGGTTTCTTCGTCCGTGGTCCCATCATATCCAAAACAAAACAAGTTTCTTCTTCATTCATTTGGCGCTCCGTTAGTCATCACACAAACCATAGCTGACGTTATTTCGTGTTATTATTTGGCGCTTTGTATTCGTACATAGAGGGAGGGCAAAATCAAATAGTATGTGTCTCTACATAGGCCCTAATCTCCCTACATTGTTTTTATAGTGGTTACAACAAATGTGTAATGGCGGAAGATGAATAGTTTTATAAACTGTCTCGAATACTAATTTTATATATTTACACTACAGCTTTTACGATATAGCAGTCATCTCTGACCGAAAGATTGGCTTATGACTTCTCTGAATATTTCCTTAACACATTTCTAGTGAATGTACTGATTCTTTGTAACTGTAGCAACTCGTTGTTGATATCTTCTAGGTCCTTCCTTGAATGCGACTTGGTAGTTATCTGCCACGTTGAACAACATTCAAGAGAAAACTTGAATCCTCGTGCGGTCATGCCGATTTAGTTTTCCTGTGGTTTCCATAAATGTTTTCTGGTGAATGACGAGCTGATTTCCTAAACAAGCCGCAATGGCTTCTCCAGCTTATGTTTGGCTCCGTCTCTAGCGACCTAACGTTTACGAAACATTAGCTCAAAGCTTCTTCTGAGGTATAGTACAGACAGGTTTCCCCTATTGCCGTATGAGTAATAACACGTCTCCCAAGACAATCCAAAACATCCTCTGTTGGATTTATTTAGAAACTAGAGCCGGTCACGCTACGCGTTAAACTGTTAACTGTCGAGATATTAGACTAGGAGACTAGCCTATTGTTGTAGAGCGTTATTGCTTTCTTGAATTAAATCTTCCTGTTCTGTACTGCCATAAGGATGTGTGTAATCTCCACCGATGTGATCGCTCCAAGGCTGTGCAGCTATAGTTTACATGAACTTTGTTAGAGAGCCTTATTGTTCAAAATGGTTCAAATGGCTCTGAGCACTATGGGACTCAACTGCTGTGGTCATCAGTCCCCTAGAACTTAGAACTAATTAAACCTAACTAACCTAAGGACATCACACACATCCATGCCCGAGGCAGGATTCGAACCTGCGACCGTAGCAGCAGCGCGGCTCCGGACTGGAGCGCCTAGAACCGCACGACCACCGCGGCCGGCCCTTATTGTTCCTTCTTGGTTCTTGTACATACTGTGTATTACCAGTCTTCCCCTATAACTTACTCCTATTTTTATCAGAATTTTGAACATCTTGCAACATTTGGCATTGTCGAACGCTTTTTCCAGGTCGACAAATCCTATGAACGTGTCTTGATTTTTCTTCAACCGCAATGCTTGAACTGCCCCTCACACCACTTTCACCTTTCGTGAAGCCAAAATGATCGTCATCTAAAAGATCTTCATTTTTCTTTTCCATTCTTCTGTATAATGTAATGGTACAAACATATAGCAGATACGCTGGTTTACATTTGGTAGTTTTGCGCAGCACTTCTATGCAGCAAAACACTCAATTTTTGTGCTGGTTGCTTTAAGTTTTTCTAGGAAGGTCTTCTCTGCTGCACTTTGTAAGTAGGACCGTTTAAAGCGTTACGCTTCGTTCGACAATAGCATGCGTGGGAACAGTGTCGTAAGACACTGGACTCATATACGGGGGAGGGGGGGGCGAGGGGGGGGGGGGATATTCTCGTCCGGCCATCCAGACTGAGGTTCCCCGTAATATTCATAAAAGTTCTGAAGTGGAATATCGGAACGGTTCCTTCGAAAGGGCAATAACGACTTGCTTTCGCCACCTTTCCCACCAAACAGTTCCTAATGACCTCGTCGCTGACGGGGCGTTAAACCTAATCCGTTTTCCTACCCTTCTTTATGAGACATAAAGAAGAAATATCTGTTCGCAACTATTTTAACTGCGTATTGTTCGTCCAAGTGTAGGGAACGAGTGCCACCGCAAAAACAGTGACAAATAAAACGAAGTACTTGAAACTATAGAAATTACGGAGATCATAAATGAAGAATAGTAGAATATGCATTATTGCTGCTGGCTGCGTCGGGATATAAAGGCACGTGCGGCGCTGGGCCATCTGGGAATGTTGCTGGCAAGAGTACTAACCAACAGAGTTAGCAGGCGGTCGCTGAACGCTACAGCACACACCACTTTCTCCGCCTCCCTCTGGTTTAAGTCCTGTGGTTAACGAGCCAGCAGTCGGCGCAGTAGGAGCAGCGGTAGTGAATACCAACATTGCTGTCTCACCCTTCCTCGGCTCGTTTCGACCGTCTTATTATTTTATATTCATGCGGAAGAATTAACTGTTGTGCTGGCGACTTCGTAGAAACTAGTGACCGCTGTAGATACTTGAGACTGCCTGGAAAAGGTGATAATCGCACCAATTCGAGAGGGAATAAGTGTACCTGAAGAGAAAAAGGCGGAAAACGATCTTATACTGCCCACAGGCAACTAGAAATGGTTCATGGCTGATGACGAGGGGGATGTCTGATCGTTGAATCTACAGTCCTGGCTACTCAAGTGTGTGTGTGTGTGTGTGTGTGTGTGTGTGTGTGCGGGGTGGGGGGGGGGGGGGGGAACTATGTAGAACACCTGAACCAATAAAACCACACACAAAATTTCTCAATTTTTTTATCAGTCCAGTCTCTAAGCCTTTTGGACTGACGGGGTTTGTTTAATGGGTCCATCCACGACTACGTTTAGAGTAAAAAATGCAACTGATAATAAATTTCAGTCTGTAAAGTTCGGAATACGTATTGATTGAAGAATGCTTGCAGTTTTTGTTGTAGGGCCATGGCTGGCATGTTGCTCAAATCCTGCCAGGGAGGAGCAATTAATTTACTGGGGGACCGAGCAACCGATCGGCACATTCATTAACGAATCTCCATTGTGTTTATCCTGAGAGAGCTTGTGTGAAATCTGAATCGTCGTCCTCCTTAGGCGTCCCATAACACAGATAGCAGCACCCCGCTGGCCAAGATTACACAACGCCCTTCCGTGTTAGTCGGCGCGGGAAAAAAAAGTTTCCTGGGGAAGTCACTCTTCTCTCACACGTCGCCGTCGCAATGGCTGCCGCTGCTGCTTTCTAGGTATAGTGACCGTAAAGACGTTCATTTAGTTCAGTTTGACACGCTATTGCAAACTATATTTACAAATTTTTGTCAATAAAATCAACAAAAAACCGAGAAGCCGTTTAGATTGAGAGCAACCTACAGCTAAATAAACGAAATATACCTAAGAAAGAAACGAAAAACTGAAAAAAAATAAATCTAGGAAAAACTAAAAAAGAAACAGCAATACAAACATAGTGGAAAACCCCGTCAACGACAAATTCACATGTTCCCCTACATTAAACCATAAGTTTGGTGCGGCCTGTTTAATGTGATCCTCGACTCGTCCACTGGGCTTCCTGTTCTCAACTATTCTTTACCTACATCTCCATACTTCACATACTCCGCAAGTCACTGTATGGTACATGGCGAAGGGTATCCTGCACGATTACTAGTCATTTCCTTTTCTGTTCCACTCGCAAACAGAGCGAGGGAAAAACGACTATCTACACTGCTGGCCACCGTAAATGCAACACCCTGAAGGAAGCATCCGAATCAGGTGAAATTTACACCATGAGTTTGCAGCGATGAGATATGCAACTGATTAGAATTTCAGCGCAGACGCACATGACGCGCGCCTGTGGCGCCACCTCATAGCGCCATTTAAGGCTTGGCGATTTCGACGAGTGTACGTTCGGCACGTGTGTTTACCTTGTGGTTGTTTCACAAGACGATCAGTTATTCCTCGTAGACAACAGCGAACATCTTTTGATTAAGTATCCGAGTTCGACAGAGGAAGGACAGTGGCTTACTGAGATTGTAGATTATCATACAGAGAAATCGCTAGTCGTGTTGGACGAAACCAAACAACGAAAATCTTTTGATCAAGTATCCGAGTTCGACAGAGGAAGGACAGTGGCTTACCGAGATTGTGGATTATCATACAGAGAAATCGCTAGTCGTGTTGGACGAAACCAAACAACTGTAATGCGGATATGTGATCGTTGGATGCAGGAGGGTACGACGGACCGACGTGGTCGATCGCATTCACCTCGGTGCACCACTGCACGTGCTGATAGGTAAATTGTGCGCATGGCAGTGACGGATCGCTCAGTGACATCCCGAACCATAGCACAGCACATTGCGTCTGTAACGCATCATCCAGTGTCTGCGCGTACCATTCGACGCCGTTTACAGCAGAGTGGTCTGTCCGCAAGACGTCCATTGCTTCGTCTACCATTGACGCAGAACCACAGACGTTTCCGTCGCCAATGGTGTGATGACAGACGGATGTGGACGGCAGAATGGAATGACGTTGTCTTTACTGACGAGGCACGCTTCTGTCTGCAGCACCACGATGGTCGAATTCGAGTGTGGAGACACCGTGGAGAGAGGATGCTGGACAGCTGCTTTATGCACCGCCACACTGGTCTTGCACCGGGAATTATGGTATGGGGCGGTATTGGATATTACTCTCGCACGCCTCTAGTACGCATTGCCGGTACTTTAAATAGCCGGCGCTACATATCCGAGGTGCTGGAGCCGGTTGTCCTACCTTACCTTCAGGGCTCGGCCACAGCCATATTTCAACAGGATAATGCGCGACCACACGTGGCACGCATTGTCCAAAGGTTCTTCGTCAATAACCAGATTGAATGGCTTCCCTGGCCGGCTCGCTCTCCGGATCTTTCGCCGATAGAAAACATGTGGTCCATGGTTGCTCAACGAGTGACCCAGATTACATCCCCAGCTGCCACACCAGATGATCTTTGGCAACGTGTGGAAGCTGCTTGGGCTGCTGTACCCCAGGAACACATCCAACGTCTCTTTGACTCAATGCCGAGACGTGTGGCAGCGGTGATCTCCAACAACGGCGGCTACTCTGGCTACTGATTCTGGCAGGAACCACGTGTCACAGACGTCTGTAAACGTAACCATTTGATACTTGGTCAACATGTTACCTACAAAATAAATTTTGTTGTGCTACCTCTTGTCTTTCTTGGTGTTGCATTTACGGTGCCCAGCAGTGTACATGCCTCCATGCGAGCCCTATTTTCTCTTATCTTCGTAGTTGTTGCGTGAAATGTACTTTGGCGGCAGTAGAATCGTTCTGCAGTCAGTGTCAAATGCTTCTCCTCTAAATTTTCCTAATAGCGTTCCTCGAAAAGAATGTTACCATCCCTCCAGGGATTCCTGTTTGTGTTCCCGAATCGTCTCAGTAATACTTGCATGTTGCTCGAACCTACCGGCAACAAATCTACCAGCCTACCTCTGAATTGCTTTGACGCAGTATTCGAGAATGGCTCACACTGGTGTCCTGCGTGCGATCTCCATTACAGACGAACCACACTTTCCTAAAATTCTCCCAATAAACCGAAGTCGACTATTCGCCTTTCCTACTGCAATCCTTAGATGCTCGTTCCATTTCATATCGGCAAAGTTACGCTTAGATATTTAATCGACTTGACCGTGTCAAGCAGCACATTACTAATCCTGTATTCGAACATTGAGGCTTTGTTTTTTAATCATCTACATTAATTTACATTGTTCTACATTTAGTATCTGATTTTGAGCGTGAGTGCCGTTACAAGTAGGGGGATTTCTGTGGTATCACGTTTTTCACCGTAATTTCTGGTCAAGACAGTTGGTGTTTACCGACCCACTTGGAGCTGACAAGGTCGTAATCAGCCAACAACGGACTATGGTCCCTAAAGTGCATAGACTTGTATGAAAATCGTGTCCATAAAATGACCAATCTATGTCATTTTAAATACTTCATTTGTTAGTCATCATCACCACTGCTTGAATATTCTTTACTGGAGAAAATGCATCCTGAATCGTTCTGGACCGTTCGCTGTCGTCTGGGTTTCGGTGCTTCCTCTGTTCACTTCTGAATGCCTTCTCGACCACGCAGTTTTCATATGCCATGTTCGTATACATGCTGCGATCCGTTCTGATTGAAATGTATTTCGTGGCACAACAGCCTCTTCTGTGTCGTTCCTCACAAGCGTCGTCTAACCAAACTGCGTGCCTATGGAATATCGCCTCAGTTGTGCGATTGAATTCGTGATTTCCTGTCAGAAAGGTCACAGTTCGTAGTAATAAGCGGAAAGTCATAGAATAGAACAGAAGTAATATCCGGTGTTCCCTAAGGAAGTGTTATGGCCCTCTATTATTCCTGATCTATATTAACGACGTAGGGAACAATCTGAGTAGCCCTCTTAGATTGTTTGCAGATGATGCTGTCATTTTTGTAAAGTCATCAGATGACCAAAACAAATTCCAAAATGATTTACATACGCTGTCTGTATGGTGCGAAATGTGGCAATTGACCCTGAATAAAGAAAAGTGTGAAGTTATTCACATGAGTACTAAAAGAAATTCGCCAAAGTTTAGATTACGTGGTAAGTCACACTGAAGGCTGTAAATTCAACTAAATACTTAGGGATTACAACTACAAATAACCTAGCTTGGAACGATCACATAGATAGTGTTGTGGGTAGAGCAAACCAAAGACTGCGATTCATTGGCAGATCACTTAGGAGCAGCAACAAGTCTACTAAAGAGACTACTTACGCCACGCTTGTCCGTCCTATTCTGGAGTACTGCTGTGCGGTGTGGGATCCGCATCAGGTGGGACTGACAGATGACATCGAAAAAGTTCAAAGAAGGGCAGCTTGTTTTGTATTATCGCGTAATAGGGGAGATAGTGCCACAGACATGATACGTGAATTGGAGTGGCATTGATTAAAACAAAGGCGTTTTTCGTTGCGAGAAATGTGGAACTGATTATTGGTTGGGAACGCTGGGCAATCCTCAATGATTGCACACTTGTCGTCAAGTGTGAGCTCTCAAGCAAGGACAGAGCACACACCAGCTGCCCACTTAAACTAAATTAGAAGCTACATCTTAAGTAATCGTTTTTCTTGACGCATAAGAAAAAAGACTGAAGTGTTTCTTTTTCATACCGTTTTTCTTAACCAAGGACGCTCTTTTACACGTTTTGCTTTCAGAATTTCATTCGAGCGCAAGAATCTTGGGAGATAATGCACTTAAAAGAACAGCGGTAAAAAATTGTTTATTTAGAAGTCGTTACGATCATACAAGTAGGTTCAATTCCACTTCTGCGGTCGATGCCAACAGATCGCAGTTACGTGATGGTAATCCACGAGACGGTACTCACGTCATATTCCTGTTTTGCTGAAAACGTAATTTAGTCGTTAAGGTGAAGAACAAGTAGCTGTGTGTTATCCCTGATCTCTAGTAGTCTGCTACTTTTCACATTGAATTTTCATAGCTCTCTAATGTACCCGAGGCAGGATTCGAACCTGCGACCGTAGCGGTCGCGCGGTTCCAGACTGTATAGCCTAGAACCGCTCGGCCACCCCGGCGGACGGATGTGAAGTCCCATAGTGCTTAGAACCATTTGAACCAAAGAATAAGATTATATTTCACTGCCCTATCAAAATCATGGTGTCTAGAGACAGAGAAGTAACTTGTTTTGCAAGGCATCTGCCGTCAGCCTTTGAGGAAAACATCCCTGCAGGTGTTTTATGTGGACTGTGCGAGCAAGGAAAATCAGGGGGGCTCGATGGGGAATCGAAATCCGCGTCTCCCGAAAACGGGGTCAATAGCGAATGTTCAAGCTTCCGTGACAAATGAAACACATCTTTGTGACAAACACTGATAGATGAGTTGTATTATCGAGAAATAGGGGTTAGAGTGCCACAGACATGATACAGGATTTGGGGTGGAAATCATTAAAACAAAGGCGTTTTTCGTTGCGGCGGGGTCTTATCAAGAAATTTCAGTAACCAACTTCCTCCTCCGAATGCGGAAATATGTTGTTGACGCCGATCTACATAGGGAGAAACGATAATCATAATAAAACAGGGTAAATCAGAGCTCACACGGAAAGATATAGGTGTTCTTATTTTTCTGAGCGCTGTTCGAGAGTGGGATAATAGAGAATTAGTATGATTATGGTTCTATGAAGCCTCCGCCAGGAACTTAAGTGTGATTTGCAGAGTAGCCATGTAGATGTAGTTGTAGACGGAAGAGATTTAACACCCCACCATGGTACAGATTGTGCTGCCACTTCTGTTAAAGGATGGAAAAGACGAAATTTATCTTGTAATTATTCATCTTGATCCATCGTGGCACGTTGTGTCTGCTGATTCAGCTATGTTTTCTCTGGTTGTGGTCCTGGAGTCTCCCGAAATTTTTAACGCAACGTCTATACGAGTATATGCTTAACTGTGTGTATTTGAAGAACACTAGATTGCTGCATGGTTTCGATTGTACAGAAAACTGCAGATGCTACCGTGACTGCTAGCTACCTTATTAAAGAATTTTTCTTCTATTAGAGCCACGCTTAAGACAACACCGTACATAACCAACAATCTTGAGGAATATTTTACTTAATTCCACTATTTTTCATTTCAAACTGTGGTGTTCGGGGGCAAAAGTGGTCAGTTTACAGTCTTTAAAAACACAGTATATATCGTGCTATATCATCTGTTAACATCTTATAAAGGGCACGTGTAAGTCTGTATCAGGAGCTGACTTCTTATGCATGCAAATAGACGAGGTACGGGTCGATGACGAAGCGGAGGTAGCTACGGTGCAAAGACCTTACCCATGCTGTGATTGTCTGAGTCTCCGTTTCATTTGCTGTTACTGAAGAGCTCAAGGTTACCCAGCTGTAATTTATCGCCAGGAAGCATGATATACTCTGAGTGTGGCTTTGCGACAGATTTAAACTTCATTCTGACGCGCAACTGATCGCTGTATTTTGCATTCTGTATTATTGAATCTGAGCTATTTGGGAACAACTCTCGGAAGCTCGCAAAGATTGAGTATGGTACTCTCCTACTCATTGAACTTCTACAGATACTCTAATGTTCACAACACAGAATTGTCGGCAGTCGGCAACATTTGTTTGGGTATCGATACAACTGAAGAGCGAGCCCTTTCGCTGTGAACCTACCTCAGACTGTAGCTAAGCCTTTTTTGCTCTGAATCCTTCTTCCACAGATGTAGCTGCAGAATGAGTTGCTAGACAAATTTTAAGGTCTATAACATTAAGAGGGAAATAAGGAAAGAGTCGCTTTGGTTTGTTGAGTGGGCGGCTCTTAGAGGCAGTTCAGCACCTAATTCCTTTGGTTTCTTTTCCTCACGAATTGTGTTGTGTCTTAGGAGTGTTTGTTTGGTGTAGATTACTGATGAGATATGAAGAGCATAGTATTTGGACAACGTAAGAATAATGTGAAACCGGGCGCCAGCCCAGTACCTGCTTGTTTTAAAAGCATATAGCAACAAGGGCTCAGCTGAACTTAGTCAACCATTCGACGGACGAATCACCATCAGCAGAGCCACTTTTCTCTTATTGATGTAGCGCTAGGAAAAAGTTCGAACATTGGCACATAACCTGATGATTAAATGAACATCACTACTTCTCGTACATTTGCCGGTCAAATATTTGTGGTGAGAATTTATTCCATGAGTACGAACTGGCAACATTGTCACATATTCTCATATATCAGGCACAGGGTAGATGTTTAGGTTTCAACCCAATGCATTAGTACCCAGTCTGGTGCTTAGGAACTGTAAATGACAACCCCCCTTTCGCCATCACACACACACACACACACACACACACACACACGCGCGCGCGCGCGCGCGCACACACAAACACAAAATAGTACAGCGCAATGCTTTCTCAGCGCAGTCTGCCCACATTTCGAGGGCCAAAGCACTAGGGTTCTAATACCAGAGCTACAAGGGGTGAAATCAGCAATTGCAGAGATGTGTTAAAAACCTGAAGCTTTATCTTTAGGTCCTGATCTGTTTTACAAGCTTGTCGCCTAGGTTCAGAGACATTATTTGCTTCGCTGACATGTTGCTTCTCAGAACATTAGATCAGTTCTTCAAATGTCAGCTGAAATATCTTAGTACTACATCTTTAAATTCTGTTGCTTACTTAATCAATTGTGCGTAGTAATGAAAGGTGACGATCAGGCTGATGCTGTGATTTGAGACCCCTCTTATCTCCTGTCTCTGGCGCTGCTGATCCATCGGATGCTTCTGACCAGCTGGTCTGTCCCTAAAAGGAGGTGAACAGACGAATATCACGGGTCTGTGAACGGAAGATGTACGTGACACGTCTGAACTTATACGCTTTAACAACAGATACGAAACGTTGACTTACTGCCAACGTGTCTGAGCCAGCACGACTCACACCTTGGATAGTTGCAGAGTTCCATGGAGGCTCCGATAAGTAAGAAGAAAAACGTCAGTGATTAAGGGGACCCCAAAGTTTGACAGATAATGGCCCACCAGAGAAACAGAAATACATTGTGCGTTCAAAAAACTGACAGAAATGGAAAGCGTTGAGCACCAGTCCGATATTTATCAAAGCAAACTTTGAGAAATAGATGATCATAACAAGTATTAAACGATTAAATTTTCATTACATTCGGAAATGATGTCAATCATCAACATCAGTATGAGCTGTCATCCTCACGGGCATGATACACTCTTGTATTGATTGTAGCATGGAAGCAATGTCATCATGAGGAACTTTTAGCCATGCCTGCAACATATGCTGTATCAGTTCATTAAGATTGCTGTCTGGAAGTTTGTATGACAGCGTATGATAGTATACGTCTTCCCATCGCATCCCAGACATGTTCTATGAGTGAGAAATCAGCGGATCGGACATGCATGTCAAAGATCTATACATTGCACAAATGGTGTGAACTGCAATGTGAGGTGTTGCGTTATCCTGCTGGAATACGCCATTTCGTACCCTGGTGATAAAGGACATGACAAGAGTGTTTAACATTCTTTCCCTACACTATCGAGCATTCAATCTCCCTTGTGCAATTACCAAATAAGTCCTGTTATCATATGAAATAACTTCTCATACCACGATTCCAGGACTTGGAGACCTTTGAGTCTCGATAATCGCTGCTTCCTGTGATTTTTCTCCAGGCCGTCTCTACGGACACTGACTGAAACAATTGCGAAATACATCGCTGAACATCACATCAACTGACTCTGACCATACGAGTCCCTGTTATGGCGTCAGCATTAAAGGACATATGGTAACTCGAGATCTCAACCCAGCTTCCAGTACTCTGTTACCGATCGTTACTGATGAAATTCCTCCCGGTTTTCTGCTTTTGGCATCCTCCTGTCTGTCAGAACCAGTCTAAAAATCCTACGATCTTTTGGTGGCGTAGTCCTTCTGAAAGGACCCGTACGCACCCATCTAGTTATACTGTTATCTTGAGTCCATTTCGTAATCAGTCATTCCGCCGTCGGGGCACTACAATCAACTGTCTGTTCGATCTGTTGGTATTTAGCACCCATGTTCCTGATACCAATGTTTGAATTTTCTGAAAGATCGAAGGATGGCTGTAAGTTGCATGTGCACGTTCTCTGGGCATGCTGTGTAGCGATATCCACCTGAAGAGTTCCTGTAACGTAGAACACACCCAGTAGCCAATACGTACTCATAACATTAATCGTCTGAAGGAAAGGCTATTGTCTGTACTGAAAATAAACTCGAATAACGATGAAATTTTGATCAACATATCCCACAACCATAGAAATACTGGAGTATCCGTTTAGTAGCGATCGGTCAAGGTGTTTATGGTGGAACACTTTCTGTTTGCTCCAGTGCACTAAAAATATTTGCTGACTGTAAAGATGTTCTAAATTCTTCTAATATAAGTTACATTGTTTAACATTTGTAGAATACCTCCGAGACTGTTTCCTTATTTTGCAAATGCACTTGGAGATCGCGCCGTAGTCCAGGTGAGGAGGAGTGAGCTGGTTGCGATAAAGTGTTGCCCTAGAAAGCTGTTGACCTTTCGGAAATCGCCAGCATCTGCCAGCTAAATACGTTAGCACGTGCGAGGATGATTGCGGATGGCGGCGCGTCGCAGCTCGGATGCTGCTGCGTATCCAGGCGGCGGCAGCAGCGTAAGCGCACCTTGGGAATGGGAACAGCGCGTACGACTGTGTCCACGGCCTACGCTGTTGGCTCAAGTCAGCGAGTGGAGTAAAGGCCGCTCAAGATAGCCAGACGCGCCAAAATTCCTGTGTGAACCTCTGACAGGGGACGCCAGACATAAACAAGCAAAGCTTAAAGGCAAACACACACGTTTATGAACTAGATAGGGTACCGTTCTTATCAAGCCCTCTAACTTCGTAACACCATATTTTATTTTGCTTTGAACCTAAGTGTTTCGTGTCGCCACGGCGCAGAACCCATAATTGCAGTTTCTGTTCGAAAGCAGACAAATATTTAAAAAATCTGTGTGCGCATTTGGGGCCCACGCCGTAGAATTTTCGCGAAAACGTCTTGATAAAATCATAACGAGTACTTCTTATTAATGTTCAAATTAATTATCAATCTCTTTAAAATAATAGTTACACCAAGGAGTATGATGGTTATACAGGGTGTATCATAAAGAAACATCCGATTTGGAACGTCTATATATCTGAAACTAATAAACATATACAATGAATTTTGTTTTCTGATGAACGGGACACTCAAAAAGTTTTTTCATACTTTTTCATAGGTATTCAATATGCCCCCCTCGAGATGCACGGCATATATCAATGCAGTATTCAAATTGTTCCCACACTGCAGCGACCATGTCTTGAGTTACAGCTTCCACAGCTGCTTTTATGCGATGTCTCAGTTCATTCATTGTTGTTGGTAACGGAGCCACATAAACAGAGTCTTTTATAAATCCCCACAAGAAATAGTCACAGTCAGGTCGGATGACCTTGGAGGCCAGTAATGTAAGGCTGCATCATTTGGTCCAGTGCGACACATCCATCGTTCAGTAATTCTTTGATTTAAAAATTCCCACACTTCCAGATGCAAGTATGGCGGTGCCCCATCCTGTTGGTAAATGAAATCATGAGAAAAAAAGTTCTCAAGCATATAGAGATATGTGCTTCCTGTAACAGAGTTCTCGGAAATCTAGAGGACTGCATTTAATACTCATGTGGATGACTTTACTTTTTCGTTATTTAGAGTCAACTGCAACTTTTCGCACTGCACAGATATCAAATGGCTCTGAGCACTATGGGACTTAACATCTGTGGTCATCAGTCCCCTAGAACTTAGAACTACTTAAACCTAACTAACCTAAGGACATCACACACATCCATGCCCGGGGCAGGATTCGAACCTGCGACCGTAGCGGTCAGGCGGTTTCAGACTGAAGCGCCTAGAACCGCACGGCCACAACGGCCGGCGCACAGATATCATTTCTAGAAAATTTTACAATCGGTTTTGATCATCTGCTGACAGGATTATCTACAAACAATCTAAGAAAACTGTCCGTGTTGTCTTCTACATCGTTTATACCGGCTGTAACAAAAATGCACAACACAAATTGCGGGAGATATTCGTCATATGTAGACGAAGAAAGTACACTCCTGGAAATTGAAATAAGAACACCGTGAATTCATTGTCCCAGGAAGGGGAAACTTTATTGACACATTCCTGGGGTCAGATACATCACATGATCACACTGACAGAACCACAGGCACATAGACACAGGCAACAGAGCATGCACAATGTCGGCACTAGTACAGTGTATATCCACCTTTCGCAGCAATGCAGGCTGCTATTCTCCCATGGAGACGATCGTAGAGATGCTGGATGTAGTCCTGTGGAACGGCTTGCCATGCCATTTCCACCTGGCGCCTCACTTGGACCAGCGTTCGTGCTGGACGTGCAGACCGCGTGAGACGACGCTTCATCCAGTCCCAAACATGCTCAATGGGGGACAGATCCGGAGATCTTGCTGGCCAGGGTAGTTGACTTACACCTTCTAGAGCACGTTGGTTGGCACAGGATACATGCGGACGTGCATTGTCCTGTTGGAACAGCAAGTTCCCTTGCCGGTCTAGGAATGGTAGAACGATGGGTTCGATGACGATTTGGATGTACCGTGCACTATTCAGTGTCCCCTCGACGATCACCAGTGGTGTACGGCCAGTGTAGGAGATCGCTCCCCACACCATGATGCCGGGTGTTGGCCCTGTGTGCCTCGGTCGTATGCAGTCCTGATTGTGGCGCTCACCTGCACGGCGCCAAACACGCATACGACCATCATTGGCACCAAGGCAGAAACGACTCTCATCGCTGAAGACGACACGTCTCCATTCGTCCCTCCATTCACGCCTGTCGCGACGCCACTGGAGGCGGGCTGCACGATGTTGGGGCGTGAGCGGAAGACGGCCTAACGGTGTGCGGGACCGTAGCCCAGCTTCATGGAGACGATTGCGAATGGTCCTCGCCGATACCCCAGGAGCAACAGTGTCCCTAATTTGCTGGGAAGTGGCGGTGCGGTCCCCTACGGCACTGCGTAGGATCCTACGGTCTTGGCGTGCATCCGTGCGTCGCTGCGGTCCGGTCCCAGGTCGACGGGCACGTGCACCTTCCGCCGACCACTGGCGACAACATCGATGTACTGTGGAGACCTCACGCCCCACGTGTTGAGCAATTCGGCGGTACGTCCACCCGGCCTCCCGCATGCCCACTATACGCCCTCGCTCAAAGTCCGTCAACTGCACATACGGTTCACGTCCACGCTGTCGCGGCATGCTACCAGTGTTAAAGACTGCGATGGAGCTCCGTATGCCACGGCAAACTGGCTGACACTGACGGCGGCGGTGCATAAATGCTGTGCAGCTAGCGCCATTTGACGGCCAACACCGCGGTTCCTGGTGTGTCCGCTGTGCCGTGCGTGTGATCATTGCTTGTACAGCCCTCTCGCAGTGTCCGGAGCAAGTATGGTGGGTCTGACACACCGGTGTCAATGTGTTCTTTTTTCCATTTCCAGGAGTGTAGTATGAACATGGGCCTGGAAACGCTTCGTTTCCATGCTACAACTCATGTTCTCCAACTCATTAATCTTGTGAAATACAAACGAACAAAACGCACCAGCATACGACACGCAACTGTTTCTCACAGGAGATATTTAATTGCCCTCCGTGAGCACTGATAGATGCATCAATCCGCCGTTGTAGTGAATCTCGAATGCAGTTTTGTATCCCAGGAGTATTGCGTGTGGTTTCGCAGCCTTCCCATAATACGGGCACGGAGAATCTGAACTTCGTGTACTGGGGTTCCACACACACGAGCTTTCAGATGCCGCCACAAATAAAATTCCAGTGGATTTAGGTCCGGGGAGCGTGGAGGCCAGGCAACTGGCCCATCTCTACCTATCCATCTGTCACCGAACCTGTTATTTAGAAGCCGACCGACATTAATACTATAACGAGGAAGTGTTCCATTGTGTCACGAAATAGATGTTTTGTCGTACACCTAAAAACACATCTGCTAACAGATCAGAAAGGATATTCTCTACGGAATTACGATAACTTTGTCCTTTGAGCCAGGACGGAAGAAAGTGAGGCCCTACCAAACAGTTACCAACAATGCCGGCCCAAACATTGACAGAAAACTTTTGTTGCTGACTCGCTTCAATAGTTGCATGAGGATTGACGTCTGCCCATACATGTCGATTGAGAAAATTTACAGCCTGATCTAGGCTGAAACGACGCCTCATCTGTGAACAGCACCGTTGTACTAAAACTTGGGTTGACACTTTGTTGAATAAACTATTCGAAGAAGAGCAATGCAGGAAAATCAGTTGCTGATAGCGCCTTCACGCGCTGTAAATGGTATGGATACGACTGGTCCACGTGTAACACTGGCCAGACAGTCATGTAGTCAACGTTCAGTGTTGCAGCAGCTACATGTCTTATGCTGACACTAGGGTCATCGTCAACTACGTGAAGAACTGCCGCCTCCCGGCCTCCCGTTGCGGCGTCCTTGTCCTTCTAGCCCCCCCCCCCCCCCCCCCTCCTGTCAGCAGTATCAGGCTTAGATGCCCCATGTTCCCTAAGTCGACGATTGATGACTTCAAACGTTTTTCTGTCTGGGCCCTTTCGTCCTGGTAGTCTCTCCCGCAACGAACGTTGAGCACGAGCGCAATTGTCGTCAGCTAAGCCACACATCAGATTGGCTAAAATCATCTCTGCATTTGCACGGGCCAAGTCTGTGATTAAATCTACGTAGTAATCCTGTGCTTGCAACGGTCGTACTGATCGCTGGAACAGTTGATGTTACCCGTAAACAAGCAATGAAGTACGTCGCACGGCAACAGGGACATTTAAAACAATACACGGGCGGTGTACAATGTAACCAGACGTCACCGTGATATTCGCTTCCCACGCCCGGGTTCCCGGGTTCGATTCCCGGCGGGGTCAGGGATTTTCTCTGCCTCATGATGGCTGGATGTTGTGTGCTGTCCTTAGGTTAGTTAGGTTTAAGTAGTTCTAAGTTCTAGGGGACTGATGACCATAGATGTTAAGTCCCATAGTGCTCAGAGCCACGTCACCGTGAATGAGTGTTCCCCATGACTCTAACGTTCTGTTCTTGTGTGTTTCCCATGATTAATGAGTTGAAGAAAATGTAACGTGGAAACAAAGCGTTTCCATACCCACGTTCATATGACATAATTTCTTTGTCTACGTGTAAGGAATGCGCCACGCAATTTGTGCCGTACATTTTTGTTACTCCTGTATCGATCAGGAACACTAGAGCACCATAGTACTTCCTTGGGGAATACCAGATATCACTTCTGTTTTATTCGATGACTTTTCCTCAGTTAGTACGAACTACGACCTTTCTGACAGGAAATCACGATCCAGTCGTACAACTCAGACGATACTCCGTAGCCACGCAATTTTATTAAAATTACTTGTGAGGAATGATGTCAAAACACTTCCGGAAATCTAGAAATACAGAATCAATTTGAGACACCTTCTCGATAGCAGTCGCTCCTTTGAGAGAATAAACAGCTAGCTGTGTTTCACAAAAACGATGTTTTCTGAATTGGTGTTGGCTGTTTGTCAATAAATTGTTTTCTTCACGGCAATTCATTATGTTTGGGCACAGTACATGTTCCAGAATCCACTGCAAATAGAAGTCAGCGACATGGGTCTGTAATTCAGCGAATTACCCCTATTTTCTTTTTTTGGTATTGGTGTGACCTGTGCAACTTTCCAGTCTTTAGTTATGGGCCATTCGACAATCGAGCGCTTGTATATGATAGCTAAATAAGAGTTACTGTTTCAGGATACTCTGAAAGGAAACTAACTGGTGTACAGTCTGGACCGCAGGCCTTGCCTTTAGTAAGTGATTTAAGTTGCTTCGATGCACCGATAGTAAAAACTTTTCTTTGCAAAGAAACGTAAATTTTCGCCTGTGATTGAGGAAACATCTCGATATCTTTGCTAAGAAGGGAACGAAAAGGTGTGGCAGAAGCTTGCCTAAATTATGACGGTCGCGACAGAAGCAGTCGGCATGATTCGACAGTTCTGGGAAAGCAGCTGCACCTCATCCCATCCTCCAAGGCAGCCGCAGAGCCGCATGCTCGAGCGATGCGTGGCGTGCGTCGATATCTGCGTGACACGCGGATGATGTATGAGAGCGGCCACTTATCTGTGCACTTTACACCGATCCCGTCCTCCAGCCGCTATCTCCAGCCCGCCAGCAGCATCGCAATCCTTCTCTTTTCCCTGCCATGTGTCAGAACGGCTAGGGAGGCCTCTGACGAATCCTTCACTATACACCAGACCCTTGGGCGCCTCTAGTAGTTGCTTGCTTTCAACAAAATAAATATGATGCTCACTTTTCTTCGCCAATAATGATGTTGAAGGTTTCGCTTGCACCAACTTCCATATGTTGGCAAATGCACACGTAAACGTATTTTCCGATTTCTTTCTTTTTTCAGCTCTTGGAAATTACTTTCGTTAATCACTACTGGATACTAGATCACAGCCAAAGTTTGTGGAGGGAATAATAAAAACGAGCCACAAAACTTCGGGACACATTCATCATAGACAGAAGAATGATATATATTTCTTCGGCATGTTTCCGGAAACAGTACATTTCCATCTTAAAACTTATCTTCCACAACTCTTTATAAGATACGAACCGTAGGAAACACAATTTCGAGACTTAAACCCAATAAAGTGTCATATGTGAGGCGATTTGAAAGCCGTTGTGTATTGAACCTTACTACATGAAGCAGATAGTCTGCATGCCTGTACTGAGAATGGGTGCGACACCATGTTTTGATGCGGTGATACATTAACGCATCCGCTATTCAGTGCGACGGCGGCTTGATTTCTGTATTAATACTAAGGATTATATTATTTTGGACGTACTTTTTGTTCGAATAGATCTATAGTGAGAAGATCCCCCAGGATGTAGACCACGTAAGGAAACAAGAATATAAAATAAATATTTACGAACAAAAAGAGATACGCTAATATACCTTCCACAGAGTCCAAATGAAGTGATTCTCATGGACATGGAATAAGAAAAAGTCTTAAATATATTTTCATTTAGAAGGTAATAAAAAACTCGTCACAAAATATGTAATGTGGCAAGTTATTGAAAATCCGTGCTTCTGAATGATGAACATCTTTCTATATCAAAGCACGTGACTTTAAATCTTTGTAAAGACTATTCTTATTTCTAGTACTGATTACATGAACACTTGGTTTGAAAAAGAGATATTTTTAATGATAAATATTGGAAAACAAAAGTTTGGTCAATCCCTTAATCAAGCCCCTGCAGGACTTTCTTCAGTTGACATCACAAATAATTTGTTTTACATGTGTCTGGACTCTGAAAATTTTAGCTGGGATTCCGGAGGACGACGTTTCAAGTCCCTTTCCGGCCATCCAGGTCTATGTTTTCCGTCATTTCTCTAAACCGCTTAATGGGTAGTCCTCTTTGAACGCGTGAGAAACAGATGATTCCGCCTTACATAGGGCTGTCCGGATACTTTTGATCAGGTAGCGTATAGAGGCTTGTTACCAAACTAGGATGTAACAGCAAATACTACGGAGAATATAGGATGCCTCAGTCCTGAACAACCAGTCGCTCATTGTTTTTTCTTCAATAAAAGCTACCACATTTGGCTGTAATTGTTGCGGCACGCACTGGCTGGTAGTCTGTGGCTCCGGTGGAACACCGTGCGCTGTCATCTACCCTCCTATAGCTTCCAGGACTCTCTTTGTTTACAAATCGCATCAGTCTCATTCCGCATTCCTTTTTCACCTGAATTTTGTATCACACTCCCCCAGGTTACGTGATTTCCCTGTCCTGAACCTTCGTGTGGTTCCACGGCCATCCGCCTGCTCATTGGAGTGTTTCAAAACTTTCTTACATGTTCGTTGTTTGCTGGAGACCAGATGAAGCTACACATCGCCTAGTCGTCAGATTAGGTCGTACTGGAGCACAGTACGAAGTCCTGTCAACATGGCAAATCATGTGGCTCCTTTTGTAGCCTGTCTCGATGCGAGGCCGTCAAAGATGGCCTTTGCGCACGCTAGGAATTTGAATCTGTGAGCAAGAAGCACGTCATAAGAAACGAGACCAGTGCTTCCCTGAGAAAAAAAGACATCGGTTCCTCTCCACTTTTGATGCGCCGCGTTAAACGACAAGAACTCAAATCTGAGTTTTTTGAAGCGAATTTCTGTTAACACCTCAGTAACAGAGCTTGCTTTCTCAAAGGTAACACGCATCACTCAAACGTAACCTTCAGCTTCACTGAAACGCGTTAAATGCAGGAAGTTTAACTTCAGTATTCCCTAAAACAAACATCTGCGTCTCTCAAGATAAAGTCTATTCAATCAGTGCTCACAGTCACACTGCTACAAAGCTTCTTTGTTTCATGTTATGATGGAGCTTAAGTAGCAGCGAGAAATACCCAGCTCCATCATTCAGTTAGACAAATGCATAAAAAGACAAAAAAATCGAAGAATAAACGAGCAACAGCCTCAGGCGCGAATCTCGCGACGCCTCCCTCAACGCAGACAACTAGTGCCATAGCTGTACGCCACCGTGTCCATGTTACAAGAAGTTTTAGCTATTAAAAACTTGTATACAGTCACTACGTTGATACACAACTGACCACAGACTTTTAAGTAATCATAAAAGTCAACCACAGTCTTGTCGTTTTCACTTAGTACGAAGTTGCAGCGTAGCCTGTTAACTTTATGTGTAACAATTTGTCGCGCTCACTGGAAAGTTACTTACTGGGTGGGTGGTTCCAATATAACTGGAAATGTACCCAGAATCTTTGAATTTTTATTCTATAGGGCTATTTTCTCTTGCAGCCTCCGATCGGTTGTGACATTATAATCACACAGAAAACCCTATGAAGCTTTGCACAGATATGTTGCGCAGCGTCTTAGTACGCCGCTCAGTCATGTCTCGTCGAATTTTTCAGTTCTGAGCCCACAGTGAGCACAAAAGATGCTTAGAACAGTAGAGCCTCCCGCCGAGTGTGAAGTGCCTGCTGAGTGGTTCCGCCTGCTTTTATGCAGGCCACATAACGTAACTGTCACGCATTTCCTGCTCAGCTGCAGACTACAGGTGCAACGACGCTCCTACAGCGTTTTCGATGGGAAGTGTTTGATTGCCCACCATACATCCCGGACTTGGCTCCCTCTGATTTTCATCTCTTTGCTCACATGAACCGCTGCATATGATAGCATTTTGGCACAGAAAACGAGCTGCAGTCTAACCTATAGAATTGTAGGAAAGCACAAGTGGCCGCCTTCTATGACGAGGGTACTGGGAAGTTGGCTCCATGCTACGATAAACGTCTAAGTCGGAGCGGCGACTACATAGAGATATATCTGGAAAGTGTAGCTAAAGGTTGCTAGTAAAACATTTTTGATTTTCAATGTGGTTTCCACTTCACTACCGATCGTAGATTGAAAAAAAAGGCTCTTTATACTAAGTTGCAGATATAGATATTAAAATTTGAACCAAAATTATCAGATATTCAAGAGTGTCGTATGTGAAAGACACATAAAATTCGGAGAGAAATATATTACCACTTTTCTTTAATCAAATGAAATGTAGAGTAGCCATTATTAAAATTAAGTATGCTGGTGGCGTGTTGTATTGTACTCCGCAGGAAAAAAAATCAGTTACTTTTAGATTCAAAATGTGATTTGAAACTTTTTTCGTATCTCCTATCTCGGGCCAGAATGACACAAGAAACACTCCATGTGTCAAACATTTTATATCGACATGTTGTTACAATCAGTGTTCGACGTTACCGTAATTCCAAAAGATGTTTTGGAACGATAATGGTATTAACATACAAATTAATCTGTAACCTCTACAAATCGTGATGACAGAAGTATGACGTAAACATTAGAGAGCGTTCTGTAAGATACTAAATCTTAAACAATCCTGAAGCTATGCTTCACTTCATGTAGACATACCTTCACATCATACGCACTCCATGTTCCAAAAATAACCGGATATCTTTACATATGGTATCGATAAATTTCTGACGAGAGTAATACGGGATAAAGGTAATGACAAATCCTGCATTAAAAGCTGGCGTGGACAATAGCATAAAATTCGTAAAATCAACTAAATTCTGTAGCACTATAGTGCTGTATGGAACTGAGCTAGTATCGTTACACTGCTGTAATGAAAGAGCAGGTGCTTAGCACACCGCTCACTCAGCCACCGATTATCGCTTTCGGAACCGGGGCCACAAGTTCTCTATAAAACATCACCTCGTCTCCACGACACCGAATAGGCTTTGTTTCAGATCTCAAACCAAGGAGAAAACGTTATCGCAGGCCTTCCCAACGTGTGGTCCGCGGACCCCTTAGGGGCCCGCCGGCTCTTTCTAGGGGTCCGCGGCCACCTTTCAGCAAATCGTGTAAAATAATGAGTAAAATTATTGAATAAAATTGTTAAAATCAAATTCATCACTTTTTTCCGTGTGAAAAACATGTGTACTTTTACTTCAGGTCGTATTCCCAAGCAGCCTTTGCGGTTTCTATTGAGAACGCATACACAGTTAAGCGCCGGAGAATGCGGCTTCTCTGATCGACTGTTTCGCAACAATACGGGGGTCGTTTGTGCCCCGGCTCACGGCGCTAGATGCGCTGAAACATTTTACGCATGCGCGGAGCGGGCTTTGTCGACCAATCACGGCGCTCGCTGGCACGTATGCGGCCCCAGGCATCATTAAATGTTGAACTTGCTTTGTCAGTGCACTACCTATTTCATAAGTCCATTTTTGATCAGTTTATTACTTCTAACATGGATCGGTGGCTGAAGTCAGGGTCATTGAAGAAGAGTGAAGTTTCTCCATCGCCTTCACGAAAAGGGAAGTTTCCAGTTGAAATGAATGAGGAGGGAGGACGACCAAAGGAACAATAATCACAAGAAGCTCACAGCCGGATTTATTGTGTGAAAACGCTGCAAGTACTCCATTGGTTGCAATATCCTGTGGAATAACCAAGAAGCGTAAGTACAACAAAAGCTATTTAGAAATGGGCTTTATGGAGACAAAGGAGGGTAAAGCTCAATGTATAATTCGTACGCGAGTCCTTCCGAACAGTTCAATGGTACCAGTTAAATTGCGCCGTCATTTTGTGTGTGTGTGTGTGTGTGTGTGTGTGTGTGTGTGTGTGTGTGTGTGTGTTGTCCTTAGCGGAAGTTAAATTAGTTTCATAGTGTGTAATACTAGTGACTGATGACATCAGCAGTTAAGTCCCATAGACTTTACATACATTTGAACATTTTTCTTCGGATTTCACGAAATATTACACACATACACACACATACACACACACACACACACACACACACACACACACACACACACACGACTGTTATGAAATATGCATTCTCCTTACACAACAGTAGCCAAACAGTGGAAGTGAACAGACCACAAGCGGCAGCTTGTCAACAGCGAACAGTTGGAGGAAGCCAGCTCCAACGTGTGAAATGTCAATTACCAAGTAATTTTAATCAGGCTACAGTGTGTTGAACAAAGTGAGTAATTCCACTAGTCAGTGTCTGGATACAGTGGGAATTCAAATTGGATCGTTAATTTCAAGTTGTTTTCATTCATCTGTAAACCAAAGACTATTGATACTTCGGGAAGGGGGAGAGGGGGGGTCATTGGGAACATGGCACTTGCATTAAGAAGCTTTCAGTTCCCATGGGTTTCGCTCTGAATTTTGAAGTTACTGTGCTCTTGACTGACTAGGGGTTCGCCATGGATTGTCCGCAGCTCGTGGTCGCGCGGTAGCGTTCTCGCTTCCCACACCCGGGTTCCCGGGTTCGATTCCCGGCGGGGTCAGGGATTTTCTCTGCCTCGTGATGACTGGGCGTTGTGTGATGTCCTTAGGTTAGTTAGGTTTAAGTAGTTCTAAGTTCTAGGGGACTGATGACCACAGCAGTTAAGTCCCATAGTGCTCAGAACCATTTGAACCGCCATGGATTTTCGAGTGAAGAAGGGGTCCGCCAGCTAAAAAGGTTGGGAAGCCTGCGTTATCGTGTGCCAGAATAAGAACTCTGTGTCAAATAAGTAGTCTCGTAAGGAAAGCCGTTTCCTGCGTAGCTTGTTCCTTTTTTTAAAAAAAAAATGAACACTGTATTTCAGCAATTAACTGATTTGATCTCCCTGGGCATTATCAGACTAAATGACAATAACAATTACTTTTTCTTTCGGAAATGTATATTATGAAACGAAGATCATCTGCAGAAAGTTAAAATGTGTCCCGGACCGATACCTGAATTTTGCAGGTAGCGCTTTGTGGGCAGAGCTCGCACTGTGTGTGTATATGTGTGAAAGAGAGAGAGAGAGAGAGAGAGCGAGAGAGTATGTGTGTGTGTGTGTGGTTAGAGAGAGACAGAAAGAAAGAGAACAGCTCATGGTGATTTATGGTGCGAGCGGTCTCTGCTGGGAGCACCGTTGTGTAGCGGCGATGTTTGGCTGTCGGGTGTCCGTGTGTATGCAAGTGGCCACGCCGTGACTGGCGCCTTAGCGCTCCCGTGCTCCACACAGCCGCTCCCACTCTACTAACAGCTCAGCTACACTGACTTCGTCGCCAGGTCGTTTTCCGTGTCCAGTCTGAACGCTGTTCAGAGACATTCCTTGAAACGGGGAACTGGGCGGGAGGGGAAGGTGGTCGAGGTTCAGTAGCGTAATATCCAACGCTTGAAGTACGCGAACTTTCTTATCGGGAAATTCACCTCTTAAGCCGCTGTTAGTAAGTAAAATGGTGTAGAATTACTGTCTCTGAAAACCCAATGAAATGTCTGACTGCCTAATCGTAACGGTTTTTCTTACTCGTTTTTTACGATGTGCAACTGTTCTGTCTTACGCATAAATATGTATTCTAGATGAATATGATAAGTGTGTGTCGTGTTTAGGGTTGTGTTGTTGTTGTTGTTGTAGATGATGATGATGATATGATGATGTGATGATGATGATGATGATGATGATGATGATGATGATGATAGGGAAGGAAAAGATTGAAACCAAGTGTTGGAACAAAGCTTATTCTTCCCTCAAGGGAAGTGCGTGACATCTGTCTCTCAGAACCGCACGAAAATGTGCTTAAAATATAAGCAGCTCATCCTAAAACTGTGGCATGAAACATCCACATGCTAAACTGAGCGTCTTAACGACGAGAGGCATTCGAACGATCTCCTATTTATGGTCAAAGAGAGGGACTTTGTTACCGGTAGTTTGATCATCACGCAAGTATTACGGAAATGCTTAGGGAACTTACGAGGCTTGTCCAGAAAGTAAGTTCCGATCAGTTGCGAAATGGACACCACAGTGAAAACCCGATGAAGCTTTGCACAGATGTGTTGGGTAGTGTCTCTAGTATGACCGTCGATCGCATGAAGACGCTCTTTTCAGTTGCGAGCGCACTGTGAGCGAGTAAAGGTGCCTAGAACAACGATGTCTCCCGCCAAGTAGGAGGGCCCGCTGAGACGCTTCGCCTTAATGAATGCAGCCCACCTAACACAATTGCCACGCACTTCCTTCTTCATGGCAATTCTCAGCCGCACTCTGCAGGAGCAGTAAAGACGCTCCTGCAGCCTTTTCGATGGGAAGTGTTCGATCACCCACAACACAGCCCTAATTGGCTAGTCCTGAGTATCATCTCTGTTCGCATGAAATGCTGGATACGAAGACAACACTTGGGCGCAGGCTACGCTCTATAGACCAGCGTAGAGAATTATCATAAAGCATAGGCGACTGCACTTTATGATGATGGTGTTGGAAATTAGGTTTAACGCTCCGAAAAATGTCTAAGTCGGAGCGGCGACTATGTAGAGAAGTATCTAGAAAGTGTAGCTAACTCTTGCACATAAAATGTTTCTGATTTTCACTGTGGTTTCCATTTAGCGACCGATCGGAACTTACTTTCTGGACAACCCTCATATATGCGAATCCCTGATGGGAAGGCGGCGTCCTTTTCGAGGAACGCTATTGAGAAAATTTAGAGAACCGACATTCGAAACCAACTGCTGAACGATTCTACTGCCGCCAGTGTACGTTTCGCGTAAGGACAACGAAGATAAAGAGACATTAGGGCTCGTACGGAGGCATACAGACAGTCGGTTTTCCCTCGCTCTATTTGCGAGTGTAACGGGAAAGTAATGACTAGTAGTGGTACAATGTACCCTCCGTCAGGCACCATACGATACTTTACGGATATTTATGTAGATGTAGATGCAGAGAACACACGTATTTCAAAGTCATGACTTATTGCTATACTTCTCTCTGTTTAAGCTAATTACTCCATCTGAAAACCTTTTTCTGCTGACCTGGTACTGCACAGACAGTCAGTCTTCAAAGTGCAGGGTGGGATTTGAATGAAGTGGTCAAAGCAAAGTCAAACAGAACAATAAGCACATCTGATTAAAACCATAGTTTCACATTCAACACCACTTCTGCATGCAAACAGTCCAACATCAAACGCCACACTAATTACAATTTCGAACGATGATATGATATATAAATGTCATAGCGTGCCTTTTGCCAAGCATATTGTACATAGGCTTGTACTTTGGTGCAGAAGTTGATTGTATAGCACAAAGTGCAAGTCCGATGATGAAATGACGATCGTGTAGCCGGCCAGTGTGGCCGAGCGGTTCTAGTCGCTTCAGTCTGGAACCGCGTGACCGCTACAGTCGCAGGTTCGAATCCTGCCTGGGCCATGGATGTGTGTGATGTCCTTAGGTTAGTTAGGTTTATGTAGTTCTAAGTTCTATGGGTCTCATGACCTCAGATGTGAAGTCCCATAGTGCTCAGAGCCATTGAACCATCGTGTAACTCTGATTTTGATTTTTTAGCGTTGCAACAAACTAACGATTCTTCTCGTTTCGAGCTTATATAACCTATAGAAGTACACAAAAGAAGTTAGGAATATTTTGCTGTCTTCTACCGAAATCCCTGATGATGATGATGATGATGATGATGATGATGATGATGATGATGTGGGCGCACAGGAACAATATCTTTACCATCCGTAAAAAAATTTAAGGAGGTGGGTGTGGATAAAGGGCGAAAAATTATTAAAAATTGTAACTACAAGGAAAATATAGGCAACTTCGTAAAAAGAAGCGCGTGACAACACACACACACACACACACACACACACACACACACACACACACACACGACATACAGATCGAAAACTTACAGGAAAAACGAAAAAACGGGGAATGGGAATAAAATAAATACAGTAGATAGCTGTGGCTGGCTGATCACTGAAATAAAAAGGATGAGCTAGCCACTATGCAACGCACTAACATCTCCAGCCCTAAAGCTTGGGACGCAGTCCAGACACTTCACAAAACCTTTACCACACTCGTCTCGTCATTGGCTAAAATAAAGGACAGATCCCCACAGAAATTCACTTTCGCCCTCTCATCAAAAAATAAACTGCACTCTATTAAAATATTGCGTACAGTAATTTGCAGACCAGGTACATTGATACTCAGTCGAGAAAGCAGTAGTATCGTACAACCACTTCTGTTTCTCTTGCTTGTCAAGCACTACTGATGAAAATTTCATTCTCCAGCGATATTCGAAGCGGCTACTCGAAAACACCCGTACTATCGTGCGTCAGCGATTTCGTCTAGGGATTTTAGTACTGTGTACGTGTTACGAGTGGAGTTAAGAACTTTTTGTGACCTAATAACCGCAAAATATGCACAAAAATTGCTGTTATGGCCAAAGATTTACAAAAATATGAACAATAACATCAATCTGGGACCTACATCTTGTCAAAATGGAAGATGACGGTAAGAAAAAATCTGGAGCTGACAACTTAACTGCTGCAACATTTGCAGGGCATTCAAAAATACCTTCTTGACACGCCCAATAAATTTGTCAACAGTACAGAATTTACTGCGAATCTCTTCTGCAACACAGTGTAAAGCGTGAGCTAAACAAGTCACCATTTTACTGTGTAATGTATTTAGTGAATCGGCAGCTTTCACCATATAAGGAACAGAATTCGTTATGGTGGGCAGTGCATTGTAATGCTTAACACCTTCGGGCAACGTCGCACTCGTAGATCTGTCGAACAGTTTACTAATGGTGAAAGATTTTACTTATACTGAATGTTCTCAGTTTATTTAAAACTCTTTTCCTGGACCATCTTCTTCCAAAGTCCTCACAATGAAATTCGCAATATACCTTCCCACAGAGTCCGTGGTTTCATCAGCTGATACCCACGTTTTTCATTTGCAACTCGTTGTCCGATTTGATGCATTGATTTTTCATAGTTTTGGCAGATTTCATCCTTCCTTAATGTGGAAGAATCTGAAGTTTTCCTATGTACTTTATTCACGAAATTTTGGCTAGTTCAGTTTATTAATGGCATGTCACCACAAAGGAAACCTGGAAAAACTTCTTCACAGATTAATGAATCTTAAATAATTTCCCCGCAGTTACTCGTACGTCGCACAATTTACAACGCATTATTTTACCATCAGTCGAAAATATTTTCTCATCATAGGGAGACACGAACTGTTGTAATTTTACTCTGATACTTTGCTTCACTTTAGGAATTTTTCCTGAACTATACAGCCCATACTTCCGACTTTAACAATATTGCGTTACACAGTACGACACTTGTTTGGAATTCTGCGTCCAGAATGGCTTAAACAACTACCTGCTCATAGAGTAGCAATAGGCTACACAAATTCGCTGTTGCTTAAGGGTGAATTCAAAGGAAATGGAGGAGGAAGATAGATATCTTCTGTTTTCCAGGAAACAAAATGAAATGCGCAATTTTGAGAATTTTGAGAATTGTAACACGGAAGAAAGAAATTGCGTGAGAATATTCCTTTACGTCTTCTGCAAATAGTGAAAATGTAATGAATATGTCCATTCACTTACTAAAATATGCTATAACAGAGAAAAATGGACATGTATGCGTAAAAATGACTTGACAAATTACAGTAATCTATTAAATTTTTTCATAACAATCATTGGTATGTATTTAAGGAACACGTCAGTCTTACCGAGTATTGTCGTAAAAAACCTAGCCCTAGTTGTGACCAATGATACAGCTAAACTTTCAGGACATGTTCCTCACACAAAGAAGAACAAATCATGTCTAGTGGAAATGGGTACTGCAAATATAGCTGTAATCTTTTTTTCAAGCAAATGAATTACATGAAAATGCATTCCTGAATGCAGTATTTAACGCGCAAGTCTATATATATGTAGATTTTCGACGTGTGTGCGGAATATGACAAACACATCACCGTCGCAACTATGTCTGAAAACTGGTCAGTAATGCAATATATGAGCCAATAAAGGTCAGCATGTAGATATTTAGTCATGTTATTCAAAAACTAGCGTAGTACGTGACCGATGATTACACAAGCACTATGCAGTCTCGAAATTCGGAGGGAAACTCATTAACCTCCTGGTATAAAAATGGTTCAAATGGCCCTAGGTACTATGGGACTTAACATCTGAGGTCATCAGTCCCCGAGACTTAGAACTACTTAAACCTAACTAACTACGGACATCACATACATCCATGCCCGAGGCAGGATTCGAACCTGCGACCGTAGCAGCAGCGCGGTTCCGGACTGAAGTGCCTAGAACCGCTCGTCCACAGCGGCCGGCCCTCCTGGTATACTCAAGGAGAATTAAAACTGCAAGCACAACTACAGCCTTGCACAGTTTTCGCTATACTCTCAAGGGAAAGCAACGCTAAAGGATTAAGAGGGCATGTAAACATTGCTTCTCCAGTAGTTCCAAAAGCAGTTTAGTGTAGCCTTTTCAGCCACATGCTTCACTCGCCCAAGCTATATCAGTTGTAGTTGGAAGCTCCGTGCGTATTGACATTACGGCTATTTCCAGTCAGTGTCAAGCTGTCACGCGAGGTGCGCAACCTTCACTTTGGAGCATTTACATGCAACCGTTCTTTGGTGTATATATTCTGAATGGAAAATCTATTCTAAAAATATCGCCTGAAACATATCACTTTTCAAGTATTTTTCTGTTTGTGAACTTTATTATGGAATTCATGCAATGTAACATAACATTCGAAAGATTCTGGACATTTCGCTACGTTTCAAACAAGTCACCGAAGTTTTCAGAGTACTCCCCCTCCCCTCCCACAGCACGCAGATCAGTGACAGGATCTTTTATAATGTCTAATATAGTATTCACTGCTCCCTACTTCATCATATTTATCAGAAAGAATACGTTAGATTGTTTTTGGTTTATTGAGGTTTAGTTTCCTACGCCAACGTTCGACAGCGTCCTGAGCCGTTAGTTGAACAGCTTCCACATTTCATTTGGTATACTAGGATTTTCTGTCCACTGACTGACCATGTAGTCTGCGAATTGCAAGTACTTATCTCTACTTGACATTTCCTCCGTTGTTACTATCCACGCTTCATCAAAACTGATTAGTGGAAGATGCGCTACTGCAACATATACGTGGCAAAATAATCGGACGTCTCCTCTTTACATGTATTCCTCCGTTAACTCCAGTTCTTGTATTTTTTTCCACAGACTTTGGTTTATGTGAAAATTGTAACCATACAGGGACGTTTTGGGGAACACTGTTTTGATAGCTTTTATTGTAGCCATTTCGAAGTTTAACACTGACGTTTTCTGTAACCACCGAGATACCTCTTTTTTTTCAATCTGGAGGAAAATTTTTCACGTATATTTTGAATTTTGTCTGGGAGCAGAGCAAATTGTAGCTTTGTGGTAAGATCTTATGGGACCAAACTGCTTAGGCCATCGGTCTCTAATCTTACACACTACGTATTCTAAGTGAAACTAACTTACACTATGGACAACACACACACACACACACACACACACACACACACACACACACACACACACACACACACACCTATGCCCGAGGGAGGACTCGAACCTCCGACGGGTGGAGCCGCGCGGACCGTGACAAGGCGCCTGAGAGCAAATAAAACAAGAAATACCTTCATCTCCTCTTCTGTGTTTCCGACATCGACGTGGGTTGCGTATAATTGTTTAAATTTTTTCAAGCAAGTACCCAATGTCCCGTTGGTAAAAACATGTTCCATTATCACGCAGGATCTTCTCCGTTTCCTCACAGCCGAACACCAGGATTCTTATGCCAGGAGCGGATCCAACATCAGTCTTCAAAAAATTATTACCTTCAGTTAATTTCAAAATGTCTTCGCTCAGTTGAATCTCCGAACTAGTGCCAGGGTTCTGGGACGTCCCAGTAGTTTCCCCTCTTGCTATTCACAATACAGTTCTGGAATCCTCACGATTCGGCGTATCTGATACGAAATCGAAACCTTGGTCTTTCAAATCTGGAAACTCCCTTTCAAAAATATGGGGAACAGGCATCCTTTCAAGCAGTTACGCTTTCATTTTTAACCTGCACATCTCGATCAGGAGAGCAAGAATGTTGCTGTTCAACAATTATTCTGCCATATGCAATTTAATTAAATGACCTCGGCACTTACTCCGCTTGGTATTCACGTACAATCAGCTCGTGTACGCGCCACATTTTCTGTGCACCAAGTGGTGATGACTATTCTTGAGAAGTCACGGCTTTCCTTTCGGCCGGCCAGAGTGGCCGAGTCGTTCTAGGCGCTACAGTCCGGAACCGCCGCGACCGCTACGGTCGCAGGTTCGAATCCTGCCTCGGGCATGGATGTGTGTGATTTCCTTTGGTTAGTTAGGTTTAGGTAGTTTTAAGTTATAGGGGACTGATGACCTCAGAAGTTAAGTCTCGTAGTGCTCAGAGCCATTTGAACCATTTTTCCTTTCGTTGTTGTAATTATGTCCAGTACTCACAGTGTGTAGAACTCAAGTAGCATACGAATTTGCACGGAAACGAAGGCTGTCGGTGAGGGCACTGCCTCACTGACGTTGACACATCCGCTGCTGATGAACGACTGATGTAAAGCAGCAGTTTGGGAGGCTCTGGCGGAAAACTGGTCGGTCGGAAGTGCCACGCTACCTGTGGCACCTAAAGTAGGATCGGAAACGCCACGGCCGAGTCATCCACGTACTCCGTATACGCAGAGAGGCGGTTACACCTTGGTTAAGAGTGCACGCTCAACTAACGCGTTAGAGGAAGAACCTGAGCAGGAGAAAAAACGGAAAAAATGACGAGTTTTTTTTCATTTATTACTGAATTTGTTTGGGTGCCACCAAGGCGCGGGAATGATCAGAACGCCTTGCGAGAACTAAAATCGCAAAACTTAAACATTATCGTTTGCTTTTAACAATATCCCGCGGTTTAGTTGAGTGAGATCCTTTTCAAACTCTGTCAGGAGCTGATAACGCTGTCTCACTCGTGTACGTGGGGTCCCCGTGTCCTTCCGAGTGTGACTCAAAATCTGACGCTAGTAACGCCCATTATATATCTTGCCAGGCCTCATACCAACACTAAATATGTGTAGCACTAAAGCACTCCAGTGCCCCTTCTATCTGTCGGATACAATTACAGCTCTGATCATTTACATACCCAGAAATAGTAAGTACGAGTCCAAAGTCATACTGACTTCAGACCATGTCTTCAGGGTACTTCACTTTTTTTATCAGGCAGTGTACACCGTCGTCGACACGTTAACAGATAACTTCTCTCTTTTCTAACCTGAGAACGAGCATTCTTCGGCTTCACATTGTGAGAGGATGTGAAATATTCTAGCCGCATGACGATGTCTTTCAAACCAACGAAACGAGTGTCTGCTAATTACTGACTGTTCGTGGCAGGGTATAATTTCACTGCCTGCAGTCACCTTAAATGTACGCCACGTTAGTCAAGAAAGGAGAGCCGTCGCCGGATTGACCTCAAAAGAATAAGTAGCTAGTTAGCGCTATCGCTATCGTAGTGAGAGAGATAGCGGGACGGCAGCAAGCGTTTGTAGTAGCGCCGGCCGTAGCCACGTGTGCTTCGGTCCCGTTATCTTATCGCCGCTCGCAAGAAACTTTTGGACCAGACCAGAAATTTCTCACTTGCTGCTTTCCTAAGCCACGTCTGCTTTTAAAGAGGACATATTTCACGCCATTTGCGTTGTGGCATGTATCTCATATCCAGCCGCAGATGAATAAGATAGCAACACATACTATTTGGAAACTGCTTCCGATATTAGTAAAGGGTGATCAGGAAACAGTACAGTGACTCTGCATGTAATTTCCTACATAAAACGTGCACATGAGCGCAGAGAGAGTAGTGCTCTCTTTCTGTCATTGTATCTAGTGCATCCATGTCCTCTCATCAAAAAGGGAAGCGTACGCCAATGGATTCTCAAATTTGTTCATCGATCGCACGGATGTAGCACATACTTCTGTGTAACAGCCGATACTCTGGTGTGTACGATTCTCAAGCGTTTTTGCCAAAGCGAGACTGTAAGTCTTAAGAGCCTGTTGGATATCAAATGAGAGCACTAGCTGTCTAGCAACGGCTATATTGCAACGGACTGCGGCGCAGGCTGAATGTCTGCCCGTAATGCTTCCGGGTCTGTTCAATTACACTGCCTGACCAAAAAAAAGGGGTGGAGGGGGAGGATGTACTAAGTGAAACTTCACGAGTAGAGAGGATATGTGATATTATTGTAGTGACAACGAAATCGAGTCAAACTGACAAAGAACTTGACAACGTGAGCCCACTTATCAGTATGATGTTACAAGAACACAGGCTTGGATGTATGCACTGATTCGGTTGGCAAGGGTGTCATAAGCCGTTGAATCCTCTCCTGATGCAAGTTGGCCCCCAACTGTCGTAACTGCACCTTGATATCCTGGATACTGGGTACTAGAAAGGAGTTGACGTCCGAGCTGGACCCACACATGTTCTATCTGGAACAGATCTGGGATCTCGTTGGCCACAGACGTACCTCGGTATCACGCAGACGGTTAATAGAGACACATCCCATGTGTTGAGGGGCATTGTCCTGTTGAAACATGACACTGCAATACTGTTGCATGAGATGTAACACATGACGACTCAGGATACCGGTGACGCACCATTGTGCCGTTAGAGTTCCCTCAGTCACTACTAGACGTGATCTGAAGTAATACCCGATGGCTCCCCACATCATGACGCCAGGAATAACACCGATGTGAATCTCCAAAACATTGGAACAACGGGATCTCTCCGTAGATCACCGCCATAATCGCTGACGATGATCGTCTGGGGTAGCGCACAACTCGATTCGTCGCTGAACACAGTGGGACGCCATTAACCAGCAGTCCATCCTTCCCGGAGACGCGATCACTTCAATCGCAACCGTTTGTGTGGTGGAGTTAATGGCAGCCTATGTATGGGACGGTAGTTCTGTAGTGCAGCCGCTGCTAATCTCCGAGTAATGATGCGGGAAGACACGGAATATTACGGAGAGTTCATTACGTGTTCTCAGATGGCAAACCCAAATGTGAAGGAGTTATGATGTGCTTTGTGCAGAATACGGCTACCCCCCTTTGTGGTGGTCAGACGTGGTCGACTGGAACCTTGACGACGAATATGCTTGCCTTCACGTTCCCAAGCAATCCAACATTGGGCTACTGTCATATCCAAACGTCACACAAATGAAGATATTACTAAATGGACATCCAGAATGAGGCCTTCTTTCAAACGGTCAGGTGCTGATAATGCTGTCTCACACGATCACGCGGCATCTCGTTACCCTTCAAAGTAATCACTCAATATCTGGCGATGTTCTCACCCCTTGTATACTCTACCCGGCAGAGAATCGCAACCCTAACCATTTGCATATCCGATGATGGTGCGTACATGTACAAAGTTACATTGACTTCGGCTCATGTATTCTGCGTGGTTCACTTTTTTGTCAGTGCATTGGTTTATATTTTTCTAATCTTCCATCAAGCGCTCGAACGATGGTTGTTTGCTCACTGTTGAAGGATGAGCTAATGGGTCGATTTCTAAAACACAGTAAAAATATCTTCACAGTGTACAGAAACTAACGAGCGTCTGGAGCGGCTATAAACCGTTGATTTACAAGTAGATCACTTCTAGTATCGAAATGTAGCAAACTGCAACAGCAAATAGGAGAACAGGCAACTCTTCTCAATTACATGTACAGGATGACAATTATTAAACTATTGAAAAAAAACGTAAATTAATTACAAATTACGGCGTGCACACACTTTATCCAAAATGTAAATGTCACTACAGATATTGAATTTAGGTTATGACATGTTCGATATGCCTGCCATCATTGGCGATGATGTGGCGCAGACGAATAGTGAAATTCTGCATGACCAGCTGAAGTGTCGGAACATCGATACATCAATACTTTCGATGACCTCATGAATGGCTGTGTTCGGCTCAGCAGTGGTTTTGGGATTATTGCTGTACACCTTGTCTTTAATATAGCCCCAGAAAAACGAGTCACACGTGTTCAGATCCGGGGAATATGGCGGCCGATCGAGGCCCATGCCAGTTGCCTCTGGGTACCCCAGAATGCGGTCCACAAAGTGCTCCTCCAGGACATCCAGCACTCTCCTGCTTCGATCGGATCGAGCACTGTCTTGCATGAACCACCGTCTTGTCGAAATCAGGGTCACTTTTGATAATGGCGATGATATTTATCTTCCAAAACCTTCACGTACCGTTCTGTAGTCACTGTGCCATCAAGGAATATCGCACCGATCATTCCGTCACTGGACACTGCACACCACACAGTCGCTCGTTGAGGGTGAAGAGGCTTCTCAGTCGCGAAATGCGGATTCTGTCCCACAAATGCGCCAATTTTGCTTATTGACGAACCCATCCAAATGAAAGTGAACTTCGTCGCTGAGCCAACCATATTCACATCAAAGTCCTGTTCGTCAGTTCGACAATAGCGTTGACGAAACACAACCGCTGTTTCATGGCCCTGGGTCTTAATGGCTGATGGATTTGAATTATGTATGAGAAGAGATGCAGCTTTTCAACAACAATTTGTCGCAGTGTCTCCCAGTTGATTCCCACCTGTTGTGCAGCTCGTCTCATCGATTTCCTGGGACTGGTTTGAAACACAGCGCGTATCTTCTCGATGTTTTCAGGCGTTTTCACGCTTTTTGGACGACCGACATTGCCAACACTGACATCACGAACACTACCCGTTCTCTCAAACTTGCGAATCGAATTATTTATTGCTAGCACACTTGGACCGGTTGTCTTCAGCTCGAACTCGGTCGAAAACTTCCTTTGAGCTGTAGCTGGGCTCTTATTGTTCGCACAGTAGGCCTTCACAAGCGCTGTACGCTCAGGCACGCTGTACCGTGACATTTTCATGTGCAAATGGCCGACAGCAACAAGGCGCGTGCGCCAGAGCATACTAAATCCCATCATGCCCCGCTGCCAACCGTGTAGTTTGAACGTCCTAAAGCAAACTGTTCAGAAGTATGACGATTTTATTTCATATAATTCAATAATTGACACCCTGTATAAGAGGCAGCTGTTTTTTACTGATCTTCCAAAAGAAATAGTGTACAGGGTGTTTCAAAAATGACCGGTATATTTGAAACGGCAATAAAAACTAAACGAGCAGCGATAGAAATACACCGCTTGTTGCAATATGCTTGGGACAACAGTACATTTTCAGGCAGACAAACTTTCGAAATTACAGTAGTTACAATTTTCAACAACAGATGGCGCTGCGGTCTGGGAAACTCTATAGTACGATATTTTCCACATATCCACCATGCGTAGCAATAATATGGCGTAGTCTCTGAATGAAATTACCCGAAACCTTTGACAACGTGTCTGGCGGAATGGCTTCACATGCAGATGAGATGTACTGCTTCAGCTGTTCAATTGTTTCTGGATTCTGGCGGTACACCTGGTCTTTCAAGTGTCTCCACAGAAAGAAGTCGCAGGGGTTCATGTCTGGCGAATAGGGAGGCCAATCCACGCCGCCTCCTGTATGTTTCGGATAGCCCAAAGCAATCACACGAACATCGAAATATTCATTCAGGAAATTAAAGACGTCGGCCGTGCGATGTGGCCGGGCACCATCTTGCATAAACCACGAGGTGTTCGCAGTGTCGTCTAAGGCAGTTTGTACCGCCACAAATTCACGAAGAATGTCCAGATAGCGTGATGCAGTAATCGTTTCGGATCTGAAAAATGGGCCAATGATTCCTTTGGAAGAAATGGCGGCCCAGACCAGTACTTTTTGAGGATGCAGGGACGATGGGACTGCAACATGGGGCTTTTCGGTTCCCCATATGCGCTAGTTCTGTTTATTGACGAAGCCGTCCAGGTAAAAATAAGCTTCGTCAGTAAACCAAATGCTGCCCACATGAATATCGCCGTCATCAATCCTGTGCACTATATCGTTAGCGAATGTCTCTCGTGCAGCAATGGTAGCGGCGCTGAGGGGTTGCCGCTTTTGAATTTTGTATGGATAGAGGTGTAAACTCTGGCGCATGAGACGATACGTGGACGTTGGCGTCATTTGGACCGCAGCTGCAACACGGCGAACGGAAACCCGAGGCCGCTGTTGGATCACCTGCTGCACTAGCTGCGCGTTGCCCTCTGTGGTTGCCGTACGCGGTCGCCCTACCTTTCCAGCACGTTCATCCGTCACGTTCGCGGTCCGTTGAAATTTTTCAAACAGATCCTTTATTGTATCGCTTTTCGGTCCTTTGGTTACATTAAACCTCCGTTGAAAACTTCGTCTTGTTGCAACAACACTGTGTTCTAGGCGGTGGAATTCCAACACCAGAAAAATCCTCTGTTCTAAGGAATAAACCATGTTGTCTACAGCACACTTGCACGTTGTGAACAGCACACGCTTACAGCAGAAAGACGACGTACAGAATGGCGCACCCACAGACTGCGTTGTCTTCTATATCTTTCACATCACTTGCAGCGCCATCTGTTGTTGAAAATTGTAACTACTGTAATTTCGAAAGTTTGTCCGCCTGAAAATGTACTGTTGTCCCAAGCATATTGCAACAAACGGTGTATTTCTATCGCTGCTCGTTTAGTTTTTATTGCCGTTTCAAATATACCGGTCATTTTTGAAACACCCTGTACCTTATGTGAAAAAAAGGAAAGAGGGAAGGAATATTTGGGTTTAACGTGACGTCGACATCGAGCTTGGATAGATTCCACTATGGGGAAGGAAACAGGCCGTGTCCTCTTAAAGGAGCCATCCCGGAATTTATCAGGAGCGATTTAGGGAAATGATGGAAAACCCAAATCAGTATGGCCGAACGTTAAGATACGTGAACATCGTGACTAATATCAGTCCATCTTCGACCTGTGGCAGTCTCGAATTGCAACCAGTCTCTCCCTTCGAGGGATCGGGTCACGAGGTGGTAAAACAAGGAACCCCTACAAGGAAGGTAGCATACTTGGTGCAAAGAAAAGGTACTAGGTTCCCTATTAATGAAGCCCAGCATGTTTTTATTGGTATTTTGGCACTGAAATTACTCCACCGTGCCAGAATGCAACGGAATCACATTCAGTCAAATGATCAGTTCTTACTCATCAAGCTGAAAGCAAACGTCACACTTAACTTCAAAGTACTTAGCACACTCATTCACACTTCAGTGTCAGACATCATTCACAGTTAAGAGGAAAAGAATAGTGAACCACTAAGCTAAAAACGTAATAAAATAATGCGGTATTCGGTGTTTTCCCTAAAGCTTATCAGTTCTGCAATAATCAACAATCGTTACTTTCTTACATCACGCGTGTCTTCATAGCTGACTTGATCGTCTTTTGAGCTGTTATCACACACACTGGTTTTGCATATAAGATTTTTAGCAACTATGAGTGAAACGTCATGACAGATTAACTGTGTGCCGGACCGAGACTCGAACTCGGGAGTTCGAGTCTCGGTCCGGCACACAGTTTTAATCTGCCAGGAAGTTTAAAATCAGCGAACACTCCGCTGTAGGGTGAAAATTTCATTCTGGAAACTTTGAGTGAGGTGTACTTATACTGAATATTTTCTATGCGATACCACATAGCACAAGGCATCGCAGGAGATATTTCTTCACCTGAGGAAAGGCGTATGTCGTATGAGTACATCGGAATCTGTAATTTGAGTTTTGAAATAGATGTGATAATATGACAAGGCATGTGTAACTACGAGCAGTGACACTGATTCAGATGAAGAGCTGTTATGCAGATATCTCGGTATGTAACGAACATCAAGCAAGATTAAAATTAATTTACGAAGTGTTTGAACTTTAAGAGCCGAATGCCGACTGATATCAGGGGAATTCACTGTCTTGTTATCGCGTCCATGTTCTCGTTTCTGTGGATCAATGAAAGTCTGTTATGAAACTCGTAACATGCGAGGTAGCGCCGAACTTAATCAGCTATTCCCTGAGGTATCAAACATTATGGGATACCTCCTATCATCGTGTAGGACATCCTTTTGCCCGGAATCATGCAGCAACTTCACATAGCATGGACTCAATAAGTCGTTGGAAGTTTTCTGCAGAAATACTGAGCCATGGTGCCTCTATAGTCGTCCATAATTGCGAAAGTGTTGGTGGTACATGATTTTGCTCACGAACTGACCTCTCGATTATGTCCCGTAAAGGTTTGATGGGATTCATGCCGAGCGATCTGGGTGCTCAAATCGTTCGCTAGAACTGTCCAGAATGTTCTTCAAACAAATGGCAAACAATTGTGGCCCAGTGACATGGCAGATTATCATCCATAAAAATTCCATCGTTTTTTGGGAACATTAAGTCCATGAATGACTGTAAATGGCGAGGTAGGCGAACATAACCAGAGGACCCAGTCCATAAGATGTAAACACAGCCCACACCATTATGGGACCATCATCAGTTTGCACAGTGCCTTGCTGACAACTTGGATCCATGGCTGCGTGGGGTATGTGCCACACTGGAACCCTACCATCAACTCTTACCAACTGAAATCGAGACTCATATGACGAGGCCACTGTTTTCCTATCGTCTAGGCCCAAACGATATGGTCACGAGCCCAGGAGAGCTGCTGCAGGCGATGTCGTACGTTTCAGATTAGGCACTACCGTCGGTCGTCTACTGCTGTAGCCCTTTAACGCCAAATTTCGCCGCACTATCGTAAGGGGTAAGTTCGTCATACTTTCCACATTGATTTATAGGGTTATTTCAGACGATGCTGCGTGTTCGTTAGCATTAAAAAAAAGTCGTGTGACTAGGACCTCCCGTCAGGTAGACCGTTCGCCGAGTACAAGTCTTTCGATTTGACGCCACTTCGGCGACTTGCGCGTCGATGGGTATGAAATGATGATGATTAGGACAACACAACACCCAGTCCCTGAGCGGAGAAAATCTCCGTCCCAGCCGGGAATCGAACCCGGGCCGTTAGGACTGACATTCTGTCGCGCTGACCACTTTTTTTTTAAATCTCATTTTGTTCCTTTTAGTTCGTTGCATCTGCTCGGGGCGGACGTCGCAAGACACCCGTTTGATTTCGTCGTTGACCCATTAACTCAGTTTTTTTATTACAGAGGGCAGCTAACCCTCTGACCGAACACGTTAAGGTACCGTGCCGGCAACTACTCAGCTATCGGGGGCGGACTTTGTTAGCATTGAAAAACACTACACAAATGCAGCTGCTCTCGGTCGTTAAGTGAAGGCCCTAGGCGACTGCGATGCCCGTGGTGAGAGGTAATGCCTGAAATTTAGTGTTGTCGGCACGCTCTTGACACAGTTGATCTCGGAACATTGAATTTCCTAACGATTTCCGAAATGGAATATCCCATGAGTCTAGCTCCGCGTTGAAAGTCTGTTAATTCCAGTGGTGCGGTCATAATAACGTCGGACACCTGAGTCACCTCAGTACAACTGACGGCTCCGCCAATGCACTCACCTTTTATACCTTTCGTACGCGATACTACTGCCATCTGTATATATACATATCGCTATCCGATGACTTTGTCACAGTGTAATCGAACCATTCAAATTTAGGTAAAATATTGTTACCCTAAACGTCCTACGGTGATGTCCGGGACGATTGCATTAAAAAGGAACGACCGATTTCATACGGTATTTTGTTCATCGTGCTAATACTCAGTCTCTATTTACCCTAGCCCTCCTTTTCTAGTCTTTAGGAAGTGTTGTCACAGTCGGTGGAAAATTGGGAACTGTTGACTTCATAAAAGAAAAGAAAACGTCTGTCGCGTATCTTCAGTAAACGACGCTACCGTCTATAATGAAGACAGTGGACTGGTGACGAGTGGCCTGCTCTTTTCTACAGAATATGCAAAGAATTTTTCTTCACGATGTCATTATAAGCAACATTGAATCAAAGACACTGGATCTAATAATATAAAATGAAAACACTATAGAAACAGAACTACGGCTGATTAATTTACGAACCGATACTTGCGCAGTTTACAGTAATACATGTAATCACGCCACTCTTCCCATAAAAAAAAAGTCAGTGGGCAACCTAGGCTAGCATTAGTATTTTGTTGTCTGTTATCTTTTGTTATTATCCAATACATTTTAGAACATGTACAGCACATTATACTAGTATCTGTTAGACATTAATTTCATTGCAGTGCGTTTACAAGTTTTGTAAAAGATACGCAGAAACAAAAAATTAAATTTTTTTCAACATTTCGCGGCCCTTTCAATTTCGTTAGCCGCACCTGGTTATTCATAAAAAAATTTAAATTGAGGAGTACATGTTGGTACCAGTGTTAACAAGTACGCATGACACACTATCGCGCATGCGCTCTCGAGGCTATATCCAGTTCCAGTACAACATCCGTTGCTGCCGTACTGCAGTCGCGGAGTGGGGCCGAGGCTGTTTCCCAGATAAGTTATTGCAATATGACGATGTATTGCTGTATTATAGTTTTTAGTTTTTGACGTTGTCCATTTTGGACAAATCGTAGCTCCTTTTATTCTGAAGAAGGTTGGGCTATCCCAACTGAAACCTAGATAAATCTAGGCAAACATTGCAGCTGAGGCTGTTGTTAATTTAAAATTCAAAAATTCAAAACACAGATCCATGTCCGAGTCGGAGCACGAACCCATGACCTTTGCTGTTGGAAGTAACGACACTACTTAGATCCCACGGAGGTCGACAGCTTGACGTTAAAACAGGTCAAAGGGGAAAGTAACAACCTCCAAGCCCCCACGTACGTGCTTCATGCTGCCTATTCAAACCTACTGAACGCGTAGGCGCATGAGGAGAAATACCCGTGTGGCCATCGAGATCTAGGTTTTCCATCTTCTTTGTCTCTCATTGGCGCAGCGTGGACCTGATTGTCAACGGACTTGGCATGGTTAATTTAAGGGTTGGCCAAATGCCCTTCCAGTCGAGACCCCGTTACTTTTCGGAATGGAATGTGTGTATCCTAGCTGTCTGCGTATATTCATGTGAAAATGAGTGACAGTTTTCCAAATGTTGGCAAATCGAGTAACTGAGGCGGGACTTGGATAGCAACCAGGGAGGATTCACCTACTTGGATGTGGAAACCGCAAAAAAAAAAAAAAAAAAAAAAAAAATAGATTGACCCGCACACCGATTCTCGTCGTTAATGCGCCGGGTGGATTCGATCCGGGGCCGGTGCACCTCTCCGTCCCGAAAGCGCTTTAACACGCACAGTTACCTGGGCTGGTACATTTAAGTTTTCCATGTTTTTCCCAAGTCACTTAAGGCAAATGCCGAGATGGTTCTTTTAAAGAGTCTGCCCGATCTCCTTCTCCACCCTTCGACAATGCGAGCTTGTGCTCTGACTATATGGGGTTTTAAACCTTGATCTTTCATCCTTTCTTAGACAATGATAAACGTGGGTGTAGTGAGGAGGAAGGAATATTAGAGTTTTACGTCTCATCGCCAGTGAGATCTCTGAAGACAGAGGACGAGTTTGGTTGAAGAAGGTAGGGGAAGCAGTTGGTAGTGGCTTTCTTAAAGGGACCATCCCCGGAATTCGCTTGGGATGGTTTAGGGAAAGCAACGGAAAAATTCAGTCAGAATGACTGGTAGGGAATTTGAATCCCGAACTTTTCAAATGTGAGGCCATTACTGAACCATACAGGAACCTCGAGAGGTACGCGCACAATCATTTGCAGTTGGAACAGCACCTTAATCTGGATGTCTTTAACCTTCGTTCTGTGCATCTTTCGTGAGTACTCAATTGTTTTCTATCTGGAGGAAAATTGGAAGACAAATCCAATGTGTGCCTAAAGACGTATACAACGTGAAGAAAAATTCGCGCACTCGGACCTGGCAGCGCGATTCCTCACATACTGGCAATACAAGAATGTCTCTCACAAAATTTCGTCCTGCGCATATTTCGGGCACTTAATGGACGTTAAAGATTGGCAGTCTGGCAACACTGTAATCACACGTACGGTATCTACCTCTGTCAGTAAATAGAGCAGTGCTGTGCAGTTGGTGCAGTGGATAGTGTTTTGGGTTGGCATTATTTGCTAAAAGTAGTCTGCATGGTACTGTATCTGGAGTCTTTATCGCCATACAGCGATTACAGTGGGTCTTCTACAAAACATGTGCAATTACGTGCTATGAACACAGAAATGGAAATACAATCGTATCATTGGTCAGCTTTTATAGAAGCCTTTTGTACGTTGTGTACACGAATTGATTCACACCACTGCATCTACTAGATTCCAAACCTGCTTTCTGTGTACCCTCCCCCAATGGCCCCATCGAAATTATTTGCAAAGCACGTTGCTGGCGCTACTGCTGACGTAAAGTCTTAAGGGACTGTAATGGACCTGAACGTGGCAAGAATAATAGTTGGTATTAATCGATGGGACCATTGGGGGAAGTTACATAGAAAACAGGTTTAGAACCCAGTAGATGCAGTGGTGAGAAACAATTCGCGTCCACGACATGCAAAAGTCTTTTTTTTTCCAAAGCTGACAAACGAAAATGATTATATTTCTCTTTCTTTGTTCTTAATACGTAACTGAAAATGTTTTGAAGAAGATACACTGTAATCGCTGTATGACGATTAAGACACCAGATACCATACCACGCAGACTACTTTCAGCAAATAAAAACAACGTGAGACCTAGATTCGAACACTCTACCTCCTACAGACTTTCTCAAAACTCTATCCACGTGATTACAGTGTTGCCAAATTGCCGATCTTTAACGTCCAATTACGCCCTAAATATGCGTTGGTCGAAATCTTGTAAGAGACATTTTGTATTGCCACTATGTGAGGAATTGCGCTGCGGAGTCAGAGTGGGCGAATTTTTCTTCACCCTGTATAAATACAAAAGACGCCACATACCTGCTGTTCGCTGACGAAACAGGCAGTGATTAACACGACTGAGGACAAAATGTATGCATGCCTTCGAGTGCTTTAATCCGTGAAAGTTGTCTGAATGTCATTCTCTGACGAGTCCCAGACTGAGTGACTAGATATCGCCATCGAAGCTTTGCGTCCTTCGGTGAATAACGGTTTCGCTGGCAATATATTGTGTTGACACCATGGACAGTCATTGCAGAGACGTCGAGATTTATGTCCTGGCACTTCCTTGCTTCAGCACTGTTCGCGGTGAACATGCCGCCTATGTATTTGCCAACACGAGTAGCGGCGTTAAGAGGGACTACTTGTTCTCTGGGGTGCGTTCACCAGAAGTCTGGCGCAGTTTGCCGGCAGAAACTGCCTGACTCCCCCAACATTCACAGACTAAAGACGTAAGGAAGGCATCCAGACAAAATTTCGATGCGGAGAACAAAATCAAAGTGAAATGGTAAAGAAGTTCAGCTTCAATGTTAATAACGTCCTTCTGGATGACAACACATATTTACAAGCCAAACACATGATGCATGTAAAATATATATTTTGTCGTATACTGCTATGAACTACAGTTTTCGTACTTACTACGGAGGAAACTATGTTATAAGTTGTAAAAGCTTCTGTCATTTTCCTTTTGTCGACTACTGAAGGAAAGGATTGCGCTACTCCAAAAAGACAACAGGAAAGAGAGTCCTGTCGCCCTTCGAAGCATGGAACGAAAAATAAGAAACAGCTTAGGTGTAGGTGAAACCAAAACGTAAATACAAAATTAGCGCTCCCCCGGGTTGCAGGAAAAAATGCCGTGTTACGCCAAGCAATTATCTTAAACGTCGACAGTTATATCATCTTGTTCTTATTTTGTTGCTGTGAATATTTCTATTTCTCAACCTCTGAGTTTCTTCTCACATAACTGAAGCACTTTTCTTTGTTCAGTTCTTTGTCTCTACAGTTAAGAATTAGCAGGCTGATGTAAAGGTGGTGTGACTCTATACGGTTCTCTGTAACGAGGACGAAGTCGAAGCACTACTTACACGTGGTATATCAATTTCATACTATTAACGTAGCTATCTACTGATATTGAATAAGCTCTGTAACTTACTGAAAATTTAGATAACGTTTACAATGGAATACTGTATGGATTACAGTATATAACGAGTATCAGTAGATAAGTTCACGAATGTAACTTTTAATTTATGACAAGAAACACTGCTATCATTAGAGATATTTCTCAACAATGACAGACAGAAATTTATAGAAATACGGGCTTCAACAGTCAGTGATGCCGTTCAGTAACATGGATTTCCTTTGACGGCTGTTTGGATTTTAAGCGCTGTATCTGATCTAGGAAGTACGTTATAAGTCGTTCTAAATTTTTCAGGGTAGACAACTTTTCAAGCATGATGGATATTTGTATTGCTTTTAAGCTTTTTTTCTTCAGATTACGCTTTTCACAGTAAGAAAACTTTGCTTTGCTTCCATAAGTGTAGTTTGTGATCTCGCACATGGTGTATAGCCGGCCGCTGTGACCGAGCGGTTCTAGGCGCTTCGGCCTGGAACCGCGTGGCCGCTATGGTCGCAGGTTCGAATCCTGCCTCGGGTATGGATGTGTGTGATGTCCTTAGTTTAGTTAGGTTTAAGTAGTTCTAAGTTCTAGGGGACTGATGACCTCAGAAGTTAAGTCCCATAGTGCTCAGAGCCATTTGAACCATTTGAACCATGGTGTATAGGAGCGATACAGTTACTGTTAGTAGCTTAACTTTTAACAACAGTAAGATCAAATTGTTTATTTTGTTTGTCTTTTCATGTCACGGAAGACATGGACTAAAGAATTAACCCCTGGCAGAGATGAAAAACTGTATATGGCGGTTGTTTTTAAAGATTTTTTTTATCGAGAGCACTGATTTCAAAGAGAAGGCCTGTGTTATGGCATATACAACACATTTTCATTCTCGTGTAAACGGATTGTTTTGATACGTTGTCATCGTTTTGTCATATGGTATTGTTCAGAGAAAATGATTTAAAACTTCAAGACATTACAAATAAGTTACCTGACCACATGGAATTTGATATTCAGCTAGGTATTTCAATTTTTCGCATAGTGGGCCAACGGTTGTAGTATTAAATTAGTCTTTCAGTGAAAGCATCGAACAATGATAGTGCCATCAAACGCTGCAAAAGTTGACGAGAATGTTCTGTCGGTAGTGATTGGTAATAATTGTACAAATCCCCTTACTTCACACCGAAGAAAAGGCTTTCTAAAATGTAGTGCAGTCTCTCTCTTTCATGGCTAAATCTAAAACAAATGTGTGGCTTGACTTTTTAGGCGACTGATTGTCTATTCTGTATGTAAATCCCAGTATAAATTGTTTCTACTTTTCGCGATGTTTCTAAAAAAGGATGATGAGAAATTTGTGATAAGTTGTAAGCGCAACGCTTTCGCTTGTAATTTTTGAGAACAAAGATATGTAGCACTGAATCAAGGAATGAGTTAAACTTCGTTTGATTTGCCAAGGAGGTCGCAACTACATCGATGAGCAAAAACATTATGACCAGTTGTTTAATAGTGTGTTGGTCCACTATGCAAACACAATATAGCAGGGATTCCGCTTGGAATGGACTCTAGAAGTTCTTGACAGGATCCAGAAGTATGTTGCACCAGGTGTCCGCGTACAGGTCAAGTAAGTTCCACAAATTACGGGGTGGCGATTTACTGGCACGCAGCTGGCGCCCGATAAGTGTTCCAATGGGTACAGATCAGGCACATTTGCGGCCATGACATCAATGTGAGTTCACTATAATGCCCGTCAAACCACTGTAGCACGATTATGCCTTGCAACATCGGACAGTTATCCTGCTGAAAGATGTCATAGCCGTAGCGGGAGACTTCAAGTATGAAGCGTTGCAGGCGCGCTATAATGACTGCCCAATCGTCTCTTTTCCGCTTACATTCTTTCCTTGCTGCGTCACGTGACCAAAACACCACCAGGAGGTATTAAAGTTCGCGGTGAGCAGTGGTCATAATGTATTGGCTCATCAGCGTAGTATTGGTTGCTTGCTTCAGACGGTATAACACAATAAGAAAAAAAACTGCTTCAGTAAAGTTGTAATTGTGGTCAGTTTTCCCCGCACTTACATATAAATGCTATTAGACTGAGACCACATTTTGATGAATACAATTCCGCATCTTATAACTAAAGTACGTTTCACCACACAAACAGCCGGCCGCGGTGGTCTCGCGGTTCTAGGCGCGCAGTCCGGAACTGTGGGACTGCTACGGTCGCAGGTTCGAATCCTGCCTCGGGCATGGATGTGTGTGATGTCCTTAGGTTAGTTAGGTTTAAGTAGTTCTAAGTTCTAGGGGACTGATAACCACAGCAGTTGAGTCCCATAGTGCTCAGAGCCATTTGAACCATTTTGAACCACACAAACAACTAGCGAAACTAACGCGGTTTTAAGTCGCAATTCTGTGATGTGCATGGAACGACTTTCGATGGTACAGTAAGTAAGAACAATTTGAAAAGTAAGTGAACAAAAGCAAATAGTGTAATAGTTCTAACGAACATTAGTTTCGGAATCAACAGTGGCATATGCATGGTGGAAAGCGTTTGACGAAAAGAAAATTTTTACAGTAGGCGGACCTAGTTTCCAAAATTAAATATCGAAGAAATTTTTAGATATCAAATTTTAAATATCTGCCTATTAATGACATTCACAATTATGTCGAAGTGTTGTTCTCATCTCGTCGTTCACTGAACAGTGACTTGCTTTTTCAACTAGGACAATCGTCAAATAGCTGTGCGATTTGAGACATTATTTTATTTTATTTTCACAACCAGTTTCGGCAACTCAATATGCCTTTCTCAGGCCCCATATACACCTCATGAATAGACATTCAAAGGTGTCGATATTGGCATACTGGACCCATCAGCACTAGAGCTGGAGGTGGGGCCTGAAGATAGCATATTATATTGCCGAAACTGGTTGTGAAAATAAAATAAAATAACGTCTCAAACAGCACAGCTGTTTGGCGACTTTCCTTGTTCAATGTTTAACCAGCTTCTGTCCTGCGTCCACAACGGTTCAACAGAGAGTTACATGCTTTGTTCATTACAGACAGCCTTTTCTAGGTAGTATCCAAATAACGAGAAGCTTCACATTACCAGACGCTGTAAATGGTTCTTCAGTGTCGACAATAGCCTGCAAGAAAAAGGAAATTTCTTTTATGTAGGACTTAACTTCCTATAAAAATGGTAGCATTAGAGTCGAATTACCTCGCAAAGAAGGGAACTATTGGAGACTCCGTACGATCATTATCCTCGAGTGATGCAGTGGGCTGAAGCAGATTCACATTTCGAAATCCTGTGCTCTCGATTACGAATCTATATTTTATCTCAGCGTCGGGACGGGTTATATGGCACACCTACGATTGCTATGCTGCCGCTCCCACACGCTTCGAGACTCCTCAGATTTCTGCTTCGTTGGCGCCCATTTATCTGTGTTTGCTTTGTGTCTGCCGGCGGCAGTGCGAACCCGGCCACACTGACTTGCAAACGTGTATGCGCCGACTGTCGATGCTGGGTTGCTGTTTAACTCATCACTTTTCAGCCTGTAGACGTTTAAAGTCTTGCTGACCAGTGCTCTTTTGATACAGAAATTAAGCTCACGTTTGATGATAATATGGGAGAGAATAGGCTGAGACCTCCCATTATTCAGCTACATTAGTTTAGGAGAACTATGCAAAAGTGATTCAGGATGGCTTGTTGCTTACTATTAAGACCACGTTGTTATAAAAAATTCACTCGCTAGGAGAGAAGGAAGATTAGGGTTTAAAGTTATTGGAAACGGAGCACAAGCTCTGATTCGACAAAGACGAGAAAACGCACATCTGGGTAACTGGTAGGAAATTTGGATTTTGCTGCAATTGAGTGCTAGTCGATAGGTAGAACTTTCGCAGTTCAGCAACACAGAGAAAGTTACTTTTTCCACAAGACATCTGTTTCTAAGAAATGAAATGCTTTGCGTATGGAGTCACTGCAAAGGATTTGCCAGACGCTCTGCTACACCGATATAACTAAGAACTCAGTTTCAAAATGAACGGTATATCTTACGAGTCACAAAAGCGAATGAATTTAAAAATATTCGTTTTTTCTTGTATTGTTAGTCTGCATAATTTCGCACTTTAACGAGAATTTTCTAATAATCAAGAATACTACTCTATCCCGTGTAAATCAAATCAAGGTTTCATACATGAGTTATTAGTTGTCGACAGAATATTAAGGAATGCTGTTTCACAATGAAGCTAATAAAAGTTTCTCGTAGCATCTGCCTATGGAGTTTGATGAACATCACCGATTTGCTTAGCGGATCCATGATGGAATACACCACTCTTATTTGAATATTTTTCAGCTCCCCAATCCCACTTGGTAAGGGACTTACTTTGCCGAGCGGTACTCAAGAACTGGTAGAACGAGGGTTGTGTAAGCTCTCTTTTTCGCTTTGAACAACATTTATTTAGAATTCTTGCAGTGAATCTCAGTCAAGCATCTGGCTTTACTGCAAGAAGTTTTATATGGTCGTTCCACTTTACGTCACTCCAGAATCATACAGCTAGATATTATCAGTAGTGATTGTTTCTAGTAAGCGATCATCAATTTCAATATAAAAAAGTAACAAGTCTGTCGGCCTACTTATGTATGCACAATACACTAAATCTGCTTACAGTTAGGGTCAACAGCGCGCTCTTGCGCCAAGCGCCGATCCTTTAGAGATCTTCCTGCATTTCGTTACAATTTTAACAATTTTATTTTGCTGTTACTTCCCAGTATACAAAAGCATCATCCACGAACAGCCCCATGGATCTTCCCGTGTTATCCACCAAGTCTTTTGCATGTAAATAGAGGACAGCACTGGTTGGGTTGTGTTATTTGGAAAAGGAGGCCAGACAGGGAGGTCATCGGTCTTCGCAGCTCGTGATGGTGCTGTAGCGTTCTCGCTTCCCACGCCCGGGTACCCGAGTTCGATTCCCGGCGGGGTCAGGGATTTTCTCTGCCTTGTGATGACTGGGTGTTGTGTGCTGTCCTTAGGTTAGTTAGGTTTAAGTAGTTCTAGGGGACTGATGACCATAGATGTTAAGTCCCATAGTGCTCAGAGTCATTTGAACCATTTTTTTCATCGGTCTCATCGGATTAGGGAAGGACGGGGAAGGAAGTCAGCCGTGCCCTTTCAAAGGAACCATCCCGGCATTTGCCTGGAGCCATTTAGGGAAATCACAGAAAACCTAAATCAGGATGGCCGGACGCGGGATTGAACCGTGGTCCTCCCGAATGCGAGTCCAGTGTGCTTGCCATTGCGCCACCTCGCTCGATGGACAGCAATGGTCCTGTTACACCTTGTGAACTCTGTTAAGATCACCGTGCTGTATTTCATTCTAAACCACGACAGCGAAACAGCATAAAAAGCTTATTTCGACAGAGGCCCAATTTGCGTAAAGCACGCTCGATGCGTGATTGGTGTGGTCAATAGGACTGAGGTCACGTGGATCACACCTGTGGCGTGCAATAGGCGAAGAGAAACGGATGCAGATGACCGAGCAGTAGGCACAGATCACGTGGATGCTAACTATCGGATGGTAATTCTAACTCCATTCATGGATATTTTTCATAAATATGCGTTACAATAATTCCAAGCTCTGGTCAGTAACTGCGTACATATTACTAAAGCTTTTAGAAAATTGTCGTCTTCCTACCAACTAAGCACAAGAATGACATAGGGTATGAAGACGTTACTTTGTATTCATTTTTTGAAAGACCTAAATGAGAATAGATGTAATCATAACCAATATCATGTTCTAGCGTATGTTTGCGCCACGCAGCACATACACTGAAGAGCCAAAGAAATTGGTACACCTTCCTAATATCGTGTAGGGCCCCCGCGAGCACGCAAAAGTGCCGCAACACGACGTGCCATGGACTCGACTAATGTCTGAAGTAGTGCTGGAGGGAAATGACACAATGAATCTTGCAGAGTTGTCCATAAGTCCGTAAGAGTACGGGGGGAGGGGGAGCTCTCTTCTGAACAGCACTTTCATCACTGGGGAGTTTGGTGGCCACCGAAAGTCTTTAAACTCAGAAGAGTGTTCCTGGAGCTACTCTGTAGCAATTCTTGTTGTGTGGGATGTCGCATTGTCCTGCTGGAATTGCTCAAGTCCCTCAGAAAGCACAATGGATATAAATGGATGCATGTGTTCAGACAGGATGCTTTCGTACGTGTCACCTGTCGGAATCGTATCTAGACGTATCAGGGATCTCATATAACTTCAACTGCACACGCCCCAAACCTTTACACAGCCTCCACCATCTTGAACAGTCCCCTGCTGACATGCGAGGTCCATGGGTTCATGAGTCTGTCTCCATACCCGCACACGTCCATCAGCTCGATACAATTTGAAACGAGACTCGTCCGACCAGGCAACATATTTCCAGTCAAGTCCAATGTCGGTGTTGACGGGCCCTGCTAAGGCGTAAGGCTTTGTGTCGTGCAGTCATCAAGGGTACACGAGTGGGCCTTCGGCTCCGAAAGCCCATATCGATGATCTTTCGTTGAATGGTTTGCACGCTGACACTTGTTGATGGCCTAGCATTGAAATCTGCAGCAATTTTGCGGAAGGGTTGCACTTCTGTCACGTTAAACGATTCCCTTCATTTGTGTTGTTCCCGTTCTTGTAGGATCTTTTTCCGGCTGCAATGATGTCGGAGATTTGATGTTTTACCGTATTCCTGATATTCACGTTACACTCGTGAAATGGTCGTATGGGAAAATCCCCACTTCATCGCCACCTCGGAGATACTGTTCCCGTCGCTTTTGCGTGGACTATAATATCACGTTCAAACTCACTTAAATCTTGATAACCTGCCATTGTAGCAGCAGTTATCGATCTAATAACTGCACCAGATACTTGTCTTATACAGGCGTTGGCGACTGCTGTGTACTTGAATAAGCATGCCTATACTAGTTTCTTTGGTGGCTTCAGTGTATTCACGCTCAGCTAGTGTTAGGTAACGTTACCGACTTGCTGTAACTATCGGATTGTATGAACAACACAAACTCCTAAAAGCTTCTTGTGGCGGGTGACGACACTTAGCCTTACACCTGGTTGTACTGCGCAACTCTTGCAAGTACTTTTCTACTTCTTATTTTTCTGTAAGCGACTCTGTTATTGATATCTTCTTTTCTCCTCTCTATTACGTTGTTACCGAAAGCAGACAGAAACTTTTCCTCGAGTTTTGACAGCGTATCTATTTTCTCCAAGGAAGAAGGGCTAAAGTATAAAATAACGTCGACATTGCATTACAGGCTCATATCGACAAGAGTGGGGAAAGAAATCTTCTTATGCGTTACTGAAGGAATAATTCTACGATTCATGTAATCCGCTTTAGGGAAACATGGAAGTTCAAAATCGTGATGACCGGACGGAGATTTGAATATCGCTCCATGAGTATACGAGGATAGAGCCTTTTCACCGTTCCATCTTACTCGGTTTCTCTAGTGTCTAGACAATATTTGAAACTAATCATAGCTGTCAGTTAAATGTGTTCTCTTTGGTCTCAATGACAGAAACTGAATACTGACTACCGACCGACCACTGCCTGTGTGTATTCCATAATCATCAACAAGCGGGTTGACATAGTGGTTAAGACAATGAACTTGCACTGGTCTGGAGTAGATTCTAAATGCCTGTCGGGCCATCCAGAATAGGAGTCTCTGAAAACCTTGCTATTGAGACTTTTTGTACAAAGAATACTACTGCGTAATTGGAAAAGAGCACAGGCCACTGCTGTTTACAAAAATGCGAAGTAATGGAAGCACATTGTTGCAAACCAGTGCCACTGAATTCCATCTGCTACAGAATTCTAGAGAATATTGTGAACTCAACCATTATGACGTTTCTGGAGGGAAAGAAGAGTCTCTCCAAAAATCAGCACGGATTCAGAAAACCACTGGTTTAGAACACAGGTTGCTTTATTCATATCAGATATCAGACACTGCAGCTAAACAGCTAGATACCGTCTTCTTACGTGTCCGAAAGGCCTTCGGCACTGTACCACATCGCCCACTACTACCACCCAATATATGATAATACGGAGTATCTTCGCAGATATATGATTGCATCGACTGAATATTTGAGTAATAGAACCCAGAACGTTAAACCAGACATGGAAGGTTCACGAAACGAATGTAATATCATGTGTACCGTAATAGTATCTCTAATGTTTGCAATATAAACAGACGATTTATCAGATATGATCACTAGCAGTATCAAATAGTTTGCTGACGACTCTGTTGTCTACAGGAAAGTATCGTCGTTGGAGACACGTGAGATCTAGAATTGCACTACTTTAGGGGTAGTATTGCCACTGGGCGGTTGCTAAAAAAACGCGGAGTGGTTGAAAGGACCGAGTGGACGACAGAAAAAATTGTACATAAATCCGAAGGACAAACCGAGAGGAATCTAAAACGTGAAAGGGTACGAACAAAATCACAATAACGAACCCTGATAAAAAACCGAGAGCAAGCGAATAACTGTGTACGAGTAGTAACGTGGACGATCAGAGACTTTTTGATACATCGACACAAATGGACTAGGAAAGCGCACACGCTATCGTCGTAGCTTATGCCACCACAGGACCTTGCCAACTGACGCGAAGTCCGTACCGCCGGCGTTACGGCCACGAAACTTAACAATTCAGGATGGCCAAAGCTGGTGCGTTTATCTCAATATCGATGTCAAAATCCGGCAACGATACTAAATAAGGAAATGGAGACAAGCTTGAATAAAATTTCTGCTTAGTATAATGAACTTAAGCTCTGTTTAAACGTAGATGAATGCAAGATAATACTTATAACAAGGAAAAGGAAGTGAGTAGTACCCGATTACAAGATTAATGGTCAATTTCATCAGCAAATCTACGGCCACGAATGCTTTCCTTCGGGGCTACAGAAATATAGAAATCGCATGGGGAGGTATCAGTATTGTATAGAGGATGTGTAACGGCTTCTCAGTCAAACTTCGGCAGCGTACTCATAACCACCTTGGCAACATGCGGGCCAACGGAGGTTTCGCTGGAAAGCCCTTACACATCTTCCGTACCGTCCCGATCTGCCCTAACGCGATAACCACATTTTTGGAGCCCTGAAGAAAGATATTCGTGGTTGTTAATTTACTTGGGACGAAGATGTGAACGCCTGGGTACAATCATTGTTCCGTGGGAAACTAAAAACATTTTTCCATGAAGGTGTTGACTGTCTTGTCTCACAGTGGGATATATATATTAACAATTATAGCGATTACTTTGGACGTAATACAAAATTTACTTACTTTGTATCCACGAGCCTCGTTTTCATTTGACTGTCCCGTATATTTAGGCCATTATGAAATGGGATGAATACGTAGAATCAGTATCAAGGAAGGCGATTGGAAGGCTTAGAGTTGTTTGAGAGCCGCGCGGGGTAGCCGTGCAGTCTCAGGCGCCTTGTCACGGTTCGCGCGGCTTCCCCCGTCGGAGGTTCGAGTTCTCCCTCGGACATGGGTGTGTGTCCTGTCCTTAGAGTAATTTAGTTTAAGTTAGATTAAGTAGTGTGTAAGCTTAGGGGGCGATGACCTCAGCAGTTTAGTCCCATAGGATCTAAAAAGACAAAAAAAAAAGTTGTTTGAGAGGTTCTAGGAAAGTGCAGTCCATATGTAAAGGAAACTGCATAGTAGACGCAAGTGTAACAAATTCTGGAATTTTATTCCAGCGATTGTATTCCGCATCAGGTAGGTATGTCAATAATGGCAACAGATATCGCATGAATTCAAAGATGCACTACTGGAAACGTTACAGGACGGTATAGTACTTATGGAGGTGTAACACAAATGTTCGAGGAGCTTAAATTGGAATTTCTGGAAGGAATACCAATATTCTTTCCAAAGCCGTGTCCTAAGACCTTTTTGGAAGTGGTAGGGAGGAATGACAAGCAACTGTTCATTAGAGTGTTTGCCTTCCAAGATTTATTAATCGAGTTTTACTCGCTGTTGCGATAATTTTAATGATGGAAAGAGAAAAGTGAACATGGAATTTTACCGCAAAACTTTTAGGCTTTCGCTATGGAATACTGGAGTCGCTAATGACACTCTAATGAGGGAGTTTGGCATGTATACGTCAGCGTCGGCTACAATGCGTAGAATTTGGCTTTGTGGCCCTAAAACACGCAGTAGTTGGTAACATATCACCACAGAACACGACATTTAAGTACTTGCTACGCGCGAGGTAGCCGTGCGGTCTATGGCGCCTTTCCACGGTTCGAGCGGCTCTCCACGTCGGTGGTCCGAGTCCTCCCTCGGGCGTGGATGTGTGTGTTGTCGTCAGTGTTAGTTTAAGTTAGATTAAGTAGTGCGTAAGCCGAGGGACCGATGATCTCAGCTGTTTGGTCCCACAGGAACTTACCACAAATTTCAAGTTTCCTAGTATTTGCTAGCAGCATATCAACTTGGAGCCGGCTGTATGTATGTGCATGTTCTGGAGGACAGCGGTTAAAATCCAGATCCTACCACCTAGGTCTGGATTTTTCTTAGTGTCCATACTTCGTTTGACGCATATGCCGAAATAGTTATTTTGAAAAGAACAATTCCGATTTCCTTCCACACCCTTCCTCAAACATTGACGGCATACCTAACCATCTCGTTACCGATGGGACGTGAAACACAAATTATTCTTATTAATACTAACAGGAAACCACAACAGTTGTGGTGATACACATGCATCATGTAACGACCAGTTACGTTCAAAAGAACATCATCACGATACACAGCCAACAGGCTTCATAAAAAATCCCCGTAGGGTTGGGCCAGTACCATGACTTACGAAGTCTAGTAATCTTACATAGCGTTAAAGGCAAATTTTGCAACACGCCATCATCAAACATTCCGTCAGCAGTCTGGTAGAGGCACGCTGAGCAGTAAGTGGAGGAAACTTGGCAATCTATATACACCGGAATCGAGTCTAACGTAAACAACATGCCAAGCTGCCTGCAATGACTGCTCGCCATGCGTCTGTCACGCACTCGACGGAGTGTTTATGTGATCGTCCTCTTGCAGAATCTGACTTAAACACCACGCAACGTAACTAGACTTCTTAAACAATGGTATTGGTTCAACTCTGTGGGGAATTGTTATGATGACCGTTGGCTGTAGAACATGATGATGTTCATTTGAACGAAAACGATCGTTACATACTAAATGTGAATTAATGCAGCTGTGGTAGTTTCTCATTGATATTCAAGGCTTAGTATTCTTCCTTAACAATCATATACAACCGTTCGTTCGACGAAATATCGGTACCCAAAGACTGGAAAGTTGCACAGGTCACACCAATATTCAAGAAAGATAGTAGTCGTAAGCCACTAAATTACAGGCCCATATCATTAACGTTGACATGCAGCAGGATTCTGGAACATATATTCTGTTCGAACATTATGAATTACACAAAGTCAACACGGATTTAGAAAACATCGTTCTTGTGAAACACAACTAGCTCTTTATTTACACGAACTCTTGAGTGCTATTGACAAGGGATTTCAAATTGATTCCGTATATTTAGGTTTCCAGAAGGCTTTTGACACTGTACCACACAAGAGGCTTGTAGTGAATGGTTCAAAATGGCTCTGAGCACTATGGGACTCAACTGCTGAGGTCATTAGTCCCCTAGAACTTAGAACTAGTTAAACCTAACTAACCTAAGGACATCACAAACATCCATGCCCGAGGCAGGATTCGAACCTGCGACCGTAGCGGCCTTGCGGTTCCAGACTGCAGCGCCTTTAACCGCACGGCCACTTCGGCCGGCTGCTTGTAGTGAAATTGCGTGCTTATAGAAAATCGTCTCAGCTATTTGAGTGGATTCGTGATTTCCTGTCAGAGAGGTCACAGTTAGTAGTAATTGAGGGAAAGTCATCGAGTAAAACGGAAGTGATTTCTGACGTTCCGCAAGGTGGTGCTATAGACCATTTGCTGTTCCTTATCTATATAAACGATTTAGGAGACAATCTCAGCAGCCGTCTTAGGTTGTTTGCAGATGATGGTGTCGTTTATAGACTATTAAAGTTATCATAAATTCAAAACAAATTGCAAAACAATTTAGAAAAGATACCTAATGGGGCAAAAATTGGCAATTGATCCAAAGTAACGAAAAGTGTGAGGTCATCCACATGAGTGCTGAAAGGAATCCGCTAAACTTCGGTTATACGATAAATTAGTCAAATCTAAAGGACGTAAATTCAAGTTAATACCTGGGAATTACAATTACGAACAATTTAAATTGGAAGTAACACATACAAAATGTTGTGGAGAACTAACCAAAGACTGCGTTTTATTGGTAGGACACTTAGAAAATATAACAGATCTACTAAAGAGACTGCCTACACTACGCTTGTCCGCCCCCTTTTAAAATACTAGCCGGCCGCGGTGGCCGAGTGGTTCTAGGAGCTGCTACGGTCGCAGGTTCGAGTCCTGCCTCGGGCATGGATGTGTGTGATGTCCTTAGGTTAGTTAGGTTTAAGTAGTTCGAAGTTCTAGGGGACTGATGACGTCAGATGTTAAGTTCCATAGTGCTCAGAGCCATATGAACCTTTTTTTTAAATACTGCTGCGTGGTGTGGGATCCTTACCAGGTAAGATTGAAGTTCAAAGAAGGGCAGCACGTTATGTATTATTGCGAAATAGGTCAGATGGTACCACTTAGATAATACAGGATTTCCGGTGGACATCATTAAAGCAAAGGTGTTTCTCGTTGCGGCGGAAACTTCTCACGAAATTTCAGTTACCAACTTTCTCCTCCGAACGCGGAAATGTTTTGTTGACGCAGACCTACATAGGGAGGAACGACCACCATAATAAAATAAGGGAAATTAGAGCTCGCACCGAAAGATATAGGTGTTTGTTTTTTCCGCGCGGTGTACGAGATTGAAATAATAGAGAATTATTGTGAAGGTGGTTCGATGAACTCTCTGCCATGCAGTTAAATGTGATTAGCAGAGTATCCATGTAGAGGAGGTATATGTAGTATTTCAACGGAAGCATTAGCGACATTACGTGAAATTGGGCGGCAGATTACAACAAAAGACGAATGGTAGCTTTGGGCGACGAAACAGTGAAGCCTGCAGACGATGAAATAGGCAAAAATACAAGTCCTAGTGCAAATCATGGAATAGCACATGAGGTACTAAATGCAACAGACGAGAAATGAAAAGAAAAGGTGCAGAAAATGAACCACGCAACAGGAAATACAGACGTCTAAGATGAGACTGTCATAAAGTGCAAAATGACAAAGCTGGAATATCTACTAGACGAATGTTTGACTGTGGGAAAGGTAGATGCCGCCTATAGGGACGCAGCTACATAAATTTTAAGAGCTCAGATGGCTAGCCAATAGTATAAAAAGAACAGAAAGCTGAAAGACGGAAGGAGTACAAAGATGTCAGTTCTTGAAGACAATAGTATAGAAATGAGAGGGGAAGAAGATCAAGATGAAATGATACTGCCAGAAGTCGATAGAGGACTGAGAGATCTAGTCGAAAGAAGGCGCCTGGAGTATACGACATTCACTGAGAATTATAAAGATCCTTGGGAGAACATATTAGAAAACTATTCCACCTGGTGTGCGAGACATATGAGACAGGCGAAACACCCTCAGTCTTCAACGAAAATGTTGTACTCGTAATTCCAATTCAAATGAAGGTCGGTGCTGATATATCTGATTATTACCAAACTATCGGCCTAATATCTCATTTTTATAAAATACTGACACAAATTGTTTAAAGAAGAATGGAAAAACTAGTAGAAACCGGCCTCGGGGAAGGTAATTTCTGATAACAGAAACAGGAACATGTAAGGCAGTACTGACTCAACGACGTATCTTAGGAGAAAGATTGAAGAAAGCCAAACGCCCATTGATATCATTTCGAATTCAGAGAATTCTCTGGGCGATGTTGACTGGAATACACTCTTTGAAATTCTGAAGATAGCAGAGATAAAATATATGGGTCGATGAAAAAGTTTTCGTTTGGGAGCATTGCTCCAGGGTATATGCAACCCTGCGCGACTATGATGCGGGTATACAAGCACCGACATGAAGGCACGGGTCTTGTGTGGCCTTCGAACGGAAACTTCGTCCTTTATATAGGGAGATAAAGATTATCCGCCACGTCTATAGAAACCAGATAACAGTTGTACGACTCGAAAGACGAGGAAGGAAAGCAGTAGTTGAGAAGGGAATGAGACAGGGGTACATCCTAGCGCCTCTTTCATTCAGTCTGAACATTAGCAAGCTGTGAAGCAAACCGATGATAAATTTGGGAAATGAATTAAGGTTCAAGAAGAAGAAACAAAAGCTTTTAGGTTTGCTGACAACATTATAATTCTGTTAGAGACAGTAAAGGACTTTGAAGAGCAGTTGAACGGAAAGGTTAATGTCTTAAAAATAGGCTATAAGATGAAAATCAACAAAAGTAAACCAAGCAGAATGAAGTCGAATTAAATGAGATGATTCTGAGGAAATTTCATTAGGAAATGAGACCTGGAAGTAGTAGATGAGCTAAATAACTCACAGTGGCTGTAGTAGAGAGGATATAAAACGCAAACTTCGCAATAGTAAGAAAAGTGTTTCTCAAACAGAGAAATATTTTCCCATCAAATATAATTTTCCATTATTTTTGAAGATATTTATTGGAGTGTAGCCTTGTACGGAACTGGAAATCTGACGATTAGCAGTGCACACAAGAGGAGCATTGAAATTTTTGAAATGTGGTGTTACAGAAGAATGCTGAAAATTAGGTAGGTAGATCTAATGACTAGTGAGGAGGTACTGAATCGAAATGGGGAAAAACGAAATACACAGCGCAATTTGTCCAAAGGGAGCGTTCGGTTGGCAGGGCACATCCTTAGGAATCAAGGAATAGTAAATCTGGTATTTGTATCTTTTGAACGAATTGACTGAGAAGCTTCAATTTTGTACACTGTCAAGGGACCGTAGATCTTAAAACGTGATACAAAGGTGACTTGATACGTCTGTCCATTGCTGAGAAGAGCGGTTTTTAACGGTTGGACAGATAGACGGATGGACGACAAAGTGATCTTTTAAGCCTATGAGGGTTCAGTTTTTAACGATTGAGATACGGAACCATAAAAAGAACTGAGCGAAGTACTCTTCGATGAAATTTTAACTCATTGCATCGCTTCCCGTAAATATAATGGGTGCGTTGTGATATCCCTAAAAGTCAGTGCTCGAAGAATCTCCGAGCGTGCCTTTCCTGATTGTTCTTCACAATGCATTATTTCCGAGCAGCGATGGCTTGAAGTGAGTTGTTCGCTCTTTAAGTACTTCGGCGAACAGCTTTATGGATGTTCGTGCTTCCACGAAGTGCTAGGTGACTTGCAAAACATATTACAGGCGTGATCAGTTCCTATACGTTCGTTGTTGCAATGTACTTCCGTAGTTGTCATAATAGCGAAATGTTGTCGTAAGTTTGACTGATGAAGAAATGCTAGGTCTGTTTGAAGAATCTAGTCGCGAAATAGAAGATTACGGTTTTGAAATCGTTGACAGTAATTCTGAAACGGACGGTTATCTACTTATGTCCATCATCTTTTAAGTCCAGTTTTTGGAAGCGATAACGTCCGTCAAGTATCTGGGTGAGATTATTCGAAATGATCTCAAATGGAATGATCAGATTACACAAGTAACGGGTAAGGCGAACTCTAGATTGCGGTTTATTGGTAGAATCCTGAGGCGATGCAGTCCTTCAACAAAGGAAATAGCTTATAATACGTTGGTTCGTCCAGTCTTGGAGTATTATTCGCCTGTATGGGTCCCTTACCTGTTGGGCCCGATTCAAGAGATTGAGAAGATCAAAAGAAGAGCGGCAAGATTCGTGACTGGTACATTTAACCATCGCGAGAGCGTTACGAATCTCCTAGAAAGTTTGAAGTCGGACACACTTGGCCGAGCGGTTCTAGGCGCTACAGCCTGGAACCGCGCGACCGCTGCGGTCGTAGGTTCGAATCCTGCCTCGGGCATGGATGTGTGTGACGTTCTTAGGTTAGTTAGGTTTAAGTAGTTCTAAGTTCTAGGGGACTGATGACCTGAGAAGTTATGTCCCGTAGTGCTCAGAGCCATTTTGGGACACACTTGCAGATAGACGGCGCGCTAAACAGAAGGGGCTGCTCACTAAATTCCGAAATCCGATCTTCACCGAGGATGTAGAGCACATATTGTTACCACCAGCTTTCAAATCGCGCAATGATCACGATTCAAAGATAAGTGAAACAAGAGCTTGTACTGAGGCATTCAGGCAGTCGTTTTTCCCTCGCGCGATCCGCGAGTGGAACAGAGGGGGGGAAATATGACTTTGGCGCGAATTGTGCCCTCTGCCACACACTGCTTGGTGGCTAGCGGAGTATATATGTAGATATGTAGAAGCAGGAGCCACACAAAGAAGTCGAAAAAGCTTACATCAGGGGGACTGCAGCAGTCACTGTGGGTCGATTCGAATATGTTAGATGTCATGCGACTTCCGCACAGAAACACTGACGAATAAACATACAGAAAAAAAGTGGTCACCGCAGCTGACAGGTATATGGAGGACCTAGGTTCGATTCCTGGTACTGTCAAGGATTTTTCTAGGTGGGAAGACTGGAGCGGAGAGCGGGCTGCCTCGTGAGGCCAATTAAGGAACTACTTGACGAGTAGTAGCTGTTCCAGGTCACGAAAGGGGCCAACGGCCGGGAGAGTAGTGTGCTGACCCCACGCTCCTCTGTACCACATCCATTGACGTCATTGGCAGAGGATGACACGGTGGGAGGCCGCCACCGTTGAGCCCACTAGAGCCTGTGAGCGGAGTTTACGTTTACAGTATAGATGCAGAGACGCAATGGCGGCTCAGAATAGTTCGAGAAGGCTAAAATGAAAGACGGCTGTGGGTTACAGGTCAGCCTGAAAACCAGATCCGGAAATGTGATGTTTATACCGCGAAGGCGACGGATTGGGCGTTTTTGCAGGGCTAGATAGGCGCCGAGAGCTCGCAGAATTTGGGCAGGCGGCGCGCGTCTGTGCGCATGAGCGGCGGCCGCTCGATGCGCCGCGAGAAGACGCCGCCGCCGCGCCGCCAGTCGGCCGGCGCTGCCCGCGACGCACCGCCACCGACGCCTACACCTCCCCTGCTGCCGGTGTTCACACAGTGACCGCCTCACGCCTCGCAGACACTCCCGCGCGCTATCTCTGAAACGTGTGTAGTGCTACCGACAGGATACTTTCCGCCACCGGAAGAGCAGCATGCAGTGGAGGAGGAAGCAGCGGGTGCTTTACGTCATCGGATCGGCCAACCACGCCCTGCTCATCAAGCAGTACAGTAAGTCTATTTCGGCGCGCGGCTGACGTCCCCGTGAGACAGAAAGGCCGGCGCAGCTATTTGCGTCGCGCTCGCCAGCGCCGGTAGCTCGGGTGCCCCCGCTCGCTGCTTTCCCTGAAAACTGCGCCTCTGCTAGTGCAGCTCTCCAGCTCTCCTGTCATGCCGGCTCCTCGCGCTGTCAGCGTCCCGCCTCTGACGTGTGCCGCGTTGCCGCCTCGTGCGTCTCATTCTGACAGGTACACTCCATTCTGCCGTCCGCTTCACTTATTCCCTTAGAAGCCTGTTACCGGCGCTGCCGTCGCGACGACGTCTGTAGCGTGAACCGGCAACGGTGGAAATATTCCGCTGATTCAGACTTAGGCAGGCGTATTCTTCTAAAAGTGACACTACTACGGCTCAGCCGTTCGAGTTGGCGCTCCTTCAACCTGTTGGCCTGGCGCTCGCCGTCCTCTTGGCAGCGTCCTATCGGCCTCTAAAAGACGCACGAAACACACACGTGCTCGGAACAAAAGTTTTCTCAATATTAGCGCTTTGGTGTCTCGGTATTTAGTAATTTATGTCATTGACACATTAACAGTCCGTATGCAGTTAACAGCCCTATGCCAAGTAAGTTAGCGGAACAGCTGTCAGACATCACGAACGAGATTTCTATAGTTACGCATTAGTTCAGGTAACAATTGCTCTTCGTCTTCTTGTTACGATAGGCTATGTTGCAATAGATTGTTTATTGAATCGTTTTAATTAATTGAAAAAGAAACCAACATCGTATATTGACATAGTTTAGCCCTAATGACTTTTCGTATAATGCCAGCCTTATTCTTGACATTGGTCGGAATCGGAGTCATCGAAAGTTTGGCTTCCACATTCGATTTAACGCATATAGCCATCGAGATATTTTTGTCGTCGACGATAACAGTACTCTCAACTTACTCAGCATACCGCATTGGTTTCTTTTTTTATACAATTGTCGATAACAATATTAATCAAAACTCTGAGCTTCCCCCTTGTTGCTAATAATCTGTGCTTTGAAAAAAGAATTTGAAGTAGACGCAAACGTAACCTGTGAGTATTTGTGGTCCCATTTTAGTAAGGTGTATGAAGCAATGCTCTGGTACCATTAGCTGATGCTTACGTTTTATAAATGAGGCAAAAACAACATGTAAACGCAAGTGAACGGTTGTATACACCTCGACCAGCAAGTAAATTTCAGGTAATCAGAGGTATGAGATAGACAGCTGGTCTGTAGGTAATGAAATGTGACGTAACTTTAGCATATATAATGTATTAAAACAGGTTTCAGACTTTGAATAAGTTACTATGAGCGTTTACAGTCACACTGTTTTGAGTGGAGTTTCCGACAGAACGCTTGTCATTAAAGAGGCATGAGTGGAAACTCTTCCACGTGATTGAGCTTCAGCCCTTTTGTTCAGTCTGTTAGTCAAGAAATAATGGATCAGTCTTTACTGTGCAATGCAGTCACTTCTGTTATGTTCCGAGGAGTACAGCAGACATGGTGCTACAGCATATGATACTGTTACTGGATACAATAGCGGAATATTTCCCATTTCTTTCAGACTGTACATATTTCTTCTTCTTCTGAAATTGATATTAAAAAATTACATTACGAAAACGAGTGATTAGGATTTTCCCAGTTGCATTATTGCTAGAATTTAATACTTATTTGATGTCTGTGTTTACCAAGCTATCCTTCACATTATTTTCGTCAGGTGTGGGGTCAAGTGCTGGTAGAAACTCTAGATTCAACTGATGAGTGCTTGCTTCGCAATCATGGTCTATACTGGTGTATACACTGTTGGAAACAATTCCCATCCTTATTCTGTTCTTCGCTGTGTTCCGTCTGTGCTCGTTATGATGGTTTGCACTTCATAGCGACCACGTAGAGAGCTCTGCCGACGAGGCGCCTCGCGCAAGCAATGACTTTACAAGACTGTCTCTAATACGTCTCTAAAACCTATTGCTTGAAAACTACCAATGGCATGAAATTATTTTATAATTTTAGAAGGCTATAAATGATATAAACTCACGCTCATAAATAAGGATGATTGCAGAATGGCAGAATGTGGTGCCACACAACGTGTCACTACACAAAACTGGCGCTAATAGCATAGGCACATAGGGAACACACACGACAGAGATCTGCAAGTCCACGGTATTGGTGATAAGTTGAGAAAACCGTTCCGAAATACAAGTGTTACAAAACGCCACTGTTTCCTGCGCATGTACCCCGACTTCAATATGGGATATGATCACCATGGACACGTACACAGACCGCACAACGGGTTGGCATACTCTGGATCAGGTGGTCGAGCAGCTGCTGGGGTACAGCCTCCCATTCTAGCACCAGTGCCTGTCGGAGCTCCTGAAGTGTCCTAGGGGTTTGAAGACGTGTAGTGATACATCGACCGAGAGCATCCTAGACGTGCTCGATGGGGGTTAGGTCTGGAGAACAGGCAGGCCACTCCATTCGCCTGATAGCTTCTGTTTCAAAGTACTCCTCCACGATGGGGCCGCGCGTTATCACCCCATTGCACCCCTGAAAAGGCCGCAATACTGGTGTAAAATGACGTCCCGATACACCTGACCTGTTACAGTTCCTCTGTCAAAGACATGCAGGGGTGTATGTGCACCAGTCATAATCCCACCCCGCACCATCAAACCACGACCTCCATACAGGTCCCTTTCGAGGACAGTAAGGGATTGGTATCTGGTTCCTGGTTCACGCCAGATGAAAACCCGGCGAGAATCACTGTTCAGACTATACCAGGACTCGTCCTTCATAACCTGGGACCACTGTTCCAATGACCATGTACTGTGTTCTTGACACCAGGCTTTACGGGCTCTCCTGTGACCAGGGGTCAGTGGAATGCACCTTGCAGGTCTCTGGGCGAATAAACCATGTCTGTTCAGTCGTCTGTAGATTGTGTGTCTGTAGACAACTGTTCCAGTGGCTGTGGTAAGGTCCCGAGCAAGGCTACCTGCAGTACTCCGTGGCCGTCTGCCGGCACTGAAGGGGAGATATCGGTCTTCTTGTGGTGTTGTACACTGTGGACGTCCCGTACTGTAGCGCCTGGACACGTTTCCTGTCTACTGGAGTCATTGCCATAATCTTGAGATCACACTTTGTGGCACACGGAGGGCCCGTGCTACGACCTGCTGTATTTGACCAGCCTCCAGTTGCCCTAGTATTCTACCCCTCATAACGTCATCAGTATGTGTTCTTTGAGCCATTTTCAGTACTCAGTCACCATTAGCACGTCTGAAAACGTCTGCACACTTACTCGCTGCACCGTACTCTGACCTGCACCAACACACCTCTGAGTATGTGGACTGCTGCCAGCGCCACCGTGCGACGACCGCAGGTCAAATGCACCGCATGATCATACCCCGAAGTGATTTAAGCCCGCAAACCGCCCACCAGTGCGTTGTTTCGCCATGTATCAGCATTATCCTTAATTTATGAGCATTTACGTCGTATGATCCTCTTCACAGAAGAATTTAATACTAGTTCTACAAGTTAAGAATGGAACGACTGGAAGAAGCCAATTTGCGGAATGATCAGTTTGGATTCAGGAGAAATGTATTATACGTGAAATAAAACTGACTCTGTGACTTATTTTAGAAGATAGTTTGAAAAAAAGCTTATTAACGTTTATAGCAGTTGTAGGTTTGAAGAAAGCTTTTAACAACGTTGTCTGGCATTTTTTTTTTAAATTCTGATGAAATGTTATCCACTACTTGTATAGAGTCCAGACTACAGTTATAAACTCGAAGGACGTGAAAGGGAGAGCTGTGAAGGAAACTAAAGATAAATTTGGGAATGGGATTAAAGTTAAAGGCGAAGAAACGAAAACTTCGAGTTTTGCTGACGACATGGTAATTCTGTCAGAGGCAGCAGAGGACTTGGAAGATCAGATGAAAGGATATACACAGGGTCATTATAATTAAATTTAAACTTTCAAACTGCTATAGAAATAACACCATTGGTCAGAATGACGCCAAATAGCAACGGAATTATATCGGAGAAGGGGGAAAACTTATGGCAGAAGAAAAATAAACAGGTACAACATGAAGCAATAGATGGCGCTGTAAGCATCATAATAGTTGTCGACTACAAATGAATCATACGACAATGCCTAAGGTGTACGTTTGACGTTAAACAAACTGTACTACTCAGTGTGCATGGATGTACAGGTGTAATACTGTTTTAGTTACGTAAGCCCATCCACCACGGCAAGGTCATATTACATCGGACGGGAAAAATCGTTAATTGTCTTGAGGCCAAAAACCGCATAAAAAGCATCACTCGGTTTTTACTTGCCCTGAGTCCAAAAAAACGCAATAAATGCATCTATCACGTCGGTTTTTAATTGTCCTTAGGCCAAAAAACGCTTAAAAAGCATAAATCAAAATCAAATCATGTTAGATATACTGTCCACCGTTTTCTGCAACAAGTTGAAATCGAGAAACAGCACCTTCCACATCTGATCGAAGTGTTTCCGGGGTCACGCTCAGAATGTGTTGCGTGGTGCGTGCCTTCAATGCAGCTAAGTATGCAATCGGAATACTGAACACAACATCTATCAGATAGCCCCACAGCCAGAAGTCACATGGATTAAGATCAGGTGATCGGGACGTCCAGGCTGTAGGGAAATGGCAGCTGATAATTCTATCATTTCCGAAATGGCGCTTCAGCAGCTGATTAACTGGATTTGCAATGTGCGAAGGTGTGCCATCTTGCATAAAAATGATCCCATCCACATATCCACGCTGTTGGAGAGCTGGAATTACGTGGCTGCGCAAACATTCATAGCGCTCACCAGTGACGGTACAGGTAACAGGACTGGAAGCACCGGCCTCTTCGAAAAAATGTGGCGCTATGATAAATGACGCCGCAAACCCGCACCACACAGTGACCTTTTCAGGATGAAGTGGTACTGGTTGCTTTGCATGTGGACTTACCGTTGATCATATTCGACAATTCTGTGTATTGACATATCCTCTCAGATGAGTGTGGTCTTCGTCTGTCCACAAAATCTTCCACAGCCAATCATTGTTCACTTCCGTGCGAGCAAGAAATTCCAAAGCAAAAGTCTCTCTTGCTGGCAGGTCAACAGGAAGCAACTCGTGCACATGGGTAATTTTGAATGGATAACAAAGAAGGATATTTCGTAGGATTTTACGCACCGTGCTCACGGGTATGTCCAATGTTCGGGCAATTCTCCGTGCATTACACGTTTGCACAACACCACTAGTCTCTTCCTGCATTGCTGTGGCCACTGCTTCTACCGACGTCGAATCAATTCATTTGCTCCCTCTACCAGGTTGCACGACAAAAGAACCCGTCGTTTCGAATTTCCGAATCATTTTCTCCAGACCCACGCCTTTTTTCAAACCCTTCAGTGTCCGGAACTTCTGCAGAACGACGTGTCCACAGTCATCATTCTTGTAATACAACTTTACAAGCAGAGCGCGATTCTGCATTGAGACAGTCATGGCGAAAGTCGCAGACTCGAAAGGATGAAAACCTGTGTACCCGTGTACCCATGTACCAACTTCAATGGGTCGTGCGCATGACAAGTGTTGTCATTTACGTATTCTGACACATAGAGCGACATATATTGATCAATTTTCATACTATTTTTTTCCTTCTGCCATATGTTTTCCTCCTTCTCCGATAATATTCCGTTGCAATTTGACATCATTCTGACCAGTGGTGTTATTTCCACAGCGTTTTGAAAGTTTAACTTTAATTATAATCGTCGAATTAAATCAGGCGATGCTGAGGGAATTAGATTAGAAACTTAACAGTGAAACAGCAGCAGACAAGCTTTGGATAATAATTTATAAGAAGTTGCTGTTTTCGGTATACAGACACTCAGTAATGAGAACAAGCTGGATCACCATTATTATGATAGAGGAAGCATTGGTTTATTTCTGCAACTTCTCTAATGCTACGAGGCAGCTTATTCTGCAGTCTCCTATTTACAGTACAGAACTTCGCGAAAAGACTTATGGTATGAGGTGAACAAGGACGAGGGGCTATTCGTTTATTTTAAGGCCGGTCGGTCTCAAAATGGAAACAATATTGAAAATCAAAAATGCTAATTTACAACAGTTATCTACAGCTTCCAGCTACTTCTCTACATAGTCGCCGCCCCGATATAGACATCTGTCGTTGCGTTGTACCTACTTTCCCATACCTTCGTCATAGAAGGCAGCCGCCTGTGTTTCTCGCCAATTCTCTCCGCCGCCCTGCAGCCCGTTATCTATGCCAAAATGTCTTCACAGCCATGTGAGCAGAGACAGAACTCAGAGTGAGCCAAGTCTGTATGATGGGTGATCAAACACCTCCCAGCGGCAACACTGTAGCAGCGTCTTCATTATATATGCAGTGTGCGGCCGAGAATTGTCATGAAGAATGAAATACGTGACAATTCCGTTATATGGGCTGCACGAAATCAGGCGAAATCTCTCAGCGGGCTTTCATAGTTGGCGGGAGACACTATTTTTCCATGCATCTTTACGTGCTCACTATGCGCACAGAACTGAAAAGAGGAAGTGACTCGATCGAGCGGCATACTAGAGACACTACCAACACATCTGTGCAAAGCTTCATCGGATTTTCACAGTGGCTTCCATTTCACAACCATTTAGACTTTAATAAACGAATGGTCCTCGTAATTTAGAACATATTTATCGACAGTGGCTTTGATATTGTTGATGTAGGTAAGCAAAGCTATAGAACGTATGTAGGAATTTGATTGCCATCTAGACGAATGGGTTAACATCAATGTATGTCAAACCTGTCATCGGCCAGTAAATGGTTGGGGTAGTTCTGTGTAGTAACGGTTAATGGGATAACCGAATAGTCTGTTAGTTATGTATCTAAAACAGCAATTTAGGGTATGATTTAAGCACCAAGACTTGTTGCAGTTCGGACATTGTTGTAGAAAATCAGAATAGTCGCAGATAATGTACGCTAAACAATTTTCATTGCATGTACTGGAAAACAACTGTTTTTTGAGTGATATGAAGTGAAGAATATTTAAGCTGCCACATACGAATAGCGTTTTTACGAGAAGACCTGCTGGTACAGCTTGATGCGTGGCGTGCTAGCTTACACGAAACAGGAAGATGACTCAGACCGGGAACGACCGCGCTGGTTTAACGACGAGCGTTACCCTGGTTAGCGGCCAGTCTAGATATGACTTTTAGGCGCTTTCCCATACCTGTCTCGCCAACTGCCTGTCTGGTTCCTCACATACGCCTCAGAAACAGCACATATGAGTACCTGAAACATGAAAAGATGTACATCACAGCACCCCTGTCGTAAAGATGATGATAGCGGTTCTAGGCGCTACAGTCTGGGACCGCGCGACCGACATGGTCGCAGGTTCGAATCCTGCCTCGGGCATGGATATGTGTGATGTCCTTAGGTTAGTTAGGTTTAAGTAGTTCTGAGTTCCAGGGGACTGATGACCTTAGAAGTTGAGTCCCATAGTGTTCAGAGCCATTTGAACCATTTTGGCATCAGAAAGAATACCTGACCAGATAATTTAATAATCCTTAAACCCAAGACGAGTAGTTGCCCTTCATTTGCGGACGCCATAAACATGACAGCACCAGGAAAGTCACAGAAGCTATACAGAATGAATCACCTAAAACTTGCATCGCAAATACTGCGGAAACGGAAAGCGTTATTGATGTGCTGTTTCCACAGAATGAATTGGTAGTCTGGGGCTCGTACTGTTAGCCAATAAACAGATTGCAGTATTACTTAGGAAGTGTATTTTTGTATAACTATACAATTTTTTAAATGGAACAATGCCTACTGACATTAACAAACTAAAAGTATGGTAAATTAGAACGTCAGTGGTGTTTGTTACAGGATTCTTGTGCGAGTCATTGACGAAATACCTATTTTAAAAAGTTCCCACACCAACACCTGTGGTATACCTGTGATAACACACACTAAAGAAATAGAAGTACATACACTAGTTATGAGGATTCTGACCATTAACGAAACAACCGACCACCGAAGGTTATGTTCAAAATGACCACCGGCAGCGGCAACACACGCGGCCCGTCTGGTGTAGAACGACCGCTGTACACGTGCTACCACTTGAGCACAGATGTCCGAACAGGCTGCAGTAACACATCGTTGCATATCATCGGCTGTAGTTCGTGTGTCCTTCTACACAGCGTTCTTCAGCTTTTCCCACAGAAAAACTTTTACAAACATCAAATCCAGGGAACGGACCGGCCAGCATACAGGTCCTCTGCGTCCATTCCAACGATTTGGAAAAAATTCGTGAAGACATGATGCAGTACTTCGTGCACTATAGACTAGACAACCATCATGTTGGTACCACAAGTTCCTCCTAGCCTGCAGAGGAACGTCTTCTAGCATCAGTGTTAGATGGTCTGTTAGGTGGCTGCGATGCTTGTACTCGTTCAGTGCTCTGTCTATGAAAAGCGAGCATATGTGCTGATGGTTCACTATCCTACGTTTACACTCCATGGACGCTTAAGTTCCACTTGACGATGTCAACGGGACTGTAAACAGACCAACAGTGAACGTTTCGGCGGTTTAAAAAAATGGTTCAAATGGCTCTGAGCACTATAGGACTTAAGTTCTGAGGTCATCAGTCCCCTAGAACTTAGAACTACTTAAACCTAACTAACCCAAGGACATCACACACATCTATGCCCGAGGCAGGATTTGAACCTGCGACTGTAGCGGTCGCGCGGTTACAGACTGAAGCGCTAGAACCGCTAGGCCACAATGCCCGGCTCGGCAGTTTACCTGGCCATGACTGGTAAATGTGGCTTCATCACTAAACAAGGTACTTGATATATCTGGAGTCTCCTGTGTTAATGCCCATGTACAGAAGTTAACATGATTCCCATAATCGTTTATGTTCAGCTTTTGGCGGAGAGAGATATGATAGGGGTGGAACTAATGTCGATGGAGAATGCGTAGCACATTTGCCTGACTCATGCCACATCCTCGTGCGATTGTGCGGGAGCTAACGTGTGGAACAACGGCAACAGCATCAAGAACATTAATCTCTCCCTCTTCTGCTTTCTCTTGTGTCCTTGTGTTACATTGTCTAGGTGTTACACTACCACTTTCACGTAACTGGTTGATGAGGCTGATAAATAATTGCGGAGATGGTTGACTTCTGTTGGTCTATCTTGCCGCATACACTGTATAAATACGAACGGCATTCTTCCTACACTCTCCATACAACATGAGCAAAAAAAGTGGATCAAATGGCTCCAAGCACTATGGGACTTAACATCTGAGGTCATCAGTCCCCTAGACTTAGAACTACTTAAACGGACTAACCTAAGGACATCACACACATCCATGCCCGAGGCAGGATTCGGACCTGCGACCGTAGCAGCAGCGTGGTTCCGGACTGAAGCGCCTAGAACCGCTCGGTCACGGCGGCCCGCTCAACTTGAGCATGTCGGCTTTTTCTGCATTAGTGAATACCATCGTCCACTCACGATCTACTGCTAGGATTGTCGCACACTAAATGACTAGCAAATCGCAATGCACCCAAGGAACACACAAGCACACTAAGCAAACATATCAACATCGTACCTTGCAACTGCGCAAGTTGAATGGCACAGTCAAGTGTCCGTGTGGAAACTTTTCAAAACACGATATCTCATAAACAACTCGCAGTAGAATCCTGCAACAAACACCACTGGCATTCTAGTTTACCCTACTTTTAATTTGTTACTGTCAACTGACACTGTTCCCTTTAAAAAAGTGTATGTTCGCTCAAATACGCTTTATAAATATTATTACAATCTGTTTATTCGCTAACAATATGAACTCCTGACTACCACTCCATTCTGTGAAAACACCACATCAATAGCAATTTCTGTTTCAGCAGTATTTGCGGTGCAAACTTTAGGTTATTCGCTCTGTATTTCCAGTCCTCGTCAAGTTTCAGTTTAGTATTGTTACCTAAATTTCCGACTAAAAAACTGAAACGAACTTCTGCAGCACTTTGAACGACATGCGGAAGGAAACGGTTCGATGTTAGCTGATTATTTTTCAATGAACTACGATAATTTTTAAGGATCATCCTCAGCCCCATTTTGGTTGAAGTGTCAAAATAGGCTTGCAGGTCTTTTGCAACAGTTTGCAGTTGCCATTAGATTTTATGCTCTGATACTCAGACGTAGTTGGATGTCGTCTGCGTAAGTATGGCATCAGTACTGAGAAACTACTGTCTTTTACATACTTATAGAAAATAAAAGAGAACCCGGTACAAATCATTCGTGACCCATTAAGTTATGCTCCTCAATAGCGTCTTTTGGAATTCAGTTAACGTATACTGTAAGTTGTTCTGCGACGGAACGTAGGATTTTTAATTTCCACAAACAATATGTAGGAATTCAATTAATGATCTGGAATATTATTATCTAGGTAGACTTCTACAGGGAAAAATAAATCTGGTCCGGAAACTGTGCATCAAACTCCAATGTTAATACAATTCCACATCTGTCCAACTTACTGATGAGTCACATGTTGCGTGACATGTGGACCATGTTTCATCTGAAGAAACGAAATACTGATGATCTAAATGTCCCCGTACTACCTGATTCAGAAACCACTAGCAAAGCTGAACGGCTGCAGGTTCGTCTGAAGCATTTAAATCACACACAGCAGAAACGTTGTAAGTATGAAGATGCAGATCGTGTCTGATAGTGTACAGGCCCGATGCTCTTATAATTCACAGTAGCACAGCTAATAGTCACAGCGGTGTTGTCGGACTTTCTGCAGGGTATTGTCTACTTGAGCAATGTTTTCTGTTGTCGGAACTCTTTTCGCATAGTTTTCTAATAATCTCTCTTCTGTTTACATTACGTTTGACTTATTTGAGTTACGCCTTCAACAGAGCAGAATTAGCGATGGTAGTAGTGTAGTTGCTGTAGAGTCTTCTTACAGCCAGCATCAGTTTTTTATGTTAGCTTAACAACATCACGACTTCTGAACTCTACTGTGGTATTATTTTTACTTCTTTGGTTTCTTTTAAGAAAACGTATTATAATGGTTTAGAAAGAAATCCTGTAAAACAGAGATGCATAATAATTTGGGGCGCCATATTGAGCGTCTTCATTTTATAAATTCAAACTTATGTCATGTAGTACTCCTATCATTCTTATGTCAACCGACTAAATGGAACACTCTCGCCACATCTAATTTTTTCCTTTCTTCCACCGGTAAGGACAGTCTCTCTCCACACAACAGAACCGAAGTTTGGATCCTTTCTACGAATACAAATATCACTGCTATGGCTGGCAACAGGTTGAAAATACGCACGTTCATTTAATAAAAAAAATTAACATTGAGGATAATATGTACTCGAAAGTCAACAAAAGCTGCCCTACGTAACAACCGAAACAAAACTAAGGTTGCAAGAGAGTTTCATACTCAATGCTTTTACTTCTATTTTAACTTTTTGCGCTCTACAAGAGACCTGTTTCTGACCTGTTTCGTAATTTCTAACAATTGTCTTCGGCTGATCGCGGCAAAAGGTAGCTATAGCAACAATGTTTCGACAAGTGATCATTAAAGACGTCAACATGCCAGGAGTTGAAGAGGACTGGATAAGAAACAGTCCATGCCTGTGCTCAACGATTGATCCCGAGCTTCACCTCATGTGATTTAGGAAAGCCATGCGAAACCCAAGTCAGGACGGCCACGCCCAGACAGACATCTGATCACCACATCTTCCGAAGTCTCAGCCACAGAGTTATGGTTCGGTCTATGTTTTTCCTCGGCAAAATAACTCTATAGAGTATTTTGAGAGAGTTAGTTATTTATATACGAGGGGCGTCCAGTAAGTTATGCAACACATTCTTTTTCTCGGACAGTTTCGGTTGAAAAAATGCGGAATTTGTTGTGGGACATCGTGGAATATTCCCGCTTCAGATCCTATAGTTTCATAAAGTTCCGATAGATGGCGGCGCTATACGTAGCCTTCAAAATGGCGTATGAAACGGAGGTGCGTTACAAGCAGAGAGCTTTCATTGAGTTTCTTTTGACGGTAAACCAGAGCAACGCAGATATTCATAGGCGTCTGTGGAGACCTGCCAGTCAACAGGAGCACGGTAAATCACTGGGCGAGGCGTCTGTCATCATTGCAGCAACGTCGCGCAAACTCTGCCCGATCTCCAGTTATGGTTGGGGGGTTGGGTTATTTGGGGAAGGAGACCAGATAGTGAGGTCATCGGATTAGGGAAGGACAGGGAAGGAAGTCCGCCGTGCCCTTTCAAAGGAACCATTCCGGCATTTGCCTAGAGCGATTTAGGAAAATCACGGACCACCTAAATTAGGATGGCTGGACGCGAGATTGAACCGTCGTCCACCCGAATGCGAGTCCAGTGTGCTAGGCACTGCGGCACCTCTCTCGGTGGCCGCACACAGCTGTGACTCCTGAAATGGTTAGAACGTGCGGACACTCCATTCGGGGTGACTGACGTATCACAGAGACCTCGCTGCTCAATTCCACGTCACTGTCGGTAGTGCTGACACACTCGTCCACCAGTTTGGTACTCAAGGGTGTCTTATCGCTGGGTTCGTTCCCACCTAACAGGAGACCGTAAAGAGCTACAGAGGGCCATCTCAGAGGAATAGCTTGAGCATTAGGAGGCTGATCTTGACAATTTTTTGTCGAACATCGTCACTGGCGATAAAATATCCACGGAGTGGCACCACACCACATCTCCTCTGAAGAAAATGTTCAAAGTCGCTCCTCCATCCGGTAAATTCATGGCGACGGTCTTCTGTGACTGAAGGGATTTTCTGTTTGATGTCCTCCTTCATGGTACAACGATCAAATCTGACATGTATTTTAGTACCCTACGGAAATTGAAGAAACGACTTCAGGGTGTCAGTCGCCACAAAATTGCAAATGAACTTCTCATTCTCCATGACAGCGCCTCACACAAGTCTGCTCATACCAGAGACGCTCATAAAACTTAATTGGGCTGTTCAGTCTCATCCACCCTAAAGTCCGGATCTCGCACCTTCCGACCATCTGTTTGGCCCAATGAAGGATACACTCCGCTAGAGCACTACGTGGATGATGGGGACGTTATTAATGTAGCAATACGTTGGCTCCGTCGTCGACCAGTAGAGTAACACCATGCTGGCATACAGGCTCTGCACTGAAGCAGGCGTAACGCCGTCACACTGAACGAAGACTATAGGGTTTTACAGCCAAAATTGTGGGGAATAGCGTTGTGATAGGAATCTTAAATAAATCCAACCTGATTTCAGAAAAAAGTGTGTTGCATTACATATTGAACGCCCCTGGTGTATATAGATGTTATACAATGTTTAAGCTTCTTCTGTATTGTCCCATAATCAATTAAATGCTTAATACAGCAGTTAGTTCAAAAAATGGTTCAAATGGCTCTAAGCACTATGGGACTTAACAGCTGAGGTCATCAGTCCCCTAGACTTAGAACTACTTAAGCCTAACTAACCTAAGGACATCACACACACCCATGCATGCCCGAGGCAGGATTCGAACCTGCGACCGTAGCAGCAGCGCGATTCCGGACTGAAGCGCCTAGACCCGCTCTGCCACTCTGGCCTGCTGCTGCACCGCGGAAGGCTCGCGTGGCTGCCGATATGTCACAGCCCGGTCGATAGCCCCCAGGCGTCGCATCTGGCGCGGCTCTATATGGATGGCGATGGACAGCATCCTCTGATGGCTGATCTTAGAAGCGCTCTCGTCGAGCACGTGCGCCCAGCAAACTTGCTCTACAGACCAGCCTGTGGTACTCGTTGTCGCGTAGTTAGACCCGTAGCCTCCAGTTAGGAGACAGAGGCCAGCAGCTTCAGTGTTTCCTGCAGGACGAGGCGAGCGGAAACAGTGGGTTCCCCTCATGATGGTGGTTGGCGAACAGCTTTTTGGCTCTGCTGACGAAAACTCAAATACTCCAACATAATGATGGGGGCCTCAGAAACCCGTCAGTGATGACGCTGAAGCTTAAAGTGGCAGAGTCTCTCCAGCGAGATTTGCGACTCCATAGATGATTTTAGACCATTAAGAGTACAGAGGGCCGACTGACATGCTTCCCTGTACCACGGGGCGGCTGCAACTGAGAGTGAAATTAAGTACGGCGTAATACTAATGCTGGCGCTTTCTGTGTTCTCTGCTGCACTGGGGGTAGCACTGACATCGTCATGTGTACTAGTTTTCTTGCGCCATCAGCTCTCCTAGTGGTTTCAGACTTTCCTAAATTCGTCTTCCAGACGCTCTTTTTTGCTGCACCAGTTGCTGAATAGTTACTGTTGTGTTACAACTGGACTTTCTTGTAACACTCTGCTCTCTTAAAAGCATGGCGATATCTGTTCGTTACCGTGATGTCATTGTGCTTCGTTGACGGACTGTGGCACTTGGCCGGTCCTGCTTGTCGCAGTCGCTTCTGTGTTCACCTCTGCCTTCTCAGCACTGCCGCCTAGCTTTGACTGAGACGCCTTGACGCCTTGTGTCGCCAGTGAATAAATTTAACAAATTTTTAGTGTTAGCCTGTGAGACTATTCCAGAGTGTAACAACGCTATTTTCCTAAGGGGATTCATAACGGCTTAACAATGGAGTACCAGCTAACCATCAGACCCCCTTCTCCCACGTGCTTCATTGGACCCTGCTGAAGGAGCGGCCACTTCTCCAATCCCAGGGTGAAGTGGGCGAGGCCAGACGGCCAGTCCGCACACTGACTCTCCAACTCGAGCGACGCGAACATGGTACAATCCACCATTCCCACTGCGGTGAGGGCGGATTCTCCGCGTCAGGTACACTGCGAGGTGCCCCGGCAGCAGAGCCCGTGGCCGAAACAAGCGATAAATGGAGTGTCCCATATGACGCGCCAGATTCTTCACCACTACTACAATCATAGGCAGCAGCCCACAGACGGCTCTTCGCGGATTACACAGTCTTCAGCTGTTCGAAGACTGCGGCCAGCTCCTCTTGCGTCCGCACACATCATGCACACACCCTATCCATCCAACTGCTACTAATTTGAGATTTAAATTGTGAAATAATACAGAAAAAAACTAGCTACGTAACTTGCTACTCTCCTCATGTATCCCAAGTGGCAGCTGGCGCCTGACTGCGCTGTCTGCAATGGTCGCTAGGTGCACAAAACAAATGACATCTGCATTGCAGACTGCATAAGTCTACACTACAAAGTTAACTAAAACTCGAGAATAAACCTCTAAATATATATTCAGAGTTTTCCCAACGGGAGTAAGGAGTATTATTCTGAGTAGTCTAGTGGCGAAGTCGAAGTGAACAACATGAGAGTGCTATATGAATGGAGTTGTTGACATAAAAATCAGCTTCACTAACTGACAAAATGTTACGTTACGTCCTGACCGCAGATACAACGTTGACTTTGCACCAAGGTTGTTCAAGTACCATTGCGCAGTGGAAAGCGTTCGGTGTTCTGCTAAAGTGTTTAATGTACCTACACTAGAATCATTCCTGTTTCATTAGAGGATGTATACAGAAGATAGACTGTCGACACTACTCTGTATAATACCAAATTTATCGACCTTACTGTCACTATTACAAGCGAGATGTATGATGGAGGAGCTAATGTGCTTCTCGACTCGCCGTGGAGCGTGGGCTGTCGAATCTTTGTGATTAGGTCTCTCCTTGATAAAAACACCTCTCTTGTTGTGGCTCCCACTGAATTTTATTTACGATTTATGAGATATTTTCACACTGACTGGAACTTAGTTGCACAATACAGGTAACAGATCTCAGATTGTTCTTTTATTTAGTTCTGGGGAGCATTAAGAAGGGAACATCAGCGTATTTATTCCAACAACGATTACTACTACCACTACTACTACTATTATTATTATTATTATATTGTAATGATGATCATGATTATGATTGTCTTAGGATGTTAAATTGTTGTGTAATGAGCACCCTGTCGGCGATCGGAGTGGTCGAGCGGTTCTAGAAGCTGCAGTCTGGAACCGCGCGACCGCTACAGTCGCAGGTTCGAATCCTGCCTCGGGCATGGATGTGAATGATGTCCTTAGGTTAGTTAGGTTTAAGTAGCTCTAAGTTATAGAGGACTGATGACCTCAGAAGTTAAGTCCCATAGTGCGCAGAGCCATTTGAACCATTTTGAGCACCCTGTCCAGCAACGAGCAGTATTAAGTGTAGAATTTACGTTGATTAACGTATCTATTTATACCTACGTTTGTTTGGGTAGCCATCTCGATCGACAGCTGTTGTAACAATTATTATTATAGTTATTTCAGTCTCAAGCGTATCACAAATTAAAAGATACCTGGTTAAAGAGCTTTTCAGTTCTCACTGCGCTTAAAGCAGTAACTATGAACAGCATCGGCATTACAGTGAAATGAGCGATCTAGGCATATGGATATGGATTTTGCTAATGACATCGTTCTTATGGCAGGAACAACACGAAGTTTCCAACTAATGACATCCAATGTGGATGGAATGGTCAGTTCTGTAGGGCTAAAAATAAATTGCGATAAAACCAAAATCGTAAGGCAACAAAAGGTACTATACGATGTTGACTGATTTCCATACATGTAATAACGGAGAACTAGATGCAGCCATCAGCAGCAGAATTCGGAAATCTCCTGCAGTCTTTCAATGAGTATGATCCATGTGGCAATTAGACTCAATAGGTATGTCCACAAAGCCTCGTCTGTATTCCTCTATCATCCTTCTGATGGCCACATACACATGTAATACCTCGGAAATGTCAGCGAAATCAGCACACAAACTCAATATTTCTCACCAAAGGGATTTATGGTGGGTCCTGAAGATCGGTGATAGTGACCACGTTGCAAATAACGAAGTACTGAGAAGAAGTGGTCTATGCTGCCTGCGCAGAATCGTGACTGGAAGAAGACTGGAACTTGGAAGGTATATTGTACGCCTAAAAGATGGGCGAATCCACAAATTAACACTGTTGCGGAAATCAACGGATGGACACAGAAGTAGAGGTAAACCTCGTAACATCTGGAAACGAATCTTTGCAAAGAATCTTCAGTGGGAGGAAACTGAAAACACAGTAGCTGATACAGTTCGCTGGAGTAAACTTCTTACCCGATATGCTGACTAGCACTGAAGGTAATAAGTCTAGGGCAGAACCAGCGAAAATAATAATAAGTTTCTATATAATTATAGCCTTAAGTTGCTAACGTTAAAGAGCGTGAATTCCGTTCAACAGAGCTCCTGCACATTTTCCACTGATACCATCAACATTTCTTTGATGTAGTTGTATTTCTAGGAAATGAAGAGGTATCTTCTAGATCCGTATTTTCTGTTGACAGTTGACAGAGTTTGTTGAGATACCATACATCATCACTCAGAAGTAGAGTCTGAGTATTCAAGACCGGCAACTACACGCAAGTTGTATAACGTACGCTATGTGACATTGGTCTGACTTCTCTGCATTATAAGACTTGATTAGTATTTTTAACAACGAAATCTTCAAAACTGCAAATAATGCATTCCTAAAACACTGCATATTTCCAACCAAAATAACCAGTAATCGATTGTGCTTTTATCTTGTTTTTCGGATTCAAGCTTTTAAGAGGCGTAAAATGTTCTCTTATTACCGCCACCTAAGAATAAAATTTTATGATTTATTCTTTGCATGTGGTGGCCCCACAGCTTGTAAATATTTGAAAATTGTCATATCCCAGAACTGCTAAGAGCTTATGATTGACTAAACCTTCATTCAATACCGGTTTTGATCATCTGATCATATTGCAAAAGCATAACATTAACTACAAATGCCTGTATGGCAATTTTCTTACTGTGGCGTCAAATAAAACAAAATCCATCCTGTATAATGTATTTATCCAATGACGGCTGTGGCACGGGATAGATTTTATTTTTATGAAATAATTTTAGCTGCTTCAGTCACTTTTTACTAATATTTATTAGCATGAAGCGTTTCGGCAGCATACTGTCATCATCAGCTGTACTATAGTTACACGTACATTACATTATTCTGAAGTATGATGCATATTGTTTTCTGGTGGAGCCAGTGAGGTTATGTATCGTAATTTAACCCAGTATGGAAAGATATATTAATTTTATTGTGTACTCAAGCAGTTAGTATGTTTAAATCATTTAAATAATGTATTTACTTAGCTTTTGCTGATAATGTATTTGTTTGACATACAGAGCACAGCAATAAACACATCATCTTTCCTTGACGTTTTCACACTCAGATGTTTACATCATTTGAGAGACTGCTAAGATAAACTTATTTCAGTTCCTACGATAGAAGAAACAATGAAGATCGAATATTTTTATAGAAGTATATTTGTCATGGCACAAATTAAACAGTTTGATTATTTAATCTGTCTTAGTTATTCAGTAATGGTTACATACACAGTGCTTGATTCGTAAAGAAAGAGGGTCCAGTACTGTGGTCTTCCGGGAAGATATTTCTGAGTTTTAGAATTCTTGAAACGTTATTTTGACGCGTTTCTGTGCATTTTAAAAGTGCGACTATAATATTTGTACTGGTAAAAAATAAAGTGCTGCCGTTCCACATTTCAAGATCTGCGGTTCTTTGTTTTTTTTCATCAGAGCTGCGTACCATCACAAATCAAGCACTGCGTAAAACGTGCACTTCACATTGGATAAATGTTTGAAGAAATTCACATTGTTATTTCATAGCTTATCATAGTTCACCATTTAGAAACTTGTCACCATGTACTGTGCCACCAATTAAAATTTCTAATCTTTCGTAAGTCCATTTGTCCTTCCTTGTCCATTTTATGTAGTATATGAAGATCATCGTAGTATCATGGAATGGGTGGCCAGTGTTCTTTATGCATGTATGTACTGCTAATTTAGTGTAATTGTTTGCGTGGAAGGCATTTATGTTTTCGTTGTACCTGTTTTTGGAAGTTTCTCCCAGGTTGGCATAGGTAGAAGGTTTTGCATGTCTACACACTGTTTTGCAAATGACTGACTAAATCAGCCAGCCACATAAAGTGCACTGGTCTCCAATCCATGATATGGCGAATCTTTTTCCTATATTATTTAAAATAGACAAAAGATTGCAAATGAACTTACGTGAAGAATTAGAAATCTTCTTCATTCGACACAAGATATAAAGAGCACATTATGGGCATGGAAATACGGTACAAACCATTCAACATTTGCAGGCCACCTTAAACAGGAATACTCCAGACCAAGCACTGTAAAAGAAGATAAATAAATACTTGAATCCAGACACGGTACAAAATAACTGAAAAAAATCATATATAATGAAAAGAAAACAAAACTACTTTCCCCTTGCCTAACTTCACTCTCTCATTGTCTCTTCTCCCTCCCCCCCTCCCCCCCCCCTCCCATATAATTTCACCTCTTGCTCCTCACTCTTTCCTCCAACGCACTCTCCATCCCACTACTGTACACTTACTGTTCACTCAACTTTGCCTTATCCCCTCCTCGACCTACTCCCACTAAGATTTTCAATTCCACCACAACTCCATTTCTCTCTATTCGCTAGTTAAATACATAGTAACATAATTGAAAGGAATAACACACAACTCCCAGTATTACATCAAACGAAACTAGTGAGAAAGTTGGCAACACTACACAAAACACAAGATACATATCTAGCCGAAAGGTTGCAAATAAACAGTGGTAGTACTACACTGTGTTGTGTTTAACATTAAAAAATGTATAGTCCTGCAAATCAGTACGGGAAAAGGCCGGAATAAACGGTGCCAAACGCAGAAATAACCCAAAACGTGCAAGTTAAACGGCGTTTCCTGATGTGAGCGAAAATTCAGACATGAAATTCCATAAGTAAAAATCAATTTCTCGTAACAAACTGTTTCTTGATCTAGAAAGTAAGTGAAATTGTAAGTCTCTTTCATTACGAACGACTGATGATGTTTTGTTTCAATAAAAATGGTTCAAATGGCTCTGAGCACTATCGGACTCAACTGCTGTGGTCATTAGTCCCCTAGAGCTTAGAACTACTTAAACCTAACTAACCTAAGGACATCACACACATCCATGCCCGAGGCAGGATTCGAACCTGCGACCGTAGCAGTCGCACGGTTCCGGACTGCGCGCCTAGAAACGCGAGACCACCTCGGCCGGCCGTTTCAATAAATCGAAACGCCTTTGGTGACGAAAAAAAGTTGGAAATTTGTGGTAAATTCCTATGGGACCAAACTGCTGAGGTCATCGGTGCCTAGGCTTTTCTAACTTAAACTAACTTACGCTATGGAAAACACACACACCCATGCCCGAGGGAGGTTCGAACCTCCGACGGGGGAAGCCTCGCGAACTGTGGCAAAGCGCCTGAGACCACGCGGCTACCCCGCACAGCTTTGGTGACGTAACAAGCATTTTCTTTTAGTTGCAAAACAGAACTGAAATATCCTCAATAATTAGAAATTTTCGTTCATGGGACACTGCATGGTAACAAGTTGCCGAATGATAAGCTAGAAAGTAACAATGTAAATTTCTTAAAAATTTTCTCCATTGTTAAAAAATCCTAATATTACTGTATAAACAAGACATACCAAATAATCATACTACTTAATTTGTGCCGTGAGATAAATATACTTGTATAAAAGACATAGTACAAACATTTTACCAGTTGAAATAATTTTATCTTAGCCGTCTCTGAAATAATGTAAACATGTGAATATGTAAGCGTTAAGGAAAAACGATGTATTTATTACTATGCTCTGAGAATCAGACAAACACGTGTCCAGCAAAACTGTAAGTAAAAGACACTAGCGAAGATTTAAACATTCAACTCATTTAAGATACTTACTCAATCAAATATATCTTTCTGTAGAGGGTTCAATTACTGACATACCCAGAAAATAATACTCAACATACTTCAGATTAATGTAACGTACTGTAACTATATTGCACTTGATAATGGCAGCAAGCTGCTGAAACGATTCGAGTTAATAAAAATATCAGTGAAAAGTGACTGAAGGATAAAACTTATTTTATGAACTTAAAAAAAAGGGTTTTATTTTACTTGAAGCCGCAGTAGGATTGTTGCCAAGCAGGCTGTAGTAAGTAATGTCATGGTATCGAAAAGTGAACAGATGATCGCAACCAGTCGTTAATAAAGATTTATTTTATCCGAAGCTCTTAGCGGTTCTGAAATATGACTTTTTTAAGAGGTTTTATACGTTCACAATATTTTACGTAACGGAGAGCGGAGAATCTGTAAGGAATTTGTGTTGTGTTATTTGTCTGTGCCTCTGTTACTGAAACCATCACGTTGTCAAGGAAAATGTTCGAATGCACTTCGTTCTGTCACCGTTCGGTATGTTTACTTCCAGGAACTTGATGACATAACAAATGTCAGTTTCTCGTTATATACTGTGTTACAGTGCCCTACTGCTCTGACACACTTGGGCAAACAGTATGTACTGCAAAAGTAACTGAGCTCTCTTCCTCATGCACCTCTGTTTATATCTAATACTCACCCTCTGATGTAGCGACGTTTACGTACTGTATAGCACCAAACTTTTATGAAATGGTAATATAGCTATTCCCGACGACACACAAGAACAGAATTACTTTTCATGAAACGAAGAACTTGTCTGCTGCATCGACTAACTACAATTATGTTACAAGTAAAGGCGATAGAGATCAAACTGTGCAACAAGCATCTTGACCGAGTCAGCACGACGGTTCAATCCCGCGTCCGGCCATCCTGATTTAGGTTTTCCGTGATTTCCCTAAGTCGCTCCAGGCAAATGCCGGTATGGTTCCTTTGAAAGGGCACGGCCGACTTCCTTCCCCATCCTTCCCCATCCTTCCCTAATCCGATGAGACCGATGACCTCGCTGTCTGGTCTCCTTCCCCAAACAACCCAACCCCGAGTCAGCAGCTCTACAAACGTATGGCGCATAAAAGCGGAAGCTAGGTGCTAAGGAATACGCCGAGTTGTTTACCTTCCAATGTTATCTGTGGCGCTACAAACATCACTCCATCGCAGGCAACGATATGATCTCTGGTAGTGTATGCTAATTCGTTGACTTTCACATGGCGTTACTACGACGTAATTCATCTAACTGTTAGATATAAATTCGCACGACGGCATCAGTTACTCTTGACGAACACGACGGAGGAAGTAGTAGTAAACGTGCGTTATCATTTAAATTTAAAACGTTAAGATGGAGGATTTGGAATTCTCTTGTCCATATTTGTGGATAACTCTCAAAATCAACCGTCGAAGCTAGTGCTGAGTCGTAACTTCGCGTCTCTTTGAGGCTCAGTCAAAATTTTTAGGGGTAAATCGAGCCTCTTTATGATGTTAATTGCTACTGCAGAGGAATACTAGAACGGTTTCCTGAGCCGTATGATTCTGCTGTTTCAGATCGTCAAAAAAAATGGTTCAAATGGCTCTGAGCACTATGCGACTTAGCTTCTGAGGTCATCAGTCGCCTAGAACTTAGAACTAATGAAACCTAACTAGCCTAAGGACATCACACACATCCATGCCCGAGGCAGGATTCGAACCTACGACCGTAGCGGTCGCTCGGCTCCAGACTGTAGCGCCTAGAACCGCACGGCCACAACGGCCGGCTCAGATCGTCATACATAACGTTGTCCACACGTTAACGAGGAAAACTTCAATACAAGATGGATCATCTGAATATAGGGAATCCTTTGTGGGCGCTCCGAGGGTATTATGCCTGAAATTCAAACAGTTTCGCTGACGCCATTACATGCCAAAGTTATATTGTAATACGTGTTGTTATAACTATGCCGAATGTACATGACTACTTATAGTGCACTGAAGATAATTACGCTGTTAGTTGAAATCTGTATGTGCAATCAAATACAAAGGATGTTACGACTGATGCTGATCACCTTTCTGTCTTGGATTAGATCACGCTGGTGGGGCGCAATTATTCCCATGACATCAAACCTGATGAGTTAACACATACTTTGGCGATGTACGCAACATTCCATATTATGGACAGCTTTAAACACTTGGCACATGCCACAGGTTGCGATGTCCTTACATACTAACTACGTTGGGCAAGTCATTCGTGGTAACCATTGTGCGTAGGGTTGGGGAATATACGGAGGAACTTCGAGTCGAAGGTACCATGCCTTGAAATATTACAGCAGAAATGGAAAGCTGAAAGTCGCTATGATTACAGTCAAAGTTCAAGCTGCTCACTTCATCAAATTGCTGTATTTCTCACGGCAGTTGCGCCCGCATTACTCACTCTTTTTGGAATTCGTTAAATTCAAACGTCATTACCTCACGACAATTGATAACACGCTAACTGAAATTAAATGTCTTATACACCGTCCAGTCACATTGACATGACAACTTGTCAAAATCCATAATTGCGACCTTCTGCAGCGCTAACCACTGCGAGGCGTGCAGGTAAAGAGTCAATAAGGTTCTAGATCAAATGGCTCTAAGCACTGTGGGACTTAACATCTGAGGTCATCACTCTCCTAGACTTCGAAAAAAATGGTTCAAATGGCTCTGAGCACTATGGGACTTAACATCTATGGTCATCAGTCCCCTAGAACTTAGAACTACTTAAACCTAACTAACCTAAGGACATCACAAAACACCCAGCCATCACGAGGCAGAGAAAATCCCTGCCCCCGCCGGGAATCGAACCCGGGAACCCGGGCGTGGGAAGCGAGAGCGCTACCGCACGACCACGAGATGCGGGCCTTGACTTCGAACTACTTAAACCTAACCAACCTAAGGAGATCACACACATCTATGCCCGACGCCGGATTCGAACCTGTGACCGTAGCAGCAGCGCAGTTCCGAACTGAAGCGCCTACAACCTTTCGGTCACATCAGCCGGCAATAAGGTTAAGGAAGGTAGCGACGGGATAGGGAACCATGCCGACACCAGTGCAGGGTCCAGTTCTCGGTCACCGTCCTGTATATTTACCCCCAGGAACTTGATGACATAACAAATGTCAGTTTCTCGTTATATACTGTGTCAGAGTGCCCTGCTGCTCTGACAAACTTGGGCAAACAGAGGGCTTCTAGAAACATAACTTAACTATCATCGCTGTAAAAGACAATATTCCTTTGACGACTCTGTTAAGATTTACGGGTGGGTAGTTAGGGTTTAACGTTCCAGAGATATAGATAGACAGATCACTAGCACGGCTAGGGTCTGTGCAAACCGATCGAGGTGGTCCCACAGATTCTCCACTAAATACGCGTTTGGTGGGCAAGAGATAACGGTAAATTCATCCTGATGTTCTTCGAACAACACACGTAACCGGCGAGCTGTGTGACACCGTACATCGTCCTGCTGCTAGACGCCTTCGTGTAGAGGAAAATTAAACTACATGTAGGGGTGGACATGGTTCCCAAGGATAGATGCACGCTTGTGTTGATCCAGTGTGGCTTCTAGAATGACGAAATCACCCAGGGAATGTCGCAAAAGCATTGCCGACTATAATGCTCCCTCCTCCGCCCTGGACCATTCCGACGATTGTTGCAGGGTGTTTGCTTTCAGACATTTCACGACGTACTCGCCAACGGCCATCTGTCCAGTGGAGCATAGAACTATATTCATCTGAAAATCCCACCTGTCGCCACTTAATGGAAGTCCAGTTGAGGTAATGGCGTGCACTTTCCAGCCTTCGTCGCCTATGAACAGCAGTCAGCATGCATGCATGAACCCTGCCCCTCATGGTATGCAGGAGGGCTACTGTATGTAGAGCGACACTCTGAGGTGAGAAAATGTTCAGGGTTCGAGTCCCGGTCCGGTATACAATGTCAGTTACCAGAATATTTCAGCTTAGAGCGAAAATTCATTCTTGAACGGATTAGTTTACAAAATAACTTTTGCTGCTACCAGTCAAGATATTTTTGTATTTATTTCTTGCACGACGTATTTTGGAAAATGGTTTCCATTTTCTGGTGCGTTGTTCCGTATATTATCACATTTTTGCGTGATGTTTTCAATGTGTGTGGAGCTGCATTTTTTCAAAAACGAACACAATGTTTTTTACAGAAGCAGGCGTTTGCCAGCAATTTCTAATGCAGGAGATAAAAATTATTCAGAATCTTTCTCTCTCAACAGTTAGACGCACATTGTGAATGATAGACCGTGTCGTGTTACAGTTACACTCCATCTGATTGTATACAGATTCAGCATGACTCGACAGCTGGGCGCTCTTAATTGTGTGGATGTTTCTGCTGCCGGGTGGGGTAAGCAGACCGTTTTTATTTGAATTAATGAGCTTTATTGGGGCCTCGCTAGAGACTGAGGGAACTCAAGTTGACACAGAGTTCATATGGGTGAGGAACCGTAATACAGTTAGAGTGCTGCGGGTGTGTCAGTGGTTTAACATTAACATTTTCGTTTCTACGTCCTTAAACCTCGATGAGTCGCGGTTCACTATGAGGTAAAGTTTTTAAGGAGGGTTCTACCAACTTTGTGATTTAATCATTTAAGTCAATCTCGCCAGTCTCTGAAATTTCCCCCCATAACGCTTAAAAGTACTCACTGAAGCAAGCACAAATTTCTCGATACCAGAGCAGTGGCGGAGAAGATGAGCTCCCGGGGATTGGGAACTAAAGTTTCGCAGAACACTATCCTAGTCAGTTCTGATTAGTATTATCCCCGTTTGAACTGGAAGTGTTGGATGCTGAATGCTTCTAGCAACATAACTTAACGACCATCGCTGTAAAATACAATATTTCTTTGGCGACTCTGTTAAGATTTACGGGTGGGTAGTTAGGGTTTAACGTTCCAGAGACATAGACAGACAGATCATTAGCACGATTAGACAGTGATGAGGAAAGTAGTAGTCACAAACCTTATCGAATGCTCTAACGTGCCATTAGCTTAAATTAATCTTGTGAAAAGTAAATCCTCCACAATGATTAAAATACGAGAATAATGGCTCAAATACTCCGACACTTCATTCAGTAATTTATCAGGCAATGAGATACCACTGAAAACGTGACCCGACCAACGACTATCATTTACATTGCCTCAACCCATATATCAATACCGACTCCGCAGAATATATGGAAAAAAATTTTGGAAATTTGTGGTAAGGTCTTATGGGACCAAATTGCTGAGGTCATCGGTCCCTAAGTTACACAGTACCTAATCTAACTTAAACTAACTTACGCTAAGGACAACACATACATACCCATGCCCGAGGGAGGAGTCGAACCTCCGACGGGGGGGAGCCGCGCGGACCGTGATAAGGCGCCACAGACCTCTCGGCTACTCCGGGCGGTGTACAGAAAAAGGCAGAAGCAGAACAAAAAGATATACTACTCACAAAAAAAATCAGGAAGTATGCGGAGTATGTTTAAAGCTGTGTCATTTGCGTTATTTATTTAGTGTTATGCGGCTACCAGGCATTTCGGTTGTAGTTAATCACAGAAATTTTAGCTAAAAGCATTATAAGTCCCCAGAAATGTATGGTGAGTCAAGCCCTGTTTCAGCCCACTGTTCATATTTTCTCCGTATTATCTAGAACCTTGTTCGTAGTGGTTGGACTCTAAGTGAGAGACTGCATCTATCTAGTTGAATTCTAGATTAGTTCCAAGTGTAAGCATACGTCACAAGACGTATAAATTACAACAGTTAAATAACTACAAGTGAATGAGATATATACATAAACGACACACATTTCTTATGCGAAGTATGCAGATAAAACGTCGTTAAGTTTCGGTTATCATATAGAGTTGATCAGGAATCGGAAACGAACAAGGTTCGAAGAAAGAGAACTTACACTCCTGGAAATGGAAAAAAGAACACATTGACACCGGTGTGTCAGACCCACCATACTTGCTCCGGACACTGCGAGAGGGCTGTACAAGCAATGATCACACGCACGGCACAGCGGACACACCAGGAACCACGGTGTTGGCCGTCGAATGGCGCTAGCTGCGCAGCATTTGTGCACCGCCGCCGTCAGTGTCAGCCAGTTTGCCGTGGCATACGGAGCTCCATCGCAGTCTTTAACACTGGTAGCATGCCGCGACAGCGTGGACGTGAACCGTATGTGCAGTTGACGGACTTTGAGCGAGGGCGTATAGTGGGCATGCGGGAGGCCGGGTGGACGTACCGCCGAATTGCTCAACACGTGGGGCGTGAGGTCTCCACAGTACATCAATGTTGTCGCCAGTGGTCGGCGGAAGGTGCCGTGCCCGTCGACCTGGGACCGGACCGCAGCGACGCACGGATGCACGCCAAGACCGTAGGATCCTACGCAGTGCCGTAGGGGACCGCACCGCCACTTCCCAGCAAATTAGGGACACTGTTGCTCCTGGGGTATCGGCGAGGACCATTCGCAACCGTCTCCATGAAGCTGGGCTACGGTCCCGCACACCGTTAGGCCGTCTTCCGCTCACGCCCCAACATCGTGCAGCCCGCCTCCAGTGGTGTCGCGACAGGCGTGAATGGAGGGACGAATGGAGACGTGTCGTCTTCAGCGATGAGAGTCGCTTCTGCCTTGGTGCCAATGATGGTCGTATGCGTGTTTGGCGCCGTACAGGTGAGCGCCACAATCAGGACTGCATACGACCGAGGCACACAGGGCCAACACCCGGCATCATGGTGTGGGGAGCGATCTCCTACACTGGCCGTACACCACTGGTGATCGTCGAGGGGACACTGAATAGTGCACGGTACATCCAAACCGTCATCGAACCCATCGTTCTACCATTCCTAGACCGGCAAGGGAACTTGCTGTTCCAACAGGACAATGCACGTCCGCATGTATCCCGTGCCACCCAACGTGCTCTAGAAGGTGTAAGTCAACTACCCTGGCCAGCAAGATATCCGGATCTGTCCCCCATTGAGCATGTTTGGGACTGGATGAAGCGTCGTCTCACGCGGTCTGCATGCCCAGCACGAACGCTGGTCCAACTGAGGCGCCAGGTGGAAATGGCATGGCAAGCCGTTCCACAGGACTACATCCAGCATCTCTACGATCGTCTCCATGGGAGAATAGCAGCCTGCATTGCTGCGAAAGGTGGATATACACTGTACTAGTGCCGACATTGTGCATGCTCTGTTGCCTGTGTCTATGTGCCTGTGGTTCTGTCAGTGTGATCATGTGATGTATCTGACCCCAGGAATGTGTCAATAAAGTTTCCCCTTCCTGGGACAATGAATTCACGGTGTTCTTATTTCAATTTCCAGGAGTGTATTTGACGAATAGAACAAGCAGGTAAACCGACTACTCACAGGCATTGTACAGGCTGCATCCAAAAAATAAATGCGTATCTTGTAAACCTTCTCTACTTGTTCTCTGATCTTCTCTGATAATCGTGATATTGAGTGTGCTTAATCTAAATCACCATCGCCATTGACAATTTAAAACTGCACTCTCTCGTTTTCACAACTCAAAATATCACTTCGTTTTATGGTATTTGCTTCACTGTACATAATTACTGTAGGAAACACACCGAATGTGAAACTACACACAAGAGTTATTAGATATATGATCGTTCCTTCAATCTCCACATGATCAATGTCCTTTCCAGTTGAATTTCGGTCGCCCTTTCCTCCCAGTTGTTGAAATCAGCTGTGATGTTTACAATTTCTTCCAACCATGACACGCCTTGCACACCCCACTACATCTGACATGAGGGTCCAACCCACCCTATCCATGCCACCTGGCATACCCTTCATCGCCTAACACTGCTGTTGGACCGTCCCCAATGGGGAATGTAAATATGTCGGAGCTAAGTGAGGTCGAACGTGAGCAAGTTGGTGCTTCTATGATGAGTGATTCGTAGCCAAGGTAGCCGAACGGTTTGGCGTTTCAAGAGGCACCGTGTGTGGAATTTATACCGCTTACAGGAAAGCGGAAAAACGTCATCCGCTGAGTCATAACGTGGGCAAAAGTATGTATTGAGTGATCATGACGGACAGACATTGGAAAGGAATGTGAAGAAAAATAAAAGGACGACATTTGCAAAAGCCACTGCAGAACTGAATACCGCCCTCGCGAACCCTGCAGCATAAAAACAACACGAAGAGAGCTCCAGAAGCAGGGAACTGTACAACGAGCTGGAATTTCAAAGCAATTCTTCACTGACGCAAATGCCCGTAATAATTGTGCGGAAATCATAAAGCCGGAACTATGAAGCAATGGAAGGAAATCATTTCCTCGGAGAGTTTTGTTTCAGTGTTTCCAACTTCTGGCCGATTTTACGTCCCAGCAGTGACACATGGCGGGGACTCGGTGATGATTTGGGTAACCATATCCGGGTATTCCATGGGCCCTATGGTTACTGTGCAAGGTGATATTGCTGCCAAGGATTATGTGACCATTGTAGATGATCAGGTCCGTTCCATGGTACAATGTTTCTAACCTAGTGGTGATGTTGTGGTCCGAGACGACAGGACTCCTGTTACACATCTCGCATCGTCCTGAACTGGTTTTGTGAGCACGAGGATGAACTGTCTCCTCTCCCCTGGCCAGCACAGTCATCAGATTTCAATATTATTGAGTTTTTGTGGGCTACTTCTGAGAGCAGGGTTCGTGATCGCTATTCATCTCTATCATCGTTACCTGAACTTTCTACTATTTTGCAGGATGAGTGGTATAAGAGTCCCTTGTAAATCATACAGGACCTGCATTTATCTATTACGAGCTGACTGGAGGCCGTTTTGTATGTCAACTGGTTTCCTACACCGTATTAGGCATGTTGATTTGCTGTGCTTTTGGGGTTTCCACGTTTTTCTCAACACATTGTACTCATCGAGTAAAGACCGCGAAGACAAGACAACAGAAATGAAGGCTCGTATGCAATCATATAGACAATTGTTTTTTCGTCGCTCCATTTGCAAGTGGAACAGGAAAGTTAATGACTAACAGTGGTACAGAACATCTTCCTCCACGGACCGTATGGTGGCTTACGGAGTGTGTAAGTAGATATGGATATAATGGAAATGAAAACTGCGAGAAATTTGCTAAAGAGACTACTGTGGTGGAAGTGTTTGTCACTGCCTATTACCGTTTTTCTTGTTCATAAGGTACTCCATAGCTTAAGCTGTTGGTCTGACAGATTCGTGCTACTCAAGACTTCTACGACCACAACAAAATTGATCCAAGTATCTTTCTTTTCCTCCAGAAATTCTCGTGAACACGTTTTGCACCCGCCTCCTCGAAAAGAGTTTTTCTGTTCTGCAAAAACATTTCCCATCACTCAGATTCCGAAGACAAACGTCTAAAGCTATTCCGATAAATATGAATATAGCACCCCATCTCAAACCCTCATCTAGCTGTACATCTCTACGGAAACGAATAAGAACATGTTCAACATGGGTAGGAACTATTGAAAGTCAAAAAGCTTTTGTTTTTTAGTGTAATGTATGTCTACTCTGCATTGCTGGAAGCTTTGGACCTAAATGAAACAAATATATGTCAGTAACTGTTGCTTTCTGAAAGTTTATAGGTGTTCTGATGCCTGACAGTTTCACGGAATTAGCTTTTGTGGTGAATAAGCTAGGAAGAATTTCACCGGAAACACGCTGAAGTTCCATAGTTCTGAAACCTCCTGGCAGATTGAAAGTGTGTGTCGGACCGAGACGCGAAGTCGGGACCTTTCTATTTCGCGAGCAAGTGCTCTACTAACTGAACTACCCTAGCACGACTCACGACCCGTCCTCACAATTTTACTTCCGTCAGTACCTCGTCTTCTGCCTTCCAAACTTCACAGAAGTTCTCCTGTGAAATTTGGAAGGTAGGAGACGAGGTACTGGTGGAAGTGCAATTGTGAGGAGGGGTTTTGAATCGTGCTTGGGTAGCTCAGTTGGTAGAGCTCTTGCCCGCGAAAGGCAAAGGTCCCGAGTTCGAGTCTCAGTCCGACACACAGTTTTAATCTGCCGGGAAGTTTCAAATCAGCGCACGCTCCACTGCAGAGTGAAAATTTCATTCCGGTTCCATAGTTCTGTAAATTTTCTTTGATGGAACTCGGAATCACGGCGATCTAATAGATGAAAGAACACGTCTGTGAGCGGCGGACAACGCCTCAAGAGTCTGCAGCGCTGTGCGGAGTTTTTACATCAAGCTGAGGCTGGACTCGGCCGGTTTTCTCTGGCGGACGTTAAGCACGCGGCCGACAATTTGAACAGACGCTCCCACACGCAAGGCAGAAAGCCTGCGGGAGCAAAGGTTACGCCAAGTAGGAGAAATGTAGTTTTATAACTCCTTTAGATGGCAAATGTGCCTTCTGCATCTACACACGTGCTCTACAAACCACTGAGGAGTGCATGGCAGACGGTACTAAACACTTGCCGGCCGAAGTGGCCGTGCGGTTAAAGGCGCTGCAGTCTGGAACCGCAGGACCGCTACGGTCGCAGGTTCGAATCCTGCCTCGGGCATGGATGTTTGTGATGTCCGTAGGTTAGTTAGGTTTAACTAGTTCTAAGTTCTAGGGGACTAATGACCTCAGCAGTTGAGTCCCATAGTGCTCAGAGCCATTTGAACCATTTGAACTAAACACTTAACCATATTTGTAATTATGAACATATGCAGACAGCCTTGTGATGGATAGGGCAACCACAGTTATGAGTAGTCTTCTTGGGTTTTAATAAACCGTTTCAGCTTATTTTATATCACTGGCGGTTTCATGGCACTAAGAGCCACATCTTCAGATGAACAGGGTAACTAAAACATTAGAGTCAAAAAGCTCTGAACTTCGTACCCAGTAAGAGACAACACGAGGTCACGTACTCTCTTCCGTGATTGCGTATAGACCGGAGAAGCGGCCCCATCTAACATGTTGGACTGGAATCAATGCATCCAGCTGTTTTATTCGTTGACGTACCACCTCTTAGGGGTGTCTTATTTTGACAGACAACGAATGCTTAGTACAAAGTTTCGAGCTCTCGTGTTTTAGTTATATGTTAAACAGCTGAAGCGGTTTATTAATACCGAAGATATTGACATGTGGTTCTGTTTTGAGCAAACACAAATTCTTCTCATTTATCATCCACGGAATTTGTTGAAGAGCTTACTTGGAAACCTCTGGAATGGCGCTGACTGAGATATTCATCTTGGGGCTGAAACTCACTTCTGTCTGCGTTTCCTTTATAACGTATTACAAGGACCGTTCAACAAGTACTACAACACACTTTTTTGTCGGCCGGTTTAAAAACGTGGAATTTGTTGCGGAACACCGTGGAATATTTCCACCTATAGTTTCATGTAGTTCCGATAGCTGGTAGCGCTATACTTAGCCTTCAAAATGGCGTCTGTAACGGAGGTGACTTACAAGCAGAGAGCTGTCATTGAGTTTCTTTTGATGGAAAAGTAGAGCATCTCAGATATTCATAGCACTCCGTCTTCAGGCCACAAGTGGCCCATCGGGACCATCCGATCTCCATGTCATCCTCAGTTGAGGATGCGGATAGGAGGAGCGTGTGGTCAGCACACCGCTCTCCCGGTCGTTATGATGGTTTTCTTTGACCGGAGCCGCTACTATTCGGTCGAGTAGCTCCTCAATTGGCATCATGAGGCTGAGTGCACCCCGAAAAATGGCAACAGCGCATGGCGGCTGGATAGTCACCAATCCAAGTGCCGGCCACGCCCGACAGCGCTTAACGTCGGTGATCTCACGGGAACAGGTGTATCCACTGCGGCGAGGCCGTTGCAACAGATATTCATAGGCGCTTGCAGAATGTTTACGGAGACGTAGTAGTGAATATGACCACTGTAAGTCGTTGGGCGAGGCTTCTGTCATCCTTGCAACAAGGTCGCGCAAACCTGTCCGATCTCCAGCGTGCCTGCCCGCGGCACACAGCTGTGCTACACTCACGAAATTGAAGAAACGATTTCAGGATGTTCGTAGACACAAAAATACAAACGAATTTCTCCTCCATGACAACGTAAGGCCTCACACATGTCTGCGCACCTGAGAGAAACTCACAAAACTTCATTGGACTGTTCTTTCTCATCCACCATACAGTCCGGATCTGGCACCTTCCGATTTCCATCTGTTTGGGCCAATGAAGAATGCTCTTCGTGGGAAGCAGTACGTTGATGATGGGGAGGTTATTGATGTAACAAGACGTTGGCTCCGGCGTCGACCAGTAGAGTGGAGCCGTGCGGGCATGCAGGCTGGGTGGTCACCCATCCAAGTGCCGGCCACGCCCGACAGCGCTTAACTTCGGTGATCTCACACAGTTTTAATCTGCCAGGAAGTTTCATATCAACGCACACTCAGCTGCAGAGTGAAAATCTCATTCTGGAGGAAATATATGTTTGCTCAAGTTACAAATGTATTTCCATAACTATATAACCATTAAAAGGTGCCTTAAGGCCGCAACATTGAACGGAGATTATGTTAAAAACGTAGTTTCGTAGCCAAAAGAGTAGGGAATAACATGATGTATTGGAATCCTGAATAAAACCGAATTGCTTTCAGAAAAAAGTGATGCATTACTTACTGAACGTCCCTCGTAATGGAGGAAATACATGAAACTTCCTGGCAGATTAAAACTGTGTGCCGGACCGAGACTCGAACTCAGGACCTTTGCCTTTCGTGGGCGAGTGCTGTACCGTCTTTTTCTATTTTTTTTTTCGGTTTAGTTCGTTGCGATTGGTCTAGGCGGACGTCACATGACATCCGTTAAAGTTGATCGTTGATTTCTTCACTCAGGCTTTTTTATTACAGAGAGCACGCAGCCCTCTGTCTGAACATGCTGAGCTACCGGGCCGGCACCATCTAAGCTACCCAAGCACTACTCACGCCCCGTCCTCACAGCTGTACTTCTGCCACTAACTCGTCTCCTACCTTCCAGACTTCACAGAAGCTCTCCTGCGAAACTTGCTGAACTAGCACTCCTGGATGAAAGGATATTGCGGAGACATGGCTTACCCACAGCCTGGAGGATGTTTCCAAAATGAGATTTTCACTCTGCAGCGGAGTGTCCGCTGATATGAAACATCCTGGCAGATTATAGCTGTGTGCGGGACCGAGACTCGAACTCTGAAGCTATGCCTTTCGCGGTCAAGTGCTCTACCGCGAAAGGCAAAGGTCCCGACTTCGAGTCTCGGTCCGGCACACAGTTTTAATCTGCCAGGAAGTTTCATATCAACGCACACTCAGCTGCAGAGTGAAAATCTCATTCTAGAGGGAATATATGTTTGCTCGAAGTACAAATGTATTTCCATAATTATATATTTGGAAAGAAACACGGAAAAAAGTGCGCTTCAACCACAAGATGAGTACTACATGTTATGGTTTATCCCTGTTCCAACAGTGTACGGAGCACAGGCAGGATAACTACTTAAGTGTGTCTATGTGCGCTATCATTTAGTCTAATCTTGTCTTATATACACACGTCAATGAAATTTTTGCATCTTACAGATATGTCGTGCAGGTACGATGCTATTGTTACTGTTTCTGTACCTACAGGTAGGTTACCTTTGATGTTAATTGTAAACATATACTCAGTTATTATTCGACCACAATATTACTGCACCTGTGGATGAGAACGCCTCTGTTGGTTTACGGTGAGGCACCACGTAATTGAGGTTGATAGTGAAAGCAGAACTGTCATGAAAGCATTGACAGTGCTATGCGTTTTCCTTAGACCCCTCCGCTTGTTTAAAGTAACGTCCCTGCGTGTTTCCAATTACGACTAAGTGCATTAATAGCGTGGTTGAGTAGTACCACGAGCATTTCCTATGGTTAGAACGACGCACTCGACTGAACTGCAGCATTTCAGTTGGAAGTTAAGCACCAGTAGAGTCGCATTAGGGCCGTCCGTGGAACAGTCGTGCCACGAAGCGAAGTCGTAACCATGATCGGGTCTGCATTACCATTTGACGCGCAGAAGGCTTGTAAATCAGCGAAGTTGTTCGAAGCGTGTATCGCAGTCAAAATGATGTTGTGGGGACATGGAATCGGTTCCAATTGACAGGTGCTGTTGAGGACTTAGCTGCACAGGCCATGCACGGCGCACAGGCTGATCGATATCTACGACTTTTGAGTCAAAGGAACCGTGAACTGAGCGCTCGAGAACTGAAGTCGGCGTTCGAAGAGGTTACACGACATCATGTATGGCATCAAATTGGTAGGAGGCGATTACATGATTAGAATATCAATTTCCGATGACCATTGTGAACGTCATGTTGTATACCACATCACCATGGGCTCCGTTACAGATGGGCAAACAACTGTGCAGAACGGACGCCCGAGGATTGGCGTCGGGTATTGTTTACGGACGAAACTCGGGTCTGTTTGTACCCTGATAATCGCAGACAACGTGTTTGGAGACAACCCGGTAATATTTAACGCCCCCTGCACTGTGTTCCACATGTGGAAAAAGATGGTGGCGGAGTGATGTTTTGCGGTGGCATTATATGAGGCAAACATAGATCTGTTTCGGTTCTTGAGACTCTATGGTACAGGGACAAGAATCTGTAACCAATACTGGGACCTTATCGCCAACATTTTGGTGACAGTTTCGTCTTGATGGATGATAACTCGCATGCACGTCGTTCTGTCATCGTGAGCACATTCCTTCAGGATCACCAGAATGGAGTGACCTGCCTCTTCCCCGGACGTGAACACAAACCAGAATGTCTGTGATCGATTGAAACGAACTATTTTTGAACGTCGACAACGAACACGTACTCTGCGCGACTTACGCAGAATCGTCATTGAAGAGTGGGCCAGTTTGGACACGGGCTGGCTTGATGATCTAATCGACGATATGCTACGGCGGATTCAAGTACGCATCCGAGCAAGGGGACGTTTCATCACGTATTGTCGTTGCCCAGGAGTGCTGTGAGAAACAGACGACTTTGTCGTTGCACAACTGTATTTTTTTTTTATTTCATGGTCTGGACACATTGCAGATGAATGTACACACATGCCACAGCGTCAGTTTTTGTTTTCTGTGCAATGAATTCCGAAATCAAGAGATGACACAAAACTTGTGTTGATACTAGCGCATCTGGCAATGCTTTGCAATTGCTAAATCTCTATAAGAATTGGATGTACGTCCTGATATCCTTCTCCCCCTCTCTCTGTCCATTGCCCCTCCCTCTCTCTATCCATCTCCTCCCTTTCCAATCTATGTCCGGGACTTAACATCTGAGGTCATCAGTCCCCTAGACTTAGAACTACTTATATCTAACCAACCTAAGGACATCACACAAATCCATGCCCGAGGCAGGATTCGAACCTGCGACCGTAGCAGCAGCGCGGTTCCGGACTGAAGCTCTTAGAATCGCTCGGCCACAGCGGCTGGCCTCTCTCTGTCCATCCTTCCTTATCCGCTCTCTCTGACTTTGAGTCTCGTTTATTGTTACTGTAAATTCAGATTCAGTAGCAGTATTCTAATCATAAGCCGATAAGCCATAAATACGCTTTCCTTGTTTTCTGAGAAAACCGACTCCGAGGAAGAAAACAAAACAGCTCATTGCTGTGCATACAATTTTTGTTTAAAATATATATGGTAGGAACAATTTGCCTATGGGTTAAATGTTCTGCCATCTTAATTAAAACTGATTGCGAGAAAGAAAACAAAATAACCCGTTTTTACAGCAGGGCATAGCGCAACATTTTCTTTCTCTCTGTCGGTCTTAACAGAAAACCATTGAATTGTTGAAAAAAAGTATGTGGTTCATTACTGTCTGAATGTTTATTACATTGTCATATAAAAATATGAAGTAAACAGGTCGAGAACATCTAGAGATTTTTGATAACACTGTTTTATATATTGTACAACCGAACATGTAAAAATTTCGAATAAATCAGTCAAGAACTTTTCGAAATTTTTGGTAACGAAATTTCTCCTTTATATATTACATGTATATTTATACATGAGATATATTAAAAATGTATAGCCTATGACCTTCCGAACGTTCATTGCATTATCGTGCAAAAGACACATCGAGATTGTTTGTAACAACTTTTCCCCTAGATTCTTCACATAATGCTAGTTCTTGTAACTTTGTAAGTAGGCATTCGCGGGATAAATGGCATCTATCTTCAAGCCTGCTCTCCGGTGAATCATACAAACCTGTGACTATTTGTCACTGCCCGTCCTCGTGCACGTTCAATATTCCCTGTTAGTCTTTTACGGTATGGGTCACACACGCGTGAGCAATATTCTAAGATGGATAGCAAGTGTGTTTCCTATGCAGTCTGCGTTGTAGGCTACTCCATTTTCCCAGAATCCTGCCAATGAACCCAACTCTGCAACCTCCTTTACGTACGACTGAGCGTATGCCTTCGTTCTATTTTATATCCACTTCTCAGTAGCTAGGCATTTCCATTTGATGTTTGGAGGACGACGATGGACAAGAAGATACATTAGCAGTAGCTTGAAGGACTAGATAAAACAACAGAGAAGCTGCTGTCAGCAGTAAGTGTCCAGTGTAGCGACGCGTCTCCCAATTTTGGCATAATGCAAATGAAATAAAGATTTTTGTTCTGGCCATCCTGGTCGATGTATCTCACATACTACGACTTGGTTAAGTTTTTCTAATACGTCGAGAAGAATGTAATATTTCTAACAATTGGAAACTGACTACAAGAAATTGAAACCTGTCAGTAAACACGCCAAGAAAGCTGGTTATAATAATAGTAACAACTAAAATTAAAATCAATTCAGTAATATTATGCGAATTCAGTACAGTGAAACTAAACTAAGAAAAACACTGTTTGAATGCGTTAAAAGGAAAAGTATTTGTATATAGGGGAGACCGTGAGAATTTAACGAGCGGGGCAAGATGTCTGATCACTTGGTTTAAATTCATAATTACAGGTAGCGTACGGGTACTACAATAACTTCACAAGACGAGGCACTGTAAACTCGTACAGTGGAGCAGCTGCCGCCAGTTCAGTTGATTGCAGTTACATTTCCTGGCGTGTTATGATTTTCAAAGACTTCAACACAAACTCCTTTGAAGTGTCAAGGTAGATATTTGATTTTTATTATCTATACATGACTGCTTCACGCAATATGCTTTTCACAGTCACAATTCATTCATATCCTATTCTTGTTAAATTCAAAGACTTCTTTATACATTCAAAGACTTTCAATGTAGATAGCTTGGGGCAGGACGAATGGAGAAAGCTGAGGACTTCGTAATGTATTAAGCACTGGTTATTGCAAAACATCCACAGCCGGCAACGCAGTTATTGGTTTTTAAAGACGTAAGCACGAGTATGCTGCAGCGAAAAACACACAACGTGTTCTGGTAACAAAACTGAAAATGTTCGTAACCAGGCTGCAGCACCTAAAAGGTAATCCACAATAACTCCTAATTTAACTCCTTATCAACAGCGAGTACAGAAAAATGAAGAATCAGTACCTTCAACAAATTATGCTCCCAATGCGCCGAAGCAGCGCCGAAATATTTTTGATTTCAAACCACTGTACGCAAAGCGCAAGTATTTTAAAAACCTCACCTATGAAACAGATGTTGGTTGATAACGAAACACACAAGATGGGATAAGAACGTTTAAAGTGACAGACGAAAACCGGCAAAGAAAATACAGCGTGGTGTCCAGCAAGTGCTGATATCTGCGTTGGCCCTCCAGCAAAAATTGCCAAAATGACTGTGTTTATATTAAATAAAAAACTATGAGACTAGGTAGAATAGAATAGAAGTTCGTTGTATTAATAAACACAAAGAAAATAAAGTTTGAAAAATGAATTAATTAAAAATGATTCACTGTTAACATCGTCAAGTTGGCCCAGTTTCAACTACTTCCACGAAAGAAGTGCATACAAAAACACTTGCGCGACCCATCCGAGGTGTTTGGTCAAATGTGTGGGATCCATACCAAGTAGGAATGACAGAGGACACTGAACGTATACTAAGAATGGACGGTAGAGTGTCACAGAGATGCTGAGAGAACCGAATTGGCAGACCCTTGGAGATAAACGCAAACTATATCGTGAAAGCCTACTTAGAAAGTTTCTAAAATAAAGTTTCTCAATCTAGGAATATACTACGGTCTGCATTGTATCGCTCCCATTAAGATCTCAAAGACAAGATTACACTAATTACAGCGTGCACAGAGGCGTTGAAGCTGTTATTGTTCCCGCGCTCCATACGTGAATGGTACGGGAAAAAGCCCTAATAACTTGTACAATGCGCAGTACCCTCCGCCATGCACTTCATAGTAGTTTGCAGAGTATGGATGCAGACAGCAAAAGGGTTGTTGTTGTGGTCTTCAGTCTTCGAAAGACAGGTTTGATGCATCTCTCCACGCTACTCTATCATGTGCAAGCCTCTTCATCTCCGAATAACTACTGCAATTGCAATCTACATCCTTCTGAATCTGTATACTGTATTCATAAATTGGTCTCCATCTACGATTTTTAGCCCTCCCCTCCCCCACCCCCCTACACACACGCACGCACTACAATACAGTACTAAATTGGTGGTCCCTTAATGTCTCAGAATGTGTCCTATCAACTGATCCCTTTCTTTAGTCAACTTGGACCACAAATTTCTTGTCTCGCCACCTCTGTTGAGTCCTTCCTCGCCGGCCGCGGTGGCCGTGCGGTTCTAGGCGCGTCAGGCCGGAACTCCGCAAGTGCTACGGTCGCACGTTCGAATCCTGCCTCGGGCATGGATGTGTGTGATGTCCTTAGGTTAGTTAGGTTTAAGTAGTTCTAAGTTCTAGGCGACTGATGACCTTAGATGTTAAGTCCCATAGTGCTCAGAGCCATTTGAACCATTTTAGTCCTTCCTCATTAGTTACGTGATCTACCCATCAAATCTTCAACATTCTTTTGTAGCGCCACACTTCAAAAGCCTCTATTCTTTTCTTGTGTACCATTTATCTTGTATGTTTCACTTCCATACACGACTGCACTCCAAAGAAATACATTTAGAAAAAGACTTCCTAACACTTAAACCTGTATTCGAAGTTAACAAATTTCTCTTCTTTAAAAACGCCTTTTCTTGCCGTTGACAGTCTACATTTTATTTCCTGTCTATTACTGAGGCTGTATAACAATATTTCACAAGCTCCCATACTTTCTATACATGGAAGATCTCGAGAAAATAATAGTAATTTTAATGCAGTCTGGTTTGGTACGAATTATAATGGTAAAATATCTACTAAAGTAAACAGGGAATGTTAAGTTCCTATTTGCATTTCCTTTAATAGTATGCTTTTCAAACTAAAGACGCTATGTGCCATTCGAATCAGATTTCTGATAAATACTTTTTTTGTAAAAATATATTCTTCCACCCTCCAACTCCCGCCCCCTCATCTCTCTCTTTCTCTCTCTCTCTCTCTCTCTCTCTCTCTCTCTACCGCGGCTACGTCATAATTTTGTCTTCAGTACTAACATTTTTCAATGCAAAGATTCTTCTGACACAGGTTATCCGCATTATTTCACCGTAATGGTAGAATAGTTCCTTAACTAACATCGACGTCGGGTCTCCGTATTCCAAGAATACTATCCACTTTACACACAATCCTGGAAACGATACTGCGGCCGGCCGGTGTGGCCTAGCGGTTCTAGGCGCTTCAGTCTGGAACCGCGTGACTGCTACGGTAGCAGGTTCGAATCCTACCTCGGGCATGGATGTGTGTGATGTCCTTAGGTTAGTTAGGTTTAAGTAGTTCTAAGTTCTAGGAGACTGATGACCTCAAATGTTAAGTCCCATAGTGCTCAGAGCCATTTCAACCATTTTTTGATACTGCGCAAACGGAGATGAGATGTGAGGATGAGTGAGAATTAGTGATATTCCAATGCACAACATCGGAAGATTCATGTATAGAGCTGAAGCGTCTTCCATGATTCTTTTAATAGCATTATTTTGCTTTTTCTGACTAATAAAACAAACGAGGAGATACCTTTAACCAGCGAAGATAGAGCGACTAAAGCGGACCATATTGATGAGGCAAAAAAAAAAAAAAAAAATATTGGTGAAGCATAACGAAAACATCTTCCACGTTTTCAACAGAACTATTTTTACCTTTTTAAGGTAATAAAACTACCAACAATATACATTTCAACAAAGTCAAGGTAGGTGACGCCATGTCCACTAACGAGCCGAAAGCTTTAGAAACTAGCGTAGAAACTTCAATTACGACTGGATGTAGAGAATAGCTTAAAACGTTAGTGATCTTCACGAGTGTGCTACACACCTCGCCAGTAACATTAACTCTGTTCATGGCAGAAGGTACTTTTTCTGAAGAAGCAATTCGAGGGCTTGCAAGCATTCCCTTCGTTGAAGCTCAAAGTTTTGTAGAACACTAGAAAAAAGGGCACTTGCTGACATTAGACAAGCATCGTAACTAACATGTGATAAGAGCTTCCGATTTAGGTCATCGGTGAGCGCTTGCAGAAGAGCGCCTACCGGCGTTACGTCACGCGCTTACGCGATATCGCCGCGCCTCGTAATCCTCGACTGCTCGTTATCTGCCGTCTGGTATCTATTATGCAACGCGCTTCCCCGTTTCTTACATTCTTCCCACCGCTGTTACGTTTGAGTGGGAAACGTAGCGCACCATTATACGGTAGCTATAGAGTGACCTAACTAGAAGTCTCAAACAGTTGCCCACACAATGTCTTCTCTATTCCGCACCGACAATGGAACTCTTAATGAAATTTGAGGAAGGTATCTTTGATCAGAGAATTCGCAGTATTGTACGGTAGGTAGCATCCTGTAACTGGTCGTTCTTAGGAAACAAATAAGACGTTAAGCAAACGCAAACAATAGCGTTTTCGCTATGTCCAAACACGTTACTGATTTTGGTTTGCTGACAAGCATGCCTATCCCAACCAGTTTAGGGGATATGAGGTCATAAAAACAGAGTAAAACTACGTACTTCATAGTAGAAATAAGTTGCCTGGCGCCAAGAAATATTTTAATTTATAACACTTTTAACATAATGGAGATTGTCCCTCTCACATTAATGTGGTACAAATGCACACAAATGTGGTAGCAACAAAATTTTAGTTAGTAATTCCTTCCACGACTCTTTCTGCCATCTTAGCAAAATTAAAGAAAAGCAATTTATATGAATTATAGGGCGACAGTGAACTGACGCGTGAACTGTCTCACCTTAAAGGAATTGTGCTGATTCCAAAACTGGTCTTAGATTATCGGTTAGAACCATATTTCCAAAATTATGGATAATTCAATATTGATATCAATATTTTCCTAATCTTAATACACTTGATGTATTTGGAATCCAGTTGTACGTGTACAAGATCTTTTTCTTCTGACTTTAGTTGACGACCTATATATCTGAAAACGTTGTTTAATGGGTTTTTGCTACTGAGCAGGAGATTACTTTGTCCATACAGGATAAACTTCTGTAATTACCAGGAAGAGTATCGGAAACTCATTATCTTGTAGTGATCTCTAGTTGTTATAGGTCCGCCGGCCGAAGTGGCCGTGCGGTTAAAGGGGCTGCAGTCTGGAACCGCAAGACCGCTACGGTCGCAGGTTCGAATCCTGCCTCGGGCATGGATGTTTGTGATGTCCTTAGGTTAGTTAGGTTTAACTAGCTCTAAGTTCTAGGGGACTAATGACCTCAGCAGTTGAGTCCCATAGTGCTCAGAGCCATTTGAACCATTTTGTTATAGGTCCTCAATTTATGGTAGCAAAACATGAGATAATGGATTTATCTGGTTTCAACATCTGAAATACAGATTTCTTGCAGAGATCTGAAAATACAATTTCGGAAGGTTTGTTTGGCAACTGCTGTTGAAACCAAATTTTGTGTGTAACAAAAACAGGATTAACGTAATCTCAAGTTAGATTAAATAAAAGGGTCTGTTGCAAGGTGCTGTGATCGACTTTACTTCAATAATCGATAATCGATTACTTAAATTATATCTCAAATCGAACACTATATCCGCCATACTGTTAGAGGTTTCATGGACCACGACGAACCTCCATTCTGTTAAAATTTAGCTATCCCAATGTTCTGAATCTCTCCAAAGTCATTCATGTGTTACGATAATACTATGATATTCTTATAAATGACTGGGCAGTGAACGACGAAAAATTAACTGTAGATACTTCACAGACAATTTTATATCAAATATGTTTGTTTATATTCTACATGAAACTGCCTGAAAATGAATGGCTGTTGCAGAAAGCGATTGACAGATAACCGTAAAAGACTAAGTGTAGACGATATTGATGTGTAAAGTTCGCGTGTATTTCTTTATTCTGCTCAGATTAGATCCTTGGCTCTGAGCACTACGTGACTTAACTTCTGAGGTCATAAGTCCCGTAGAACTTAGAACTGCTTAGAACTAACTAACCTAAGGACATCACACACATCCGTGCCCGAGGCAGGATTCGAACCTGGGACCGCAGCGGTCGCGCGGTTCCAGACTGTAGCGCCTAGAACCGCTCGGCCACCCCGGCCGGCTATTAGATCCTTCAGGCCCTCTCTTACATTAAGCCAGTGTTTCACACATAAGGTATTTCTTAAATATTATAGATACCTAATAAATAACTATACTCTAGAGTGTGACAAATAGTAATAAAATAGTATTAATGAAATTAAAATGACATGAACGTTTGCAGAGACAATGTGAATAAGTAGTACTAAGAATTAATAAAGTTAATATTAGTAGTATTTCTACCACTACTGGTGTTGCTGCTGTTGCTGTCATTAATAGTAATAGTAATAACAATAATAATAACAATAACAGTGATCATGGCAGATATAAAACGCATTTATAGGTGTACAAGAGTGAAATTTTCTCATATAAAGAGTTCTGAGTGAGGGAAACTTTGGTAGACTGCCCCGGCTAAGTGCGCTGGGAACTGAGGAAGATGTGACTGGAAAGAAGGACGGACTGGGGTAACAAGTGTGTACAGGGACAAAGATAGACATTACCGTTGCTTCAGCGAGCTAGTCATAGCTGTCTCTGGAAGCTGGAGATATTATTCAGTTTTCTAACATAGTGCAGAAGGTTATTCTCTTCTTGTCTGAACTGCCAATTGTCCACGTTCCATTTCTGTACAAGGTAACACTCTATAGAAATACTTTCTGAGAAGACTTTGTAACACTTAGATTTGTATTCGATGTTAATCTTTTTTTTTCTTTTTTTTCTTTAGCAATGCTTTTCATTCTGTTTCCAGTCTGCATATTATGCGATCCAGTCACATGTCACATTAATGCGACACCGCCCGTGTTCAGCGTCAACGTTCAAATGGTTCAAATGGCTCTGAGCACTATGGGACTTAACATCCGAGGTCATCAGTCCACTAAAACGTAGAAATACTTAAACCTAACTAACCTAAGAACATCACACACATCCATATTCCCGAGACAGGATTCGAACCTGAGACCGTAGCAGTCGCGCGGTTCCATACTGAAGCACTTGGAACCGCTCGGCCACACGGCCGGCTCAGCGTCAACGTGCAACTGCAACAAAGCGATTTATCTGACATCCAGAAGGGTATGACCATTAGTTTTAAAGCCAAGGGTGGACACATTTCCAAAACAGCTTAGTTTGTTGACTTTTCCCGTGCCACTCTGGATAAAGTGCACCGTGCGCGTCAAAATGGCGTTATCCAAAACCGGTGCCGAGGAAACTGTGCTCTACCACGGGCCATGGGCGACAGGGTGAACGACGGCTATGGAGACGTGCACGAGCGAATAGACGTGCAACTGTTGCGCAACTGACAGCCCAGATGAACCAAGAGGCTACCAATAGCGTCGCGTTAACGACTGTTCAGCGATCGTTGATCATTTTGGTCTCTGGAGCAGGCACTGATTCATGCACCCATGATGACTGCTGTTCATCGGCGATGAAGGTTGCAATTTGCATCCCAGTACCGCAGTTGGACGCCCACTGAGAGGCGACAGGTGGCGTTTTCAGATGAATCACGTTTTACGCTTCATCGCAGATCGACCCTGCATCAAGCATGGGAAAGGTCCAAGCAGAAGGAGAGAGTTTTATGGTCTGGGGATTGTTTTCGAGGCATTCACTGGGTGATCTCGTTAATCTGTGAGGCATAGTGGATCAACACTAGTATAAATCCATCCTTGGGGAAAATGTCTACCCCTACGTGCATTTCCGATAACATGTCACATAGGTCGTAATGTACGTACGTGGTTCGAAGAGCAGCGTAAACCCCTTTCCATAGTACTCCTCAGATTTAAACCAAGTCGAGAATGTGTGGACCATCTCGAGAAGGCTGTTAACGTCATGCATCCTCAACCGAGAAACGTCGAGCAATTACCCGCGGAACTAGGGTAAGCACGACCCCACATTCCTGTCCGTACCTTCCAGAACCTCATTCACGCTCTGTCTGTACGTCTCGCAGCGGTGCGCGCTGCAAAAGGTGGTAATTGAGACTACTCACAGGTGATCACATTAACCCTTTCGTGAGCCGTGGCAAACATTCTTCCCACTACAATGAACTCGCTCCTAGTCCCGTGGGACTCACAGTTCCCACATCTGTACGGTGCTACCACCTAGTGAACAGTATAGGGTACTACTTCCAATCGGAAGTACCCGCCGTTTTTGCAGTACCTTCGCGCAGAGGCATTGTATAGCTGAGTGTTGCTCTGTAGAGGAGCCTTTTAGTGCTGTTTGCGTGACATTTTGTGATGTTTTTCCTTAAAGGTATGGTATAAGGTAAATACTTTTGATTTACCCAGATTTATGAAGGAAAACGTAAAATTGGAACGAGGAGAATTCCAATATGAAACAAAAAAGAGACATTTCTGCAGCAAATTGGATGGATAACCGTCCAGTCACTTTCCTGTCCTCAATTCATGACCCGTGAGAAACAGCCACAGTGGAAACGAAAAACAAGGATGGTACTAGTACAGAGATTTCTTGTCCTGAAGTTGTGGCAGAATACAACAAAATAATGGGTGGTGTCGATAAGTTTGATCACTTACGAGAATGGTATGCTATTGGCAGACGTTCTGTAAAATGGTGGCACAGAATATTTTATTTCCTGGTGGATGATGCTGCAGTGAACAGTTTTATCCTGTGGAAAATTAATAAAAGAGAAAGTGGACAGCATGATCAGCTCACATACAGGATCCATCTAGCCAGACTGATCGCTGCCTTCTCATCCCAAAAAAGGCGTGGACAAAAACCTGTCTTTCTGGCGAAAAGGGGTAAAGTACTTGAAGATTTTCGTCATGTGGCTGTAGGGGAGCGTCAACCCATTTTAGGAGGTACCTACTGGACCTGCCGTCATTGTAGTATCAAAGCTGCGGAAAAGTGCACTCGCTGTGTTTGTACATATTGTCAAATACCACTTTGCATAGACCCATGTTTCAGGAAATTTCATGGCAAGTAATTGTGAACAATCATTGTAACAAGATAAGTAAATTTATCAAATAAATATGACATATATTGAAAAAGTTGTTTTTGTCATTTAACTCCAAGGAAGGGCAGTGGGAAGAATACTTCCCACCTTGTTGTGTGACCTCACTTTCACAGTTGAAGCAAATTTGATATTCTGTATGATAAATATACCTATCTGTTAACTACTATCTGCTCTCCATTCATTAAAAAAAACTGTTCAATAATTTTGCCCACGAAAGGGCTAATGTGACTGGACAGTATTTACTGAGGGAGATCATTCGAGAGTCTCATTCCTGCAACTGACAAAGATTTCGAAATAGAGAATCCGTAATAGAATAAGACAGAAGGATTTCGCTCAGATGGGGACGATTGTTTCCGCTGTGTTGTTCGGACAAGAGCGCTAATGGACATTGTACGTTGATAAGACAGGAGAGGAGACAAGGTGTATGGCAATAACCGCAGGCTGCCATTTTCCTTGTGCGCCACCTCGTGTATCTGAACAGCGACATTTCTGACTCTAGTGGTATATCGCTGACGCTACGGTAATCTGTTCCTCCTTATCTAATCACATACATTGAAAAGCTGTTACTTCAAACAGTTTGTCTTGATTTTTCATGACATTGAGTGCCGAGTAAACGAGCGTAATTGATTCTGATTTGACAATACCAGTTCCTTTACATCTGTAATTATGCAACTAGCTTTCTTACAAGTTGATCAAAAGAGTCAAGATGTGTGTGTAGTTACATTAAGAAAGCTGCGTGGAAGTTTCACAAAAGCCTAGTGTGGCGCTCTCCGAGAGACGTTTTGGTCGTCCTAATAGAAATGAATGTTTTATTCGCGCTTCTTGGAAACATTCCCGCGAAGTATTAGTCCTACGCTTTAAGATAACTGTCTGATATAGTGTGCATAACTGTTGTGTGTTCTTGAAAAATGCAGCGTTCTACTGACGTTGTTGCACAGCAAGATATAACCGTACGCATCCTTTCAACTTAAGGGGAGGCTTACTATCTTTGGCCCGAAAAAAGCATGTTCTTTGAGAATTTTTTTCTCGGGATGTGTTATAGATATCATCTCAAATTTGGTCAAAATGTTTATTGATATTTCCTCTACAAAATGGAATTTTTTCGAGCGGAAATGTCGAAGAGCAAAAGCGGAAGTGCCGTCGGAACGAAACAAAATTTCGATGTAGACCTCCATGCGCGGTATGTCACAGGTCAGCTGGCTCGTCTGAAATCAAAATTGAGTTGATGTTAGCGAAGTATATAAGATTCTTTAGGAGTTGTACCTCGCTTAAGTTATTTGGACCATAGGAAACAAAATGGCGGCCATATGAAAAAATAAGGTTTTTTCATCGATTTTTCGACTTCTTCGTCCAAGTAAAATTATTTATAGTTGATGGATCGGAATAAAAGTGATACAACTCCTAGACAATTTAATTCGCTTCGTCGGAAACAAAGAATCATGCCAATCGGTTCAGTAGACTTGAAGTTACCATACCGCGCGATAAAAAAAAAAGTCATTTTGAGAAAAACGCGTTTGAAGTTTTGACTACATATAAATGCAATATTATGCAACTTATATTCAATCTGCTATTCCGGGTCCGTAAACTAGTCCTTCCTCTTCCTCATACAAGGCGTTCTGCTCGATCTGGGCCATCCTGCGTTGCTCCAGAGCCGACCGTACGGCCGGTGACAAGCTGTTTTCGGCCGCTTGAATCCTGTAGTCGTTCAGCCGGCCGAAGTGGCCGAGCGGTTCTAGGCGCTACAGTCTGGAGCCGCGCGACCGCTACGGTCGCAGATTCGAATCCTGCCTCGGGCATGGATGTTTGTGATGTCCTTATGTTAGTTAGGTTTAAGTAGTTCTAAGTTCTAGGGGACTGATGTCCTCAGAAGTTAAGTCCCATAGTGCTCAGAGCCATTTGAACCATTTTTTGAACCGGTAGTCGTTCGAATGCTTGGCGAACTGCGTTGAATAGAGTCTCGGGGGTGACGTCCATCGTTGCCATGGTCTTCAGAATTGCTGAATACCCTTTGTTGAAGCTACTCACTGCCAGGAAAGTCGCAGTCTTCGCACCAGAATGCTAATGCTTGGGGGCTAATTTCCAAACACACGCGTTCAAACTTTCATTTGAATTGTGTGTGTTTCCTCCCAAGCAGCGGAACAATAACTCGTCCTCCTAAAGGGCCTAGTAGATCGGATGAATCACTTTTTGAGCTTCTTTGGAGAGCGGCTGGTCGTGTTGATATTCGTCCAGATGTCCGGTAGCCTCTGCAATGCGCCGTCGAACACTTGTGGAAATACGTTGCCCAAATTGCCTTCTTCATCTGTTCCACCGAAATGGAATGCCGTCGGACTGCCAAGCCGTAGTACGTCGTAAGCTCCTTGATCGCTTTATCAGTTTTAGCCATGGGCAAGCACATAGAATAATTTTTCACTGCTACAAAGTCGAAATTCCAGAAAAATACTGGTGCGTGAAAAAGGCCGATTTCAGGCAGGTGCATTTTTTTTTCAACCGCTAATAACAAACATTTCCGTTCCGTATTCGGAAAAACCGTTTCAGGGGTGGATTCTAAACACTTTTATGGATCCAAAAATGGAATTTTAAAAAAATCGATTTTTTAAACCAAAAGATAGTAAACCTCCCCTTAAGTTTACTTCCGCACTCACTAACTGATGCATGTGTGCATAAAAAACTTAAAATTTTACTAAGTGATTTTAATTTAGGAAAGCAATTAAAACGTGAATTTTCAGTGGGTAAGGAAAGAAGAGTGGGAGGAATCATACACTGGTGTTCAAAACTTAAGGACGAAAATAACTTTCGCTTTACATGTCTCTGTCAAGTAACATAGCTCAATGAAGCCTGATCTATACATAGAAAGAAGTGCTACAGTGTCGTACAAACGATAACAGATGTAAATACGCAATTAGACGAACAGAAGTAACATTTATATTTACGGACATTTTTTAAACCGAAGTCACCGCGATCTGAACATTAGAAACAGCTGGGCATGGTGGTTTATACGGCGTGTGATCACCACGGACTGGCGCGCATGCGCCGGCCGTTGTGGCCGAGCGGTTCTAGGCTCTTCAGTTCGGAACCGCACTGCTGCTACGGTCGCAGGATCGAATCTTGCCTCGGGCATGGATGTGTGTGATGTCCTTAGCATAGTTAGGTTTAAGTAGTTCTAAGGTAGATACCATACAGACTTACTGGAAGGATTCTCAGGAGGTGTAGTCCACCCGTAAAAAAAGGTAGCTTACAAAACCATCGTTCGACCAATACTTGAATATTGCTTGTCCGTCTGGGTTACATAGCAAATAAGATTGATAAAGGACATAGAGAACAGCCAGACAAGAGCAGCACGTTCCATTACAGGTTCATTTAGTAAGCGTGAAAGCGTCACGGAGATGGTCAGCCAGCTTCAGTGACAGATGCCACAAGAGAGGCATTGAGCATCACAGTGTGGTGTACTGTTAAAATTCCAAGAGCATACGTTCTTAAGACAGTCAATCAATCTGTTGCGTCCTCCACGTAAATCTCACGAAAAGACTATGAAAGTAATCTGAGTAAGATTCGGGCTCATACGGATGCTTACTAACAATCGCTCTTCCCGTGAACCATTAGAGAATGGAACAAAAGATGGAAGAAGTGATAGTGGTACACAGTATCGACCTCTGCAGTCCGTAAGGTGGCTTGTGGACTAAAGATGTAGATGTCAATTTTAGCAGACGATAGATTTAGCAAAAACAAGGAAATATACACCGTATTTGTAGATTTGGAGAAGGCTTCAGAATAGTGGAATGGAACGAAATATTTTACGCTTAAGCAGTGTTGTAATATCTACAGTAATGTAACAATAATCCAGTCTCATTATGAGAAACACATGGCGATAGCCAACTATGATGCTATGACATAATAGGTCGAATTCAGGAAAGAAGTAATGTATGGTTATTTTCTGCCACCACTTATAATTAAATTGCATGTTAGAGAAGTAATGAAAGGAGTAAAGAGCTATTTAATGGGAAATTGTTTGTCGCATATAGGAAATCAGCACGATTCGGCGAGGACATAGCAGTGATTGGTGATAGCGAACAGGACCAGAGTCGGCTGCTTAATGAAATGTGTGCTAGCCAATGTTGCGCGTTGCAGGTAGGCATGCTGGGAGGGATAAAAGTTAGACTTGGACGAATCACACTTGAAGAGGTGGACCAATTATGCCAACTTGGAAGTACAAGGGAAGTTTGGAATGTGAGCTACACATTATTACGGTAAACCAAGTAACTGTTGTTATTCTTCATGCTTTCCCGGCGATCTGTTGACATCTTGGATATTCGGGAATTCAGCCGGATGTCCGCGTCGTTCTCGCACGATATTTCAATAGCGTGCTTCGCTGTTGGGGCGCGGACGGCAGTCGGAACATCCGCGACTGGAGGGAGCCATTGAAGCCGAGTCTGGCGGGCCGGTCCGCATCTTCAGAGTGTCGTCTACTTAGGAAAGGTAGTCTTTACCAAGGAGGCATTTACTACTAACAGCAGATTATAGGAAGGAAAGAAGGTGCTTCACGTTTATTTATATGTCATCATGCAGGCGGTGGAGAAAGGAGAATCACAAGAGGAGAGCGATACTTAGCAAGTTAGCGAGTAAGTAGCGCGCTGGGCCGCTTGTAGCGGTCTCTGTCGTGAGACGGAGCACCAAGGCTCCGGATGAGAGGGTTCGCTGAATCCGCAGAGGAACGATACAGATGTCGTGCTTGGCGTTGAAAACGAGCTAGGACGTATTCCTCTTGGGCTGCCTCGTGGAGATAGCGAGACGGAAACGTGGCAGGAACGTGAAAAATACGGCGGAGGAGTCTGGCGGGCGCGGACCACAGAAGGAGCACTCGACTCGGTGCGGACCGGTTAGGGAACGCCCAGCTCCTTCCAGGCATAAATACTGGACTCGATCGACCCAAGGACCAGTCTCAGGTAGCACCTGAAGAAGACAGCGAGGCATGCTGTTGAAATATCGTGCGAGAATGACGCGAACATCCGGCTGGATTCCGGAATATCCAAGATGTCAAGTAACTGTTGTCGAGTGATGCACTACGCATCAAAGTGACACAGATACATGACACTGTTTTTCAATATAGCCACCAAGTCTCTGTAAACAACGGTCGGCTCTACCAATCGTTTAGTTGCTCGACGATAGAGATCCGCTTATGGTCACGGAGCCATTCGAGAACCACTGCGTGAACGTCCTCATCTTTGGAAAATCTTTTTCCCCCACATATTCTTTCAGGCTTCCGAAAAGACGGAAATCGCATGGCGCAAGATCTGAGCTACCCGATCAGCTTCACCCACGACTGTGCGGCCTTGGCCAAATTATCAGCACCCTTCAGCTACGGCTGGACGCGACGGTGCATTCGGTACATAGACAGACAGAATGTCACAATCAATCTGTATGCAAGTTAGAAGTTTTGCCCACAAAATCATACTGTCGCGAGTACTTCAAGTTTGGAGTATGTTTGTGGTTACAGCGCCTGTTACCCGTACCATGGCAGAACTGCGTCTGCAGGTGACATTGAACATGTAATCTCTTCTGACCATCCACCACTCTTGTTGTATAATGGTCTTAGCGTGGTACGACATGTATCACTTACCTTCTGAAGTCCGTACGTAGCATTTTTAAACAAGGATGATGCAAGAAAGACGTAGCAGGAGGGATTGAACAAAGCTAATGGGCTTTCTGTAAAAAGAAACAGCTTCTAACAATAAACTTTTTTTGCATCATAGCTGTCTATGGGTGTGAAACACACTACGAAAAAAAAAATGAAACAAATAGAAGCTTTTGAGGCGTCGTGTTATAGCAGAGTGTTTAAAATTAGTTGGAGAGGTCGAGTAAGGAATAAAGAGGTTCTGCAACGAAAAAATGCCTTAGAATGGACACATGAATCGAAAAGCTAGAGTGCTTGAGGACAAATTATAATATGAGTTCACTGTAATTTTTGTCGAATGGGTGTTGGAAGTAAATAATTCCAGGGACAGGCCGAGATACGTGGATAGAAGGCAGATCGTATGTATTGTGAGATGCCGGAATTATCACGAAATGATGAGAATAGCTGGCAAGTGTGAGGACTGAAAGATTGAATTAAACCAACGTTAATGTTAGTGATCAAAACAACAAACATACTGTGTACAAGTCATTTGTTCTGAATAACTTAATTAGTTGGAGTATATAAGAGGAGCAACTGATAGTGTCATTCTTGAAGGAACCATCACCGCATTTGTCTGACGTTATTTATCCGACACATACGAAAGAACCCAAACAGGAAGTTGTAGTTAACTTCAAATGGTTACGAGACATTCTTGCTCTGCGCATAGTATTTTTACGCAGCGGAACAATAGATTAGAGCCGGCCGCGGTGGTCTCGCGGTTCTAGGCGCGCAGTCCGGAACCACGCGACTGCTACGGTCGCAGGTTCGAATCCTACCTCGGGCATGGGTGTGTGTGATGTCCTTAGGTTAGTTAGGTTTAAGTAGTTCTAAGTTCTAGGGGACTTATGACCTAAGATGTTGAATCCCATAGTGCTCAGAGCCATTTGAACAATAGATTAGAGTAATAATGTTAACTTCTGCTGTGTCTTAACCGCCAATGCAATGTTTACCTCCATGAAAAGAAAACACAGTATACTTGTTTTAAAGCACCATGCAGAAACCATGCTTGGCACGGAATAAAGCAGACTGCTTTCGCTGCACGCACCGGAGGTCTGGGCGCGCTGCTTCGAAACGCAGCAGCTGGCGCTACACATGCGTCCGTGTACAAATACTCTTACCCTGCGTATCGCTGATGAATGCTACTTGTTTATGCCAATGACAGTTGTTGCCGCTCCCTTCGCGTGCGGCACCGGAAAGAAGCCGCGTCTGCCCACTGCAGCGTACTGTAGAACTTATCACGCTCTGAAGTGACATATGAAATGCTTTTACAACATTGGGAAATTCATCTGAAAAGAAAACAGCTACAGCTGGAAGGTGTTCATACAGCAGTCTTTGGGACTGATACATGGAATTGGCACACTGGTTACAAGGAGTAAAATCATGGACTACTCCATGAGTGAAATTTTTATGTTTCAAGAGGGTGACAGGACGGTCATGCGTTTAGCAAAAATAATATATTTGGCACAGGTCGGGAGAGAGATCAGCAGTTTACGTTAACGTAGTTTCCAGGCAATGGTTAGCGCAGCAGAAAGTGTAGAAAACGGTAATCTGAAGGTTGTATGATCGCATCCCTACGCGAAAACTATTTTTGTTTTCGACTTTTACGTTACTTACATTGCAACTAAACTGAATTAATGCCCATATATTGTATTTATTAATGTTTAACAAATATGAAAAGAAAAGGTAAAGGAAAATTTGGGATTGCGAAGAAATTTAGAGGAAATGATTGTAAGGAATACACAAGATCTTCGTGTATAAAATGGTTCAAATGGATCTGAGCACTATGAGACTTAACATCTGAGGTCATCAGTCCCCTAGAAATTAGAACTATTTAAACCTGACTAACCTAAGGACATCACATACGTCCATGCCCGAGGCAGTATTCGAAACTGCGACCGTAGCAGTCGCGCGGTTCCGTACTGGAGCGTCTAGAACCGCTCGGCCACCACGACCGACCTCTTCGTGTATAAAATTGGATATTTTTATTATTTAACAGTTCATGATTTGCGTACAAACGCCACATTTTTACATGGTTCTTTTAAAGTTTCTATACAAAAAAATAAATAAATAAACCAAATTGGTTTACATTCATAAAAGTTTGCCCCTCATTGCACAGTTGGCAGTGAACCACGTGTAACAACACATTTCGTCACTGACGACACTGTGAAGTACAGAGGCATTTATTTCGATGCAGTGTTCTTGTGATTTGATTTCTTTTACTCTGTCGAAGAGATAAGACCAGCTTTGAAGCTGTTAGATCAAATTCTTTACCTGACGATAAAAAGTAGCCATCACAGGGTTGCACTAACGGTGTGCATTTGGGGAGAATCACTTTAATTCCGCATGATGACAGTCCTTCTTCATCTTGAAAAATCTCATCGTATAATTGTGGATTTGTTTGTCCTCCCCATGAGTCGATTAACAGAAGAAATTTGTTCTCCTGCTAACAGCGTTTCATCACATCACGTACAATATACTTAGCATTATCTCGTTTTATTTGCAGTGTATGTAACGTAAAAATTGAAAATGAAAAAAAAATCAAAGTAGGGCACAATCTCCCGATCCCGGGGTCACCATTCTCTAATCATTCCGCTGAGCCAAGTGCTGCCCCGAAACTACGCTAACACTAGTGGCTCATGCCTCGCCCGACCAGCACAAAAAATGCTTTTTTTCCCTAAACGCCTGGTCATATGGATTTTTCACTTATGTCACTTTCATTTCTGGCCAAGTTGCGAATTATCTTAAATGTGGACGAAATCGGTGAACACGAGTAAGCTCGGTCTCCTAGTTAGTAAACGGTAATACCTGAAAAAATTCCATACCTGTTTCATTGTGCAAGCTCTTTGACTGGAAGCCTCACACGAATACAAACGATTTAAATACGATGACTGTAGATTGAAATCTGTGAATGTTGTTTACCGGTGCTTTTCATAGTTTAAACCAAATTTCGTAGCGAAACGTACTATCATTTTAAAACTCTATACAGGCCCACGCCCGAACCGGGGTGCCTGTCCTTCGTGCAGCTACAATAGAACATAGGCAGTGGCTGATAGTAACTTTGACTCGGTGGTGGTTGAGTCAATGCGGAGGGAATTACCATTGAAAGGCAAGTTTAGCATAGCTCCAGCAACTCATTTTTGAGCTGTGATTCTCAGGCCAACCAATGTTTGCCAAGTAAAATGTCCGTCAAAATAGCAGTACACAAAGTGCGTACTTACGCATATTGTTCCAACGAACATAACTTACCATCTGACGTGGTAAGCTGATTAACATCAACTTACTACGTCAGATCTCAAACGTAACTAACGCTCACGACTCTTACAGCGTCTATTTGAAGGAAACGTGATTTGTCTCATTATAGTGGCGCTACTTGAGCCACTCTTATGCGGCAGCGCGAAATTTCAATAGGCATCTTTCCGATGCAGAAACACGACAACCAACTTTCGCTTATGTTGCACAACTCCTCCTTGGTGTTGCGATTTTTCTTTTACGGCAGCGCATATTCAGTCATTTTCTGGTATAACTTCGTTAAATCTACAACAATATTACCACTGACATGTAACTTTCCTACAGTATCATACGTATTAAATAGTAATATGCATATACAACACGAGGAATTTGATATGTGACTGTCCAACAGAGAAGCACAAATCATTCGTTTTAATGGATAACTAAATCTGTGCAGTGGCGGCTCATACGAGGGTTGAAACTTTAATAGTGGCAACTATTTATTTATAGCTCGTACAAAACAGATGAGTGTCTCAAAGTTTTACTGACCTTCAAAGTAGTCACCAGCATTGTGTATAACCCGTTGCCAGCGATGGAAGTCGTAGGATACTCTTAGTAGTGCCAGTTGTGTTGACAGTTCGAGCGGCGCGGTCTATCACCCGACGAATTTGTAGCAGTTCTGAAGTGAATGCCGTAAAGTGTTTCCTTCAGTTTAGAAATCGAGTTGAACTGTTTATTTTTGGAACACAACCTACGACCAGCCTAGAGACAGAAGTGATGACACTTTCTGCAGGACCTGACCATCAATTTGCAGGACAATGCTCAAGTACGTACAGTGCAAACTGCTACTGAATTGTTTGACTGATGGGGCTGCTGAGTGATATACCACCTACTGCACTCTCCTGACTTAATCCCTCGTGAGTCCAACTCGATTTCTAAACTGAAGGAAACACTTCACAGCATTCGCTTCAGAATTGCTACAAATTCGTCGGGCGATAGACCGCGCCGCTCGAACTCTCAACACAACTGTCACTACTATGAGTATCCTACGACTTCCAAATCGCTGGTTCAAATGGTTCAAATGGCTCTGAGCACTATGGGACTTAACAGCTGAGGTCATCAGTCCCCTAGAACTTAGAACTACTTAAAACTAACTAACCTAAGGACATCACACACATCCACGCCCGAGGCAGGATTCGAACCTGCGACCGTGGCGGACTCGCGGTTCCAGACTAAAGCGCCTAGAACCGCTCGGCCACTCCGGCCGGCTAACACTGGAGTTACAACGGTTTTTATCTACTCTGGTTTGCAGTTTTAAAATTTAGAATAGTGTGTTATTTTACTTTGTCTGTGACCTCTCATAAATATATGGTAAAAGATCTTTGCTCTACAACAGAAGTGTGCAACACAGCCTCAGATAATTTACCACCCTCGGAATATTTGACTGCACAAGAGAGCTAAAGCAGTTGCAATTAAAGGCATATACTTGTGCTAACAGTGTCACATGTCGATGAAAAAGTCAAAATCTGTGTGACGTAACTCAAAGGAGAAAAGACCACAATAAAATGAGCGATGTATCATTGACTCAAAACTTCAGCAGTCCCAAGTCCGCTCATTGATATTCTAGAAGCAACGCGGATAGTTTTTGCGTTAACAACCTCTGCACATACGTGTCATTGCATGATTAACGTCAGTCGTCCCATATAAGAAAAGTTACAAAGGCAAATGAGCGTAGAGGGCCAGGATAAAGTGCAAAGCTTAGCAGCTGATCGCACTAATAACGTGCATTGTCGGGTAGATATTTTACACACACACACACACACACACACACACACACACACACACACAAACTGTTTGGGTGCTATATCGGGATGTAAACCACGAAACCCCTCTATATGGCTTTCATAAATCATTATCTATACACATTATAAACTAAAGTCCTCCGCTGCGTCTGTTTGTAGGTGAACAGTTATCTCAGGAACTTATTTAAGGATTTTGACACGGTTTTCATTAATAGACAGACTGATTCACGAACGAGATTTGTGTACATACTTTTTTTACCGCTATGCCAGGCAACTCCTCCGGTCGTAGGTACGAAGTACTACCCTGCGATAAGGCGCTGCAGTCGTGGAGTGTGCGGCTGGTCCCAGCGGAGGTTCGAAGCCTCCCTCGGGCATGGGTGTGTGTATTTGTCCTTAGGATAGTTTCGGTTAAGTAGTGTGTAGGCTTAGGGACTGATGACCTTAGCAGTTAAGTCCCATAAGATTTCACACACATTTGAATTTTTTGAACTACCCTGCGAAGCCGTGGCGGATTGTTAGCCTTTTACACTTTATTTACTTCTATAGGGTGGATTCTTATATGATTCCTGCAGAGACCGTGCATACATAGGTGATTCATCATGTGATGAGCAATGAATACTTTCTGGACAGCCTTTGTTGTCAACTTTTTGATTCACAAACAGGGTACTAATATGAGGATTTCTTGGATTTAGTAACATATTTATATGTCTCCAAGTAATCTAGTTCATTCATCACATTCATCAAGGTATGTAACAAAATTGCCAGAAAAAGGTTTCCAATACTGTCTTCGAAGGCTCTTCGAAACTCTGTAAAATATCGCAGCAAAGATATCATTCTTCAAAGGCTGTGTAGCAGGTTCTCATGTATCTGAAGAACCTAATTACAAGCAAATATTTTCCTCTCGTATTCAGGTGGAAAGAGGGACAGCCTTTCCACAGTTACGTCCAGTTTAATTACTACTGCACACGAGTACTCACAACAAAAGCGGTGCTGGAACACACATGCCATCGTCGTAAGGTGAGGGCACATGCACTCTGTAATGAAGACGACATGTTTTCCCGTCCTCCACAGTAAATGAACCATTCAGGTTCTGGAGCCAAACATTCATTGCTTGCTTGCAGCAGCTATGCACTGAACAAGATTCTCGAAGTCGAGCACATGTAAGAATTTAGCGCCAGTATAAAAGAAGAGCAATGTTGCCACAGCTAGCGAAAAAAGAGAACTTTTTGACTTGTGGATACTATAATATACACTGAAGAGCCAAAGAAAGTGGTACACCAACCTAATACCATGTAGGTCCCCCCGAGCACGCCGAAGTGCTGCAATACGACGTGGCATGGACTCGACTAATGTCTGAAGTAGTGCTGGAGGGACCTGACACCATGAATCCTGCAGGGCTGTCCACAAATCCGTAAGAGTACAAGTGGGTGGAGATACCTTCTGAACAGCACGTTGTAAGCCACCCGAGATATCCTCAGTAATGTTCATGTCTCGGGAGACTAGTGACCAGCGGAAGTTTTTAAACTCAGAAGAGTTTTCTAGCCACACTGTTGCAATTCTGGACGTGTGGGGTGGCGCATTGTCCTGTTGGAATTGCCCAAGTCCGTCGGAATGCCCAATGGACATGAATGGATGCAGGTGATCAGACAGGATGCTTACGTACGTGTCATCTGTCAGAGTCGTATCTAGACGTATCAGGGGTCCCATATCACTCCAGCTGCATACGCCCTACAGCATTGCAGAACCTCCACCAGCTTGAACAGTCCCCTGCTGACGTGCAGGGTCCATGGAATCATGAGGTTGTCGCCATACCTGTACACGTCCATCCGCTCGATACAATCTGAAACGAGACTCGTCCAACCAGGCAACATGTTTACAGTCATCAACAATCAAATGTCGGTGTTGACTGGCCCAGGCGGGGCGTAAACCCTTGTGTCGTGCAGTCATCAAGGGTACACGAGTGGGTCTTCGGCTCCGAAAGCCCATGTCGATGATGTTCCGTTGAATGGTTCGCACGGTGACACTTCTTGATGGCCAGGAATTGAACTCTGCAGCATTTGCGGAAGGTTTGCACTTCTGTCACGTTGAACGATTCTCTTCAGTCGTAGTTGGTCCCGTTCTTGCAGGATCTTTTTCCGGCCACAGCGATGTTGGAGACTTGATGTTTTACCGGATTCCTGATAATCACGGTACACTCGTGAAATGGTCGTACGGGAAATCCCCACATCATCGCTACCTCGGAGGTGCTGTGTCCCCTCGCTCGTGCGCCGACTATAACACCACGTTCAAATTCACTTAAATCTTGATAACCTGCCAGGGTAGCAGCAGTAGCCGATCTAACAAGTGCGCCAGACACTTGTTATCTTATACAGACGTTGCCTACAGCAGCGCCGTATTCTGCCTGCTTACATACCTCTGTATTTGAAACCGCATGCTTCTACCAGTTTCTTTGGCGCTTCAGGGTACGTTTCCCTACAAACTAGATTAAATAACCTCTAGGATCCGTCCTAGTATTTGTGCATTTGTACTTTAGGCTCTTTCAGTTACAGATCTCAGCTTATCAATTGTTTACACTACGATATCCGGAAAGAGCAAACCATTTTATGCTCTGTTGTAGATTTGCCGATCATAGCTTAAAGATGACATTTCATCTTAGTCTCTGCAGCAGTCACATTTGCTGTCATGTAAGCTGCATCCAGTGAAAATTGTGCCCAAAGAAGTTCGAAAGAAGGTGCATTAATTCCTAAGTCCGAACTTCGCAACGCGGCCGGCAGGTAGAACAGCCGATGGTTCTTGAATGATGTTTTAATTTGTGATAACTTCTGATGAAGAGGAACGAAGATGCTCGAACAACTACTGCAATATCAAATTTTTTACAAATAGAAATGACCGCAATTTATTTTATCAACTCCCTGACACAATCACAAAATCTTTACTTGTGACCAGATTTTCAGAAATTTCAGTCGAAATCCAAGAAAATCAAATTACAAAACGGAACTCAAATATCGCATAAATTACAATATGGTCCATACCCTTGGATCAGCACATGTTACATGTAAAGCACGTAAGATACTTTGTCTTTTTAACCAAAAGGCCACGAGTATGAACATATATAGGAGACATAAGCTGTACATAGCTTCTGCTCCAACTCCTAGAACCATATGCGCGCATTCTCTGTATGTGTCTTCAAAACATGGAAACAGTCTCGTTCATAATCGTGAATATTACCAAGTATAAGATATATGAGCATTATAAAATTTTATATAAGGTAAGATATACTTCAGAAGGATGCAACTTACGTAATAACGAACAATAAATTTTAACGTGATAATGTACATCATGATCTTTCATATATGGAAAGCGTTTACAACATAAAAGAAGGAAAATCAGGATTTCATCTTTAAACCGCTAGGATCAGTGCTATTTGCAAATGTAAGAGTGCTTGTCGTAGAATGTTATGTCGACTATTGGAGGCGCTCTTCTCCCCGTAGCAGGAAGTTTGCGTAGCTGGTGAGTTGCAGGGAGGCACAGCACCTCACTGTGAGCACCAGCCGCCTCTAGCAGAAATAAATCTCACCCCCTGGCTGGACTGAGCAGATCTTCATAAATGTTAAAACGGGTGTTAGTAGCAAATTCAGTTTGGTCATTACGCAGTCTTTCAGGCTCCTTTCTTTTTGCAGCGTAGGTCTCCAGTTCTAACCGTCGAGTTGCCTGCCTTTTCCTACTTTATGCTTCATTTCCATTTGTACTTTGGTGTGATCTATGATAAGTTTCTTCTTATCAAATCCCAATATAATGCAATTTTGTTGTTCCACACTGATGCTCCTTTGAACTAAGAACCTTACGATATTTGGTCATAAACATTCCTCGGCAATACGTTTTGATCAGCGCCAAATCACAGTCCTGTTTACTTTCTTTCTCTTTAGGATATACGAGTACTCTTCATCAAACCCACATGGCTGACCGTGGCTGGTCTTTGACACTTCTATATAGAACCTATAATCACACAAACACAAAAGACGGACGAACTGAACACCACGAAAATTAGAGTCGAACAAAGGGTAGTTGTTCAAGCGGTCATCCACTAGGATGAATTGGGAGTGTCCAAGGGCAGATAAATGGTGACACTCCCATCCGCCGGAGGTTCGAGTCCTCTCTCTGGCATGGGCGTGTGTGTTGTTCTTAGCATAACTTAGTTTAAGTAGTGTGTAAGTCTAGGAACCGATGACATCAGTAGTTTGGTCCCTTAGGAATTCACGCACACATTTTTAGATGGTGACACATAAATAGCATTCCTGTGGACGAAGACTATCGGGATGCAAGTACGACTTGACTTAGTAGCAGGTAGCTTCCAGAAATACTAAGCGCAAAGTTTACATATTTTTATATGGGTGCGGTTTTCATTATCCGTCACATTTATAGGAGTTATCAAAAAGAACCGTAAGTATGTTAACCTACGATTACTGCTAGGTTCTTCAAATTCGTATCACCTGCTGGTCTCGTTAAGAAAAGTACAAACAAGGTATGTTGTTAATGATTTATTGCGGACAGATTCTCCTCTGGCCCTGATTTTCTTGACTACGACGTAATCCGCTGTTACAGAGCGAACCCGCTCTCACATGCAGCGATCCGATGCGCGGCTGTGTGGTGCATTCTAGCAGCTAGTATAAAGTGGACCCATTCGATTACTGATATTGAAGAGATATCTCAGGGAGCACGCGGAAACTCGAGGACGTCTCCAGTATTTTGATATATCAGAGTCATGTGGACTCAGACAAGGACGACCAGTGTGTGGGGGAGCAGAAAAGTTACGATTGCATCTTTTGTTCCGATTCCTGACTCGAATAGATCTGCTGCGAGAAAAAAGTCTCCTAAATCAACCAAATTGTGGGAGAATCGCCGGAGATGGGAAAAAAACATGTGGGTCCGATTTAATTCTTCCGATCATAAGCTGGAGTAACAAAAGTGTACAGAACGACACTGTTTGCGTAGACCAAGTGTGGCACCACAATGTGCAGTGGTTATTCTAACGGTTATCCCTAAACATGCCTAAACACTTTCGAGAATGCCAATAAGAATTATCTCAACGAGTTGGTAGGAAAACTGTTGGCCGAGTGGTTCTAGGCGCTTCATTCTGGAACCGCGCGACCGCTACGGTTGCAGGTTCGAATCCTGCCTCGGGCATGGATGTGTGTGATGTCCTTAGGTTAGTTAGGTTTAAGTAGTTCTAACAAGGGAACCTCCCCATCGCACCCCCCTCAGATTTAGTTATAAGTTGGCACAGTGGATAGGCCTTGAATAACTGAACACAGATCAATTGAGAAAACAGGAAGAAGTTGTGTAGAACTGTGAAAAAATAAGCAAAATATACAAACTGAGTATTTCATGGGAACATATGCAACATCAAGGACGATAGCATGGCAGCAGCTCCATGGTCTCGTGGTAACGTGAGCGGCTGCGGAACGAAAGGTCCTTGGTTCAAATCTTCCGTTAAGTGAAAATTTTTATTTTTTATTTTCAGTTTATGTGACAAACTCTTATGTTTTCATCACTTTTTTGGGAGTGATTATCACATCCACAAGAAAACCTAAATCGGGCAAGGTAGAAGAATCGCCAAGTGTACAAGTTAGGTGGGTCGACAACATATTCCTGTCATGTGGTGCACATGCCGTCACCAGTGTCGTATAGAATATATCAGATGTGTTTTCCTGTGGAGGAATCGGTTGACCTATGACCTTGCGATCAAATGTTTTCGGTTCCCATTGGAGAGGCACGTGCTTTCGTCTACTAATCGCACGGTTTTGCGATGCGGTCGCAAAACACAGACACTAAACTTATTACAGTGAACAGAGACGTCAATGAACGAACGGACAGATAATAACTATGCAAAAATAAATAAAGTAAGATTTTCACTCCAGGGAAGACTTGAACCAAGGACCTCTCGTTCTGCAGCTGCTCACGCTACCACGGGACCACGGCGTTCCTAAGCTCACATTGTGCATGATGTTGCCTATGTGGCCCATGGACTACTCAGTTTGTATATTTTGTTTATTTGTTCACAGTTCCACACAACTTCTTCCTGTTTTCTCAATTGATCTGTGTTCAGTTATTCAAGACCTATCCACTGTGCCAACTTATAACTAAATCTGAGGGGGGTGCGATGGGGAGGTTCCCTTGTAAGTTCTACGGGACTGATGACCTAAGATGTTAAGTCCCATAGTGCTCAGAGCCATTTGAACCATTTGAAGTAAAACTGTTCTGGAAAAAGGCAGGCTGATTTTTCTGAGGATTCCTTGAGTCTCGTTCGGTGAATGCTGCAAAGGCTCCTAAAAAAATTTAAAAATCTTCGCCTAAATGGCAGGTCAGAGCAAGTTTCGGTCTCCCACCGAAGTATGTGTGTATTCTTCGGGACTATCACTAATTTAACCTTTTTATGCTTTATGACTCGCATATTTTTGTGTTTCGACTAAGTTATTTCAGTTTCTTTTATTTCCTTCTTTGCCCTTTCACATTTCTCTACGGGGTCGGCATTGTTACAGAACGGTTTTGGCAGTGTTAGTAGCTGTTGGTGACCGGATGCCCTTCTTGACGACGAGTTTGTGTACCCCATCTGTCTACGTCTGGTGTAATCTCGTATTCACGTGTGATAACGTTTTCTAAGTGTTTGCATAGTGTGTATCCGAGGCGGCAGTCGCTAATCCGCGAGGCGGATTCGATCCGGGGCTGGTTTGCCTCTCCGAGTCCTGTAAGTTAGCTAAGGCGCTCTCAGCTATCTGGGCAGGTCATGTCATTTCATTGCATACTGTAATAAATGAAAATTATACTTTCGATACGTAAGTAGATGCGGAATTATAAGTGAAACACGAGTTGCAATGTTGTTTTGAAACTTAACTAGGATGCGAATACAACATCTAATTAAAGTCCATAAGTCATTCCTTATCACACAACTAATTTCGTGCCTTTCTACACTTTCATCACTGATTCCTTAGGCAGTTAAGAGCTGTCGGGTTTTCTTACGGCCGTAAGATAATGAAAGCTTTAATTATCACTTCGAAAAAAATAAAGTTACGTAATTACCTTTTGTGTTTCTCCGGGTATATCTCATCAGCGGTGGTACACATTGAAATCTCCACGCCATCGTATCGTAGTATGCCACTAGAGGAGACAGAACAATGTGTCGCAGCCCACTGATAAAGTGGAGTATCATGCGGTAATTCGTTTTCAACAGCAGAGGAAATCTCGCGTGTGTGCTGGGCCACTCCAGTGGGTTAAAGAAGTCATCTGAATTGACCTGACACAGGTGCAAGATTTCCGCTACGGACGAAAAGAAATTACCGTACGTGTCTGCTGAGGGTCGATAGCATGTATTGCACAAAGACTGCTCGACAGAAAAAGTAAAGCACCCAGAATGGAAGGAGCAAATGAAAGGGAACTTCACGGGTTGAGAGGGTGATTCCAATATCGAGTGAAACTGATAAAGAGCTTTGCCGTATGAGCCAACTTATCATAATTACTTTGCATCCTCTCTGGCCTGGATGTGTGCACTGATTCGATCTGGAAGAGTATTATGAAGCCGCTGTATTCCCTCTTGTGGCACGCTGGCCCACAACTATTGTAACTGGTCCTTGATGTCGTGGATTCTGGCAATGGGGCGGAGTTGACGTCCGCACTGATACCACATATTTTCTACGGCCATGTGTGGACGAGAATTGTCCTGTTGAAAACTGACAACACGATACTCTTGCATGAGAGGTAACACATGACGAAGTAGAATGAACGTGACGCATCGTTGTGTCGGCCGCGCGGGATTAGCCGAGCGGCCTTGGGCGCTGCAGTCATGGACCGTGCGGCTGGTCCCGGCGGAGATTCGAGTCCTCCCTCGGGCATGGGTATGTGTGTTTGTCTTTAGGATAATTTAGGTTAAGTAGTGTGTAAGCTTAGGGACTGATGACCTTAGCAGTTAAGTCCCATAAGATTTCACACACATTTGAACATTTGAATCACTTTTTGAACTTCTTTGGAGAGTGGCTGGTCGTGTTGATATTCGTCCAGATGTCCGGTAGCCTCTGCAATGCGCCACTTGCACCAACTGGTTTCCCCAGCCGGACAAGTTTGGTGTTGTGGGTGGTCATCCGTCGAACACTTGTGGAAATACGTTGCCCAAATTGCCTTCTTCATCTGTTCCACCGAAATGGAATGCCGTCGGATTGCCAAGCCGTAGTACGTCGTAAGCTCCTTGATCACTTTATCAGTTTTAGTCATGGGCAAGCACATAGAATAATTTTTCGCGGCTACAAAGTCGAAATTCCCGAAAAAAAAAAACTGGTGCGTGAGAATGGTCGATTTCAGACAGGTGCATTTTTTTGTTCAAGCGCGAATAACAAACATTAGGATAGTTTAGGTTATGTAGTGTGTAAGCTTAGGGACTGATGACCTTAGCAGTTAAGTCCCATAAGATTTAACACACATTTGAACGTTCTTTTCTGCATCGTTGTGTCGTCAGAATTTCCTCATTCACTATCAGCAGTGGTCTGAAGTCATACGGGATGGCTCTCTACACCACGAGTAACACCGCTGTGCCTGTCCAAAACATCGCAAGAAAGAGATCTCTCCCCAGGTCGCCACCATGATCGCCGACGATGGTCATTCAGAGTAGTGCAAGACCACAGCTAATGGGTGAACGTACTGTGACCACCATTCATGAACACTCCATGCTTCCCAAACGCAGTCGTTTGTCTTTTGGTGGTAACGGCAGCATATACCCACGTGCCTTTAATTCCTTCCAATCAATATTGCAGCGAGTGCACACGAATAATGCTGATGTACACTGGTGGTCTTCCTACCTGTCATAGAGAATCGTATCTGTAATCATTTAAGTACTCGCTGTTGGTGTGTAGGTAGGTAAAATTACATTGACATCCGACCATGTGTTCTGGGTGCTTAACTTTTCTTTCCGGCACTCTGCTTCAGCTTATTGTTATTGTGAACTTGTGTAGCTACTGTAAGAGCGTGGAGCGTGCAGGTGTGAGCATGTTGTGGTGGTATTTGCAGAAGATGGCGAGGAGGCGACGCGTCCGCGTGCCGGAGGCGGCGGCGGCGGCTCGGCGGGGCGCGGCCACAGCCCGTACCGTCCCCACGCGCCGCAGTCGCAGCCGCAGCCTCCGCCCCCGAGCCGTACCATCTCCTTTAACGACGGTAAGTCACACCATACATTTTAGCGCACCTTACAAGGCACCGCTGGCCATCAACATTCTCTCTCTCTCTCTCTCTATTTGTTTAGTCGGTTCCGACTCTTCGTGACCCCATGAACCAAATCACGCCACTTTTTCCTGTCTTGCACTTTCTCCCGTAGACCTTCCAGGTTGGAACATATTGCTTCTGTGATGCCATCGATCCATCTCATCCTCTGACGTCCTCTTCTTCTAGTTCCTTCGATCTTCCTCAGCATTAATGATTTTTCCAGCGAGGCATGCCTTCGCATACAAACGTCTCAAAAATGAGATCGACAGGAAGTGCAAAATGTCTAAGCAGGCATGGCTAGAGGACAAATGTAAGGATGTAGAGGCTTATCTCACTAGGGGTAAGATAGATACAGCCTACAGGAAAATTAAAGAGACCTTTGGAGAAAAGAGAGCCACTTGTATGAATATCAAGAGCTCAGATGGAAACCCAGTTCTAAGCAAAGAGGGGAAAGCAGAAAGGTGGAAGGAGTATACAAGGGTCTATACAAGGGCGATGTACTTGAGGACAATATTATGGAAATGGAAGAGGATGTAGATAAAAATGAAATGGGAGATACGATACTGCGTGAAGAGTTTGACAGAGCACTGAAAGACCTGAGTCGAAACAAGGCCCCGGGAGTAGACAACATTCCATTAGAACTACTGACGGCCTTGGGAGAGCCAGTCCTGACAATACTCTACCATCTGGTGAGCAAGATGTACGAGACAGGCGAAATACCCTCAGACTTCAAGAAGAATATAATAATTCCAATCCCAAAGAAAGTAGGTGTTGACAGATGTGAAAATTACCGAAAGATCAGTTGAATAAGTCACAGCTGCAAAATACTAACGCGAATTATTTACAGACGAATGGAAAAACTGGTAGAAGCCGACCTCGGGGAAGATCAGTTTGGATTCCATAGAAATGTTGGAACACGTGAGGCAATACTGACCTTACGACTTATCTTAGAAGGAAAATTAAGTAAAGACAAACCTACGTTTCTAGCATTTGTAGACTTAGAGAAAGCTTTTGACAATGTTAACTGGAATACTCTCTTTCAAATTCTAAAGGTGGCAAGGGTAAAATACAGAGAGCGAAAGGCTATTTACAATTTGTACAGAAACCAGATGGCAGTTATAAGAGTCGAGGGACATGAAAGGGAAGCAGTGGTTGGGAAGGGAGTGAGACAGGGTTGTAGCCTTTCCCCGATGTTATTCAATCTGTATATTGAGCAAGCAGTAAAGGAAACAAAAGAAAAATTTGGAGTAGGTATTAAAATCCAGGGAGAAGAAATAAAAACTTTGAGGTTCGCCGATGACATTGTAATTCTGTCAGAGACAGCAAAGGACTTGCAAGAGCAGTTGAACGGAATGGACAGTTTCTTGAAAGGAGGATATAAGATGAACATCAACAAAAGAAAAACGAGGATAATGGAATGTAGTCGAATTAAGTCGGGTGATGCTGAGGGAATTAGATTAGGAACTGAGACACTTAAAGTAGTAAAGGAGTTTTCCTATTTGGGGAGCAAAATAACTGATGATGGTCGAAGTAGAGAGGATATAAAACGTAGACTGGCAATGGCAAAGAAAGCGTTTCTGAAGAAGAGAAATTTGTTAACATCGAGTATAGATTTAAGTGTCAGGATGTCGTTTCTGAAAGTATTTGTACGGAGTGTAGCTGTGGTGTAACCGCCAGACACCACACTTGCTAGGTGGTAGCTTTAAATCGGCCGCGGTCCATTAGTACATGTCGGACCCGCGTGTCGCCACTGTGTGATCGCAGACCGAGCACCACCACAAGGCAGGTCTCGAGATACGGACTAGCACTCGCCCCAGTTGTACGGACGACATTGCTAGCGACTACACTGACGAAGCATCGCTCCTTTGCCGAGCAGATAGTTAGAATAGCCTTCAGCTAAGTCCATGGCTACGACCTAGCAAGGCGCCATTAGCCTTACATAGCAATTGATAATTGTCGTCTAAAGCATGTCTCAACAAGAACGATGTATACAACAAGGATGGATTAAAGTTAAGTATTCCAAAAGCAAAGTACTTTTCTTTATAGCAATTCATTGAGCGTCCTGTTTCAGACTTCAAGATATTCTGCGTGAGCTTATAGCGTGCATATCGGCCCCCTCAAAATAACACTGCGTCGGCACTTCTGTCGACACATCAGTAGCCATGTATGAAAGTGAAACATGGGCAATAAATAGTTTGGACAAGAAGAGAATAGAAGCTTTTGAAATGTGGTGCTACAGAAGAATGTTGAAGATTAGGTGGGTAGATCACGCAACTAATGAGGAGGTATTGAATAGGATCGGGGAGAACAGAAGTTTGTGGCACAACTTGACTAGCAGAAGGGATCGGTTGGTAGGACATGTCCTGAGGCATCAAGGGATCACAAATTTAGCATTGGAGGGCAGTGTGGAGGGTAAAAATCGTAGAGGGAGACCAAGAGATGAATACACTAAGCAGATTCAGGAGGATGTAGGTTGCAGTAGGTACTGGGAGATGAAGGAGCTTGCACAGGATAGATTAGCATGGAGAGCTGCATCAAACCAGTTTCAGGACTGAAGACCACAACAACAACAACATGCCTTCGCATTGTGTGTCCAAAGTAGGTCAACTTTTGTTTTAACATTAGACCTTCCAGGGAGAAATCTGGTTTTATTTGCTCCAATATTGATCTGTTGGTTCTCTTTGCAGTCCATGGAACTCTATGAAGTTTCCCCCAACACCACAATTCGAAGGAGTCAATTCTTCGCCGTTCAGCCTTTCTAATGGTCCAGGCCTCACATCCATACATCACAACTGGAAAGACCATAGCCCTCACAATACGGATCTTTGTTGCTAGTGTTATATCTCTGGACCTTATAACCTTGTCAAGGTTTGACATCGCCTGTCTACCGAGCAACAGGCGTATCCGGATTTCATGGCTGCAGAGATCTGGGAACCGAGGTAACTGATTGTGGTCACTACCTCAATGGTTTCTCCTGCTATATCCCACGAATTGGTAGGTGTAGTTGCCATAATTTTCGTTTTCTTCACATTCAGCCTAAGACTGGCCTTTTCACTTTCGTCTTTCACCTTCAGCAAGAGTGTTCTCAATTCTTCTTCACTTTCTGCCAACAGGATCGTATCATCCGCGTACCTGAGGTTGTTTACATTTATTCCAGCTATTTTAATTCCCGTTTCTCCTTCATCTAGCCTCGCATTCCACATAACATATTCTGCATACAGATTGAATAAGTACGGTGACAGTATGCAGCCTTGCCGGACTCCTTTCTGAATCTTTATCCATTTCGTTGTTCCATACATAGTTCTCACCATGGCTTCTTTGTCAAGGTATAAACTCCGTATCAGATGAATGAGGTGATCTGGTACACCCATGTTTTTCAGTACGTTCCATAATTTGTTGTGATCGACGCAGTCAAAGGCTTTGGCGTAGTCAATACAGCAGAGGTACACATCTCTCTGGAATTCTCTTGCTTTTTCCATAATTCACCGAATGTTAGCAATTTGATCTCTAGTTCCTCTTCCTTTCCTAAATGCATGTTGTTCTTCAGGTAGCTTTGGATCTAGATATTGGCGAAGTCTATTTTGTAAGATTTTCAACATGACGTTGCTAGCATGTGAGATAAGTGTGATTGTTCGGTAATCTGAGCATTGTTCCACCTATACTGTCTACGCACAATAAGTAAAATTGAATCATTTTCTGTCGTTTAGGGTGTTGTAATGTTGATGGGTTTTCTGAACTATCCCAAGAAAACCCATCAACATTACAACACCCTAAACGACAGAAAATAATTCAGTTCTACTTATTGTGCGTAGACAGTATAGGAGGAACAATACGCCATTAAATTTGTAGTGGATTTGAGAGTATACGGGGTGCGAAACGTAACGGACATTGGCGCTACGTGTGGCAGCAACAGTGGCTCTAAACAGGCTAAGTATCGAGTCGAACTGAGCTTGGATGACAGATACAGGTGCGCCATTCCATACTGCTGCAACTCTGTGCCAGAATCCGACTGACTGTGTTGGTTGGCGAGTGGTGGGGTGCCAGTCTCTCGGCAACCTACGGCCGCACGTTTTCGGTGGGCGAGAGAACTGGAGAACGTGCTGACCAGCGTAAAAGTCGAACACCCCGTGTATGAAGGTACGCCAGGAGTGCACAGGCAGCACACGGTCTTGCGTTATCATGTTGAAAGATAATGTCACGGAGACTTCTGAGATAGGGCACCGCCACCGGTCTCAACACATCAGAAATGTAATGCCTGCTATCCACATTACCGGAAATGCTAATCAGAAGTACTAGTGGCACTCCATACCATCATGCAAAGTACTGGACCCGTATGTCGATTATGAATTCAATCTGACTATGTTTGATCTCCTCTAAGGCTTCACATGATTCCTCTGTCGTGTGCTGTACGCAGAACCGAGACAAGTCAGAAAAGACGATATGGTGCCACTGCTGTTTCCACTGTTCTCGTTGGGCGAATAAATGTTGGCGCACTTCTCTCTGCTTCTCCTTCAAAGGAAGCCGCAACAAAGGCCGCCTTGCTGTCAGTCCGTGGTGCTCTAGATATCATCGCACTGTCCGTGTGGAGACTTGTCATACTGTAAACAGGCTGATTTTCTGAAGCAAGATACCTGACATGGTTTTACAACCCTGCGAGTTCGAGTGAACATTGTCTGTACTCTCGGGTGCTAGTCGCGGACGGACAAGTGTAGTGTAGGCAGTCTCCTTAGTTAATGGAGATTAATTGAAGGTTGTGTACCAAAAAAGTGAAAATCATTACTCAGTCACACACTACAGTAATAGTTCATGGAACTGAATAATATAAAGATTCTAAAAGCAGTTAGCTTAAGACAAAAAAATAATCATTAGCTTCCCACAGTACTATAGACGTTGAGTAATATAACAAGCCTGGACAAAATACATAAACATCCAATAATCACTGAAGTAGTGTTCAAATATTTGATTCATATACAGGGTGGTCAAAAACAGTCTGAAACGCTTGTAAGAGTGTTAAAGGATAAGTTCTGCTGACAATTAATTACTAAGAAAAAAATTCGGTAGTTGTGCCGTTTCCGATTTAATTACCATTGACGTACGTCAATGAGGCCGTTCCGCGCGCACATTCAAGCGGCCAGCCAGATACAGTCAGCCAGTTGTTCTCATAGTATAGATAATAGCGCAGGAGAATGTTCGGCCTCTGGCTCGGGTTCCATCCTTATTACCGTCCCATGTCCAATTTATGTATCGCTCTCTTATTCGGCTTTAGCAAACCAAACGATGTACACGTTTGGCAACACCGTCTCTGGCGGGCCTCTTCAACTTGCACGGCAACGGCCTGATTCCCTAAAATCAATGCTAATAAATCGGAAAAGGCCCAAAATCTCGAATTTCTTCTTACAAATTATTTCTCAGCACAACCTACCCTGCAACACTCTTACGAACTTTTCAGACTGTTTCTGACCGACATGTACGGTACTTAATGTAACGGGGTTCACTTTCTAGTTTGTTACACATATTATAGCACTAAAAACACATCAATTAAACAAAGCTTGTTTGACATTATGGAAAGTGCGTGTTAATTGTGTCAATGTGATAATAAGCAGTATTAACCTCAGATTTGTTCTCACTCTGAAACGTCCCCTTTAAAAATTGTGAATGACAGTGCTGGAAAAACTCTTACGTTATTTGATTTTCAAACAGCTGAGCAAAACGGAACGTACTCAGACATTTCTCTCTTTACTTATTCTGATCATCGCTAAACTGACACACAATATTTTTAGCGCAACGCAATCTTTCAATAATCCCTACAAAAGAATGGCCCTGACTAACAATAACCTATACCTTTCATGAATCACTTACTTCACAAAAATCTTTGTTACTCGAACTACTGCAATACAGCGAGCGCCAATACTGCCAGCTAAATAAAAGATTCTAACTGAAGGCACTAACTACTGATAGGCATATTTAGCAAATGAAAGATTTTAATGAAGAACAAACAATGAATTTACCTTAATAATGTTCAGAAGTCATCATATATATATATATATATATATATATAATTTTGTGACATCCAGTTAAACAGATTTCCTTTTTCTGACGGACACACATCCAGATCGTCCTCTCAAAACTCTGGCATCTCTCCCCCCACATCCACCACTGCTGGCGGCTCACCTCCAACTGCACAACGCTACGCACTGTTCACATCCAACTGTCCAACACTACTCAAGCGAAATTCCAACAATGAGTCCAACCAGCCACAGACTGCATACAGCGCAGTCAGCGAATTTCATACAGAGCACTACGTGGCGTTACCAACATAAAAACCTAAACAGCCTACTTACAACTCGAATTTAGTTACTACGTCCACCTACTAATTACAAAAAAAAATGGTTCAAATGGCTCTGAGCACTATGGGACTCAACTGCTGAGGTCATTAGTCCCCTAGAACTTAGAACTAGTTAAACCTAACTAACCTAAGGACATCACAAACATCCATGCCCGAGGCAGGATTCGAACCTGCGACCGTAGCGGTCTTGCGGTTCCAGACTGCAGCGCCTTTAACCGCACGGCCACTTCGGCCGGCTTACTAATTACATCTTGAGAACAATATCGTAACAGTAAACCCTTTTCTACTTCAGATTTCATTGAACGATTTTGAACCGTCCCTAGTGGTTCCACTCTGTACAACAGAACAAAAATTGATGTCACACTACACTTCAATGGGATCAAACCACATTCAATAGGGTTGAACCCCCCGATGTCCTTAGAGAAGGGCTGATTCGTTCAGGGTGTGTCATTAATGTCGTAGATTGTCAAGAACGTCGTTCTGTTGCACATAGCACTTTGAAATGCAGTTTTTCAACAGTAGTGAACGCGCCAACGGAAGCGGTGGTTTCATTGTTGTCCTTTATCCCACCTCCTGACTCTTTTTCGAGTCGATTCAGAGCGGCGATGTGTCTGAAATGTTTTCCTCGGCCACCCATGAGAAAATCGCGGGGTTTCAATTGTTTAAAAGCTGGGCGTCGCGATTGTGGCCTTCACCGCAGAAGCGTCAAGAGAAGGCACGAAATTGGGGGGGGCGGGGGATGGGGGGGGGGGGGGAGTGCGACGATTTTCCCACCTTGTGTCGTGTGACACGTCTACGATGGCGTTGGGCAGAACTGTGGTGAGATTTGGTGCCAATGTGACATCATTAACCCATCTTACACCTTACATGAACTTCTTACCTCTGTCCTTCTTTTCGCATTGTCGACACCTTGACGTTATATAGCCGCCGAGTCCGAGGGTGAGGCCGCAGGGCACCACGCTTTTGTACCGTTACAGAAGAAAGTTTTAGACACATTAGAACCAAATTTCGAACTTCTGCAGCGCAGTGAACGAAAATGACAGGGTTTCAGAAAAGTGACCCTTTACTCTTTTGCACAGTATACTTCATTCTCACGAGCTTTAGGGCTGTTATCACGATGTGCGAGCTAAACTTTCTGCAATTTCTGCCAATTTCATTTCGACCACAGTACGTAAGTACATCTCACCTAATACCTACATCCTTAGATCCAGTTCGTAACAAGATGTACATTGTAGTCTCAATTCCTCCTGCGTTGTGTCCACAGATTAGGTGCATCATCGTGACAACACAACCACAACAGCGTGATTCTCGCAGTTTGTTCGGTGTTGCACATCTTATGCATGGATCGTTCACTTTTTCCATTTTACTTCTTTTTTCACAGTTCAGTATATCTTCTTCTTGTCTTCATGCCAGATTTGTGTTCAGTTTTTGACGGGATATTCACTGGGCCACGTTAGTGCAAAATCTGAGGGGATGCGATGGGGAGTTTCCCTTGTAAGTATTTAGTCGAATTAACAACCTTTTGATTTGTATGATTTATCTTGTAACCGAAATTTAGTGGATTTCTTCTAATACTCAAGCGGATGACTTCACACTTTACACTATTTAGAGTCGATTTTTTGCCAACCATTGTCTGACTGATCTTCTATGCCTCCTCTATTGATCTCAAGCTGTTCGGAAAATTAAACTCTAATCACTATTCCTTTTTCTAAAAAATGACACTTCTTACAGTTAAGATGGCGGGCAGTTGTCTCGCTGAAATATTGTGCGGTTTCTACAATATTATCCGGCGTAATTCCCGGGAACCTATCAAGCAGATGCAGCGCCGGGAAAGCCTCAAACAGTACACATTTCCTATTACTGGTATTACCAGTGTAAATCTGTCGTCATCCAAGTACATTTTATGTCCAAATATTCGACTTACTCGGGCAGCCTGTCTCTAAGAGTCAACTGCATCAAAACTTCTCGTTGTTAAAGTGTCTCTGATACCTGGTCAGAATAATAGCTCCGAAAAGAGCGATACTTCAGTGAACAACACATCGCAGTTTGCAATTGAAAGGTAACAGGTTGCTAGTATTTTCGCACGTTTCCCTGCGTTCATTTTGTCGCAGCTGCCGCAAGAGTTTTACGGTGGTTATGTTGTTCTCGACTCGTTTTATCTGCTAACGAGCTTGCAGTCCTACTTCACCTTTTTAACGGCGTCCTTTTTGCCAAGAGGAGGCGCTGTGGCACGAGTATTTGTCGGCGACGTACGTTTCTATCTCCATTTTTCTCGGAAATCTACGGTGCCAACCTTGGACTTGGGAATGACATCTTTAATGCTTTGCGGCCGGCGCTCTTCGTTAGATGCAGCCCAACAAACCAGTTCGCTCTTTTCCAACATCACTAGTGCATTCGTTGCTTTGTTGCAGAGCACTTATATGTTATCACGTATTGTCTCTATACGTCAAATGAACACTTTCCGAGTGTCGAACCTCTCAAATACTTGCATGGCAGCCCACTTGCTAGGTACGTGTATATCTGTTAACAGGCAAGTGCCAGCGAGCTAGCACAATGTTGATAAACATGTATCCACGGTCTTCTGATCGAGATATTCTGAATCTGGTTTTCGCCTCTTCAAAGTGAACGACGCCCGCTAGTCAATCTACATACATCTGTAAATTATAAGAAATATCTCCTAACTTGGCGAAAAAGACTGTATTCAATTAGAAAAAATGCAGGTATCGGAGAAATAGAGAACAAGTTGCTAATAAGACGACTATGACATTATCTGGACCTTACGTGAGTAGAAATTGCCAGTACATGCTATCGAATTCCATATTCTACATTATACTTCCGTTCACAGCAGTCTCCAACAATACCCAGTGATTCGCTATATTCTTAAATACTCTGACGAAAATGGAAAGTTACACCATCAAGCACTAATCCTATATTTATCAAGTAATTAAATAGAATTATTTTCATGCAGCACACATTTAACACATTTAAAAGCACACTTAAAGTAAAGTGTACATTGGATAACAGGGTGCTAGGTACGCTCGTTACTGCAAGTTTCGGAAACGGCTTGTTTCCAAGTTTAAGTTCTTTACATAGGAAAATGTTGTGGACTGGTTTAGGAGTGCAGAAAGAAAAAAGAAATGTTGTGTTTTAACGTCAGTCGACAGTACAGTCTTCACAGTAAGGGGCGCTAGCTCAGTTTTAAGACTGTGTTTTTGAAGAAAACACCGTCCTTATATTCGTCTGCAGTAATTTAGGGAAGCCGTGAAAAACCAAAATGAGATTGAATGGAAAGGGACTCTGTTAACTATGTCTCCAGTGGCAACTGTTGCACAACCTCTCACATTTGCCAATGTAACGTATCATATAATTTGTCATGAGACAAAGAAATACTCCTGTATCGGAAAAAAATTCTGCGCTAAATCAGCTAGTTGAGTTTCAGTAATTTAATGAGCAAATAGAAGTGACTGTGCTGTTAAATTTGGTAGTATCTAAAAGACCTAGTGTGATGAAAACGGTTTGCGTTCCTTGATCCCAATTTTCGATTAAGATTATCTACAGTGGAGCCCGAATTCAACACAACATATTGGTTATATGAGTTTCTCGAAATATTTTGAAGAAGCGTTACCGAAAAGTGAATACTTTTTCAATTTCGACAAGGACAGGCCGGCCGCTGTGGCCGAGCGGTTCTAGGTACTTCAGTCCGGAACCACGCTGCTGCTACGGTCGCAGGTTCAAATCCTGCCTCGAGCATGGATGTGTGTGATGTCTTTAAGTTAGTTAGGTTTAAGTAGTTCTAAGTCTAGGGGACTGATGACCTCAGATGTTAAGTTCCATAGTGCTTATAGCCATCTGAACCATTTTTGACAAGGACAGGCGTGATTAACTTTTGACCTTGTTGAATGGATCACAGTGGAACTACTGTATAGTAATATAGCTTACTTGAGTCACACCAACATCAGGATGGCCGCATGATCCTGGCAAAGAGTTCATTGTTTTTTCCTTGAGCGACTTCAATAACAGCCTTCCATCGTACGGGGTTCACGTCCTTAACATATGTCTCGCGAAATAACAATAAGAAATCAGAGAAATTAGAGCTAATACTGAGATTTATCAACAATCATTCTTCCCGCGCCTCATTAACGAGTGAAACAGGAAAGACAAAAAATGTAATGGTATCATAAGAACTCTCCATCACACACCGTGAGGTGTCTTGCTGAGTACAGATGTAGATGTCAGGAAGACTGAATGAAATTATAACAAAAAATAAAAAAAATAAACATATTGTACTGGGTGCTAGAAACCTTAATGAATATTTGATGGTACGCATACGAAACAGATTTCGTCGTTTTGACCCTGTTGAGATAGTCGCTTGAAAGCATAACTGAAAAATATTTGCGTAGCTTTTGATGATGGATTCTGACTAGATTATTTTCGGCAGTTTAATCCAGTAGTTACCGATTCAAGAGACCAACAGTCACAGTAAAATTTTACCGCAGTCGTACTTGAAGACCAGAGAAAACATTTATTTATTTATTGCTTATTTAAGATGACCAGGTTAGGGTCTTAAGGCCCTCTCATAAGTCTTATCACTACAAAAAATACAAAAAGTGTTATATAACAATAGTAATAATAGTTTACATTATTAATAAAAATAAATATTGACAATAATAATAATAATAATAATAATAATAATAATAATAATAATAGTAACACTAATAATGTTGTTAAAATAATAGAGTAATTAAGATTGATAGTAATTAGTTATTAAATAACAAACTCAATAATAATAATTTAGATTATTAATAACAAGTAATAATTTGCGATAATAATAATAACAATGGTAACACTATTACTAACAATAATAATAAAATAATGGAGGCAATAATAATGGTATAGACTAGCTCAGCATTGTTGAAGCTTTGTTTGGTATTAAAAAAAAGTGGAAGGGATAATGAAAGAGGAAAGGATTGAAATGAAAGTGAGAATGGTTGCTGGGAAAGAAGAGAATTTCAATAAAGAACTCTGTAGACACGGAGAGAGAAAAGTGGTGAGGGAGGAAGGGCCGATGAGAGTGAGCTGCCAGAAGAGATAGCTGTCTGACAGAATGTGGGCCATTAGCTGTCTTTTGAAGTTTGGAAGGTGTTTAATTTCTCTAAATATTACAGGTATTCCCTCTGATTCACCAGTAAGACGACTGAATGACAAACATGGAATTACGTTTTATATCACAATAAAACAGTCAGTTATGCATAATGACCAATGGCGCTTCATATTCGGATGATAATTATCTATGGTGAATGAACACGACGTTCTTGTACGCGAATTTCTAACTATTGTTAAGGAACGATATGATATTTCCCAAGTGTCGAGAGGTTAAAAAGCTGCTGTCTTCTGAAATTCAGCGGATTTGGTCTGCTTCGTTTGATTATAGTGATTAAGAGCTCCCGAATAAACATAGTATTCTGCGACATGTATATTATCCAAAAACGACAACCGAAGATAAAGAGATTCGGCATCGAAATGCGCCATTGAAACATTTTATTGTAAAAGTGACTCTAGACGTTTAATTGTGGTAGACTACGTGATGCAATGTCTAGTGAAAACCGTAATATTTACAAGTTGTAGCTCTTTCTGTGTGTGTTTATAAACTGAAAGATCGCGGCAGACATGGAGTTCGGCGAGGCGTTTACTTTCAAACGTGAGTAAGTCTGAGCAGATACCACAGGTTTAAGGTAGTTCATTTATTGCTGCTGTCGTCACGTCGTACCTTGCTTCCTGTACTGGTGTACTTTATTTCATAGTGCAAAGTAGCAGTTGTATTGCTACGTTTCACTCATTAGACGCTCGTCTCTGGTGTTAAAATTTCCACTGACAGTTGGTACTACCTCATTCTGACGTTTATGTTGGTGTCATCACACACGAAGAACCAGCTCACACTTGACATGGGTGGAGAAGGAATTTCCTGTCTCCTTGCGGGAGGATACATGTTGGTATTCGCCAAGAGTTATTTACGGAATTCGGGAGAATAGGAACTGGAAGCGATGATGTAATTGAAGCTCTTTGCGGCTCTAAACGCACCGTAATTTTACCAATTCCTACTGGCTAGCAGCCTGATTCCAATACGTGTGGATCCCGTCAGTCATGCTGAAATACATCCTGGGTCGGAGAAGAACGAATAAAGGAGTCAACCGCAGCCTTATGTAGCGAATATAGCGAAAACCCGAACCGACTAAATTTCGGAGATTATTCAGGTATATTTTATGAGCATTGTGTTATAAGGGACGCTTGGACCCCAGTAGATCGTTTCAGAACAATTTCATTTCGTTTAATTTCTTACTCACATTTATCTTAGTAACTGTATTGCACTGAAAATATTTGCACAACAGCGCAGATACATCTGCACAACAGCGTAGATATCGAGACGGCATGCGCTGTAATTATTGTTTGGAAAGACACTTGTTCCATTTACTCACGTTACTTGTTGTTGACAATAGTAATCCACACTTTACTCTTCTCTCTAAAGCTAGAAGTTAGTACTGCTCGGGTCTATCCTGCAGTAGTTTTTCCGGCAGTGTTGTACGTTAGTAGTGATACACGGCCGAATTGATAGGTCTACTGACAATGAGTTGTCCTGTGTACACCTCCTGTATGGGTTCACTGACTGCAGTGGCAAAGCGACACGGCGCTGTGCGGAGTTGTTATCACGACGACTGTAACCACATCACAGTACTTTTGTAACTGTACGTAGCATTTTGTATTGCAGGTTGCGACGGTACGAAACGGTTACTGCTGCATAGTTACCCTTCAAAACAGCAATCCAAACGAGCAAACAAGTTGCGTCTTAACCTGCGGTTACTCGTACTGTAGGTACTGTGGCTATGCAAGGCTCTGTTTAAACAGAATAGCTCGATGTGGTCATAGGGTCGAGCCGCGCACATCTGCTTTCGTGGCCCGCTGCTAATTCGCTGCAGATAATAACCTGTTGCCGTGATCCTGCAGTAACGTAATCTATGCATTGTGTAGAATTGTGAGTTAATAAAATACACAGAAATATAAAATAAAAGGAAAAATTTAATAAACAGGGTTGTACTCTAACGTCTGTGATTGACGAATTCGACAGAGATTTACGTTGAATAATGTTTACTCAAGAAAGGACATCTCAAACAAACGAGAAATGGTTCTACAATATTCAGTTAAATTACACACAGCAAATACCCAGCTCAAAACAGTTCAGAGTTCATCATGATGATTCACAAATTAACAAACACAAAGATTGTAAATAGTCTTCACGGGCTTGCCGCCGGATCACGTTGTGCAAATTCCACAATATTTCCTCGGAGCAACTGTCCGACATCTTCGGGTGGTTCGACCTTGCTCGTGGCTAGGTATGACTGACGGTATCCACACTCCTACGCCCCGGTTTTAGAACGCGCGCTCTGCTTACACGTTTTTTAGAACACGAAGCGTCGGTGTGTGGATACCGTGAGTCGTACCTAGCCACGAGCAAGGTTGAACCACCTGAAGATGTCGGACAGTTGCTCCGAGGAAATATTGTGGAATTTGCGCCATAGGGTGGTGGGGTTTCGGGTTCCGCTGGATAGGTCAGGAGTCCACTACACGCAACAAGCGGCTACACGGGTAGCAGGGGTTGTGTGGCGTGGGCTGGGCGGTTTTTTAGGTTAGATGGCCTTGGGCAAGTACAGAAAGGGCAACAGCCTCAACGGGTGCGGGGCAAAGTCAGGACATGCGGGGACCAAGCAGCAATCGGTATTGTAATTGTCAACTGTCGAAGCTGCGTTGGTAAAGTACCGGAACTTCAAGCGCTGATAGAAAGCACCGAAGCTGAAATCGTTATAGGTACAGAAAGCTGGCTTAAGCCAGAGATAAATTCTGCCGAAATTTTTACAAAGGTACAGACGGTGTTTAGAAAGGATAGATTGCATGCAACCGGTGGTGGAGTGTTCATCGCTGTTAGTAGTAGTTTATCCTGTAGTGAAGTAGAAGTGGATAGTTCCTGTGAATTATTATGGGTGGAGCTTACACTAAACAACCGAACTAGGTTAATAATTGGCTCCTTTTACCGACCTCCCGACTCAGCAGCATTAGTGGCAGAACAACTGAGAGAAAATTTGGAATACATTTCACATAAATTTTCTCAGCATGTTATAGTCTTAGGTGGAGATTTCAATTTACCAGATATAGACTGGGACACTCAGATGTTTAGGACGGGTGGTAGGGACAGAGCATCGAGTGACATTATACTGAGTGCACTATCCGAAAATTACCTCGAGCAATTAAACAGAGAACCGACTCGTGGAGATAACATATTGGACCTACTGATAACAAACAGACCCGAACTTTTCGAATCTGTATGTACAGAACAGGGAATCAGTGATCATAAGGCCGTTGCAGCATCCCTGAATATGGAAGTTAATAGGAATATAAAAAAAGGGAGGAAGGTTTACCTGTTTAGCAAGAGTAATAGAAGGCAGATTTCAGACTACCTAACAGATCAAATCGAAAATTTCTGTTCCGACACTGACAATGTTGAGTGTTTATGGAAAAAGTTCAAGGCAATCGTAAAATGCGTTTTAGACAGGTACGTGCCGAGTAAAACTGTGAGGGACGGGAAAAACCCACCGTGGTACAACAACAAAGTTAGGAAACTACTGCGAAAGCAAAGAGAGCTCCACTCCAAGTTTAAACGCAGCCAAAACCTCTCAGACAAACAGAAGCTAAACGATGTCAAAGTTAGCGTAAGGAGGGCTATGCGTGAAGCGTTCATTGAATTCGAAAGTAAAATTCTATGTACCGACTTGACAGAAAATCCTAGGAAGTTCTGGTCTTACGTTAAATCAGTAAGTGGCTCGAAACAGCATATCCAGACACTACGGGATGATGATGGCATTGAAACAGAGGATGACACGCGTAAAGCTGAAATACTAAACACCTTTTTCCAAAGCTGTTTCACAGAGGAAGACCGCACTGCAGTTCCTTCTCTAAATCCTCGCACAAACGAAAAAATGGCTGACATCGAAATAAGTGTCCAAGGAATAGAAAAGCAACTGGAATCACTCAATAGAGGAAAGTCCACTGGACCTGACGGGATACCAATTCGATTCTACACAGAGTACGCGAAAGAACTTGCCCCCCTTCTAACAGCCGTGTACCGCAAGTCTCTAGAGGAACGGAGGGTTCCAAATGATTGGAAAAGAGCACAGATAGTCCCAGTCTTCAAGAAGGGTCGTCGAGCAGATGCGCAAAACTATAGACCTATATCTCTTACGTCGATCTCTTGTAGAATTTTAGAACATGTTTTTTGCTCGCGTATCATGTCATTTCTGGAAACCCAGAATCTACTATGTAGGAATCAACATGGATTCCGGAAACAGCGATCGTGTGAGACCCAACTCGCCTTATTTGTTCATGAGACCCAGAAAATATTAGATACAGGCTCCCAGGTAGATGCTATTTTTCTTGACTTCCGGAAGGCGTTCGATACAGTTCCGCACTGTCGCCTGATAAGCAAAGTAAGAGCCTACGGAATATCAGACCAGCTGTGTGGCTGGATTGAGGAGTTTTTGGCAAACAGAACACAGCATGTTGTTATCAATGGAGAGACGTCTACAGACGTTAAAGTAACCTCTGGCGTGCCACAGGGGAGTGTTATGGGACCATTGCTTTTCACAATATATATAAATGACTTAGTAGATAGTGTCGGAAGTTCCATGCGGCTTTTCGCGGATGATGCTGTAGTATACAGAGAAGTTGCTGCATTAGAAAAGTGTAGCGAAATACAGGAAGATCTGCAGCGGATAGGCACTTGGTGCAGGGAGTGGCAACTGACCCTTAACATAGACAAATGTAATGTATTGCGAATACATAGAAAGAAGGATCCTTTATTGTATGATTATATGATAGCGGAACAAACACTGGTAGCAGTTACTTCTGTAAAATATCTGGGAGTATGCGTACGGAACGATTTGAAGTGGAATGATCATATAAAACTAATTGTTGGTAAGGCGGGTACCAGGTTGAGATTCATTGGGAGAGTGCTTAGAAAATGTAGTCCATCAACAAAGGAGGTGGCTTACAAAACACTCGTTCGACCTATACTTGAGTATTGCTCATCAGTGTGGGATCCGTACCAGGTCGGGTTGACGGAGGAGATAGAGAAGATCCAAAGAAGAGCGGCGCGTTTCGTCACTGGGTTATTTGGTAACCGTGATAGCGTTACGGAGATGTTTAATAAACTCAAGTGGCAGACTCTGCAAGAGAGGCGCTCTGCATCGCGGTGTAGCTTGCTCGCCAGGTTTCGAGAGGGTGCGTTTCTGGATGAGGTATCGAATATATTGCTTCCCCCTACTTATACTTCCCGAGGAGATCACGAATGCAAAATTAGAGAGATTAGAGCGCGCACGGAGGCTTTCAGGCAGTCGTTCTTCCCGCGAACCATACGCGACTGGAACAGGAAAGGGAGGTAATGACAGTGGCACGTAAAGTGCCCTCCGCCACACACCGTTGGGTGGCTTGCGGAGTATCAATGTAGATGTAGATGTAGAACGTGGTCCGGCGGAAAACTAGTGAAGACGATTGACAACACATCCGCCGGGAAAGCTTGAAGAGTCACACACACAAAGATTAGTAACTCATATTCTGTCTATTCTCAGTTCCGTAAATCAAGCGGCAAAAGTTAGAGTCCTGCTATGGAGCACGTTCAAAGATCTCGAAATGTAAGTCCCCTCAGAAGTTAAAGAATGATAGCAGCTGTTCAACGCCTAGAATCGAACACCACCATGACAGGATAATGCACGCTACTGCAGGTAGCTCCACCACCTTCAAAAACTTGACATAAAGTGTCCAGAATCACTCTCTTGAGATCTTCACTCGAAAAGTCCCAGTCTTCATTTGACTCTCGTTGTGTTCAGCTATTGTCTGCTTCTCCATCGGCTGAAGGCCGTCCCCATCAAAAATACGTCGTTCTCAAACTCTGAAGGCATGTTTTGATTCAACAAGAACATTTTGCGTAGTATATTACAACTATATTTAAATAGAGGAATGTTATACACATTCTGTCACACTCAGATAATTTATAATAATTATAAGTAAGAGTTGGTTCATAAATAAATAATCCAGCATTCTTGCGCTAATGTGCTCATGTTTAATGACAATGGATTATCGTTAAATATTTAAACAAATATTTATGCCTACCTGATAGAAGCGATTTTTGGTTCTCTTTTCAATTGTGTTGTCCACTAGCACATGTGATTGACCACTTTTAAATTAGCACAGTTTTTTAATAGCACTTGGAATCAACATTTAAATAAAGTTACTGGCAAAATAGTAAACTGTTCATTAAATAAAAATACAAGTATGGAAAAACGTGAGGTGCTGATGCTGTGTTCATTTGCAGCGTAAATGTGGAGAATACAATGTTCTGACTAACATTTGCATAATGAAAATGATATAAAAGACGTCGTAAACCAATACACAAAATATATTCAGATGTGTAGCTTTTGATGATGATAACTGTAATGCAATGCTGTCATCTGAGATATTGTATGCTGAAATCGCATGGAGCATTTATAAGTACTTACTTCAGAGGTCCATTGTGTAAATGTTTATTCGGTGTTAAATATCAACTTCTGAGGTTTCAAAAAATGCTTAAATATTGTTGTGTCATTGGATGCACCTCATTTTTCTGGGATTTCTCATGCATTCATATTTGCATTAATATTTGGTTATAAATTATTACAGCCTCTGAGAGAGCTGTAAGAGCCGTCTTTCAGTTTGCCGCGCGGGATTATCCGAGCGGTCGGGCGCTGCAGTCATGGAGTGTGCGGCTGGTCCCGGTGGAGGTTCGAGTCCTCCCTCGGGCATGGGTGTGTGTGTTTGTCCTTACGATGATTTAGGTTAAGTAGTGTGTAATCTTAGGGACTGATGACCTTAGCAGTTAAGTCCCATAAGATTTCACACACATTTGAACATTTTTTTGTCTTTCAGTTTGTCTCAATGCCTGCCATTGCTGCGAGCATAGCCGGACCTCATAAGCGATCGACGTGTCGTCGAAATTCCCCATACCGGGATTTTCCAATTTCCGGCCATATGCTCATTGTCTCATCCCCGGCTGACCTAGAGCATCCGCTGTGGCCTTCCCTGAGTCCCGTGCTCACCAGCGTACAGCTGTATATCAAACTTGTATTACCTTGCAGCAATTCTAGGCGGCCGATTAGCTCGTCTACACACATGTTACAAGCTTTTCGTGATTCAATATTATAGGCTTAGGCACTGTTTTGAAGGTATTTTCATAGAAACAAATGCAAATGGGGTCACAGAAACAAATTTAATTGTGATAATAAATATAATACATCATAACTGCATTATTACTCTGCAGTGAGCCACTGGAAACGACAGGTCCCTGATACCAAAATACTTAGAATATATCCCTGAACCACCTCCGAAACATTGCAGATGATTCAGATTCACCCTGTAGAAGTAATCTTTTCGAAATTTACTTGAAATTAATAGGAGAGGTCACGGGATATCCAAATCAAGATGGTGAGGCGGCGTTGTGAAACCTGCCCCTCCCGAATACAAGTTCAAGATATTAACCAAGACCTCTTGTCTTTTCATATGGAGGGCAACGAGGGAACTGTAAACGCATTTAAGTTGCACATGTTGTTGATAATGTCTTTAGAGTGTGTGAAACAGAATTTGTATGCATTAAGAATAGCGGACAGCAGAATACATACCAAATGCGATGTTATGAGGTCGTTCCCATTGCTGCCGATATCTGTGCGTAAGAACAGACATTACGTCACTCAAAGACATTATGAAATTGAGGGTAGAGAGCACAGAGATGGGATGCGAGTCAATGTAAGCAGGCGTAATGCTTTCATTATTGCTACCCAGGATAGTCTAAAATCTGCTTACGATAAGGCACCTGCTTCTTCGTACGCATGTAGGAGACATTCTGAATGATATGAAACACCTCGACAGTTCTTCTTTCCACTTCTTCCGCATTATCTAACGTCATTATGAAATGGCATTGAAGTACAGAAGCTCTTGCCACTTTCAGACCACCCAAACATTACCTTACTTGACCTGGTGGTGGAAAACTGTCGCCTTCCACTGCACAGCTATACGTGATTTCGAGTGCCTGAGGCGGGAACACTGAAACCTAATTAATTTTTCCTGGACGTCCTTTAGGAATTAACCTAAAAGTTTAAGATACTCTAACCAGTACCATTTTTCCCAACTCAGTTACATCCAGTGACACAAGCTGCCGTGTTGTACCACTCATTGTGCTGTGGGAGTTTACGTTTCTTGTAACTAAGCCGCTCAGGAAAATTACGTGAGCTAATTACCATATTTGGTGACAGTATCGGGTTCAACCTCTAAGCGGCAGTAGAGCGATCGTAACTACTGCACTTGCTTGTTTTTCTTTGTAATAATGAAACCTTTGCTTATCTTGCTAGTCTAATTTCAAGACAATTTATCTATGAAAGAGGTCTCATACCATCATACCTCGCTTCTATGGGGTCCCAATTACCAAGAATACAAAACCAGTCTCGTACAACAGCTGCTGCTAACTAGACCTAAGGCATGCTATAGGAACATGTGCCCTTGCAGGCGTTGGAGATTAAGTTCTTGAGATCTATGAAACAGAAAACAAAAGTGGACAAGTTAAGAAAAGAAGAGGTGAGAGATGGCTGGGATTAAGAAAACACTATTAGAGTAAGTCAGAATAACTAGACTCAAGTGATGTGGGACACAGTAATGAAGGAACCAACGAGAATAGTTCGGGTAAATCTGGAGAGAGAATTTGAAGGGACTCGGCGGGTAGAAAGACAGAACACACGGGATTGGTAATACGGGCAATACAGACAGAGGAGGAACTCTAGACAATGTCATAAACAATAATATTTAGCTCTATAGGAAGATAGGACGAGGCCTGTATACAACACCCGCAAATGTGCTGTTAAACGATAACGATGACGATGGTGGTGGTGGTGATTTTGTTCCTTCTGGTTTCCGTGAATCACTAAAATTAAATTTCTGTACAGTTGTTTACGCAAGGTCCTTCCCCCTAGACCAGGGGTTCTCAAACTTTTTGAGTCACGGAGCACCACTGAAATGTGGATTTCAGGGAGGAGCACTAAATTTTATGTTGCGGATACATACTGTATTTGGTAAATAAAATGACAATGTTATTGACGAAGCAAGGTACTCTCACAATTTAAGCATACAAGACATTAAGTTCATTCACTGCAAATGTTTATTTTATCCACCAGTTCACATTACGCAGAACTTCACGCAAAAAGTCGATTAAAACTGACGAATGAGCAAACGAATTCCAACCATTGGCAAAAAGTTGAAATAGCAAGTTTTCAAAACAAATATCTTAGGGTTGACGATAATTAGTAAAAATTGGGAGAAATAATGGATTAACCAGGAGGTGCGAAAGAAAGTTAAAAATAGGGAGGCTATAGCCTAAATTGGGAGAGTTGCAGGTATGTACAAGAATAACCTTTTTTTTAAAATTAATCTGTCGATTCCCCTGTGACTGAACTGCAAGAAGAAACGAGGAGGGATTACTAACTTAAGAAGCAAGTGAAAAGCAGTTTCGTATGCAATGAAACACACTGAAAGCGGCTTTTGTCCCGCTTACGGAGTGTTTCTCAATGTTCAGCCTCTGTGTCTGCTGCCATACAGACACAGAGGCGAGACACTGCTTCTGGCAGCGAGCGTATCTGGATGCACTGTACATTCTTCCAATATTTTAGTACTCAGAAGCCGACGGGCGAAAACGTTAAACGGAACGCCAGTTAGCCTCTGCACAGTTTCTGTTTCACGTGGAAGGGTCTAAATATTACTCTCTACTCTACTTTACTCTACCTTACACGCCATTCAACGGCGGAAAAATTGCTGTATTGAGATCTTTGCCACATATATTTCTTAAAAATAAAAAAAAAATGTAATAAAAAAACTGGCCATGTGCGAACAGCACTCGCGTTCTGGGGGTTCCGTACAAACTTAATTGTGTATGTAGACAGTTTATCCATTCCTGGAATCTAGATGACTTTTGCCTTTTATCGGCATTGATACTAGCTAGTATCAGCCCCATGGATTCTAAAACTTTTGAAAATGTTTTAGTTTCAAATTTACAGTCAGATAGTAAATGACAAAATCTTTTTTCGTGTGATATAATTACAAATTAATAATTTGCGGATCTTTTTCTTTACTTTTACTGTTTTTTTATTATTTATCGTATGATGATACAGCGCTTGGACACTTTTACTGTGAAACCTTGCTTCTTGCCATATTTCACGACTCTAGACCAGCGGAAAGTACCCTATAGGTTTTGATGAGTGAGTTTGCGAGTATAAGAACATACGACATAAATGACAGTATCATTTGGTTGCAATGACTTAGAAGCTTAACTTTTTTACATTACCAAGGGACCTTAATATGTGACATAAATTTCAACTTGGTATGTCGACCCGTTCCTGACAGAAAGGTTTTTAAACGGTCGGATAGACAGTTAGACAAGAAAGTGATCCTATAAGGGTCCTATTTTTACCAACTGAAGTATTGGACCCTAAAAAGCCCTTACCTTTCTGCGGAGCACTTGGAATTGTTTTACGGAACACTAAGCACTCCGCGGAGCGCAGTTTGAGCAATTACGACCTAGACCATGGAAACATCACCAGTGTTCATTTACACTCGACATATAATCTTCAGCACAGCGTGCGAGCAGGAAAGAGCTGTGCAGATACCTCGCCGTGTCATCACAGAGACGAGGTGTAGCGCAATCTGCGGCCAAGGTCTTCGTGAGTAAGCTCGCCTGGTCTCTTCCTGGAAGCCAGGAGGAAGTATTATTTGTAAGAAGTTTCAAGCAGGTTATACACAATGGAACTCATAGACGGAACAGCGCTTGTCAAATGGTAATACAGATAATGAAACGAGCGAACGCCATTTCGTACTAATAGTTTATAGTCATAAAAATCATACAACGATACGAACTGAGGATTAGATAACATGAATGAAAATCTTCATTTAAAAAGCCTGAAGGTGAAGTTCCGCTCAACTGCATTTGTTAAGTAACGGCAGCTATCGTTAGGCAGCGTTACCATCCTCAGCGACTGCTGCGTATTGGCTATTTTTGTGCAGTGCAGCTAACTTTTCCTTCACACTTCTGTTGCTGAAGTGAACAGTAATACCAAGTTTCATTTTTCTTTTTCTCCTTAGTGCTGTTCATTTATGTTCTGTGTATTTATAGTGTCCAAGTATTTACTTTCATTACCCATAATAACAATTGGCTCCATCTATTACTTTGCGCCCTTAGATCGATTTACTTAATGAATGGTGATTTTCGCATGTTGATGGCTGAAGAGTGAAACTGCTGCCAGAAACGCCACCTACTCTTAGTGAACACTGGGTGTATCATAATTAAACGCATACAGTTGAAAGTACACGAGATTGGATGCTAGAAAGATTGATAAGCATGGGCTCCAAAATGCATACCTTAAGAGGTACGAGCAATTTTTCATCTTCGATATTTTTAAATCTCTTCTATTGCAAGCTCTTTGTTTTCTATATTTTGAAACGTGGTAGTTTGGACCAAAACAAGAAAAAATGTCCAGTAAACATGGAACCTAAAGAGCATACCTTAATAGCTATGAGCAATTTTGCATCTTCTCTATTGCGAAACATCTCTTCTACTGGAAAAAAATGCTCATAGCTCTTAAGGTATGCATTTTAGAGCCAGTTTTTTAAAATTGTATTGGTCCTTACTACCTTCTCTCAAAATCTGGAAAGCAAAGAGCTTGCAGTAGAAGAGATTTATTTCACAATATCGAAGAGGTAGAAGTGCTCATAGCTCTTAAGGTTTGTCTTTTAGAGCCCATGCTTGCTTCAAGTATCGTGTACTTTCAGCTGTACGCATTTACGCCATTAATTATGATACTCCCTGTGTACAAAGTTTCTTACTTAACGTGGACTGACTTAATGCTTCGTGAAATAATGGATTTCGGAAAAACGATAGAATACAGATAGGAGATTATGTTGATGCATGATTAATACTCGCAACGCTTTTTTACCTGTCGAGATATTGAAACAACTGCGAGTTTCTCAAACGTCCTGCGTTTTTTAACAGCGATTAACAGCTATTGTAAAGAATGTAATGATTTTAAAGTTGTTAAAATTTGCAATGAATCTTTTCGCAAAAGACACGGGAAATGCACTAAATTTGAACCTCAAGTCGCCTGTAGAGGGTAGTTTCTGCACAGTAATGCAATGAATATAAAACTGCTCTGAACCAGCTGTCTTGACTTCCTAATTTAGCACACTTTGCGTAGCATCTTTTGTTAATATTTTCACTGTAAACACTAATCAATGTGCCAGCCGGAGGGTCATGAATGTTAAACCGACACTTCCGAGACGGGGAGATGCGTCGGACCCGGATCGAATCCGCTCGGTGGATTAACGACGAAGGTCGGTGTGCCGTTCAGCCTGGGTGTGGCTTTTAGGCGATTACCCACATTAAGTTTGGTGGAAACCGGGTTGGTGCGCAAGTTCCGCGTCAGTTACACCATTCGCAAGCATTTGGAAAACTCTTGTTCACTTTCACACTTTCACACTACACCCAGACAGCTGGGACACACATATTCCGTCCCAGGGGATAACGGAGTAGCGACAGGAATGGCATCCAGCGACCTGTCGAACTAACCACGCCAAATCCATTAATAACCATGCCAGTTCTGCGCCGATGCGGGACAAAGACACACAAAAAAAGAAACAAATAAGAGTCATATCATGACATTCAAATTTCAAGAAGTGTAACAGCTCCCGAAATATGTCAATAAATGTAGATCGTTTCACATAAAAAAGAATATACAGTGGTATCACAATCACAGTTACCTGAAGTAATCACACAGAAATATGCTAGACTATTTGCACATAAGTACTTGCTGAACTATTTTGAATCATTTATGAAATATTGTAAACCTCTGTACCTGAATGGTGAGCACATCTGGTTGTCCTGAAAGAGACTCGATTTCAATTCACAGTACACTATATTTCAGGATGTCAATTGAGGAACGACTTGGGAGAGCAGTAGTTGCCACAGGCTTTCGAAAACTAACGACGGCTGAAGAAGTGGTGTGTTGACCACACACTCTTCCACACCGCAACCAAATGACGCCACTGGAATAGGATCATGCGCTGGCTGGTTGCCATTGCGTGGTCTACAGGACCGCGGAGATTTTTTATTTATTTTTTGATGACGTAGTACGGATGTCATCGTCGCGTAGGACTCCCTATACAAGCAGAATTATTCAAAATTAGCCTCATTTTCTGTTCATCAGTTGTGAACACGTGGCACACAAACAAGCTTCTCAACACTTCTGACCAAATCCAGCTCTTCAAATTTTAGCAGAAATCAGTTTTAAATCGTTAAATGTGTTCCCTGTGATTAATGACTTGTTTTTAGCAACGAAAGATGATAGTGTGTGTGATGCTTTTGTATGGGTGCAAATGGTACCGACCGCTGTCTGTGAACAGCTAGTAGCATCGTTGACTGTTGCCGACATGCTTCAGGCTGCTGCTCTGGTTTGGGGCCCCTGGCATCCCTAGCCTCTGACGCTGCTGCTCCATCCCATGCGTCTCACCAGCTGGTCTGTCCCCCCGCTCTGGTCGGAAGATGCATGTGACACGTCTGCATCTGTACGCCTTAACGACAGATAGGAGACCTCGCCTCTCACTGCCTTCGCGATTGAACCAGTACTAATCAGCCCTTGAATCGTTGCATACTTCCGTGCAATTATGAAGAGAAGCGTCAATTTGTTAATAGGGCCCGATAGTTGGGCAGATAATCAGCCCGCTAGAGAAAAATCAGTCAGGTCGAAAAATACAGTGTGCACTCAGCACACTGACGGAAATGGAAAACGCGAAGCACCAATCCAATCTTTATCCAACTTTATGAAGGTATTCATCACATAACGGATATTAAACTATAAAAATTTTCGTTCCATTCGGAACAGATGCTCATCAGCAATATCAAGATGAAGTGTTAACGCCACATACACAAATAAAACTTTGTGTTCGTTGTGACATGAAAACAAACAGCCTCTGAATGTCATGTTAAGGAATTGCTTGGCATGCCTGAAACACGTGCTGTTTTAGTTCATAAGATTGCTGCCTGGAGGCTAGTATGACAACATATATCTTCCCACCGCATTCGTTGACATGCAATATGGGTGGCAAATCAGGGGATTGAGCAGGATAATCAAGGATCTGTACGTTCCCCAAGGCGATTGTGATGTGATCTGCGTTATGTGGCGTTGCATTATCCTGCTGGAATGTGTGATTTTGCACCCTGGTCGTGAAAGATATGACAACAGGTTTTTCCATTCGTATTACACACTGACGATTATTCAGCCTCCCTTCAACAATTACCAAATCAGTCCTCAAGTCAAATCTTATATCTCCCCAGATCGTGATTCTATGACTTGGGGAGGTGTGCATCTCAATAGTCGCTGCTTGCTGTGAGCTTTCACCAGGTCGTTTACAGACACTTCAGCGTCGATCTGACCGCCACAGACCACCACTGAACACCGAAGAATGCCCCTTGGCCGGCCAGTGTGGCCGAGTGGTTCTAGGCGCTACAGTCTGGAGCCGAAGACCGCTACGGTCGCAGGTTCGATCCTGCCTCGGGCATGGATGTGTGTGATGTCCTTAGGTTAGTTAGGTTTACGTAGTTCTAAGTTCTAGGGGACTGATGGCCTCAGATGTTAAGTTCCATAGTGCTCAGAGCCATTTGAACCATTTGAACCCAATGCCACTTGACTCTGTCTGTACAATATGCAACTAGCTGTTCTCTGTGGCCTTGTGTCAGCAGTAATCGACGCATAGCAGCTCGAGAGCTCAACCCCACTTTAAGTAATCTGTTCCCATCGGTTGATGGTGGCACTCTGCCTCTATTCTCTGTCCTGATTTCAGCTGTTGTCATCCGTATATTCGTCACAACTTGTCGAAGATTCCCACAGTCTTCTGGAGCCGTAGTTCTTGTGGAAGGACGCGTGTCTGCTCTTCTTGCTGTACTATTGCCCATCGTTCATCTGGTTCTGCAGCCATTACACTACAGTCAACTGCCCGTGCAATCTGACGGTGTGTTGCTCCCATATCCCTCATGCCAAATTTGGACTTTTCTCAGAGTGCTAAAGATGGAGATAATCTGCACGTGCATGTCTTCTCGCCATACTATTATTCAAACTCCATCTGAAAATTTTTAGTAACGGTGGATCCTCCCAACAGCCATCACATAGTCCCAAAATTCATCAATAGGAAGGATCCTTTTTTTCCTGATACAAACTACTGACAATAAGCTAGCATAGGAATGAAACTTTAATCAACATATCCCATAGGCAAGGATAACTGGAGTATCACTTTGGTCATATTTGGTCAAGGTATTCACGGTGCAGACCCATTTCCGTCATTACGTATTTGTCGGAAATGTTAGAAAGATTCTGTCTATGGCTACTACACGCGCAGATTTCAACAGGATGCAAATGATGGCTCATGACGTCACTAATGAAGTCCTTTGCAGTGGTTCAGTCATTAACATCGATGTCTATCCACGACTGGTTGGACTGACAATCGCTAAAGTATCTACATTTACACCACGTCCGCAAGCCACCTTATGGTGTGTGGCGAAGATGGTAACATAACAAGGCAGCTCGGCGCGAGGAACTTCATCAACGAAACTATTCTACGGAAGCTAATAGTTATGCAGAGATGTATCACTTCACGGTGGCTAATTAATGCCATTCGTGGCAAATTTATTTCCTAAAACTGTTGCATTGATGAGACATGAAAATGAAATAAAACTTGGATTTCTTTTAATTGATGAAGCAGAGAACGTGGGGCAACTAAGTACGAAACATGATATTTGTTCCGGCTGATGCAGCCTGATGATGACTGTCATTTTCGAAGTTTAAATTGAGACCAACATGTACTACATGACTAGTTTATTCACACGCTAAACATATCAACACTGCATGTCAATGAATACTATTTATTTTGCATTTCACTCCAGCATCAAACTCTGGTACCACCTCGTAAGCACTGTTAATTCGGAAGTAAACTTTTATGTAAACTGACGTCTGTTAGTGAGCTTGGATTTCGTTCTCTTTATTGCGAAAGAATTGCTCGCATAAATATGTAGGCTCAGAATCGACATAATCGTAGTCCGCAGCTCGTGGTCGTGCGGTAGCGTTCTCGCTTCCCACGCCCGGGTTCTCGGGTTCGATTCCCGGCGGGGTCAGGGATTTTCTCTGCCTCGTGATGACTTGGTTTGTGTGCTGTCCTTAGGTTAGTTAGGTTTAAGTAGTTCTAAGTTCTAGGGGACTGATGACCATAGATGTTAAGTCCCATAGTGCTCAGAGCCATTTGAACCATTTTTTCTTCTTTTTATAGCTTGTGGACCCATTTAGAGATCACTATTTGCTATTTTCTGTATTAACAGCAAATGCGGATTTATCGGTTTTTGTTCCGGCGCTCCTCAGTTTATATTTGACTTCAGTAACACGTGTCGATAACGTGTGCAAACATTCTGGACAACAGAGACAGTAACATTGAAGGAATAAATTAAAATGTCACGTATGACAAGGAATTTTTAGTAAGCCAACACCCGTGCGCCCAGCTAGCCGCGCCGTCTAACGCGCCGCTTTCCAAGCGTAAAGGCGATTGTCAGTCCCCAGCACGAATCCGCCCTGCGGATTAGTGTCGCGGTCTGATGCGCCGACCAGCCTGTGGATGGTTTTTAAGGCGCTTTTCCATCTGCCGCGGCGAATGCGGGCTGGTTCCCCTTATTCTGCCTCAGTTACACTATGTCAGAGATTGCTGCGCAAGCACTGTCTCCACATACGCGTACACCATAATTACTCTACCACGCAAACATAACATCGGGGTTACACTCGTCTGGTATGAGAAGTTCCCAGGGGGGAGGGGAGTCCACTGGGGCCGAATCGAACAATAGCCCTGGGTTCGGCGTGGGGCGGCGGTGAGGTGGGTGGACTGCTGTGGCCTGTTGTGAAGTTGTGAACCACTGAGGACTACGGCTGGACGAAGCCTCTCCGTCGTTTCTAGGTTCCCGGTTCCATACACAATACACAGTACACAAGCCAATATCTGAATTGTAGTAAGCGACAAACTTTTTCACTTTACACTTTTTGTGGAGGTCAAAGCGAGAAGAAGTTTCAGAAAGATTTGAATTTATTTTCACAGTTTGTTGGAAGTCGGTGTGTGCTTCAATTTCCCCCAGACAAGGACAGTACTGTGTGGTTCATTGGCACGACGCGAGTTCCAGCGCGCTGCGAGGAGCATTTTGCTATTATAGGCACGGTGCAGCGCGGTGCGACAGTAGTAGCGGAAGCAGCAAAGGTCAAACATGCTGCCCAGTGATCGATCTAAAAAGCCGTTAATTTTGGCAGTCAGAAAGTAAATAGAAGTTAGAGGAGAAGAGGAAGACCGTATCTTATTGGGAAGAGTACTCAGGAAGCACAAAGCACTCACACATATGTTCTTAGATCGTGAAGTAGAACGAGCGTAAAACATTTTAGTAACAAAACAGTTCCTCGACAATGCGGAGGAACGCCAGTTCCCACTGTCTTACAACGCAGACGTATCACAAATTAATGAACTGTGCAAAAATGGCTCTGAGCACTATGCGACTTAACTTCAGAGGTCATCAGTCGTCTAGAAGTTAGAACTAATTAAACCTAACTAACCTAAGGACATCACATACATCCATGCCCGAGGCAGGATTCGAACCTGCGACCTTATGGTTGCTCGGCTCCAAACTGTAGTTCCTAGAACCGCACGGCCACTCCGGCCGGCAATGAACTGTGCAAGGACCATATGATAGCCTTGACTGGTGTTAGCGGTTACGCCAAAGCTGAGGGCTTCACTGTGAGGAGCTGATTCACTGATTATGTCAACAGGCCGAATTTTAATCGCCATGCACAGTATTGATCATAATAACATTCAACTCATTATGATTGTGGTTAAAATTTCAGTACAATTATAATTACAAATGTATTACATTGTATATAATCAAAGACATTTCTTCTTACATGTTTCATTCATTTTTCTTCCTATTTGTGTCCGGATTAACTCATTTTGCATTTAGTTTTGCAACTCGGCTTCTGCCATGTTCCACAAAATATGCTGGTCGGATACCAACAGGATAAGCTGCTCATCCTCTGAGGCAGATAAGCGATCAGCCGACATTTCTGGTGAATGTTTCAATAATTAGATCGGAAGAATTAGCTTCTCTGATACTGCCCGTGTGCGTGAACAAATACTGTAGCTGTCACGTGGTAGTTTGCTGCTGCTCAGTTAGACTCCCCCACTCTTCCAACCAAGCAAATCATTGCGACGTGCGGGAGGCACACCTCCCGAAGCACGCGAGCCTTTCCCAGTGGTAGGGCCCGCACCGGCACTGTGTTGCCCACACCCCAGGGAAACTGGCTGGTATGTCTGCATTGAGTGGGGCTTTGCACGCACTGTGCGTAGCACGTTGCGAGAAATTCCCGCAGCTAGGAAAACGTATCTTTAGGTTTAGCACTGATATCACTCGTGACATCTACAATTACTGGAGAAGCTGCAAGGAGTAAGATACCGTCGAGCGGGTAGAGTTCTGTCGATCGATCTTATACAGCGTGTACAATAGCGCTTTTTAAATATTTCTAGGTGGATCGCGACTCCACAGCAACGGAGTTATAAATGATCAACAAATGCGCTGTTGGAATGTGTATAATCGTCGTTGTGTGAGACGCACAACCTGAGAAACTATACATATGTCGCGTTGCTGCTACGGTCGCAGGTTCGAATCCTGCCTCGGACATGGATGTGTGTAATGTCCTTAGGTTAGTTAGGTCTAAGTAGCTCTAGGTTTAGGGGACTGATGACCTCAGTTGTTAAGTACCATAGTGCTTAGAGCCATTTTTGATACATATGTCTCATTTCAGCTCCACAAAGCAGAATTCGGAAGTGATTCGGCGTTCTTTACCTCTCCTAGGTGATAGACAACAGAAGAGAGAGAGAGAGAGAGACAGAGAGACAGAGAGGGAGAGAGAGAGAGAGAGAGAGAGAGAAATTTAAACTCCAGGCTAGTGTTCTGTCCACTACAGATCGTTCGACTGCCTTCCCCTCCGCCCCCCCCCCCCTCCTCCCCGCCAAATAAGGACTTGTGAAGCCAGCTTTCTAGCGGTTCCTAGTAATAAAATGTTGTTCTCTAACCTATTAGACTTAAGGTGCTCAGCCGTGGGAGCTATATTTGTTGTACCGATATTTAAGCCTTATATCTTTTGCCCATCTTTCTGGTGACACGGTAGCCGATCGGAAGATGACTGGAAGGCATACTTCCGAAAAATCACTATCAGAAATCGAGCTGTTACTGCCGCACGCACAAAATATGGGTCAGTGCATCGGGTAAGTACGAAGATGCACATATTTCCCTAGTTTCAGTGTACACTTCCCATTGTAAAGTATGTCTTGGCTCTGAGAACTATTGGACTTAACATCTGAGGTCATCAGTCCTCTAAAATTTAGAACTACTTAAACCTATCTAAGCTAAGGACATCACACACATCCATGCCTGAGGCAGGATTCGAACCTGCGACCGTAGCGGTCGCGCGTTTCCAGACTGTAGCGCCTAGAACCTCTCGGCCACCCCGGCCAGCCAAAGTATGTCTTATTCGCATTTATAATAATTTCGTGAATTCTTTCTGTTTTCAGTATTGGTTTGAAACTGTTGTTCTCTATTTTTTGCTATCTTACAATGTTTAAACCCGTTCATCTCGTGCTAACTTCGTCTGTCGAAAGCGGCCGATGTTTAGTATGGCTATCAACTACGTCAACTAGAGTGATGAGGGCAGGTGCAACACTCGTATACTCCAAAGATAGGCTGGAGCATAGTGGTGCCGGCATTATTTTTGTTCTCCTCCCTTCATGGATTAGGCGATTTCACCTATTCCGGTCAACAAGGTCCAGCCGTCTCTTCCGTCGTCTTTCGTTCTCTTTTGTAATAGGTTTGTAGTCGAGAATTTGTTTTGTAGGTCTATTTCCATGAATTCTATTTAGTTGTTTCCTCCATATATTTCTGTTTAAATCGATTTTCTTGTGAAACACACCTGTAACTGATGGTATAATGCTGCCACTGAACGCAAAATAATGTGGTTGGAGAAAGGCGTGGGAAGTGAGTCAAAAATAGTAGACAATTTATATAAATTGCTGGATTTCAGGTCCACCTGTTATATAGACAACTCCTTTCTACGTAAACCTAAACGTGTTTCAGCACCTGTGAGCCATCATCTGTGGGTATCCTTCATTCAGTTTTTAAAATGTAAACATATTTTAAGTAATAATTAACATAACGAAATAAGGCCTAAAACAGTTTCTGTCTGTTATTGTTACTATCTTAATTTTTTCTAGAGTGTTGGGTAACAGTTAACATCATTTACATGCAGATGACAAGCTACCAATATACAGTAATGTACAGGAGGTCATACATAACTTAAGAATGAAAAAAAATTAAACTAATAACAATTATAGGAAGAAATTGCTTTAAACCTAATTTCGTTAGGTTAATTGTTTCTTGAAACATGTTCAAATTTTACAGAACTGAATATAAAGTATCCACTAACGATGGTAAAAATGTGTCGAAACAAGACCTGAAGTCCAGTAATTTTATGTGCAAACATGGGTACTATAAGAATTTCGACAATAATTGGTGAATAATTTACATTAAATATCGAAGTAGTTGAATGCTTCCGAAAAAATTCCTCATGTGCTGTTTCTGATAGATAGAGTGATATTTTAATGAAGGTGACATTTTCCTGTTTGGCCGTATGTATTAAAATCTCGTCTTAGTTATACAACGATTTACGGGTTAGAAAACTATTTCAAAGTGTTTATCAGCACAAGGGACCATTTCCATGAAAATGGCAGCGTACTCAAATTACGTGCTCTCTTTGTGATGACTTGATATTTATATTGTTCGTGATGGTTTGACCGTTCTTCGGCGCAATTAAGACGAAATAACATTTGTAAAGGATGACGATCAGTCACAGGAATCAGTCACAGCTGTAAAGGTTTTGGAAGTGTCTTTCCAGACCAGATGGAACACTTGTGGAAGTCAGGTGTTAGGCCCTGATTTATAGGAATGATCCTAAATTAGAGTAAGTCGCACGTGAAGGAGGTCACTTAAAAAAAAAAAAAAAAAAATAACCTTCGTTCTGCTAATTCTGAAGTATTGTTCGACGATCTGGATACCTTGCCAAGTTGGCTTAACGGGAGAGAAAGGAAAGATTCATAGTGAATCGCAATTCTCAGAGCTATGATCGTTTAGTCAACGTGAGAATATCACAGAGACGTTCGACAAACTATAGTGAGAATCTGTGAAAGAACAGGGTTCCCTATCACAGAATTTCGAGAGTAAGATAACCATTGCGACTCAGGGAACTTATTACTTCTTCCAACATCATGCCGCTTAATGAACATCACAATAAAATTAAGGTATATTCGAGCTTATGCGGAGAGGTCTTTCTTCTCGCGTATTTTTTTCTACTGGAATAGGATGAGTGAAGCCTTTCCGGTGCAGCATGTACTCTCCGCCACACACCACGTACGGCGGCTTGCGGAGTACAAATGTAGATGTCGGTGTATTCACAGGGTGGACTGGCCCCTCGGCGTCCCCAAGATGGATGTGAAATTTCACAGAACCGTGCCGAAACAGTATCCTCAATCTTTTCTGTCACTTCCTCATACAGCCCTTATCGAGCTGTCGGTTCCCTGGCGCATGGATTCCGACTCAAATTCCCAGAGCAACAAAAACACATCAACAGATACGTGCCCGTCATCTGTCATCCGTCCCCCAATTCCCATAAGGACGCCCAATCCCTTTGCTGCACCACGGAATCACATCAGACGTCTACCGTTTTTTGCGGACGAAGAAGACGCGTCGTGGCCTGCTGAATATACTTTCAGTTTTACACGGCAGACCTATTGTAGTGCTCTCTGAAGAACACAGTTGTGCTGTGCTATTACATTTATACTTAATCTTCGGAACTATACACACCAGTCTCAAAAAGATACCGTTTTCTATGACAAAAGAGAGGAAAAAAGCGTGAAGCTTAGACGTCAAAAATATGTCCCCTCTGGGAATTACAACCTTCTCAAAATCTGTGGTGTGCAACACAGCACCCAGTGCAGTCACAGAGCTACGAATTCAGAAGTCCAGTTGGCTTGATTGTACAGTAACGTGACAGACAGAAGAGGACTGCCCTGGTTCTACATCTACATGGATACTCTGCAAATCACATTTAAATGCCTGATTTATTAAAAGTCATTTCTACCGGCCATTTTAAAAGCGATTTCAGAGATTTTCACATTCATCCAGTCGAATGCTGGCCATTAGTTACACTTCTTCCAACTAACACAAAAAATGCAGCTTTTAAAACACGTTTTATTTAGCTTTATTTATTCCAGTCAACATTAAACAGAAAACGTGGAAGTGAGGCAATAAATCTATTAACGTGGTCAGATGCGAAGTTTCGTAGGCAAAGTGTTACAGGGGCCGCATCAGCTATATTTAGTCTTTTGTTATCAGATCACAACCGGTTTCGTGCTACTTAAAACCACATCCCCAGGCAACGTCTGCATAACAATGAATCATGAAAGATTAGCAGACCCTAAAATAGCCCCCACTATGTAAAAACGTATGCTGGCTGTTTACTTTCGCGGTCAGTGTTTCCTGAAATGCGCATAGACTGGAGTTGTGATACTTCTTTACTTTATTCATATTTCTTTTTCCGTTAATAATCCACTTTCTTGACACATATTGTCCAGTTTTTCGGGGCTATTGCGCCATCCGGCTGTAAACTCTCCCTCTGTTCTTTAAACTAGCCTCCCATCACGTCTTTTATGATTTTTTTATGTATCTTTGCCTTACCAGAGGATTACCATGATATAATTTGTTTAGGCTCCACCGACGACTTGGACTTGGTTCCCTATGTCGGGCTGATTTGGATTCATTGACGTACCGCCATTTAGCGGTTTATTAGTTTGGACTGACAACAAATGGTAGATCCCACGTTCCGCGCAATTTACCTCTTATGACTTAGTTACGTTAGTACAGTTTTCTTATTTTACATGCTTCTAAAAGCTGTTAAAATTTTTTTCATATTGTAGCGTATTTTGGGGTCTGTCACTCTTTCATGATTTATTTTTATGCAGATGTGACCTGAGGATGTGGTTTTTAGTGCCACGAAACCAATTGCGATCAGATACTTAAAAGACTACATATTTCTGAAGCGGTTTCTTGATCCCCATGGTGATTAGTCACAGCTGTTGTTGCCCTGTCTACAAGGTTTTCTGCGGAAGAGTTGTAAAAATCATCGAAGTTGGTGTTTTTAAAGTTTATTCTCTGTTTCTTGTTATTTTTGTTGCTCTCCAACAGTATTTTCTGACTCTTTTTATTTTGTATTTCACATTTTTAATATCAGTGTCAGCCTAAAATAATTATCATATAATAAAATTTATGTGAATATTTTCTACCTGTGTTTCATAGTCCATTGGTTGCTCAACATGTAAGCACACCACAATTATAACGTTAGAATGTTGAATAAAAAAGGTAGCATCCATACTCAAATTAATAATTTCAAAAGATTTCGTACACTACTGATACATGCATACTGCTTAGGATTCAAAGTAACCTACCCATTGATCTTAAAAGTACTAACTGGATAGTTATCGATAGTTTGACATACAATTAGTGTCGTATACTTCTCGACTAAATTAGTGCTTCGGACACGATACTCCCAGAATCATTTATATACAAAATAGGAATTTTAGAATTTTGCCCCCTTTTGGAGAGATGTCTGTGTATACCTAAGCACTAGCCTAAAGATCTCCGGTCCTGAATCTTGTAGAAGGTGTGTGGGATACAATAGGTAAACGAACCGCATTAATGAAAGGCTGCCAAGGACTGAGCAAGACCTCCTCGGGAATGCAATCTACTGCCAATAGAACTGTTGAATCACTTCATAGGGGGCCTACAAAGGCGTTGCCAAGCTCGACTCACCATCCGTCTAATACATCTGTTGCCGTGGAAGTGATATACGGTTTCTTAATAATTTTTAAATTTGAATTTTCTGCTTCAGAATATTTGTAATTGCGTGCGTTGGATACAGTTTTACACTAAATATCTTGGCTTTGGGCTTCGCCTTATTCTATAGCAATTCTGACAGCCCTTTAGTGATCTGTACTATTGTTTCTTGACTATGCATGGTTTTTGGACACTATCGAATAATATTTTCAAGAACGACGACGAGCAGTTACAACAACTATTCTCACGTTCTCTGTGATAATGCGTTGTTGCCTTTTTGATATGATGCGTGAACCTCATATAGACCGCGGCTCCAAAGATGATTAAATGTGATGCATAAGAAGCTGTTTTGTGTAAGCTTTCTGAAACCACGTTCTGTCAAAGAGATCAACACGTATTTCCGCTTTCACGACTGTCCGACATGACACTGTGGTGGAAACAAAACAACTAAACAAATTTTAAGTAGTGTGATTGGTTTTGATCAATCAAATGATCAGGGTCAAAATTATACAGATGACAGACGATGATAAACTGACTACTCTGAGATAAGATACTAATGATTGAAAATTAATATTTAATTTTTATCGCCAGAACATACGAAACACACCTATTCATAGAACGGTCGCCATACTTCAAGGTCATCCTTGAGGGTTGCGCTAAATAGTTATGATCAGACGCTATCGAAGGCTCACACAACACGGCTTATATCACGCTTCCGCCTTACGTCATGCAATCAGTTCCCAGGTGAACAACCACTCGCTAAACGCCGGAAATAGAAGACACACAGCTCTACTCAGAAAGAGCGTATTAACAGTTAGTGCGACAATATCAACAGCGTGCATCGAGACACTACCAGGACTTAATTAACTACCGTCGCCGCTCATAAGAGCCCATCTGGATATTCTACTAGCTATGTTAGTCATCGTCCACTTCATTCAGGACAAGACCAGTGTTCAAAGTAAATCAGTGCAAGTAAACTGCAAACTAGTGCCACGCATTATTTTCACACTAAAATTAAGTGTGTAAGCTGATATATTTGGTTTACTTATTCTAGGATTGAACACAACTGTGTGAGCTGTATTGACTTGTTTAATGTCGCAATATTTGCATAGAAATACACGCTTTTACACAGTTTACAATGTGACAATGTTAAAATAGTTGTCAGGGTAACGCATCTAGTCAACATCAAAAAGTGAAATAATCTTAAACACAACAATATTAATTATTAACCCTCAGGAAGTTAAAAAATGGTTCTAATGGCTCTGAGCACTATGGGACTTAACAGCTGAGGTCATCAGTCCCCTAGACTTAGAACTACTTAAACCTAACTAACCTAAGGATATCACACACATCCATGCTCGAGGCAGGATTCTAACTTGCGACCGTAGCAGCAGCTCGGTTCCGGACTGAAGCGCCTAGAACCGCTCGGCCACAGAGGCCGGCTCAGAAAGTTAAATTATCCTAAACACGACAATATTAAAGTTTAACTATAAATTTATTTACAAAATTATTCTTACGATTTCGTTATGATGTTGGTTAGTACTATGAAAGATCATCCGATTCCGTTTCAAAGTTCGGTATTATTTTCATAATGACAATCAAGTCTACAGTGGATGGTTATTTATGTGACAAATTGAGCAAAAGATTACCCACGGTCGCTCGCTGGTGAACCAAGAAGTTTACGCCTCTGGACGCGGTATTTACCTTAAGATGCGACGAGCTGCCGTCTGCTTGGCCGCTCTCTCCTCTGAAGTTCCTAGAAAACTAATTGAAAACCTTTGCTGACTTTTTTCATCATAAACTCTCCCTATGTTTCTCGTTATGTGAGAAAACCTGTACTCATCCCTAGTCTTAGAATATGGCTATATACATGCACATGGTTGGAGCAGCGTGCAATTTACAATGCCCTGTCAGTTCTCGAAAGAATAACTAATTAATTAGCTTAAAAGTGTTGCAGTATTTTTTAATAAATTATCAAAAATTTTTGCATATGTATTGGCGACATTTCTGTTGTAGCGTTGCGTAACGCTATTTGGCCCTATGACGGAGCTGTATAGTTACTTTGTTCCAAGCAGTTCACCTCACAATGGAAACTACTTTCTCTGGTAGGGGGTTCTCTTCCTGTCACATTATGTTTTACGACAAGAATATTTGGTGAATACAACATAAAACACATCTTACTGCAATATCCTGAGTTCGCAGCAACATTTAAACCCATCATCAATGTAAAACATTAAAACATAACACACTGCCGAGCGGGGTAGCCGCGTGGTCGATGGCGGCCTTGACACGGTTCGAGCGGCTCCCACCATCGAAGGTTCAAGTCCTCCCTCTGGCATGTGTGTGTGTGTGTGTATTCTCCCTAGCGTAAGTAGGTATAAGTGAGATTAAATAGTGTCTAAGCTTAGGGACCGATGACCTCAGCAGTATGGTCCCATAGGCTCTTACCACAAATTTCCAATTTTCTATGAACTGTAAATAGTGGTAAACGTCAACGTGGGCACGAAATCGACGATTTATTTCTAAGGCCGCGTCACGAATGTTGGTGTTGCGGGTGTTTTGCGGACTCTTTAAGGTGGCAGTTTTAGTTGGGGGGGGGGGGGGGGGCGAGGGGCAGGGGGAGTGTTATTAAACTATGATTGTGTAAGATACTGCTAGAGGTCGGGCCTGAACTACCACGTTTACGACACTGCCATTCTAAGCACGTAATGGCGCGGTAGCCATTACCAAATGCTTTGAGTACTCTGATTTCCTTTGGGTTGCGCGTTACTTGTTGTTTCCTTTTATTATTTTGAAGAGACTGTAATAATAATTTTGCTTGGCTCAGTGGATGCCACTTCGGCGACTTGCGTGTCCCTACTCGACCCCGTTTATCCGACCAGCAGAAGAGGATCTGCAGTGTAACGTGGAATCCGAACCACGTGTCGCTCCTGGCGACTCTTCGCATCGTTGAGAGGTGAAGGCTTCATTAAAAGCAGACTGAAAATTTCCGTGGTCTGGCCGGCATTCGATCCTGCTACATCTCGGATTCCAGGCATGCGCTGCACCGCCGCCTCTCCCTCCCTCCCTCTCTCTCTCTCTCTCTCTCTTATAAGGTCGCCAGAAATAGTGCTCTTTTGGCACTATTTTAATAACACCATTCACACGACTCACATGCGAGAGTGCTGTTGAAGATAATGCCCATTGCTAACCTTTCGTAGCTCTGGCTGGTACTTTCGAAATGGGCACCATGAGCAACTGCTTTTCAGAATGCATTTGCCACTTATGAGGTTCGAACTCACGACTCCTGGTTTACTAGACAAGCGCTCTTCCACTTTATTTATGTTTTAGTTTCCACGCGTTTTTACAAAACTCAAGGGCTCGCCCGTGATTCGAACTGTACGCAAAGCAGGACTCAAATCCCCTTTTTCTTATTTCTTTCCTTTAGCCATACTCGGAATTTCTTGAGTTAACTAAAATATTTTGCTGGAAATGAACTGTAACTTTTATTTCATCTTAAAACCAAATCTTTCTTCTTTTGAGCCGTCCGTGGTGGCCGAGCGGCTCTAGGCGCTACAGTCTGGAACCACGCGACTGCTACGGTCGCAGGTTCGAATCCTGCCTCGGGCATGGATGTGTGTGATGTCCTTAGATTAGTTAGGTTTAAGTAGTTCTAAGTTTTAGGGGACTGATGGCCTCAGATGTTAATCCCATAGTACTCAGAGCCATTTGAACCATTTTTTCTTCTTTTGAAGTAGAGCTTACAATTATTTTTTTTTTTTTTTTTTTTTTTTTTACAAACTCACCTTTCTGACAAATGTAAAGGTCATCTTCTCAGAGGTATTTTGTCCGATTTAATGCACATCCCTGCGTTGATTCTCCATGGCTGGTTGTCTGATCTCGACTTCTCTTAATGCGCCACCAGCCGAAATCTCCGCACCGCCTTTTTTATTTTATTTCTTTAGCATTTTTTAAACTGACCTATAGGGCTTTTGCTGTTGCGTCGTTAAGACGTGGAAGACTAGGCCACCAGGGCCGACAGTACGACTGTCACAACACCAGAATGGATTGGCGATCCCTATGACAACAGGTCAGTTCTGCTTTCGCAGAAGCACAGAACACGGGTGTAGACTGCCAGTCCTGCGACAGGGAGGCGGGATTGTTGGCTCTCACAGCTCCTCACCCATTGGGCGTTCTAACTTTTCGTTTGTTGACGTTCGCGGCTGAGTGCCACACTGTACTGTCCGCACTGTAGTTGTTTCTTATCAAACGTAATCAGTTTACAAATACGTACTTCAAATGCATTGTTCATCCAATACTTCGAACTGCCTGCAATATTCATTTCCGACGTCAGTTCCTTATCTCAAAATTCTCAATTTATGGACTTCTGCAGTGTGTGTAATTTTTAACCTGATTGTTTGACAGACACTTAGACAGTATCAGTTGTTATCGGTCCGTAGTTAGAAGAGACTTTTACCGAAATACCCGCGTTTCCTAACCAGACGAAAGAGTAAATAGTTTGAGGTAGCATCAAAGAAGCAGTCGACTGCGGCTTAGTGTAAGGTACACTTAAAGCAATACATCCGAGGTGTCCTGGAGAATCAATTTATCCCTTTCTCAGCCAGGTAATAAATCACTGTAGTAGGGAAACGCCCGACTTAGAAATAGCCGTTTGGATTTGTGGCTGGAGAAGAAATTTTGATAACCGGAATATTTTGGTACCCAGATTTGTTTCTCTCTCTCTTCTTCTGCCTCCATCGTCGACGACAAAAACAAAATTAAACTCTACATACACTCTGTCAGTCATATACGCTTAAGACACACAGAGTTATTTCTCTGGAAAGAAGCCAGTCGCGTGAGTTATGAAAATCGTTTCAGTCAGTGAGGTTCAGTTATGATAGGGAATTTCCCAAGTAACAGTTCCATTGGTCATGAAACTCGAGTTTCTCCTGGTGAAAAAATGTTCAATCAACTTACGGGAATGTAACCGTTGACGTCTTCGACAACCGCCGACATTTCGACAGGTGCACATACTGTCGTTTTCAAGACAGACGGAACGAGAAAGACAAAACACAACCAAAGAGGACTAAAATAAAAACTTACCGATAGTGAATATTAATTACCAACAGCAACTAGCGCAACTCCGTCCATGCGAATTTGGAAATTCGTGGTAAGGTCTTATGGGACCAAACTGCTGAGGTAATCGGTCCTTAAGCTTACGCACTACTTAATCTAACTTAAACTGACGTACTCTAAGGAAAACACACACACCCATGCCGAGGGAGGACTCGAGCCTCCGACGGGGGGAGCCGCGCGGACCGTGACAAGACGCCCGAGACCGAGCGGCTACCCCGCGCGGCTATTCCAAGCAGAATGTAAGCAAAAACCTCCCTCTCTATGTATGAGGCTACTTGCTAATTTAACCCCAACTTTTTTCTTAATAATTCTATCCAAATACAGGACAGAAAAAAATTCTACATCGGTCGTAATGTCATCTGTGATTTTTATTGCATTGCAGAACTAGATTTCAACTGACAGTACATCTACCACCAGTGCGTTATAAGTAGTCATGTAGACTGAACGCAATTATTCCAGCCTAACTCAGGAATGTACAAGCATTAGTCCAACTATTAGCCCAACTATTAGTTGGACTAATGCTTGTACACGCCTGAGTTAGATTGAAATTTGTGTCGTTATAATTAGGTTCAGTCTATTTGACTACTTATAACGCACTGATGATAGCTGCACTGTCAGTTGAAGTCTATATATGCAATGAAATAAAAAGGCAGATGACATTACGACCGATGATGACCTTCTTTCTGTCCTTGGTTACATAATGGAATCGAACATGTCTATCCTAGAAGTGTACGTCAGAATCTCCATGTTGTTATATTCCATATATTATATTCCATATATTATTTTCCATATATTATATTCCATATATTATATTCCATAGAACGACCAATGCCAAGGCCATGTTCTGAAATGGCAGATTTGCTCGGCTTGTAAGCGTGTCTGACGCCTATGGTCAATACACAGTTTCTCCATGGTTATATCTTTCTGACCATGTATGACATGTCACAGCTGCATGGGATACATTAGACATCCGCCTTACGCAAACCAAGATCATTCTTTGCCAACCCTCAAAGTGCCCTAATCTTAGATGGTTGTCGAAAAATTCATTTCATTTATTGTTTCCGCAGAATATGACCAATGCTGTAGGAAATGCTACTGGTGTAAGCTAAAACTCCCGTACAGTTTGGTGAAAATAACGAGGGGGTATCAAAGGAAGCAGTTGAGATTAAAGTAGCATGTAACCTTACAAACAGAAATTGAAGTTTTTGCTTAAACTATGCTTCGAATCCTGCACTTTCCTTGGTCAAACAACAGAGGGGCAGAGTTAATGCTACCTGACACATTGGTAATTGATATTCACTATCGATAACTTCTGACCTAGGTATTTCTTTCATTGAATATACACCAGAACCCAATTCGTAATAATCGACTTTGAAACCATGCCGTAAAATTCCCACATGCGAGTCCAGTGCGTTAATGTGGCGCTGAAGTTTTCGACACATTCAAAGTAAGTAAATTGACTTATATTTCCTTTCCTGCTTGCGGACCGTTAAGATGTCATAAAGGAGACGGGATGGATAAAGACCGTGCCTTATATGAAAGAAGTGCTGACGTCCCCGCACGAGCGTGCTCTCGGACAGCTGACACGACGCCGTAGCTGTGACGACGACTCCACAGCAATTAGAGAGCTGCGCATAAATACTCGACTCTTCGTCGGGTCAGCTGTAAGTGAGCTTGCCTCGTCTGCAAGCTGTGGTTGTGACACGTGTAACGCTTCGCGTGACACACGTGGCTCTCTATGTCAGCTTGTAAGGAATGTAGGAAGGAATGACTGGCGATCAGATATGAATGCTCCGTCCTTATCGACATCTCTAGAAACGGAAAACCTAAGCAAATCGAGGGTAGCCTTTATGAAGCAAATGCCTATTAGTGACTAGGAGAGACCACAGAAAAGCTACAGGGTGGCGCACGAAATGTGTTACCATTTTGTTTTTGAATATAAACTTTATTGTCAATACAATCTAAAAGGAACATATACTACAATGAAGAGCCGTCCATGGAGATTTGTTCTAACTCACCACATGCTCAATATGTCCACCATTTGTCCGCAGTTCGTGGTCGTGCGGTAGCGTTCTCGCTTCCCGCGCCTGGGTTCCTGGATTCGATTCCTGGCGGGGTCAGGGATTTTCTCTGCCTCGTGATGACTGGGTGTTATGTGACGTCCTTAGGTTAGTAAGGTTTAAGTAGTTCTATGTTCTAGGGGACTGATGACCATAGATGTTAAGTCCCATAGTGCTCAGAGCCATTTGAACCATTTGTCCACCATTTCGTTTCCTAACTTCCTTCAAACGAACACTGAAGTTAGTGATTACCCTACGGCACATGTCTTCCGTAATTTCACTGCAAGCTTGAAGAATAAGTCTTCTGAGCTCCATTAAATCACGTGGACGTTTCGGGAAATTTTTTGTCTTTAGGTACCCCCAAAGAAAAAAGTCACATGGATTGAGGTCTGAACTATTGGGGGGCCAATTTTGTCCGTCATTGAAGCGACCTGGAAACCTGAGTGAAATGGTCCGCATGTCGAAATGCTCGTGTAAAAACTCCAACACAGTGTTTGCAGTATGTGGCCTTGCTCCATCTTGCATGAACCACTGCGTGTTGAAGGGCAAGACAGTAACAAGAAGCTGTGGAATGAAGCTATTGCGAAGCATGCTCAAATAACGCTCGCTGTTCAGAGTTTCTTCAAAGAAAAAGGGTCAAATAAGTCCGTGACTGGAAATTGCTGCCCACGCTGTAATCCTCGGAGCATAATGTTGTCGTTCATGAAGCACTTGTGGGTTTTCAGTGGCCCAAAAGCGTACATTTTGTTTGTTAACCACACCGTCTAAATGAAAATGCGCCTCGTCTGAAAACCAAACGTTGTTGAGAGTTTCTTCCTTATCCTCCGCCCACTGAGCAAACAGTAGTCTCTGCTGTTTGTGTTCTTCAGTGAGTTTCTGTGCACAGGTCATCTTGCATGGGTACATATGGGGGTCACTTTTAAGAATGTGTTGATCGGAGCGTCTGGATATTCCCAGTTGCACTGCTGCCTTTCTACACGATTTCCCGGGACTTCTCTGTACAGCAACTCGTACCGCTTCAATATTCTCCGGCGAACAAATAGGCTTAGGCCGAGGTCGCTTCGCTTCCAATACTGTTCCTTCCTGTACAAATTTATCGTACAACCTGTGGATGGTCTTCTTGCAAGGGACCCATCGTGTGTTAAATTGTTGTCGAAAACGCCTTTGAATCACAACAAGGCTTTTCGTTTCATGAAAAAGTAACACAATTGCCGATCGTTGCTGTGTCGTCAGTCTTCCATTGTCAGCCATTTGCTACTTACTAGTCTCCTAGCGGCGGTATCGTGAATTACACGTCGTTTCGTAACTCATTTGTTTTTCCAAGCTCTGCTGGTACTGCTGTAGAGATCCCAGCGGGATATCTAATGTGCGTCGTAAATTGTGAAAGAAACAATTGGTAACACATTTCACGCGCCACCCTGTATATCAGTTGGTCTCGAGTGCACGACTCAAGACAGGAAAATACAGTAACTTCGAAGAAATTTCTCTTCGTGGTATATGAGCAACGTAATGTGAGAAGAAAATCTTTATATTTCCACTGGAGCGGGCCCTTTAATCAAATAGAACAAGCCTGTTAGTGGAACTGATGAGAAATATGCCAGCGACAACAGTCTCTAGCCGAGACTATAAAATCATATATATACATAGCAGACTTCACAGGCGCACACCTTACGCCATCGTGGTTTGTGATATCCGTGTTTTCCCTTTATCACTTCTGGCAACTACCGGGACGGTTCCTTCAGCTATGTCACGGATAATTCCCTGTCCGTCACCCTATTCAACTGCGCTATCGCTTCGTCTTTAATATCCTTCATGTCGGTGCGACATTCATTGCAGCCTATCTGTTTCTCTCTCAAGTTTGCCTCCCCCATCTTGCTGCCACCTCCATTTTACTGCCAGCCCCTTCTTGCTGCCACTCCCATCTTGCAGAGGCCCATCGTATATCTTCGCTAGCCTGTTATGTTGGGAAACGCGATCTGACAGTTTCTTGAAAGCTGAGCTGTAGCGTGTTTTCAATCACAGATTCTCTCTCCGCCTTCGGCGGCAAACACGTCAGCCTCCTTCAAGCGAACTTGCCGAGGATAGCTTAGAAAATGTCAGTGAGTTTTCCTGTTCATTGACGCAAACGTCCATGAAGTACAACCGGTTTCGTGGCTTAAAGACACATCATCAGATGCAACCTACATGGTAAAGAGCAAAATACAGTGTCACCACATTTTGTGGCTATTAAAATTAATAAAGGAATGTCTAAAATACACTCAAGTTAAAAAGGGATGCCTATGCCCTTTAACGTTGTAAGCATATGTTAGACATTCCTTTATTAATTTTAACATCCACAACATGTGGTGATAAGAGTACTTTGCTCTTTACCACGTAGGGTGCATCTGATGATGTGGCTTTAGGCCGCGAAACCAGTTGTGTTTCAATAAACAACAATTTTACCAGCTGTTAACGAAATTCTTCCTAACATCATGCCTTTCAACTGCTGCGGATGCCCAGCATATATAATAATTTGTGATCCAGGAAAGGCCACGTAAAGCAACATGAACAGCCTCTCCACATATTGCTACCTAAGCTTAAATCACAACATTTCGCGTCGATTGTTTCATAATCGTATGCACAGTGCTCTCTTTTGGCGAAGACGAGCTCTCTAAACAGACGTATATGTGACTGCTTAGGGTTGGAATATATGTTACACACATGTGGGACTTTTCTTGAATTTTACAACTGCAGTGATATTTCAAGTAATCTTGAGATATCTGAGCATTCAGAGATACATTATTTTTCCAGCATACGGTATAACGGAGTATGCGTGGTGACACGTACAGAGTAACCCACAAGTGAACCTCAATGGACATTAAAATCTTGGGAATGAACGTCAAAGCTGTCGGTGCTTGGAACGCTCAGGTCTTAGGTAATTAATACTACCTAAGATATTTTTTGAAAATTCGTTTTCAGAATGTAATACTTTACTAATTTAAATTAGCTCAAATAACTGTACTTCAGGTGGATTTAGATTATCTTCAAATTCGAGGTATTTAGTTGTTTATTTATGCAGACAGATTAATACTAAATATATCTATGTTCCGCCATCATTTCGCTGTGAACCCTATACTTAACTGCAATTTTTTTCAAATCCAGAGAACCGCATGGATAATTGCACGCAAAGACGAAGTAATAGTATTGTTTGTACTCACCTCTGTGTCTAATGACTGAGAATAATTAAAGACGAAGTAACAATATTGTTTGTACTCACCTCTATGTCTAATGAATGAGAATAATTATTAAGCTGGCGCCTGAGTTAAGGATTTTCAGAATTATACTTTAGGAAGAAGGAAGAACACAGATAATAAATTATAACTTCTCGTATAGCGAAATTTGTACGATTATTAAAAAGAAAATAATTGTGACTACAGAACTACAATCAGAAACATGAGCTCTCTCTCTCTCTCTCTCTCTCTGTGTGTGTGTGTGTGTGTGTGTGTGTGTGTGAGTGTGTATGTGTGTGTGTGTGTGTGTGTGTGCGTGCGTGTCTCTCTCCTTTCCTCTCCACCTCAGTTCAGCAAAAAGAGCAGAGATTAAACTTCTAATGGAGACAGAGCCTGTTTTTTAATCTTGAAGACAAACTACTGAGCATCGATCTTTTCTCTACTACTGCTGCTTACACATGTAGTACAATACATTCCTCCCCGTACGTTCTACTTTGCGTTCCTCTGAGTAACCATTTGCGACATTATCACAATTGCGTGTGGAGCTTTTAAGGCGTCTGCTGTGGTCTAAAATTTTATGACTTGTGCAAGGAAACCCAAATGCCTTGATTTGAACAAACTGTGCCCTATCACAGATAAAATTACGACCCTAGTGATTAAGTACTGAATGCAATCTGACTACAGTTAGGAATCAAGATTACTTGAGCAATACACACATAAACAGCGCAACGATACAATAGTGAGTGTAGAAATATGAGAGTGGATAAAAATGACCATGAAAACCGTTTATAAAAGTCCTGCAGTAGTGAATGCATTGTAGCTACACGACTTACAGTCGATCACAGCGCCATTGGACAGTAGCGGCCGTTACGTAGCCGTAACAGTCAAACTACAACATTGAATATATGTTCTGCTGTAGAAGCGAATATTGCATCTCTGGAAGTTGAAACAGCATCGCCTTTTTCGTTGTTTACTGTAAATGCATGTATAGAACTGGAATACATGAAGCTTAGAATAGTGGATGCTATCAATGATATGAAATAATAAAAATGGTTCAAATGGCTCTGAGCACTATGGGACTCAACTGCTGAGGTCATTAGTCCCCTAGAACTTAGAACTAGTTAAACCTAACTAACCTAAGGACATCACAAACATCCATGCCCGAGGCAGGATTCGAACCTGCGACCGTAGCGGTCTTGCGGTTCCAGACTGCAGCGCCTTTAACCGCACGGCCACTTCGGCCGGCCATGAAATAATAGTCAAGAATAACCAAATGTGCCGGTTATGAGAAAAAACGCTTACATTTCGCTACACACAATGATCTAATGGCGGCAGAATAAAAGTAATGCATATACACTTAAATATCAAGTAAATGATCAGGGAAGTTGAAACGAAAGAGAAAATTAAAGTTCCACGCCATACAATTAATTCAAAAATCGAGCGAAAAGATTACCATACAACCTCATAGCAGCACAAAGACATATATCCAAACATCATATGAACCACATTATATTCACGACACAAAGTACTTAATTCGCTAAACTGAAAGATAGTGTGTGTGTTTTTATACTGTCATTTTCAGTTATCTGGTGGCTACCAACGTCATATATCTGAGATGTCACAGTACAGTTTGAAGAGGCTGTTATGGAGGGGATGGGTATACGTTTCGCTGTTGCCTGTGCTACCTTGGTGTCTGATTGGAAGGCAAATCATGTAGGTGACTGGTAGAAGATAGCGTAATAGGCTAGCTGTTGCCGGCGTCTTTCTGGTAAGTAATTCGTAGGCAGTCTCTCGTTGGTGATTGGAAGACAACAGAAAATCACCAACGAGAGGTTGCCTACCAATAAAAATGGTTCAAATGGCTCTGAGCACTATGGGACTTAACATCTGAGGTCATCAGTCCCCTAGAACTTAGAACTACTCAGACCTAACTAACCTAAGGACATCACACACCTCAATGCCGGAGGCAGGATTCGAACCTGCGACTGTAGCGGTTGCGCGGTTCCAGACTGAAGCGCCTAGAACCGCTCGGCCACAACGGCCGGCGCCTACCAATCACTTACCAGAGTGGTACAGGCAACAAACAACCGATACGCTACCTTCTATCAGTCACCTATTAGAGACGCATTCCAATCAGCCACTAGGATAACATAGACAACAGCTACCGTACAACCACCCGTTCTATAACAACCTCTTCAAATTCTCCAATGACATGTCAGATATGTGACGTCGGTAGCCATCAGATATTCGAAAATGACATTATATAAAGGAAAACATTCACCAATATACAGCGTGATTTTTTCCACCGTGTACAAGCTCTAGGGATTGATCGATGAGAGGATACTGAATAAAAAAGGGTCTAATAGTCTTACGTCCGGAAATGCATGGTTTCCATGCTAGAGACCACGTATTCACTTATATGTTGTTACAGAGACTGCGGTCTAATACGCACTGTACCGTGCAGCCAAAGTTACAGTATGCATGGTTTCCTCCTAGAGAATGGTACTGTTCTTCATACGTCACGTTCTAGCTTCCTCTCCTGTCATAGTAATTGGTAATGTTGTGTACGATTCGCTTCTCTTACTAAGTCATCTTGTAGTGGATGTGATACAGAGTTGCACCCAATGGTTCCGTATTCGAACTGAGAGCTTTCCGACATGGTGTTTACTTACGGATAGGCAAATAGCAACGGCCAGTTGGCCCGCCCGTACAGGGTAACCCAGACGACCATGTGGAACATTCTTCATGTCAGTCGTTACTAATCTTATCACTTACAGTGTGTGCAGGGCTTACTAGCGACAGACTTTCCACACCGGGAGCAGTTTTGTCACTGGTTTCTTCCCGAGGCAACCACGATTCCGGGATTTGTGTTATCCATCCTATTCACAGATGAGGCCATCTTTACGAGTAGTGGTATCTTCAACTTTCATAACAGTCATCTTTGGGATAGTATGCAGAACCCCCCATGGTATGGTGACAGCGATTCATCAACATCAGTGCAGCTGGAATGTGTGGGACGGGATAATTGGCGACCGTATTTTGGGACCAGTCTTCCTTCCACGTCGTCTAACAGGGTGGAACTATCAGCATTTCTTGGGGGTGACTTTGCATCCCCTGCTGGGAGAAGTACCATTGATGATTGGAAGAGTCACCCTCGGGCTCGGCAACGCTTCAAGCAGCAAGGTGACGGCATATACGAAAAGAGGCCAGAACTCAGAAATTCAAGTGAGATGTAGGGTAGTTTGATGACGTCACATTCGCGCCAAATTTCACCACAGTTCGGCCTAACGCCACCGTGCACGTATCACTCGATGTGAAGGTCGCCATACTCCATTTTACCTACATTTCACCCCTTTGTTTTGACGCTTCTGCGATAGAAGTCAGAATCACGACGCCCATCGTGGAAATCACATGGTTTTCTTATAGCTGGCTGACAAAAACATTTCAGACACGCAGCTGCTCAGAATAGACACGAAAAGGCCTCAAGAGGTCACATAAAGGGCGTCAGTGAAACCACTCCTTCCGTTTGGGAGTTGATTTCCGCACATTTCGCGGTCGAAAACAACAGTCTACAGTACTCTGAGCAACAGGGCGACGATATAGATAGATTTTGCCACTGTTGACATTCCCCAGAACGACTCAGCCCTTTTAAAAAGACGTTACAGGGCTGCAACCCCATCGACGTGATCTCACCCCTCTGGAATGTAGCCAGAGCACAAGTTTTGCTTTGGTTTACAGGCTGCGACCACTAGAGACCGTTCAAAACTTTCGACGAAATTTGAACCTGGTCCAAACTAGAAAACGGTGTTTATGCTTTTTCATCCCTCCTTTTTCACACCCTCCAGTGGCCTGTAAACGGGGGATGCGACATTGAAACGCATGTGAATAAATCGGCAAAGTGTTCCTCTAAGACCGTCCAGTTTGGCAACACCGTCGGTGCCACCTTAGCACTCTTTTTGGAAACTTTAAAATGTCTCTGCACCAAGTCACCCGTCTACTGGTTCATACCCGCCGTCCACACTGGCAACCCTTCGACGCCGGTCTGATTTTGTATGCGGCCAGCAGGTGCTAGTGTAGACCGGATTACCTGTTCCGCCAGCGGGTAGGAATCAGTGAATGAGTAGCTCTGAACAGAGACATTTCAAAAGTGCCCAACAAAAGAGCTCGAGTGACACAGAGGCTGTTGGCGAACTGGGAGGTCTTAGAGGGATCGTTTGGCAGTTCACACAAATGTCCATGTTGCACTTACACGTGCACATGCCACAGGAGGGTGCAAAAAAGGAGGTCTGAAAAAGCATTAACACGCTTTTCTGCTTCCGATCCCGATCAAATTTCGTCAAACGGTTTTGAATAGTCCATTGTGGTTCCAGCCTGCATACAAGAGAAAATTGCTGCCACGCTGTACCCCAAAGGGATGAGGTCACCTTTATTCGGGTTGGACCCTCTCGATATCGCTAGAAAACGACTGAATCATCCGTAGGATGTCAGTAGTGGCAACGTTTGTCAAGAACGTCAAGCTGTTGCTCTTGGCACTGCTAACTATCGTTTTCGCTGGCAAAATGCATGGGAATCAACGTCACAGGGAGAGGGTGGCTTCATTGACGCTCTTGATATGATGTTATGAGGCCTTTTCGTGTCGATTCTGATCAGCAGTGGGTCTGAAATGTTTTCATCGGTCACCCATAAGAAAACCTCATGATTTCAACGCTGAGCGTCGCGGTTCTGAGCTACATCATAATGGCGTCAAACGACGGGATGAAATGTGGTTAACAGGGGGAGTAACGACCTTCCCATCGTGTGACGCATCCACGGTGGCATGGGGCAATATTGCGGGAAATCTGACGCCAGTGAGATATCATTAACCCACCTTACAACTCCCGTGAACTTCTGACATCTGACCTTTGTTTCGAGTCTGGTCCCTTTAATCCCCCAAACCAACCAACCAACCTTTGTTTCGCATGTGTCGACACCTTGCTGTTAGAAGACCGAGAGTAATGTTTCAGGACACCACGCTTTTGCACCATTACAGAGGAAGGCTGTAGGCACCTTTGAGCCATATTTCAAACTTATGCGTCTAAATGGATCACAATCCCGGAGTTTCAAAAAAGTAAACTTTTAGTTGTGTTGTACAGTGTATCTTCACTGGTAGCTGAAATAATTCCTTAATATCGTGACCCACAGACCACACAAGTGAGCGTGAGCACAAGTTTTGCTTTGGTTTACAGGTTGGGACCACTAGAGACCGTTCGAAACTATTCGCCGAAATTTGCACCTGGCCAAACTAGAAAACGGTGTTTATGCTTTTGCATCCCTTCTTTTTCACCCCTCCTGTGGCGTGTAAACTGAGGATGCGTGAGATACATGGATACGACGGTGAGATACATGGGAGATGAGGAAACATGGAACCAATACACAGCCAACGCCTAGCGTAAAGTCCCCATCATATGGAAAGAAATTTGGGTCTGATGTGCCGTCGACAATCAGATTATTATTGACGAAGCACAAACTTAGTCTGGCGAAGTATAGGAAAGGAAATCGGCTGAGTCCTTCTCGAACGTACCATTCCGGAATTTGATGTAGGTGATTTAGGGGAGACACGGAGAACCTAAATGACGGTCTCTGGATGGGGATTTCAACCACTGTCCTCCCAAAAGTGAGCCCAGTTTCTTAGCAGTGCCCTACCTCGCATGGTATTTGAATTATTGTCTGCCTTGGTATCTTCACAAGGTGAGAAGACAATAACTACACACAGAACATTGTGTGTGTGTTTATTTTTAATTGTGTAAGCAGAATGTTCTGAAAATGAAGCAGGTGGAGTCTTGAAGGAACTGGTAGCAAAATGACAAAACCTGCGTGCGTTATATGGTACAGAATGTCTTGTTCATGTCGCAGAGTGAAGAACGTCGTCTTCTTTACTTGCACTATTTACTATTGTTTATTCAGAAGAAAAGTGTTTCTAAGGGTCTTTTTTTTGTCGCAAGAGATGTGCTGTATACGGGAGCAAGTAGTAATGAATGCAATACTATAGGACCAAGATGTCTAATTAAATTTTAGTATTGGAGAAAAAGTATTCATACGCCTGGCTGTCCTGCCGTTATAGAATTATGCAGTCCGTCAGACTACTTAAACCTGTCATGTAACAAATCAGATTAGAAAACTTTGTATCTATTTTCAGAAAAGAATCCCAACTTCATCCTACATAGCTTGCTGAAAAAGAAGCTGGGAATGCTGTTTCGCACGGAAGTACTTCTGTTCCAGCTGCGAGATTATCTAAAACCCTGGTGATCTAATGGTGCCTGGAAACAGAGAGGTCACGGTATCACATCGCGGCCGCTCTACTGAAAATTACAGTCAGCCTTTACTTTACCTTTCACCTGTCAACGATGCGACGAGTTGCCAGGAACGACACGTGGTTCGGATTCCACGTTAAACGGTAGGCCCTCTTTCTCCGGTTGGATAACTGAGGTAGATGAGAGACATTCAAGTCGCCGAAGTGTTATCCAAATGGTTCAAATGGTTCAAATGGCTCTGAGCACTACGTGACTTAACTTCTGAGGTCATCAGTCCCCTAGATCTTAGAACTACTTAAACCTAACTAACCTAAGGACATCACACACATCCATGCCCGAGGCGGGATTTGAACCTGCGACCGTAGCGGTCGCGCGGTTCCAGACTGTAGCACCGAGAACCGCTCGGCCACACCGGCCAGCGGTGGTATCCAATTGAAAGATTTGAAACCGGTCAATTAATCACACGAAATATATACATAGTGGTCAGAAACTGTCTGAAAAACTTGTAAAGATGTTGCAGGATAGGTTGTGCTGAGAAATAATTATTAAGGGAAACATGGCGATACATTGCGCAGTATCCGACTTAATTAGCATTGCAGTTATCTGACACCAATTGTATCTGGCGGGCTGCTTTAATTTGCGCGGGAAACTGCCTGATTGGCAAACATCAATGCTAATTAACTTAGAAACGGCGCAACGTTTCGACATTTTTTCTTAACAATTATTTCTCATTCCAATTACCATGCAACACCCTTACAAACTTTTCATACTGTCCCTGGCCACCCTTTATATACATAATTTACGAAAGTGATGGATTAAATGATTTTTCCCAATGCAGAAGGTTGTTATCCCAAGCTTCAGCAATAGACACTGGCCAATGAGTTCCATCTTTTGCGTAATGCAGCGTTCGTACCATTTCTCTTAGTCTTACAGTGTTCTTTGTTCAACTCTGTACATAATCAACTTTAGGAGCACTGGAACTTCTTGAAAATTTCAAAATTTGGAAACATTCAAAATGTCTTGTACTTAGACTCGAATCTGGATATGTGCCTTTCGTGAGCAGCATTCATACCAGCTGAGTTGTACGAAAACGTCTGTCCCAGTGCTTCAGTCTAAGAAGTTGTCCTACGTAGTTTGCATTAGTACCAATCCTAGAATAAAAGATATTGCAAGGAATTACTAACTACATTTCCTAAATGAGACTCTCTCTATGCAGCGGAGTGCACTATACAGGCGTCTCAGGTGGAGCGATTAACATTCAGGGATATGACAGGAACAATCATTCAAAGCAAAAGAGTCTACTAAACATTGGCTCTAGAAGGTGTATCTTAAGAACTATGAGCATTTCTTCATCTTAGATGCTGTGAAACAAATCTCTTCTGCTGCAAGCTCTTTGCTTTCTATATTTTGAGAAGCGGTAGTATATTACTAACACCGGTTCCCGTCAGATCACCGACGTCAAGCGCTGTCGGGCTTGTCTGACATTTGGATGGGTGACCGTCCGAGCCTGTCGAGAGCTGTTGGCAGGCGGGGTGCACTCAGCCCTTGTGAGGCCAATTGAGGAGCTACTTGACTGAGGACTAGCGGCTCCGGTCACGAAAACTGACAACGTCCGGGAGAGCGACGGGCTGACCACATGCGCCTTTATATCCGCATCCAGTAATGCCTTAAAACTGAGGATGACACGGCAGTCAGTCGGTACCTGTTCGGATGCAGTTTAGTTTTCTTAGAAGTGGTGGTACTTGAAGAGCTACGGGCACTTGTTCATATTCGCTAATGTGAAACATCTCTCCTACTCAAAATATCCACGGGTGTACTGCCGGTCTACAGTGTCCAACGGGCACAATATTTCGGCGATCATACATGTCGGCATCATCAGGTGAACTGACGGACTGAGCTCCTGTGAACGTGCCGGCACGGGGATCCGTACGCTATGGCTGCTCAGAGGGAACTGGGTTCGGTCGACGACGACGCACATGGTTGAGGGGTGAACCCTCAGCTGTGAGCGAAGTTCTAGCGCGTTTAAAGCGCTTCTCCTTCTTCATTGACGGGGTGAAAATGTGGGTGTGACATGACGGGTGGTATTTGACCTTGACTGTTGTGCTGGTTTTTTTTTTTTTTTTTTTTTTTTTTTTTTTTTTTTTTTTTTTTTTTTTTAAATAAAGGAAAGATGAAAGGATAGTAAGAGAGACAGTGAGAGAAATGGAAAACGAAGGGCCGAAGTGACTGGCCGGTGGTTTAGCTGATGGCTCCGCTACTGCTGTAGAGGCCGCGCGTGGTGTCCGTTACTGAACCTGGCGATGTTTACGGGCAATGTCTTCCATGGCTTCCATGGCTTCGCTGTCCATCTTCCGCCGACCAGACCGGAACTCTTCCTTCAGGAATACATCGATAACGTCGACTAAGGCATCCCATTGAGAGGGGGTGAAGATGGGGTGCGAATTGAGCAGGGCTATTTCCTTCTTTGTGAGCACTTCCATAAATGCGTCACGGTAGGTGCGCAGGGGGAGCGGCCGATGGGGAAGGGAAGGTATGGGCTGGTCTGGCGGAGTGAAGGGATATGGTTGGTCGGCATAGGGGTAGGACCCATTCTTCAGTGCCGCGGTAATGTCCTTCAGGACAACCTGCACGTTGGTCACGTCAGGAAAAGGTAGGTGAATCCTCCTCTTCTTCGTTGGCTTCTCGGCTTGCGAGGAGACAGGGGGCGCCTTAGCGCCCTTGCTGGCGGCTGCCACCGCGGAGGGTGGCAGCCGAGGCGGCACATCATCCGTGTCCATGGGCGCCACCTCCTGCATTGCTGCGGGAGGGGGAGCGGCTGCCGTTTGCGTGGCCACGTCGACCCCCACCGGACGACTCACAGCGGCGGGTGTTTGCGTGGCTACGGCTACCCCCACCGGACGACTCACGGCAGGGGCGGCGGCGGGAACTGGCGGCTTCTTCTTGTTAGCCCGCAGCTCATCGCGCAGCTGTTGGAGCTGGCGATGGACTGCTGCGAGCTCCTCCTTCAGTGCGGCCCTTTCGGCCGCAAAGGCGGCTTGGAAGCCGGCCACGGCGTGGTCGGTGACGGTTTCAAGACGGCGCGGCTCGCACCCCTCGCCGGAGCGGGGGGGCGGGGCGGCCGTCGAGGCGCTTGATGTCGCCGCAGGGCGTGGTGCGGCGGGTAGACGGCGTGACTCGCGGAGGTAGCCGCAGCTACGCGAGTTGGCGGCGTGTGGCCCGCCGCAGTTCGCGCAGCTACAAGCCACCCCACGAGGTTTCGTGCAGCTGCGGGTGTCGTGGGCCGCCGCGCACTTTAAGCACGCGACGGCGTTCTTACACCCGCGCGCGGTGTGCCCCAGCTGCTGGCAGTTGTAGCACTGGAGCATCATCCCTTGCCGCTGGCTTCTCGTGCGCCTTGACTGCCGTTGGCGGCCGCCGGTGAAGCCCAACGCGTTAATCAGGCCTTCTAGTGCGGCGGCGATCTGCTTTCCAGTCATAGCGTTCTCGGAGACGAAGTGCGTCGCAGCGAGTCTAACAGGGGTTCGGTCGCGGCGGCGACCGATTTAAATACCCCCGCCCGCGGCGCGCTCCTTCCGCCGTCCGCGCCCCGCGCCACGGTCGCGCGGTGGAACAGATTGCGACGGCATCTGCGATGACGTCGTAGTGATGGCTCTGTCCGCCGTGGTCGTCACAACTATACGTTTGCTCGATTTACTCTTGATTAACCCAATCGCTGGTTCCCAAGCCTTGCTAAGATTATAGCCACAGTCACGGTTTATGAGGTCGTCAATAGTGCGAATTTCGATGGCCTCTCTAACAACGCTGTCCCAGTATCTCGACGTCTGTACCAGAATCCTCGTGCGTTCATACTCCATAGCGTGATTTTCCGACAATGTTCAGCGACCGTCGACTTGCTCGGATACATCAGTCGAGTGTGCCTCTGGTGTTCACTGCATCGATCCTCGACGGTACGCATCGTCTGACCAATATACCACTTGCCACATTGACTCGGAATCTGGTACACGCCGGCCTTCCTCAAACCGTGGTCATCTTTGGCACTCCCCACCAGTGCACGAGTTTTATTCGGAGGACAAAACACAGTTCCGACCCGTGTTTCTTCAAAATGCGTTGTTAGAGAGGCCACCGAAATTCGCACCAATGACGACCTCATAAACCTTGACTGTGGCTATAATCTTAGCAAGGCTTGGGAACCAGCGATTGGGTTGGGTTAATCAAGAGTAAATCGAGCAAACGTATAGTTGTGACGACCACGACAGACATCTCAGACGCCGTCGCAATCTGTTCCACCGCGCGACCGTGGCGCGGGGCACGGACAGCGGAGGGAGCGCGCCGTGGGCGGAGGGTATTTAAATCGGCCGCCGCCGCGACCGAGCCCCCTCTCATCAACCCAACCTCTTCCCTCCTCACGCACCTTGCTGTTAGACTGTACACCTCCCTTGTTCGCCCCATCCTTGAATACGCGGTGGTGGTGTGGGGCAATGCTGCCCCCACCCACCTCCGCCGACTCCAAACCGTCCAGAACCGGGCTCTCCGGCGTGCCCTCCGCCTCCCCTTCGACTTCCCAACCCGCGAGCTCCACCTCCTGGCTGAAGTGCCGCTCCTTCGTACCCGCATCCTCTCCGCCGCCCACTCCTTTTACCACAAAACTCGTCACTCTCCTAATCCCTTAATCCTTTCCCTGGGCACCCGTGTTCACCGACTAGCCACCACTCGATGGCCCGACCTTTTATTTCGCCCCCCATGACCTCGCCTGCACCAGGCACCTCATCTCATGCCGACTACCTCCCTCACGCCATAGATTGTTCCCCCCCACATGCCATGTCATTCGCTCCCCCAACACGCCACCCCCTTCCCCCCACACTACCCCCAATGTTGGCCTAATCATGATAGGCCCTTCCTTTTTCCACTTCTTCAACTGTCACCCTCTGACTTCTTTCTCTTCCCCCCCCCCCCCCCCCAATTCGCCATTTCAAGACTGCCTGCCGCCGCCATCGCGTCGCCGCTACGAAGCAGAAGAGGCCAGGATAATGGCCGTTCGCTTTCACTCACTCTCACTATTCCTCCTTCTGTCCTTTCTTCTGTAACTAATCGTAATTCCCGGCCAGTCAATTGGGCCGTTCGTTTTCCTTTTCTCTCACTGTCTCTCTTACTATCCTTTCCTCTTTCTTTTATTAAAAAAAAATGCACAAAGAGTCAAGCCGAACAAGAACGCCATGAAATTTCCCTAGCCAAACCGTCATGCCAGAAGGTCAAGCGCCTTGTTGCGCTAGTACTTCGCCCCCAGTCGAGGTTATCTTCCTCAGTTCATTGTGCAGGTTCGTTCGACCGAACCCATTCCCGCTCACGCTGCGGAGAGTTAAGCATCGCTGATTGTCGCTGTTGCTACTCGAGATGTCGGGACGCGGTAGGGGACGCAAAGCTGCTGCCTTGGCGGAGTTGCTGCTCACGCTAGCAGGAACATCCGGCAAGAAGAAGAGGAAGACTGCAGCGCAGTGCTTTCGCTGCCAAAAGCTTGGCCACGTCGCCAAGCACTGCAGCGGAGCAGTTGCGCGCTTGAAGTGTGCGCAAGCACACGACACACGCGACTGCAAAAAGCAGAAGGACGCCCCCTGTACCTGCGCCAACTGCGGCGGCGCACACGCGGCCAACGCCCGTTCCTGCGCCTACAGAAGAAATTGGCACGGACCGGAGAAGAAGACGCAGAAGCAAGTGACCACCACACACGAAGAGGTGGTCACTTGTACAGAAGACGTCGTCACCAGGCGCCTTAACGACGCCGTACAAGAAGCCATGTCCGCCTTCAAATCCGCCATGGCGAAAGAGAGGGCGGCCATGCTGGCGGAACTGGGCGAGGCTCGGCGTCAGATTGCTGTGCTGACGCAGGAGCTTCGCTCAGCCAAAGCAGCTTCCGCCACAACAGAAGACACCGCCACCCAGACGACTCCTCCACGTGAGAAGGAGTTCGCGACGGTGGCCACGCAGACAGACGAGCCTGCCGAAGGGGAGGCGACACAGCACAAGATGGACACCGAAGCAGCAGCGCAAGAAGAAGAGTGGGAATAAGTCCCATTCCTCCCGCTTCCAGATATGTACAGCGCAAGCGCTGTAACGAAGAAGATCGCTCCATCGCTTCGCGATGGTACATACCCCCACCACGACAACCCTTATCCTTTCGTTCCACCTAACTATCCTAAACCTCCACTCCCACATCGCCCACTTGGGTATCTAGAAGGCCTTCTTGGTCTTTCTAGGGAGGAATTCAATCTGATTGATTCCTACCCTATCTTCACAGAGTGGCAAATTCGCTGTATCATCATCGCTCTGGTCAACAGAGAATATGATAAAGCAGGATACATTACGCACAGTATCCCAACCGAGGGAGAGCCCTCAGCAACAAGCAAGAAGAAGAAGAAAAATCGTCATATCGACAAATTCAAGAAATAGGTCATCGGCACTCCTTGCTAGTACAGATCCAACCACCAGTACAGGCAGAAGACTCTACAAGATTCCCAGGGGAGTAAAGGCCAACAGTCCACAAACTTCCACTCGAACCTCCTCACAGTGAGGAAGTCATAAAAAGGAGCAGCAGCAGCGACCGAACCCAGTTCCCTCTGAGCAGCTATAGCGTACGGATCCCCGTGCCGGCACGTTCACAGGAGCTCAGTCCGTCAGTTCACCTGATGATGCCGACATGTATGATCGCCGAAATATTGTGCCCGTTGGACACTGTAGACCGGCAGTACACCCGTGGATATTTTGATTATCAAATACGCCGGGAGAAACTCAAAAATCACATCTCTCCTACTGTACAACTCCTAAGTTATGATTGTTTACTGGACATTTTTACTTTGCGTGACCGTTCCTGTCAAATGCCTGAATTTTGACCATTCCTCCTGTGATACCCTGTATACTTAAACGTCCGCACAGAGTCACAATATTTTTCGTTGCTGCACTGTATGATTTGTTTAAACTTTTCTTCTTACGACTAGATACTAATGCAGTTGAGTGCGCTGGCAATGCACACACAAAAAAGTGGAATTTTTCCTTAGCTTGTGACACCTGGAAAATTCCAAAATAGTGAGCGTTCTGCTTACCCCAAAACCTCATGAGTATGAGCCAGCATTAAGATTTAGCCGTTTTACTCAATCGTTGTTGGCAGTAACTCGCGAAGTTACACATAAGGGTGTATGGGTATTTAGTCTGGCATGTCTACATTATTGTAACGGTACAGTGCTAGAAGAGCCTTTGTTAGGAAAAAGATACCGTCTGCAATGTACGTGGTGTAATTGGATTACCGCACGCAGAACGAAGCTGAGGCCACCGAAGGGCATGGCAAATTGAGTCGGTGCACGCAACACTCGCCGGTAATGGTAATTTGCTTAAGGCAGACCAGTGTTCACGAACAAAACCGTGTGGCTGGCCATCCCTAGCTAATATACAGTTTTTAAAAACTGTCTTGCGAGGAACTAAATAGAAACGACTAAATGCAATGGCAGAACGTCCTGCTATTCACCAAGAACTATCTGTCGTTGCTACACGAAATGTTTGGCTGCAGGTCGTTTCCGATGCTTGGCGGTACACACATGTGATTAAAGTACAAAAATATTATTGAAAAACGTTTAATGATAATGTTATCTGCTATATTCCTAAAGGAGTTTCTACTGCCTGTTTGGAAGGATTTTATGCTACTTGAATCGTTGATAATCCTCCTCAGCGAGTTATCAGGGATGTGTCTAAAGTGCAGGATGCAATGTTATGTTTGTGTTGCTGATTGATGGTGGCAGGAAATGATGGAGGACCAACCCCAATAAAAGCAACAGGCTAATCTTGTACACCTAAGTAGAATTAGCACTACGGAAGATTAGCAGTTTAACCCACGACATTGACGGACTGTCCCGCGATTAGGAGCTGCGCGCCGCCATCTCTCATCCCCTTGCGAGACAATTTGTGTGGAAGGCACTTTCTGCCACCACCATCTCTAAATGAATCAGACTTCGCCAGATCGAATGACATCATTTCAACGCAATTTAGCGGCCATATTTACGATACTGTCACAAACATTAGGATCTCCACACGGAAAATCGTTGAGAATTGTGGGAAAAATATATAACAGCGGTTAATGGACGAGTTAAAAGGAGTACAACTTTGCTTCCGCCGTTTGCCGATATGTGGCGACAACGGTAAGTAGCGGTCGAAAGAAACAGATCGCAGATGTCAGGCAGTTAGCTTGGACCTCGGTCAACATAACCTCATTCAAACATTAGTCGATTTGTGTCTGCATCATAAAGTTGTTCTTGATTGAAAATGTCAGTTTACTGGCCTAATTCTCGTCATTTGCGGGAGGTGTTACTGTTTTGTTTCAATATGAAGAAAACAGCGGCTGAGTCTCATCGAATGCTCTCAAGTACGTATGGTAAGAACGCTATTAGTGAAAGAACGCGTCGTGAGTGGTTTCAACGCTTCAAGAACGGTGATTTTATGATTTTAACGTCGTAGACCGGCATAGTGGTGGAAGAGAGAATGTTTTCGAAGATGCACAATTGGAGACGTTGCTGAATGAAGACTCGCGTCAAACTCAAGAAGAATTGGCACCATTAGTGGGAGGACACAGCAAGCCATTTCAAAACATCTCAAGGCTATGGGCATGATTCAGAAAGAAGGAACTTGCGTCCCGTGTGAGCTGAAACCAAGAGACGTTGAACGGTGTTTGTGGTTCAAAAATGGTTCAAATGGCTCTGAGCACTATGGGACTCAACTGCTGAGGTCATTAGTCCCCTAGAACTTAGAACTAGTTAAACCTAACTAACCTAAGGACATCACAAACATCCATGCCCGAGGCAGGATTCGAACCTGCGACCGTAGCGGTCTTGCGGTTCCAGACTGCAGCGCCTTTAACCGCACGGCCACTTCGGCCGGCCGGTGTTTGTGGCTTCAGAGGCAAAAACGGAAGGGATTCCTGCATCGCATTGTGACCGGGGACGAAAAATGGGTTCATTACGATAACCCTAAAAGCAAAAAATCATGGCGATATCCCGGCCATGCTTCCACGTCGACGACCAAACCGAATATTCACGGCTCCAAGATCATGCTCTGCATTTGGTGGGACCAGCTCGGCATCGTGTACTATGAGGTGTTAAAATCAAGTGAAAGAATCACAGGTGCTCGTTATCGAACGCAATTAATGCGTGTGAGCAGAGCATTAAAAGACTAACGGCCGCAATACAGCGAGGGACACGGTAAAGTGATTTTGCAGCAGGACAACGCTCTACTCCACGTTGCAAAAGAGGTCAAAACGTACTTGAAAACGTTAAAATGAGAAGTCCTACCCCACCCGCCGTATTCTCCAGACATTGCTCCCTCTGACTATCATCTGATCAATGGCGCATGGCCTGGCTGACCAAGACTTCCGATCTCATGAAGAAGTCACAAATTGGATCGATTCGTGGATCGCTTCAAAAGATTAACAATTTTTTCGACGCGGGATTCGTACACTGCCCGAAAGATGGGAGAAAGTAAGGGCCAGCGATGGAAAATACTTTGAGTGATCCATGTGTAACGAATTTGTTTCATTAAAGCCTCAAATGTTGGGGAAAAACGGGGGAAGCAAAGTTGTACACCTTGTATTTTTAGAATAACTTTCTATTTTGTCTGATGTTCTTGTCTAGTTTTGTGGCTGCACATCTGAGCTTCACTTTCGAATGTGTTTCAGTTCACTTTTGCTGATCTGTGCACTGCGTGGTTTGTTAGTCACACACATCACTGTCCTTATTCTTCCCTTGTTTGTGACATTTTATATACGGTTGTTGTACCTATTTTCTTTCGTTTCAAGCTCTATACGAGTTTAATAATTAGTCTTTATTAACTTGGAAGATGGCCTTTTGATGCTACAGTCACACGAATACACAGTTAACGTTAATCCGTTTTCGCATGTGTAGGCAGAACCCACCAATATTAGGAAGTATTTGCAGCGTTATTCAGTATGATTGTATTATTTAATATCTAGTTATAATCATTTTCTTATTTGTGTGCTTGTTAGTGTGTTTTCTAAACCACGGAACTATACGAAGTGCAAATCTAGAAGGAAGTTTATCTAAACTAAAGGCAATACAGAATAATTCAAAGTCCTTGCATCAAACTTCTAGGGGTGGTTAACAAAGTCACACGGAACAACGTCTGTTAGAGGCCAAATGTTTGCTGACGCTTCCCAATGACGCTAGTCGTATTTTTTTTATTGGTTATGCCCTTGACAGACGGCAGGGTGTAGGCACTCTGCAGCGTGCATATACCTTGTGTGTTGTCTTCAAACCAGTCATCTGCTCTATACGAAAGGAGAAGGCCCAGTAAAATTAAATTTCTGATTAGCTTCTAAAATATCATCCTCCGCTCAGTGACACTCAGAATTAAGGGTTTCTTTTTGAAAATCACCCTATCTATTTACTTTTGTAGGTAGTATGCAGCACACTTCGTTAACAGATCCTGCTACTACAGTGAAATCTCGTCGTTCCAGGACGGGTGAATACTAAGGGATGCCTAGCATCGCCGACAAGTGTCAGCGAACATTTTGTCCAGGGGTGGATTTACAATATTTTTCTGTGGATGAGCACAATCTTTCTCGTCGACAATTATCCATGTCACAGCAGAGCACAGTGTATCTGTCTATGAAAGGGTACCTACATGTTAAGGTCAAGGTGGTCTTCACAAGAACTTTGTAATAAATTTAAATCAACTTAATTATTTTATTCAAATTTTACTGGTTTAATTACAGCAAATCAAGTTAAATAAACATTTAATATAGGCATAACATAAGATACAGTCTAAAAAATACTGCACTCTCAAAAATACTGCTAATTAATTCTTAATATCAAAAGAAGACTTCTAGCACTTCTTCTGCTTTAAATGTGATGTTCCTGTTACTGTGCATCAAAGCTAAGTCATTCAGTCGGTTTTCTGCCATGGTGCTATGAAGACAACTTTTTATGCGTAGCAGCGCAGAAAATTATCTTTCAGTTGTGTCAGTAGTGATGACCAGAATCTGTAGGAGCTGAAGGAAGACTGCGATACTTGGAACACAAAATGAAATGGTGAGGTTAGCGTGTGGTTTTGTTTTTCCGTAACTTATTCCAGATCGTCAGTTCCCCTTCCAAAGCTGTTAAAGATAGCAAATCATTTTTGTATATTTCTGCGCTCTTCATCACTTACCCAGGGGGCCCATCAGAAATGTATTTTGGTATTAGCTTCTCTAAATTACCAGTGGCTTCAGAATGTCCTTTGGGGAATCTATACGCCAGTTCATTACACAGAAAATCTAGAAGAGGAGTCAAAATTGCCATTCTAAAGTATTTCTCGCGTGACTCAGCTGGCGCACTTGTTTGATTCTTCTGTAGGGCAATAGTTTTAGGAGTTTTTATCTCACTGCCAAATTTCTCAGCAAGTTCTTCTCCTGCCTTAAAAGCAGGATGGTGGTGTAAAATACTGTCCTGACGAAGTTCTTTCAAGCTGACGCACGCTGCTTCTACGAGTTTCCATGCTTGGAACAGATCGATTTTCTTGTCTTGCAGTTGTCGATTAAGTGGAAATGTTATCCCAAGTACTTTGGCAAGTACACAGAAACGTACAGTAAATTCTGAGGATTGCACAGCATGAAGTAAGGAAAATGCAAAAGTTGCAGTACTGATTCCACTGCGAATGTTACATAGTTTCTGCAGCACAGTAGTTAGTCTAGGAACGATGTCTCGAAATTGCAGGACAGCATCATGTCTCTCTACGCAAAGTATTTCACACAGTTTCTTTATTGTGTGAATCTTTTCTGCTGGTAGAAATGACTGTATTTCTTCCTCTAGTAGGTGTCGTCGTTGAGCAGATTCCCTGATGAAGTTCGCTACTGAACCATTTATACACATAGCATTTCGTAGTCTGCTCGGAGTACAGGTTTTGCTTAGCACAAGATTGAGCCTGTGACTAACACAGTAACTGTAAATTGCCAATGGCTTTTCCTGTGATAAAAGTGCTTGAACTCCTTTAAATTTAGCACTCATATTAGCTCCTCCGTCATAGGACTGTCGTCGGCAGTAAGCGACAGCAATGCCATTTGCTTTTACTTCCTGCAGGATGGTGTTTGCTAAGTTGTCACTCGTCAGGTCAGTAACAAAAATTAATTTTAGAAATTCTTCTCTTACAACGCTACTCTGAACATCAAAGAAACGTATACATACAGATAATTGTTCAGAAATGCTTATATCAGTTGTCTCATCTGCTAATATGGTGAAAAATTTTGATTCCTTTATGGATTCAACCATTTTTCCAGTGATCACATCAGCACAGCAATCTGTCAAATCATTTTGTGTTGTCTTACTGATATTGGTGGCATTTTTTGAGACGGACTGCATGTGTTGTATTAATATTTCATCGCCAGAGTCCATTCAAAATATCAGTAAAACACGAAAGATTCGCTCATTAGTAAATCCCAATGATTCGCTATCCGTCTCCTGACTGCCCTCACCAAGCAATAATCCATCATCCCAATGCCCCCGCAAGGATATATTCTGCTATTCAACCATTGAAATATTCCCTCGTCGGTCAGTTGTCGACTTATGTTCACCAAATGACCGATATCATGTTCATACACAACAGTTTCATCATCGCATAAATCACTCACATTACTTAGAGAGGAATTACTAGTAGAAGCTGAATCCACAATCGCTGAAAAAAAATAGTGAAGTGTCTTTCGTCGTTTATACCCACTCATATCGTTTCCTGTTTAACGCACAGTAAGAAGAAAAATAATAATGTATGCTTACAAACAATTACTGAAGTGATCACCTTCGCCACGTTTGTTCCATTGTCAACCTTGCTTGTTTAAATTATACCGAATAGAAACAGCAGTGCTTCTACTACAACCAACTACCGGCCATAGTTGCAAGTGCATACGTGCAAAATGCGTGGGTCATGAATACAATGTTCAAACAAGCGATGTTTTATTTGTACTAACCCCGTAGGTGGGAGACACGTGCTCCTGTACCCCCCTCTAAGCCCACTAATGATTTTGTCTCAAACAAAAGTTGTTCCCGTGACGGGATCAATCACCTCTAGACGTTTAATGCCAAAATTGTGAATTATGTATTTATTTTATTTCAGCGCTTGCGTTCCATAACTGGAGACTTTTTGTATATTTTTCGTATTAAAGAATCATTTACTATGATGAGACGTAGTCCACGTATTTGCTTCGTAATATAATGTATTATTATTGTTATTCTTTTTGACAGCATAGTATCATTAAGTACTGGACAGTTTTTTTCATGTTATGTACTTACAGTTCAAAGCTGCTTCCAATTTATGGTGCTCTTAATCACACCATCATGTGTGTACAGTGGACATGACTGTTCATTTAGACGTTTTTAAGTTTTAGACTGCTCTCCGACTGAAAAATTAACAAATTTAGTACAGGTCGTTAACGGCTATACATGGCAAGGGACAAGACAAACTCAAAAAAAAATTTTAGACGCTGTAACCAAAACGACTAAATTGGGTATGTACTGCGAAGATCTTGTGAGACTGTATAAACTGAGTATAGTACACAGTAAGAATTCGTGGAAATAAATTTTACTGGTGGGAAAGAAGAAAGCGACTCATTTAATTCCCTCATATATGTATGTCTGAATTATTTTCAACAGCCCCTATCATTCCTTTGCACGTTAAGTACTTCATTTTTGGCCATGGAACTGAGCCAGTTTCAGATCGAAGCTAAGCGTCGGGAGGCTTGGCGCGCAGCCAACAGCAGTGTGGTTTGTATGCCCATTTACGCAAGTCCAGAGTCGACTTCCTAGTTCCGCCTTAATGTACACAGATCACTACCAGAAAAAGCTTCGTGTACACCCAGAGCCAATACCTTTTCTGTCACGACTCGGTTTGGTTAATGAATGGCAGAGTTCGTCAGCAAGCTGTGAGTTCAAACATGGGAAAATAAAGTTGGCCGGCCGGTGTGGCCGAGCGGTTCTAGGCGCTTCAGTCAGGAACCGCACAACCACTACGGTCGCAGGTTCGAATCCTGCCTCGGGCATGGATGTGTGTGATGTCCTTAGGTTAGTTAGGTGTAAGTAGTTCTAAGTTCTAGGGGACTGATGACCTCAGATGTTAACGCCCATAGTGCTCAGAGCCATTTTTGAAGACTTAGGCGCTCTGTAAAGCAAGATGGGTTGCGACCTGTGGCAGAAATGACGAGAAAGTACAAGCTGGTGCAAGCACACTTTTTCTGTGTTTTCTCATCGTTTAATTCTTAAATTCTATGCTTTTTGTATTTAGGATGTGTAATCTCGTGTATTAGCAACTGTAAAATGTAGGTTCGTGCTGTCTGTAGAACAGTTGTCATTTCTTTCGAGCGACCAGCTATGCAGCTCAGTAAGGCTTCAGTCTTGGTTCATGACACGTCAAGAAGTTAGAAAGCTACATACGTAACGTTCTCTGTGTGCAAGGACGGATAGGATGTGAGCATGCTCTGTGTGGGCTCAGCAAGAACTGGCAGTAGTCTGCGAACAGATGAAGAGGCTTTTGGACACGGTTAGCCGTTTTGAGACTGCTGCCTCGAGGAGTAGCGATGGCGGAGAATATGGCGCGTCGCCTGGGGCACCTCAGGTGTCACGTATTATCCCACCAGGGGTCTGCTGCCGAGGCATTTCGCAGTACCTGACACGAGGGTTTAGCACTCACAGCAGGATGAGTGGCACGCGGTTACCTGTTTTCCGTCGCTGGAGGCGGACAGTCAATGTGGAGGCTGGTCTCACGGCCTCGCCAATTCACCCTCTGAGTGGGAGGGGTTTGCTAGTTATTGGCAGTTCCAATATAAGGCGCGTTATGGAGCCCCTTAACGAATTAACGTCCGTAGCCACTAAGAAATCCAGTGAGCTCTCGGTATGTCTGTCGGCGGGTCTCATCCGAGATGTGGAAGAGGTCCTGTCTGCGGCTATCGAGCGTGCAGGGTGTTGTCTTCTGCAAGTTGTGGCTCACATCGGTAACAATAACTCCTGTCGCTAGGATTCTTAGGCCATCCATGGTTATACGGGCGGCTGGCGGAAGTGGTGAAGGCTGCTGGCCTCGCTCGTGCGGTGCAAGCAGAGCTCATGTTTTGTAGCATCTTTGAATCTTTCACAGAGTTGATCGGGGTTTGGTTTGGAGCCGAATGAATGGTCCCAGTCAAAGGCTCCGTCGATTCCGTGATGGTCTTCGCTGCATATCTCTGGAACTGTGTTGTGGGGTGGTGAACTATAAGACTCCCGTTGATAGGCCAGGGATGCACTGCACAAAGGAAACAACTACTCGGGTGGTAGAGTATTTGTGGAGGCAACATGGAGTTTTTAGGCTAGACGATAGTTTGAGATCCTATGATGAATCCTCGCCAGTCGATACGCAGAATGAGAAATCAGCCCGCGCACAAATTAAAGACCCTTCGAATGTAAAAATTTTAATAGTAGATTTTCGAAATATTTGCAAGAAAGTTCTTGAATTTACTGACCTTCAGGTAAACTGTCACGCTCAAATTATTCTCGAAAACGGAAGATGGCTGATACCAGAAGTAGGAAGCTCTGAGATATTTTGCGGGGCATCGAAAGTATATCAAAAAGACAGATTAGACGCTGTAGAAGGGGAAGCGTATATTACAGTCAACAAAAACTTTGTACCTGTCGACGTCGAAACTCATTCTGACTGTGAAGTTACCCACTCGTGCAACAGGTCTAGGTGAACTTAAATTAACTATCGGATATTTTTACAGGGCACTCGATTCTCCCGTGACAATTTTAGAATCATTCAAAAAAAAGTCTATGCACGGTACCGCGCAAATACACACGTAATGCAATATTAGTTGGATGTGACTTTAAGCTGTAACTTAATGCTGCCGAGCAGAAAAAAATCCTGTAGTGTTCGAATGTAGCATAAGTAGTGCGCTGTTCGACATATTCATATCGATTAAATATGTAGGCATAAAGCTGCAAAGAGATATGAAATGGAACGAGCACGTAAAGACGGTAGCAGAAAAGGCGAATGGTCAATTTCGGTTTGTTGAGAGAGTTTTTGGAAGGTGTGGTTCATCTGTAAGAACACTGGTGCGACCCATTCTTGAGTATTACTCGGGTATTTGGGATCCCCACCAGCTCAGTTTAAAGGAAGCAATGTAATCAATTCAGACGTGGACTGCTAGATTTGTTACAAGTTGGTTCGATTAACTCAATGGGAATCCTTGGGGGGAGGGGGGCGGGTGAGGGGGGGGGGGGGAAGAGACGGAAGAGACAATTTTTTCCTCAAATGCTATTGAGAAAATTTAGAGAACCGGCGTATGATGCTGACTGCAGGACTTTTCTACAGCTGCCAACGTACATTTCACTTAAGGACCGCGAAGATACGAGAAGAGAAATTAGGGCTCGTATAGCGGCATATAGTCTATTATAGTTTTCCTCTCGCTCTATTTGCGAATGGAACAGGGAAGTAAATGACTACTAATAATACAAGGCATCCTCCGCCATACACTTACGGTGGACTGCGGAGTATGTATGAAGATGTAGATGCTGATTTGCGTCAGCTCACACGCCTTGGTTATGAAACACAAACTGGTTCGTTTAGAATTAATGTATGCGCTGCACTTACCCAGAACTGTGAATGCGGTTTACAGTAATAACACTAACAAATGTTTACTGCACACTATATCCATCGATATAACAAAGGAATGTATCCTCATTTGCCTTGCGGGTTAGCCGCACGGTTGAAGGCGCCTTGTGACGGCTCGGGTGGCTTCCCCCCGTCGAGGGTTCGAGTCCTCCTTCGGGCATGGGTGTGTGTGTTGTCCTTAGCATTAGTTAGTATAAGATTAAGTAGTGTGTAAGCTTAGGGACCGATGATCTCAGCAGTTTGGCCCCATAAGACCTTACCACAAATTTCCAATTTGTGTCCTCATTTGTTTACTTTAAATGGTTCAAATGGCTCTGAGCACTATGCGACTTAACTTCTGAGGTCATCAGTCGCCTAGAACTTAGAACTAATTAAACCTAACTAACCTAAGGACATCACAAACATCCGTGCCCGAGGCAGGATTCGAACCTGCGACCGTAGCTCATTTGTTTACTGCATTCTGTAGGTAGCTGTAATGGCAAAGAACTTGCAATAGAAGAAATGGTTCAGATTTTTGAAGAAGAACATGTACTCAAAAGTCTTAAGATATGTATTTTAGAGTTCATGTTTATGGGATACTTTTATCTTGTTTTGGTCCTCTCAAAGCATGGAATATTACTTTTTAACACCTTATATACACTGTCGCGCTGTCACTATCGTGAAAGAGGACGAAAAACAAGTACGTATCAAGGGGAAATAGTGGCGAACGAAATAGGTAGAACTGGATCTCAAACAGGGAGGGAATTGTTTTCTGGGCGAGTGATTCATGTGACGAACAGGCCTCACAATCCTCTCATGTGACATAGATTTAGCTTTTCGATTATATCCCTAAATTAGTTCAAGTGAATGCAAGATGGCTCCTTTGTATGAACGTCGGCCCATTTCCTTGGCCATCGTTATCCAAGTGAGTTAGCTTAGTTGATGAAATGTACAGTAGAAAATGCACTTCTGTTGATAATATAAATAACACTTTAAAGTGAGTCGCGGAATATTGTTAACAAATTCCCGAACTGTGTATTCTCGAAGACGACCCGCAGCGCAGGCTGGAAAACAGGTGAGGAGCCACGCAGCGGGAGACACTGGATTCCACAGAGCAGCGGATCGAAGCGCCTCCCTGTGCAAGAGTGCCAATCACGTCCAGCACCCGCCTCTCCAGCCGTAGCGTGCCCCAAGGACAGCCGAATAGCTAGTTAACTTTGCAGACGCTGCCACTGACAAAGATCCGGCGACGAAAGTTAGAGGGATTATTTTTCAGAAATACGAGGATTTCATATGAAATTATTCACTCTCTCATGCTGTTATAGCTTAGCTTTCTTAAGGAAGCTCCTTGACTCACGAGCAATTCGCACAAGTTCTTTCCTTTTTAATTTATAGTCCCTGCACTACGATAACTTTCCCGTCACCACCCTTCCCCCCCCCCCCTCTCTCTCTCTCTTTCTCTTTCTTTCTTTCTTTCTGCGCATTAGACACCAGTATCAGTCATTATTGCCAGTAATCAGAATGTATTTATCGGACAGTTCCTATAAACACTATTATGTCACCTACAAGACTATCATAAATTTTTAAATTTCAGTCAAAAGAGGAAAAAATGTTTGACGGATTAAAGGCACGAGAATTGGAAGTTCTTAAGGAGAACAGCAAAGTGCATACGGAGAGAGAGAGAGAAGAGTTGCAGAAATGAGGATAATACTATAAATACAAAGTCTAACTCATCAAAATACTACACTACACTACAAAACTGATAGATCACGTAGAATGGACTGAATTGTTATTCTCAAAAATATATACCCGTGTCAATCAACGGGACGAAGATAAATTGGACGTCCAAGGAAAAGGTGGGAAATTCAACGACGTCAGATGAAGTACAAACCGGTTCAAATTCAAATGGCTCTGAGCACTATGGGACTTAACTTCTGAGGTCACCAGTCCCCTAGAACTGAGAAATACTTAAACCTAACTAACCTAAGGACATCACACACATCCATGCCCGAGGCAGGATTCGAACTTGCGACCGTAGCAGTAGCGCGGTTCCAGACTGTAGCACCTAGAACCACTCGGCCGGTGTACAAACCCGAATTGGTTACTTTATCTAATAAGTGATAAAATGATGATGGAAAAGAGGGAGGAGGAGAAGACTGTCATGGAAGAGTTTGAGTGATCCTGAATAAAAACCAGATAAATGCGCCTTAATTTTATAAACGAAGGGAGCGTAATGCCAACATGAACAGAACGAACACGATATGTGGCCTTTTATTCATGCTGATGGCGTTTCTTGTTAATTACATAATAGATAATTACATAATAGGTTACCGCTATGATGCCAAATATGCCATCAAAATGTACAGCTGTATGTAGAGTATCAATAGAAAAGATGTGAGCGCGCCTTATCTGTTGTAATGGCATTGTCGATCTCAGTCTGCGTTTTGGTAACTCAATAGCAAGCAGCTATAATTTCGGGCTGATAGCATTTTACTCAGCCATTTACAATGAAATAGTGCTATAGAAAAATGAAACAAATGTCATTCAGTACTAACGCAAAGCCTACTAGTTTCTCGGGGCGGAGAGACTGTACCGTAATTAAGAGTACAAACTAGGTCAATTAATTCTATTCACTTCTCCAGAAAACGAAAATTGTATCCTACGAAGGAAAACGTAATTAAATATGTATGAGACGTTGCTCAGTGACAGTAGGATCATGACTGTGAATTCATTATACAGACTGCATAACAGCAAGTCCATGTGGTGTTCCGGCCGGTTGCTTGGTCAAACATCATCGGTAGCCGTTTCATGTCCCCTGCTCCCCAAAATCGTCGAATATATCTCCCGTCTCTCGTCGTTTATGCGTCATGGGGCTCAGGCATGCACTGCGTGGGACATTTTGGGAATCCTGCATAACATGTGTGGAAGCGGAATAAATGGTTCGAGTCGTCCAGCATTTCGGGAGAGGCTGCTGAAGACAGCATTTAATTCATTCAAATGTTGTGCCGTATAAATTCTGGCTGCTTATTGAGGATATTTTGCAGATTTGCGATGTCTGACTCGTGCTCTATTGAGTTATGCAGTCCTTTTCATGGCACGTGTTCTTGTTGGTAATCGAAGTATATCAGTTAGTGCGCAATCTACAGTGTCCGATCTTTTAGGGGAATGGCTGTTATAGTAACAACCTAATTGATCTGGATTCTAATTCTGCTGGTGGCTTACTTACATTTTGTATGGAAAGAGGTGACTGTAGCAGTTTTTCCCAAAAATCACTGTGTGGAAGGGGTTCCTGGAGTGACTTGTCTTAGCTCTGTGTTAAGCTGTTGAACTCACACATAGATGGAGAACACTTTGTTCAAAGCAACTGACTTTTGTAGGTTTGAATGAAGTGAATAAACTTCGTTAATGAAATCTTCTCGAACTTGCAGCTGTGTCAAGTGGTTAAATTCCCACTGACTTTCTGGCGAGTACTCCTCTCCCGTTTAAGGTATTAACTGGGTCAGTGACCACTTGACAATGGTCGAGGATCACTCGGCCGCAAGATCGTGTGAATTTAACCACTTGACACGTCGAGAAGCTCCAGAAAATTTATTAATTCATATTGCTGCGAAACTCAGCGTTCGAGTAAATTATGTTGCATCTGTTGAAACAAGAGTGTTTGATGTTTGGTTGTTATTTAGACTCTAGAACGTTTAAACCGTTATTCTGGAAACTATCTTCTCCGACCTCCAAGGACGCTGTTAAAAGAATACTGTTAGCGGTGCCAGCCGGGGTGGCCGAGCGGTTCTAGGCGCTACAGTCTGGAACCTCGCGACCGCTACGGTCGCAGGTTCGAATCCTGCCTCAGGCATGGATGTGTGTGATGTCCTTAGGTTAGTTAGGTTTAAGTAGTTCTAAGTTCTAGGGGACTGATGACCTCAGAAGTTAAGTCCCATAGTGCTCAGAGCCATTTGATCCATTTAACTCCCATAGTGCTCAGAGCCATTTTTTTTTAACTGTTAGCGGTCTATAATTTCCGCTCCAATGGTCGGATCTCTGAGTTATTCTGAGTGTAATCAGATGGCAACAAGGCTAAAATAAGTGGCACAAAAGTTGTACCAAATTAACTTTATCTCGCATATCAAAGAGTTTCATGGCTCTTATAAAAATCAGTTCAGGAGAACTGGCTTGTATAAAGCTGATCTAGGAGCGACAACAGAATATTACCTTTCCGGAATCTACTATGCTATAACGAAATAACGAGCGCCACACCTCGTCCTGAAACTGCTACTTCATCATGAGATGAGAAGAAACATTACAGGGTAACGTGCAAGTTTCTTTTATTTTTCGGAACTTAGCGTGCAAGTTAAGGTTACTCGAAAAATAAATTTGCTTCTGTGAGGAGTAGAAACGACAATTTTCCCTAATGTAGCATCATGCTACGCCAGTAATTGTGATTAACTGCCGGCTGCTGTGCCCGAGCTGTTCTAGGCGCTTCAGTCCGGAATCGCGCTGCTGCTACGGTCGCAGGTTCGAATCCTGCCTCGGGCATGGATGTGTGTGATGTTGTTAGGTTTAAGTAGTTCTAAGCCTAAGGGACTGAGGTCTCAGATGTTAAGTCCCATAGTGCTTAGAGCCATTTGAACCATTTTGTGATTAACTGCGAGGGATCAACAGACGTGAAATCACTTGCGGAGAAAGAAAATGCTCATGCCCGAGTTATCGTTCGGGGAGAATTGTCCGTGAATTGATTCTCAGTCGTCAAAAGCTCCAGGAAGTGCAATGCCTTGCAACTCCTCTAACCATTCAAAGTTCCTGGCAGATTAAAACTGTGTGCCGGACCGAGACCAACTCGGAACTTTTGCCTTTCCGGGGCTAGTGTTCTGCCGACTGAGCTACCTAAGCACGACTTACGAGCCTTCCTAACAGCTTTACTTCCGCCGGTATCTCGTCTTATACCTTCCAAGTAAAACTGTGAGGTAGCTCAGTCAGTAGAGCATTTACCCGCGAAAGAAAAAGGTTCCGATTTCGTGTCTCGGTCCAACACACAGTTTTAATATGCCAGAAAGTTTCATATCAGCGCACATTCCGCTGCAGAGTGAAAATGTCAGTCTCTAATCGTTGTTTAAATGTGCCTGAAAGATTTTTTTCTATTCCTTACAGTATGATTCCAACCTAAGCTATTTTCCGATGATTTCGGGTGCCAAGAGCGATGGGTAGAGACTTGACGGCGCCGGGAGAAACCCAAGATGGCCACGCCCACGCGTCCTGTACAGGAACGTAGTTGGGTCTGGGTGGGTCTGCACTGCCTTGGTACCACTATGGTGCATTGGTGTTGCGGCAGCATACTGCAAGAATCGTACCGCCAGAATCGCAGCCGAGTTGCTTGAGCCAGATGACCGAACCTGCCGTTTCTCTCCTATTAACCAGGTTAGCTAATGGAATGATGCAGTATCCAATAGGGTAAAACTAGGCTGATTCACAGTCTTGTACGTTTGATGCTCCAGGACTTGTGAGTATTTGATAAAGGTCGTGCTGGAGTACAGCATGAGCTGCACTTTCAAACCATTTGTTAGACAGAAAGGTATTCAGGTATACACCACCCTTCAACAAAGTTCCGTGACATTTTATTCCTGGCGTACGAGCGACGCCAGCGGAATAACTACTGTGTCAGCTTGAACTAGTAAGTAACGGCTGCAGCGTACTGAATTCGTAAAAGTACCTCAAAGTACCACTAGATGTCTCTGTCTTGCAGTACCATTGATGGTTTCATGCGAAAGGCACTCATATTAAAAAAAAAAGTCATAAAATGATGGTTTGAAGCAGAACCCATTCATACTCAAGTGCTTAATTAGTGGATTAGCAGTCATAGTGCGTCAACGTTTTTGTTTCACAAATCGCAAAGGAGCAACACCTCTAAAACAAGTGCTGAAGATATTCTCCAGAATGATTTGGAAACAAAAAGTGTGTACAAAATTTGTCCCGCAGAGTTTGATTTCCGAGCAAAAACGACAACGCCTGGACTCCTGCCGCAACTTGACTTAAATGTAAAATGTGGACAATTCTTTTCTGGAAAAAATTATCACGGGTGATGAGACTTGCTGTTATAAATACGAACCTAGCACAGTCACATGAAGGTTGAATGCTTTTGATGACGTAACTGAGAGTCAAGACAATGTGACGCATGGGTTGAACAACATTCCAAAGAAGGGTTCTTCGAACAGTTTCACATGGTTGCATGAACGTTCTGTGTGTTGTACTGAAGTACGAGGAGACTGTGTAGATCACTGAAACATTAAAACCACCATCTTAACTGTCCTCTATTTCTTTTAGTAATCCAGTCACGAAACTTCCTGAACTAACGGCGTACAGCCCATTATCAGTGGCATCTGATACAGAGGATAAACAAAGAAATGTATTCATACTGATTTCGATAACATAGAACATTTTGTATACACTGAAGTAGAAACGTAATATACGTGTTGCCTTCTTTCTTTTTTGGCCTCTTTCTTCCGCGGTCACAGTTATATAGATCCACCACCGTCTTTTGCGACAGTAATAACTTGTAGAAACATAATATTACTCACATAATGTGCACGTCTACGTCAAACAACGTGTCTGTTGAGTATAAAATCTGCATGATGGTTCAAACTGATGTGGAGATAGAGAACAGAAAACCTATCGAATATTTAAGAGTAAAATCTAATTATACTCCCGTACATAACCACACCTACATAATAACGATTGGATCCGTTATCAGTCTTACCTCTGCGGTACGCAGATCGTCGTGCGTACATGTTATAACCTTGACACCCTCTATGGCCACACTTCCTAGTCGTATCAGACACTAATGTCACAGTAAGAAAATATGGCACTAGTGGTGACAGCTAGTGCGTTCGGAAAGTCGCTGTGGACTAGAATATGGACGTACATTATGTTGGAAGTTCGAAACAAAGTTGGCACAACACAAGTTGACAGAACTGCTTTCTCATAGATATGCGATTGTTTTTTAATTTGTTCCCCTCTTGCATACAGTTGAACTGTTTGTATAAGTTGATAAAAGCTATTGAATGCGATGTGGGACGTTCAATTTGTTTTTAAATCGTGGTACTTTGAAATGAAGAACGTATTTTTCTTGTTGAACATGTGTTTCGGAAAGGCGCTAAATACGAGGATTTAGTGCAGGAGGCATTTGCTCAAAACTTCTGTGCTTTACCTCATCGTAATACAGTTCATCGTCCGCAGCTCGTGGTCGTGCGGTAGAGTTCTCGCTTCCCACGCCCGGGTTCCCGGGTTCGATTCCCGGCGGGGTCAGGGATTTTCTCTGCCTCGTGATGACTGGGTGTTGTGTGCTGTCCTTCGGTTAGTTAGGTTTAAGTAGTTCTAAGTTCTAGGGGACTGATGACCATAGATGTTAAGTCCCATAGTGCTCATAGCCATTTGAACCATTTGAATACAGTTCATCGACTTACACAGAAACTTAGAGAGATGGGCTCAGTGTTAGACGCCGAACGAACGGGGGGATCACCTAAACTAAACGAACAAAAGTTATTGGACATTTATGACTCTACGCAGCAGAATCCAGTAAAATCGTTGCGCTAGTTGGCGCAAGAAAAAGATATCGGGCTTGCAACCGTGCATAAAGTGGTTTGGCAAGCATTGAAATTGTTTCCACACAAAGTGCCAGCAGTGAGGAATTGAAATATGTGGATCATGAAAAGCGAATCCGTTACTGCAAATAGTTTACATCTTCTATTGAGAGGGCTACCACAGATATTCTTGACGTCACCTTCTGCACAGGCGAGGCCAGGTTCCACGTCTGTCGTCATGTCAACGCACAAAACACATGCTTATGCTCAACGGATAATTGTCATGCTGTGCTTGAAACGTCATTGCGTGATCATAAAACTGAGGTATGGGTAGCAACATTTGGACGCTACTGCAAAATCTGTAGCGTATCGCAATCGCCCATGCACGCTTTGTAACTTAAAAACTGAAATAACAGAGTACGTGAGAAGCATATCACAATCAGAGCTGCAGAAAGTATTTTCCAATACAATTAAGCGGGTTCAGACATTGGGAGCCACCCGTGAACATCATTTCCAACACTGTTGTAATTGCACGATGATTTTCTGAACAGCCTGTTGTACATTTTACTTGTTACTTCTTAGACGATATGTAGAAAAAATTGGTGGCATACACTCGCTATGAACATTGAATATAGCGTTTGGACAAATAGTATATAAGAGTAGAGTATATAAAAAAATAAAACCCGTTTCCAGATGCTATGAACAACAGACTGAGCAAGACGGACGTACACGCAATATAATCTGTGTTGTTTAATGTGTGTGCGCGCAGTATGTAAGTAATTTTCCGTTTCTACTTTAATGTACACAAAATGTTCCGTGTTATCAACATCGACATGCATACATTTGTTTTTTATCCTCTGTGCGAGAAGCTAGTGATAATAAGCTATGTGCCCGAACATCGGTCTGGCAAATAAATAATGTTGCAGTGCAGCTCATCGCGTACAACAAGATGTCCTTTATCTTACCTGATTCAAGGCAGACTTCGATTATACCCATATTAAATTATGTTTACTGCTGCGCTGAAATCATAATTGACAAATTAAAGGCAAGTTTCCTGAAGTCACCATCGCAGCACTGATCGTTAAGTGATTCAGGGAAAGATTAAATCATGATAGCCAATAGGGTATTTAAACTAAGTTAACTCCGTATACAAGTCGAGTGTTTTGGTCACTTCGTGTGACAGCTACAGAAACTGCGCGCATGGATTTGTTTGTTGTGGCTGCTGCGGGGTATCTGGGAGCAGCGACCCATCCTTGTACAGTTAACCCGGCCTCATGTGGTCGCACTGTGATGACACGCTAAAATGACAACGAAGCCAAAAAGCAAAACAAAGATATCTGCAGAAAGAAAGCAGGAACCTGAAATGTCACACACACGGTTCTTGTGTGACCTACAGGCTTCCGAGAAATCGCAGGAAATATGACTAACAATGGAATCCAGAAATATGTCGAGAAACTAGAATCGATGACACAAATACTTCTCACTATCGAATATACGTTTCTTAAGATACCATCCGTATGAAAAAGAGTCGTGTTGAAAAATATATTGATTAATTTCAGAATTAGTGAAAGTGTAAAAAAAATGGTTCAAATGGCTCTGAGCACTATGGTACTTAACATCTATGGTCATCAGTCCCCTATAACTTAGAACTACTTAAACCTAACTAACCTAAGGACATCACACAAACACCCAGCCATCCGAGGCAGAGGAAATCCCTGACCCCGCCGGGAATCGAACCCGGGAACCCGGGCGTGGGAAGCGAGAACGCTACCGCACGACCACGAGCTGCGGGCAGTGAAAGTGTATATCGACTGTGAAATAACAGGTCATAGTCGACTGTGAACCAGTAATATTCGTTAGCGTTGTATTTTTTTCCTCCTATGAGGAACATGTCATAGAAAAGAAACCGTTCGAAATAGCATAACATCCGACGATGTAAGTTCTGATCGGAAACCCTTCTTCATGCCTCGTGACTTACTTCCTCTAACATTTTATAGGATCAACACATTACATCTACTACATCTACATCTACATTCCGCAAGTGGCGGAAAGTACTTTGTGTACCATTATCACAAGCTTTCCTGTTCAATCGTGAATGGTTCGCGGGAAGAACGATTTCCGGCAAGCCTCCGTGTGAGTTCAAATCTCTCTAAGCAAGCAAACAAATGAAATAATCTTCAAAAGAACTATTAAAAGCATTATGACATATGGAACAGAAATATGAGGATTAAATCCCAATAAATTAAAAAATTGGTAGCAACTAAGGTGGATTTTTCGATACAGCGTGCAGGGATATCCAGGCTGGAAAGAGTCAGAAATGAACTTATCAGGAAGGAAATAGCTGTCACAAGTTGGATCATTGATTTTGTGGAAGAAAAACGACTCATACAGTATGAACACATGAAAAGGGTGTCACAGGAAAGATTGCCACGACGGATCATGGAATGGGAACCACTCGCAATTAAGAAAAGAGGGAGACCAACGGCCACCTGAATACAAGGAATTCGGATATTAATTAGAAGAAATACTGAAGAAAATGTATGTACAGGTAAGCACAAATGGAAAATGGCAATTAAATTTGATGTATAATTTTGGGTTACTGGAAAATGTAAGTACATTGTAAAACCGGGAATAGTAGTAGTTTCTTCTTTGGTCTTTTGGTATTCTGTTGGACTTCTCGGCTCATCGTCCCTGCCTTTTCCTGTATTTCGAAATTCCACAAAGAAAAAAAGGCCTGATACGAGGAAAAGTGAAAAAATGGGAATTTCAGTTTGGCCATGGCGAAATCCTTAATCAAATTTATTCTTTTTTGTACATACGGACGTAAATAACGAGAATTTTCAAAAATCCTGCGGATGAGTATCTCATTTTCAATGTTTCGTTATAGGCAAAACTGCCGGCCGCTGTGGCCGAGCGGTTCTAGGCGCTTCAGTCCGGAACCGTGGTGCTGCTACGGTCGCAGGTTTGAATCGTGCCTCGGGCATGGATGTGTGTGATGTCCTTAGGTTAGTTAGTTTTAACTAGTTCTAAGTCTAGGGTACTGATGACCTCAGATGTTAAGTCCCACAGTGCTTAGAGCCATTTGAACCATCTAGGCAAAACAATTTATGTAAAATATGGATTGGTACTATGAGCCATCGGTTTCCTAGAGCTATTTAGTCCGCGCACATTCCCCATTTCAACCTCCCTGGACCTAAATGAATCTGATGAAACAGAAGCTGTCACTAGTGGTAGCACGTCGCTGTTAATTCAGGGTGCTGGCCGCTTGCTGTCTGGGTCAATTGGTCTGTATTTTAGCTGGAGCCACGCTATGACATTCAGACGCGTTAGTAATGGGCGCGGTTTGCCCTTTACCCTTTCGATCAGCAAAGTGGAGTGCTTCGAACGTTCGGGAGCCGTTAGTAGTGGTGGCCGCGGCGGCTACTGTTAATCGATAGCGCGCGACCTCCGCCGCCAGAGGCCTCCCGCGCCTGGGGCAGCGCCGGCCCCACACGTGCAACACGCGCCATGTTTCAAACGCTGGTTTACCTATAACGTGCTCCATGGTCAGTAGCACACGTCAACCTTGAGAAGGAATCGAGCATCTCGTCTACAGCTGCAAAACGTAAAATTAAGGCACGTATTGCTCAGCTTCACTGATCAAATACACTATGCGTAAGAGACGACGGCAACGAGAGATTGAGTTTTGTGACGGCAGTGTGATCACATTAGTGTACTGTTCAGTTACCGGTCTTCACCTTCCATTCACTGTTGGAAGGTGGCAGGAGTGACTGATCATATACGTATGTTCGAAATAAACTTCTTGTAACTTTATCGATTCCTAAAGGAGAGCGAGATGATGCCTCTCTAGATTATTTTCAGCAATAATGGCTATGTTTGTGCACCGTGACTGTGTGGGATAATTATTTATTTCAAGTCACTACCAGTCACTTTTTATTTTATGCGTAATCTAACATAATGCAACGCGTGTCGAACATGTTCTGTTCATCTTCAGGCGTTTGATCTGTTATATAAAATCCTTTCACTACTGTTTTCGTAACACATAACTGATGCAGATCTATCTGCATCCTGTACAGGCTGGGTGCTGTGTGCTGTCCTTAGGTTAGTTAGGTTTAAGTAGTTCTAAGTTCTAGGGGACTGATGACCATAGCTGTTAAGTCCCATAGTGCTCAGAGCCATTTTGAACCTATACAGGCTGTGATTACAGGGTGATCAAAAAGTTAGTATAAATTTGAAAACTTAATAAACCACGGAATAATGTAGAGAGAGAGGTAAAAATTGGCACACGTGATTGGAATGACATGGGGTTTTATTAGAACCAAAAAAAAAAACAAAGTTCACAAAATGTCCGACAGATGGCGCCTGAAAGATCTCTTGCGCGCGTCGTTTGGTGATGATCGTGTGCTCAGCCGCCACTTTCGTCATGCTTGGCCTCCCAGGTCCCCAGACCTCAGTCCGTGCGATTATTGGCTTTAGGGTTACCTGAAGTCGCAAATGTATCGTGATCGACCGACATCTCTAGGGATGCTGAAAGACAACATCCGACGCCAATGCCTCACCATAACTCCGGACATGCTTTACAGTGCTGTTCACAACATTATTCCTCGACTACAGCTATTATTAAGGAATGATGGTGGACATATTGAGCATTTCCTGTAAAGAACATAATCTTTGCTTCGTCTTACTTTTTTATGCTAATTACTGCTATTCTGATCAGATGAAGCGCCATCTGTCGGACATTTTTCGAACTTTTGGAATTTTTTTTTGTCCTAATCAAACCCCATGTCATTCCAAGCATGTGTGTCAATTTGTACCTCTCTATCTACTTTATTTCGTGCTTTATTCAGTTTTCAAATTTATACTGACTTTTTGATCACCCGGTACATAGTCAACCACAAGGAAGAAAACCAGCAGAAGACATCACTGATTTCGATTTCTAGCCGTACACTGCCCCCCTCCTTCCCCCCCCCCCCCCAAATGCCACACCAGCAGCTACAGTAAAAAAAAAAAAAAATGCACGAAGAGTTCTAGATTAATCTAGTTTAACACTGTTTATTTATAAGTAACATTTCTCTATATGTATGTATAAACGCCTGAAGATGAACAGAACATGTTCGAAACGCGTTGCATTATGTTAGATTAAGCATAAAATAAAGTGACTGGTAGCAGAAACTTGAAATAAATAATAAACCTTTCTAGATATCTTGCTGCAAATCGTGCCTTGATAACTCTTTACGTAGAAGTTCCTGCCAAGGCTCAACGTCTTTTTTTCGACAGTCTGCCAGCGCAGACGTGGTGCACTTGCCTGGATCATACAAGGTTGTTGGTGTAGCTCCGGTGATGACAATAATTTCCTGGTCAGTGCTGGACACTGCTATCTATAGATCGAGAGAAAAAAAATGGCTCTGAGCACTATAGGACTTAACATCTGAGGTCATCAGTCCCCTAGAACTTAGAACTACATAAACCTAACTAACCTAAGGACATCACACACATCCATGTCCGAGGCAGGATTCGAACCTGCGATCGTAGCAGTCCCGCGGTTCCTGAATGAGCGCCTAGAACCGCTAGACCACCGCGGCCGGCTAAATCGAGAGAAACTATTATTGTATTTCAATAGCCATCGCTACAGAGGCGTCTTAAAAACGTCGGTTTTAGACAGGTAGACTCACGTCCATAGTTTCGTTTGAAGAACCAGCATCTAATGTGTCATTTCCTCTGCCTTTTATGTGATGGAAGGTTCACTATGACTTATACGAGGGTGAGTCAAATGAAAACCTTAACTTTGTAATAACAAATCGATATTTCGCGCCGTTATCCTGTAAGTTGGTAGGCGTACTTCAAACAGCGTGCAGAACGGCCTGTAGGTGGTAGCATAGTGTAGATGCACACATACCGTCGCAGTGTCAGTATAAAGATGGCCGCCCCACTTGCAACTTGAACCAGGGAAGAACAGCGTTCTGTTATTCGGTTTTTGCGTAGTGAAGGAGTGAAACCTATTGAAATTCACCGACGAATGAAGGTTCCGTACGGTGATGCATGTTTGTCACAGCAGCAACTCTCCGAATGGAGTAGGAAGTTCGCAAATGGTGTGACTGCAGTGGAAAATGCTCTTCGTCCAGGTCAGGCACAACGAGTTGTGACTCCACAGAACATTGCAGTAGTTGAAGCCATAGTGAAAGAAATCCGCCGAGTGACACTGAATGACATTGGAGCATGTTTACAGATTAGTCATAGGTCAGCACACCACACTGTGCATGATGTGCTCCAGTTTCACAAAGTGTCTGCAAGATGGGTGCCACGGCAGCTGACTCCTGAAACGAGAGAACGACGTGTTGGTGCTTGTGAAGAACGTCATCGGTGCTTTGAAAGAGAAGGTGATGGGCTCCTTGCAAGAATCGTTATTGGGGACGAAACCTGGGTTCACTTCCACCAACCGGAAACGAAGAGAGCGAGCAAGGAATGGCGCCATTCCCCATCACCAAAACGAAAGAAGTTTCGAACAGAACCATCAGCAGGGAAGGTTATGCTGCCTCTCTTTTGGGACGAAACAGGCGTCATTTTGAAGCATTACATTCTTACCGGGACCACTGTCACCAGAACATCATACACAGATCTCATAAAAAATCATCTGCGGCCTGCAATCAAATCAAAGCGACTTGGATTGCTGTCAGCAGGTGTCCTTTTGCAAGATGACAATGCAAGGCCCCACACTGCCTGTACAACAGTTGCAACAATCACAGACCTGCATTTTGAGTGTATTCCTCATCCACCATACTCACCAGACCTTGCCCCAAGTGATTTCCATATGTTTGGACCACTCAAAGACGCAATGGGAGGAAAGAAGTTCCGTTCTGATGAAGAGGTACGCCACGGGGTGCATGAGTGGTTGCGCGGATTACCAAAAGAATTTTTTTCTAAAGGAATTTATGCACTTTGTAAGCCCTGGAGGACTTGCATTGAGCGTGGGAGAGATTATGTTGGAAAGTGATACAGCTTTGTACCACTTTTGCACAATAAATAATATTTAAAAAAATATTTAAGTTTTTCATTTCGTTCACCCTCGTATATGCAAGTCGCGCGCTCGCAACCTCTGGTCCAGGAAGCGACTCTTGTTAGCCTTAGCTTGACGGAACATTGAGATATTAAATACATTGTGTAACATTATTCCAGACGCTACACAATGAATAGCGGAAATATTCTCAAATGGAATATTCGGTCCTTCTGCTACACATTTTTAGGTAGCCAAAACCATCTTCACTGGTTAGAAAGAGACACCGAGACAGGTTTGTGCATTTGCAAATGGTAGGACTGTATATATTCCGTAGGGATGCTTGATTATATATAAGGAGCGATCAAAAAGATGCCGTTCTCCTGAGGGCGTTGCTGCAGCGTATATGCAACGTAGCGCGGCTCCGATGCGCAGTTATTAGCACCGACAGGCAGTTAAGGGATTAGAGTGGCATTCGTGTCTTTCCGACGTGCGTGAGAATGAATAATGTGTATGGGGCAGCAGGTCTGTCGAAAACTACCATAATGAAATAACACGCCATGTTCCGTGCGACAAGGTGTGCTGCTGCTTCATGATCACGCACGTCCCCATGTCGCAAATGTCGTAACGCAGTAGTAACGCCAGCGCAAGTGGGAAACACTCGAGCAGTGTCCTCATCTCTCCCCTTGCGATTATCATGCCTTCGGTTCCCTAAAACAGGCCTTGAAGATTCGACGATTAGTGTCGGACGAGGATGTACAGCAGACAGTTATGGACTTCTTCACACAGCAGCACGCGGTGCTTTACCAAACAGGTAAAACCTGATGCATCGATTGGATGATAACCTCAATGCTCACGGCGATTTTTCCTGATTGGCATATCGATTCTGGAGTGTACGGCCACCGAACGGAAATTTTTTGATCGCCCCTTATAGCTGTTGCGTGACGTATTCAGCATGCTAACAGTTGCAAGCATGCAGAAATTTTTGTCAGTCCAGATTCCATTGCTAATGAGGCGGCGGCAAGAGTTAACTATATATAGGAGATCGAATACTATCAGTGTGCCTCATGTGACACCTCTGCATTCCTCGAAACGCGGGGAGACAACTATTTGATGTTAAGGTATATCGCTGTGAAACCTGAGTTCCTCCCGGTGTATAAAATGCTCAAACAACTTCTTCTGAATGACTTCTTCGACAACCGTCGATATTTTGACGTCTGCATCTACATCTACGTGATTACTCTGCTATTCACAATAAAGTGCCTGGCAGAGGGTTGCAATGCAAGGAGAGAGCGCTGTACAAACAAATTTAAAACGTAGGTAGGCGGGGCTACGCAGACCAAGAACCGTAATCCGGCATATGCAGAAGGGCAACACACAAAACACACCGTAGACGACTAGCGAAAAGCCGGCCGCGGTGGACGAGCGGTTCTAGGCGCTTCATTACGGAACTGCGCGACCGTTACGGTCGCAGGTTCGAATCCTGCCTCGGGCATGGACGTGTGTGATGTCCTTAGGTTTAAGTAGTTCTAAGTGACTGACGACCTCAGATGTTAAGTCCCATAGTGCTCAGAACCATTTGAACCCTTTTTCGACTAGCGAAACCACACAAGCAAGGATGACCAATGTCAGATGTTACCGATAGTGCTTAGTAATTACCAACGGGTCAGCAAGTAGCATTAACTTTGTCCGTCTGTTATTTGACCAGGTCGAGTGCAGGATTCCAAATAGAATTTAAGCAAAAACCTCCGTCTGTAATAATAATAATAATAATAATAATGATGTCGTGTAACGAAGACCTTCCGTCGGGTAGACCGTTCGCCTGGTGCAAGTCTTTCGATTTGACGCCACTTCGGTGACTTGCGCGTCGATGGGGTTGAAATGATGATGATTAGGACAACACAACAACACCCAGTCCCTGAGCGGAGAAAAACTCCGGCCCAGCCGGGAATCGAACCCGGGCCCTTAGGACTGACATTCTGTCGCGCTGACCACTCTTTTTTTTTTTTTTTTTTTTTTTTTTCAGAATGGTGTAACAATAACAAACATAAACTGCTTCTAGCATTTTTGTTAAATATATAAGACGATGACTTTATAAAATAAAATTTTTCCGAGAAGCGTAAATAAGTGGACTTTTTTTTTACATAATAGTGAAAAAAAATATCCTGCTTCTGTCAGTACAAAACAAAAACGATCTACTCTCCTCTTTTAGGCGCGTACCTCGCTAATTCCGTCATACCTCGCGTTGGTGTCGGGTACGTCTTCACGTGTGTTTGTGGATCCTCTCCACTGTCCTGGTCCTTTCTAGTTCTGATACTTATAGACAATAATTACATTCTCCTACCCGGGACACCCCAACTGGGTGGGGGATCAAGCAAGGCACTCCCTAAAAAATTTGCGTAATATGTTCGATATCTCGGATGTTTCATAAGCTGTGAGTGATGTTCCTGTAGTAAGGCCCAAGAGTCAAGCACATTCTTACTGCCGCCTCGGAAAAGATAACGCACAGTCAAACCTCGAATCCAAGTCACTGCGTTTGTCTTCGTTCGGGGATAATATGTCCTATCTGGGAGAAGTAGTGTGCGTGGTTCTATTGTTTGCGGCCCCACTCGAAGGAGGAAGGCGATCATTTTTTTGACCAAACACCATACGTCCGCCGAAGGACCGCATATCAGGCGATGCTCCTCAGTGTCTATAACATTGCACTGCAGACACAGTGGCTCGTCCGCCATGTGAATTGTATGCAACCTGGAACGAGTCACGTATTTCCCATTTACCACCTGATACCACAGTACGCGCGTTCCCGTATCAAGGTGTGGGTGGTGCACTGTACGCCATACCACTGACCACGTAACTGTTGGTTGGCGGCGCTCTACGGCATTATTCGGCCGTCGTCGAGTCAAGATGTGATATATATCACGTGCCGTTGCCGTCCTGGTAGTCGGTATTTCCATATGTACATAACTGTGTTCCACAAAGAAGGTTCGCATATGGGCAAGCGATGGTGAGATGTGAGCCACCGCTACCGGAGCCGAACGAGAAGGTGGTGCGAGTTCGTCTATCAAGGTGCCCGTCAGACTTGTCTGGTGTCGTGTCCACATCTTTATCATTGTGGTTGCATAAATAGCCACTGCTCGGTCGCGTACGTGGACTAGTCCAAGACCTCCACGACTACGAGGAAGGGTGAGGGTTTCGTATCCTACCTTAAAAAGCAGACCTGTGCTCACAAAATATCCTAGTGCCGCCAGGATTCGGCGGGCTAACACCACCGGCATAGGAAGAACTTGTGCCAGGTGGGGGATGCGAGAGGCTAGATAAGTGTTGGCAAAGGTGACCCGTTGTATCATATCCAGTGCCCTTAACCTGTGACTTCGAACACTCGCACGAATTGTTTGCAGAAGATGTCTGTAACTCAGTGCCGCCGTGCGTCGAACGTCTATAGTGAAGATAATTCCTAGGCATTTCATCTTGTTGATCGGCTGTAATGGTGCTACACTTCCTGTCGGGAGTCCTCTCCCGATGTTCATCGCTCCCGACTTTGCCATGTTCAGGCGACTTCCCGTAGCCATACAATACAAATTAATCCAGTACAAGGCCGCTCTTGCCTCGTCGCCTGACCGTGCTAAAAACACTAGGTCATCTGCGTACGCTCGGCATATAAACTTGTTGTGCCTTATCGTCATTCCTTGGAGTCGATTCCGGAGCCCGCAAAGCAGCAGCTCGACAGCGATGGCATACAATACCGTTGACAGCGGGCACCCTTGTCTGACCGATCGTGAGATGGTGATGGGCCCCACCAAGCGTCCATTGATGAGCACTTTGGATGCGGCTCCGTGGAGTAGTCTCATGACGACGGTGACAAAACTTTCCGGAAACTTCATTTTCGTCATCACGTCCGTGAGATAAGCATGACAGCCTGTCAAATGCGCGATCAAAGTCTATCGATACCAATATACCCCGGAGACGACATGTTGATGCCAGTGCGATAACATCGCGGTAGTCGCTGAGTGCCGTTTGTATATTGCTATCTCCTCCTAGCTGGGTTTGGTCGAGTGAAATCACTTGGCGTATTACGCGTTTAAAGCGTGCTGCAAGTATCCTGGCGTAGATCTTGTAGTCGCAATTAAGAAGGGTCAGTGGCCGGTAGGCCTGTATCCCTGTGCCGCCAGATGGTTTGTGGATGGGGATGATCATTCCTTCCACGAAGGAGGGTGGAAGAGGCACGTTGGGAGACATCAATTCGCAGTACATGGCAGTCCATCGTGGAATCATGAGATCTTTAAATGTGCGATAGAACTCTAACGGAAACCCGTCGGGCCCCGGCGATTTGTGCGACGCTCCCTTATCAATCGCTTCCATTACGTCGCCAACTGTGATTTCACCTGTCAACTCCCGGTTGGCCGACTCGTCGAGACACGCGGAGAGCGTTCGTCGGACCTCATGAAAGGCTGCCTGATCGTGTTCCGCTTCTTCATAGAGATGACCGTAGTGTTCCACAAAAGCGTTGGCAATATCTTTTTGCGTTGTCATGCGGCGACCATCTGGCAGTATGACCGTCTGTATTAAGGTTCTGCGGCTACGTTGCTTTTCTCTGATAACGTGATACATCGACGGTGATTCTCCACGGACTCCTTCAAAGGCCCTTGCACGGATTGCGACACCCTCCAGACGGCGGCGCGTTATGGAAATTATTTGGGCCTGTGCTCGTTTTAAACCGGCACGACGCTCCTGTGAAGGTGCTTGTACAGAAAGTTCGCGGAGCATCTTGAAATAAAATTCCGTCGTGTATCGTCTCCACATCATCTGCTCTCTTCCGTATGCAATTAGCGCTCGACGCAATGCAGGCTTAACGCATTCCAGCCACCACTGCAACGTCGTCGGATATGTCGGGAGGCGTCGTTCACACACGTGCCAAGTGTGTTCGACTAAGCGTCTGCACTCAGGTTCCCTGAGGTGTGCTGTATTCAGTTTCCAAACACTGCGACTCCTCCACACTTGTTGACGACTCAGGGAGACCGTGCATATATATGCTATGTGATCTGAAAAGGCGACAGGCCACAATTCCGCATCGAGAATCGCAGGTTCGAGACGACGTGTTACGTAAATGCGATCGAGACGACTTGCAGAGTGACTCGTGACGTAGGTGAATCCACGTCTGTCGCCATGTATCTTCTCCCATGTATCAATGAGATTCATGTCCTCTATGAGTTGCCGCAGCTCCGGGCATGAAGTATATCGTGGGTGTTGATCTTTTGGTGCGAGCACGCAATTGAAGTCACCTCCAAATAAGACATGTTCGTACCGACCTAAGAATAGTGTTGCGATCCCCTCTGCGTAGAATCGGGATCGGTCGCGCCGTCTGTCGGAGCCCGACGGTGCGTAAATGTTAACGACCTGTACTCCCAGCACTGTGAGCGCCAGTCCTCGCGCTGACGGCAGGTACACCACGTCCTCGGCTACTATGCCGCTACGGAGAAGTATCGCTGTTCCGCTGCCGCCGTCGGTAGTTGGTGTAATGTACGTATCGTACTCATAGAGGTCGGGGAAGCTCTCAACACATACTTCCTGCAGCAGATCGATGTCGACGTCTGACGCATGCAGCATGTCTCGTAATAATTGCAATTTGACAGGCGTTCTGATCGTATTAATATTAATAGAGGCTGTTCGATATGCCTGCCGCTTTTCCTCAGTGCGTAAAGCGCACATGAACGCTTATGTTAATCTGTGTGCTGCTGCCCGGTGACATGCTGTCTGTGCGTCAGTCTGCATCTTCTGCGCGGTTAACATCCGGTGGACGCAGCACTCGCCATTGCGGGTGCGTCGTCGGTGTGTCGGTCAGTATCGGATTCGTCGGCCCAGTTCCTGTGCTGGAGGTCCAGCTCCCGTCGTGTCTCTCCGGCCGGGCTGACCGAAGGCGGTGGCGTTGCTGTGGTGGGTGGAGGGACTCCTTCCGTCGGCTTTCCGTCCGGTGTGTCTGTATGCAAACCCTGTCTAGCATGATTCGCGTCGTACTGCTGTGTGGGAGGTAGAACCTCCCCTTGCGCATCCGGATGCACTGTATCGACGTTACACCCACGTCCATCTGACGTGGACTGCAGTAAGCAGGTATCCGACGGCGCTAGCCGTCGTTTCTTGGGGCGCTTCGGCGATCGTTGTTTGCGTGTGTGCGCCTCCGTATCCGAGTGCGGAAGTGACTCCCGGTGCTCAGGGACGAAAGCAGCTGTCGGCACAACAGCAGGATCAATTTCCATAGCTCCTACCGATCCTTTCCGCTCGGTTAAGTGCGTCGTCGGCGCCGGAGCGGCAGAGGTGTGCGTCGTTTCGACACTGGAGGCGGTCTCTGCTGCAGTCGGTTGCCGTAAACTGTCAGGATTCTGTAGCTGGTCATTCTTCGGGATGGGATCTGTTCGAAATGCGTTCGCATACGTTAGTGGCAGCGGCGTCAACGTGGACGGAGGTACGGGTTCGCCGTTTGGAACTTGCACTATCCTCCGCTGCATACATTCGGAACGGACATGGCCCTCTTTCCCGCAGCCTGAGCATGTTTTGGGTTGTCCATCGTAGATGACTATAGCTCTTCATCCGCCGATGAACAAGTACGAGGGTACATGTTGTGTCAGTTCTATTCTGATTTGACGCACCCCATTGAGAACGGGGTAAGTCGTGAAGTTGGACCATTTTTCCTCAACGCAGCTAAGCACTCTTCCACATGGGCGTAAGGCGTCAACGACCAAGTCAGACGGAACCTCGAAGGGAAGTTCGAAAATACGTATGTTTCGTAAGCCCAGTCCTGCATGATCAATAGTTATTTCTCCAACATGTCCATCAGAGTGACGAAATTTGAGTCCATGTTTAGTATCTCGGATGATTCTGTCACATACTGCATCGTTAATCAGCTTGACGTAAACGACACTGCTCACTATGGAGAGGTGGATTCCGATAAGTTCGTTGTAGTCAAGTTTAACTTCGTCTCGTAGGAACCTTTCTATTTCGTAGGCTTTCGGTCTCGCATATTCATTCGAAAAACTAATCTTGAGAGTCGACTTTCGGTATGCATGTGCCATTCTATATCGAGTCGTCTGAACGCACGAGTACGCCGAAGAGGTAAACAACCGCGCGAGCGCGAACTTTTCCAGCAGGGACGTAAACAGACGTCTGTGCCGTAGCACCGCCGAAGGCAGACTGTGACCACTCAGCTACCGGGGGCGCACTCCGCCTGTAGTTAAATGGTCACTTACTACACTCCTGGAAATGGAAAAAAGAACACATTGACACCGGTGTGTCAGGCCCACCATACTTGCTCCGGAGACTGCGAGAGGGCTGTACAAGCAATGATCACACGCACGGCACAGCGGACACACCAGGAACCGCGGTGTTGGCCGTCGAATGGCGCTAGCTGCGCAGCATTTGTGCACCGCCGCCGTCAGTGTCAGCCAGTTTGTCGTGGCATACGGAGCTCCATCGCAGTCTTTAACACTGGTAGCATGCCGTGACAGCGTGGACGTGAACCGTATGTGCAGTTGACGGACTTTGAGCGAGGGCGTATAGTGGGCATGCGGGAGCCCGGGTGGACGTACCGCCGAATTGCTCAACACGTGGGGCGTGAGGTCTCCACAGTACATCGATATTGTCGGCAGTGGTCGGCGGAAGGTGCACGTGCCCGTCGACCTGGGACCGGACCGCAGCGACGCACGGATGCACGCCAAGACCGTAGGATTCTACGCAGTGCCGTAGGGGACCGCACCGCCGCTTCCCAGCTAATTAGGGACACTGTTGCTCCTGGGGTATCGGCGAGGACCATTCGCAACCGTCTCCATGAAGCTGGGCTACGGTCCCGCACACCGTTAGGCCGTCTTCCGCTCACGCCCCAACATCGTGCAGCCCGCCTCCAGTGGTGTCGCGACAGGCGTGAATGGAGGGACGATTGGAGACGTGTCGTCTTCAGCGATGAGAGTCGCTTCTGCCTTGGTGCCAATGATGGTCGTATGCGTGTTTGGCGCCGTGCAGGTGAGCGCCACAATCAGGACTGCATACGACCGAGGCACACAGGGCCAACACCCGGCATCATGGTGTGGGGAGCGATCTCCTACACTGGCCGTACACCACTGGTGATCGCCGAGGGGACACTGAATAGTGCACGGTACATCCAAACCGTCATCGAACCCATCGTTCTACCATTCCTAGACCGGCAAGGGAACTTGCTGTTCCAACAGGACAATGCACGTCCGCATGTATCCCGTGCCACCCAACGTGCTCTAGAAGGTGTAAGTCAACTACCCTGGCCAGCAAGATCTCCGGATCTGTCCCCCATTGAGCATGTTTGGGACTGGATGAAGCGTCGTCTCACGCGGTCTGCACGTCCAGCACGAACGCTGGTCCAACTGAGGCGCCAGGTGGAAATGGCATGGCAAGCCGTTCCACAGGACTACATCCAGCATCTCTACGATCGTCTCCATGCGAGAATAGCAGCCTGCATTGCTGCGAAAGGTGGATATACACTGTACTAGTGCCGACATTGTGCATGCTCTGTTGCCTGTGTCTATGTGCCTGTGGTTCTATCAGTGTGATCATGTGATGTATCTGACCCCAGGAATGTGTCAATAAAGTTTCCCCTTCCTGGGACAATGAATTCACGGTGTTCTTATTTCAATTTCCAGGAGTGTAATTTAATCTCCATTGCTTCCTTAACAACACTATCCCATTTGCTGGAATTGCACGCCAGAAGCTCTGCGTTGACCGCTAACAAGACAATTCATTGCAGTAGCAGATTTGTTCGACTGTTGTAAGGGTGTGTGAGGCTTATGCTCAATACACCGGTCCTCCACGGTCCTGATGGTCTGACAAATGTATGACATGCAAGGGATACGTTAGACACCCGCCTTATGTAAACCATCACTGTTCATGTACAAACACTAAAAGAGCTCTAATCGTAGATAACGGTCGAAAAACACACTTCATACCGTATTTCTTGCTGGAAATGCTATGTGCTTAAGGTAAAAAGGCATTAGATCTTGGTGCCACTTCGTTATTTTCATCCCCCACCCAGTTCACGGTTGGCCGATAGCGCAACGCGTGTTTCCTTTGTCTTTCACTGTAACCATTCTGGCTAAAGTGACTTCAACGTGGGCTACCTCAGCTGGCTGTCTTCCAGGGTCTGAGATGACGTGGGCCTTATGAACCAAGATACGAAATTCGCCTTCACGTTGATTCGGAGGGTGACAAGTATCAGCCAGAAGATATAAATCATTGTAAATTGGTTTCCTATAAACGTCACGGTTAAACCTACCGTGACCCTTCCTCCAGAGCAACACATCAAGGAAGGAACAAATGGCTCTGAGCACTATGCGACTCAACTTCTGAGGTCATCAGTCGCCTAGAACTTAGAACTAATTAAACCTAACTAACCTAAGGACATCACACACATCCATGCCCGAGGCAGGATTCGAACCTGCGACCGTAGCGGTCACGCGGTTCCAGACTGAAGCGCCTTTAACCGCACGGCCACACCGGCCGGCAAGGAAGGAACAGCAGTCATCCTTCCCCACCTCTGTAGTGAAACGAATATTCGCGTGGATTAAATTCAGGTGCTCCAAAAAGCTGTTTAAATTCTCACTGCCACGAGGCCAGAAAACGAAAGTATCATCTACATATTTAAAAGAAAAAAAAGAGGCACGCAGGATTCTATGCAGCCGACTTCAGGGCATGTTCCTCTAAATCTTCCATAAACATGTTGGTAATAACACGTGACAAAGGGGTCTACTTCGCAACTCCATCTGTCTGTTCACACAACTGCTTATTAAATAGAAAGTAAGCGGTAGTCAACACACGTCGAAATAGCCTTCTTAATTTGACACCAAACCTAAGCTCAATTAACTCTAAGGAATAAGAGAGACGAACCTACTAAAATATCAGTAATTCAAACGCACTCCCTAGAAACGACATAAGAAATCCAAAGGTGTTCTGCTACACTTCATGTCGGGCCACCGCTTCCTGGAATCTTCTAGGGGGAGCAGCACAATGCGAGTTAAGACTGTTGACAGTCTCTTGCGATAAGGAACTTTTCTTCAGGAGGGTGTTTAGTCTTCCTCTCAACCCGTTTAGTCGCCTGCGGAGGATTTACAAATTCCTTGCAAAGCCCTCTCTCATTCAATTTGCACCTTGGAAATGACAGGATGAGCACCTGTTGAAATACCGACTGTTGTCGAAGACGCAACCCGGCAGCATTTCCCCAAGTTGTTTGAGCAGGTATGCTGTTGTTTGCACCTTCACGTATTCATTGTACGGCGTGCAACGTCACCTCCAATATACCTTGCAGCAAGTTCTGCAGCAGAAAAGGTTAATAAAATTGTTTATTTATTTTGTTGCCTTTTTTTCCAAAGTTGAAGAGCCGCCGCAATGATTTCATACGGATTCCACCTGTATTCTGCTCTCACAGGCGCGTTACGTGTCTGCAGTTCCCACCAAGGCAGGAGCAGCAAGGCAGGCCGTTGCCTTCATGCCCTCGCTAAACCTTTTAGAACACACGTAATAATAACCGAAGGTCCTACTTTTTTTAACGCTCGCCGAAGTTACTGACTTGTATGATAATTCATATATTCAGCACTTGCTTCTGTCTTCGAGCTGTCGAAACAGAACCTACGGTCTCTCTGTGTTCGGATTCTCAATCTTTTTTTAATGCACGGAAGCAACACACACACACACACACACACACACACACACACACACACACACAGGAGTCTGTCTCAGCCAGATTAAATCGTTCAAAAATAAGCGCCTAAACAACTGGCTCCTTCCTTTTCCTAATGGTTTACATCATATGGAAAGTTATTGTAAACGTAAAATGCCAGGTGGTTATAATTAAAGTCCGTTACTCAAGGAGATCCAGTGTGGGTTGTAATTATCGTATGGCAGCGAGACTTGACAGATAAGCTAGTGTTTTAATATGGAACCGATTTACACTGACAACAATTAGTTCAAATTTTGGCCACCAGGTGCAAATCTGAGGTAGTACAGCATTTCGTCGACGTCTGTTGCTCATATTGAACAAATCTGAAAGCAGGGATTAATAATAAAATCTACATTATGCCTTTCTCATTTGTGTAACCTTTCTGTCCATGACCCGTTGCTAATCCATTACATGTGGAAACATTTTTGTACGTCTTTCTTGTATTCATAGCGCCAGATTTGCACCTAGTGGGCAAAATTGGAACAAATTTTTTCCGGTGTAAATCGGTTACGCATTAACGTATTAGAATATCTACAAAATTTCGCTGTCATACGTTAATTACAGCACACACTGGATCTCTGTGAGTAGCTGCACTTTAATTATGACCACCCGGCATCTATTAAAACTCGCCTGCATAGCTGAGGGTAACACAGTCTGTGGTTCAAATGGCTCTGAGCACTATGGAACTTAACATCTATGGTCATCAGTCCCCTAGAACTTAGAACTACTTAAACCTAACTAACCTAAGGACATCACACAACACCCAGCCATCACGAGGCAGAGAAAATCCCTGACCCCGCCGGGAATCGAACCCGGGAACCCGGGCGCGGGAAGCGAGAACGCTACCGCACGACCACGAGCTGCGGACCACAGTCTGTGCGTAAAGTGTCAGACCCGTAGGCACTCAGTTCGAATCTTATGGTGGAGTATATTATCAGCACCAGAATTTCGCTGAAAAGGAGAGAGGAGCTGCTGGCGAACAGGTTTCTGTTCACCAGGCTGTCCACCAGTGTCCCGACCCTTGTGCAATATCTCTTAGCGTGAAGATATATGATACGGTTGATAGCGAACACTGGATTGTGGGCTTCATTTGCGTTGTACGACACACATCTCTATTATGAGATAACATTTAACTTTTGACTTTCTCGTTCCCGCCAAGAACCTGGGGACGGGTTGGGCATTGACGTGCGCAGAGAAGTACTGTCGATTTCTTCTACGCATCAGGGTGAACGAACAGAGATTGAATGTAGGATTTTCCTCGTAAGACTAACTTTTATCGGCGTACCCCATTATTCGGATTGAGATCAAATAGTAGGAAAAAAGCCCTGGTTTTGTTATACAAGTCTTTTCTGATACCGATATCTGCCGTTAGTTGTTTCAAAGTGGGATCCACACGCTATTATCGATGGTGTATACCTTGCTGCACACTATTAGTCTTCGATATCACTAAGTCTGTATTCATTATATTTAAAGATTTGTTAAATAGATACAGTCTGATAACCAGAAGACCATCCATAAGCGATTTGTTATCTGTGCATAAAGTCCTAGCAGTTTACAGTGTACGGTGTGATGTACCATCGGGTATGAGTTCATGTCACGGCTGGTAGTGATTGAGGGAACTTTGATGACACAAAGTTACGTCACGGCCATTCTGTGGCCACATCTGTTACTTCTCGCGCGACCGTATGGTGGTGCCATTTTTCAACAGGTCAATGCTCGTCTGCACTTGGCATGTGTCTGTGTGAACGGTTTGCATGATGTTCAGGTACTTCCTTGGTCAGCAAGAATCCTAGATCTGTCCACGATAGAACATGTGTAGTACCAGTTCGGACATCAACTCCGTTCCAGTGTAAGTATCCAGGATATCAAGGATCAGTTGCAACAGCTGTGGGCCAGTTGCCTGAGGAAAGGACTCAGGTGGAGGGGGGGGGGGGAGGGGGAGGAGAAGGGGATATTATCAACAGATCAGTAAGTTATGGATAAAAAGTGACGATGCATCCTCTGATATCCATTTTGTAAACAGTTCAAGAAATCACTTTTCGCTAAACTCTGGTCATTGAGTAACTCTATCTGCTTTTCTTTTCGTGTAAATGTAGATTTGCATTTCTTCTAAAATATTCTTCAGCGGACGCTTAACGGTAATATGGGACAGAACTTCCCATCCTCATCGATCGAACAAATCATTCAACTTGCGCTATACGCAGGCGAGCACGGCCATGTTCGGCGTTACTTAACTTCGATGATCTGACAGGAACCTGTGTACTCATCGTTCCATTGAGAGTGAGTGATGCTATTTAAACTTCACACCAGACTGCTGAGCCTTTTAATTTTTAAGTGGCTTTCGACAACGCGTAGCCATTCAGCCAGACTGGCGTATTTGAATCACAAACGAATATTTTTCGTCTGAACTTATGTCCGATCGAGGTGGCGCTGTTCTACATTGGACTCGCATTCTGGAGCTCGAAGATTCAAATCCCGTCCCATCAAGATTTAGGTTTTCTGTGGTTTCCTTAAATCGCTCAAGGCAAATGCCAATATGGTTCCTTTCAAGACACTGCAGATTTTCTGCCCCATCCTTTGTCAACCCGTGCTAGCGCTGCGTTGCTAATGATTCCGTTATCGACGGGTCGTTCAATCCGAATCTTCCTTCCTGAAGCTAGCGTTCGAAACGCGCGCGAGTTATAACACGTCAAGGATTTAGTTACTGAGAGTGATTTTAGCACGATTTCTTGAGGTAAAAGAATTTTATGGTATGAAGCAAGATACGCAAGCAACTTAAGTAGCTGTTATAGTCGTGTGAAACAGAACAGCAGCAGCCGCGGAGATGCCCTGGGCAATCAGAAAGGGCGTCAGCCGGAGAATTCCAGCTGCGACAAAAACTCGTTCCCTACTTAAACGCCACGAAACAGTGCAGAGATGAGGGGATTTTACTGCTTAATTAGGCAGCTAAGAAGATTATTTCACAATTTTTTAATATTCTCAGTGTGCAGGACGCCTAATAACAGATGAATTTTCGCGCGAAAAGCTCTGTCTTCACGACTTCAGTAGCTCAGCTATTGTTATGTCTAATTCGTTGCCCCTGTGAATACAGGAGAGTATCAGTTACCGGAATGAACACGATACGTAAATGATGTAGGAGTAATATCGATGCTTTGTATCTGCAAAGCTACGCTCGCGGCTGTTAGCGCTGTGCGAAGGGCAGTATATACAGTGTTATAGCTGTATACACAGTACGAGTGAGATTTCTGCTGCCGTGTTTGGTAACGAATTGAACATGCTAACAACGGTCATTAGTAGACGACAACCAATTAATCCTGTAAAAGCTGTTAAGCTGCATTTCAGAATGAATCTTCCAGTCTGCAGCGGAGTATGCACTGGTTTGGGTCTTCCAATCAGATTAAATCCATGCGCCGGACCGTGAAGCCAGGAATTTTCGAACAAGCGCACACTCCTCTTAGAGGACAAAATTCGCTGCGGAAATTATTCCCTGGGCTGTGACTAAGCCATTTCTCTGCGATATCCTTCTTCCAGGTGTGCTACTCCATCGAAGTATGCTGGAGAGCTTCTGTGAGTAGTACGAGTAAGGTACTGATAGAATTAAATTGTGAAGACGCATTGTTATTCTTGTCTGGGTAGCTCAGTCGGCCATTGGGATAATCTATGGAAGAACATTGGTACCAAAATCATAACTACAGAAGTACGATCGACAGGGTATCAGGTTGTTAATGCCATTGTAGGCACAAACGAGAACAGAAAGGAAGATTAGAGTTTAACATGTCGTCGAACAAATGAGACTCCTGTCTGAATCCCACTTGGGTTTCAAATAAATGAAAAGAGTTTGTAGCATTTTTCAGAAGAAATAGTGGCAGATTCACCACTACGGAAGTACTAACTGCTGCTGATGTGACGTACGATCCAGAAAAAATACAGCAATTATGTAGTTATGTGAATTTTTTTTTAAAATTCCATCATTCGTAAAAGAAGTTCGGACAACACTGAAGATTACATACAAATGCTAAACTGCGATGGACTTCGATAAACGATTCAACAAAAATAACCACAGAAAAGAATCTGGTAACATGTGACAAATAATATTTCGGAAGAAAGGCAGAAGGTGTTGCAGGAATCATTGCAGTACATAAAATGCAGCACAGAAGCATAAACAACGCGTATAAATATGTTCGTCAGTTTAATGTGTTATCGACGTACCCTCCAAAAACTGAAGAACTGATTGAAACACAGCAAGAATCAGTGAAATAAAATGTCAGTTCTGAACAAAACTCTGATAAGGTACAAAACAAAAAGCTGATATACAGAAAAAGAAGACTGGTAAAAAGTGAAATGCCGATCCCCCTAAGCAGAGTACTAGTAGGAAGTCAGATATAGCTTCTAGCTCGGAAGAAGTAAAAAAAAAATTAGTTTTTTGAGGATTTTTTAAACAGTAACTTATTTAAGTAAATGCTGCACAGGCATGTAAAATGGTGGAAAATATTTTCCTCATTAAGGCATATAGGCTTATTTATGTTGATTTCTGGTGCTGTGGTCTCGTGAATATGAGAGATAACAGTTTTAATTTCTAGCTCAGTTGTTTCTTGGTACTGAATGTATTCTCAGTCACTTCATAATTTAAGTGATGTCTATAATGTGGTTTATCTTGTTAAAGATTTGTCGTAAGATGGTTTTTTTTGTAACTGGATCAGTTTCTTTTAGATGCGATAATTTCTTAACTTTAAAACTATTTGTGAAACAAATAATTGTTCTTATAGATTTTCTCTGTAGATTAAGCTTTCAATAGCCTCATAGCGCTTTTATAATTATAGGGACAAATATTCAAATGTAAATAAACAGTAAAAATTCTTGGTAAAAGTATAGGCAAAAGCATTGCCCGCGAAAGGCAAGTCCAGGTCCTGCACACAGTTTTAATCTGGGAGACTCAGAACACCTCACGGTTCGCTGCTATTTTGGAAGATTCATTCGGTAATAATACAGTTGATTTTGTGGACTGATTTGGTACTGAAACGCAGGTTCACCACTACTCTCCAGAAACGAAATAGAAATCAAAACAGTAAGAGAGAGCGGTGGCTGTTTCACTTGCAGAGAGGTTAATGCTGGTACAGTCGTGGGTGCAACAAGTATTCTTCTTATTTGATTAGGACTCAAATTATAAAATAATAACCAGAAAATACTACACTACCCAATACCCCCAGGCCCACTTGGATTAACAAAATATCGATGGAAAGAAGAAAATGTGAGAATGCACTTACCTACTAAGGTGGTTTTGTAATAGGTGAGTTGAGGAAGCATTTGAGCTGATTTACTTCAATCCAGATGAGTTCTTTGGCAGTTTAAATCGACTGATACAGATGCAACATTGCCGCGGCTGCCGAAAACGAATTACCTCGCGATACTTCACGTAATCAGTGAGCTGCGCAGTTCTTTTACTCCTCTGGTGGGGTACTGTCGGTGCTGTTGCGCAGGAATTTCTAAGTGCTCCAGGACCGCAGAAATGTACTTGCAAACAAACACAAATTAATTACGTAACTTTATTTTTTTCTAGTTTTTAATAAAACTTTATGACTATTCCGTCATCACACGGCAGAACGTGATTTCAAAAGTTACGCGGTAACTCATGAGGACGAGAAGAACAGATAAAGGTACGTTATTGCTTTTTTGACACCCGTAACGTGATAACGCACCCGATACCGCGTGCTGTTCCAAACACATATACGGATGTAGCATACGTTCCGACTCTCCTGTCGTAGCAGTATAGCGTAACTGTACAGAATTTTTTTATTGGATAATTTAACGGCTATTGCTCGTACTTTCGAACTGAAGATTTTGCGTCACGAGATAGGGACATTACAGTGTCAGGTGTCGTTAATACCTGAGTAAATTGATTAAAAAGCTCAATTCTGCCTGCTTTGCACACTGAAATCTTTCTCACTAAGTTGACCTGCAGACAGGATTGCTAGCATATCATGTGTTCTTTCACTCGAAATTCTTCGGTGGTACATCTTCTGGAGCTATGCAGTTATGGTCAAGCAAATATTTATTTCACAGCATCGTACAGTAGAACGAAATACCTTGCAGTAGCATCTTCACGGGCCTTAGAATACGTCCAATCACGTGCCTGTATGTCCAGTTAGTTAGTTATTTTCGTTTTCCATCGATAATTTGTACGATTGATCGTAATGATGTGGAACGAGTCATTTTACATCAACATTGCACATTCATATGTTAACATTGCTACATGCTGACTATTTACAAGTGGTTTTATTTATCTATTTATTTTTAAATACAGATGTGAATTATTAATTCCTAGCCACCAACTTTCACATATTACTAAAACAGACATTCTTCTGAGGAATAGAAGGAGTTGTCAGAGAGAAACATTTTTGTTTGTTTTCAGTTTAACTTTGCCGTCTGGGTTTTGGTGGCTGCATTGTGCTCCCTTTTTGTGCTAAAGAAAACATTAATGTGCAGAATGAATGTAATTTTTTTCTTCTAGTATTATAATTATGTACATCAGTTGTTCTTTTTGGACCGCAGTGGATTATTCACAACAAACTTCGTGAGGGAATAAATATATTGTGAAGCAAATTGGCTAACTCCTTAAACATGTGCCTGCAAGTTGATAGGGGATGAGCGCCTCATTATTCTTAGCTCAGAATAGTATCCCATACAATACGTGGAATATATATAATAATATAAAATACGCAAAGTAGGTCAACTTACTGATTTGTGTCTTCCCAAGTGCAAATGTGGCTGGCGAAGAAATTTTGTTTTGGGAATTCTGAAATGTGCTATTTTCCAGTTTAAATCCTCAACAATATGGACACCTAAAATTTTTGAAGTTTCCATCCTGGTTATTATATCCTCAACATGTGTTACTTATCACTGGTGTAGTACCCCTAGTTGTGCAAAACTGATTTTTTATTTTCTTAAATAAAGAGTGAGACTATTTACAGAAAGCCACGCAACTATACTTGTAAGAACTTTGTTTACAATTTCATCTGTTGCTATCCCTACCTATATATGTATGTTTGGATTGATTAGACTACTAGTGTCAACCACAAAAAGAAATAGTTCTGCCTGTTGTATATGGTATGGTAGGTCGTATATATATGAGAAACAATAGTGGTATTCACTTTCGAATTGCATATGTTGATAATAAAAGTGAATTGAGGATGAACTTTTGAGGATGAACTTTAAAATGCAAAACTACAATAGTCGAAGTAAAAATAATTTCCACATAAACTTTACATCCAAGCATGGTACGCAGTCCTTAACAAGTGCCGAGGACATCAGGCAGGAAACTTTAAACCCCTAGATATGCGAACATAGAGTTAAAGTAAGTCGAAATAGCCACCAATTCAATGATGTACATGTGTATTTGTACTAGGGGATGTAAATTTCAGTTAACAGTAATGTTCATATTAAATAGGTTTTATATATCACAGTTAAAAGACAACTGATAGTGTTCTGTAAAATCAGTAAAATTACATACATACTTTGTATGAGGAAGGACCTAGAAACAGCAGCTGAATAGCGTCAGATCCAGTGCATAGCCTATTTCAGAGTACACATGATTTCATGGTGTAGGCATCCGTAGTTTAATTAATACATGTCAAAAAATTTCTTTAAAATTTTTTGTTAACTTCTTGTAAAAGAACTTCTCGAAACCGCATTGGCTGTTTATCATCCTTTATGCCAAGATTACACCAGTTTCGCGATCATGTAATCATATCTTCAGGTGATAAAATCCATCGCTCATTTTTGGTGTTATTTGTTTGTCCCTAATCCACATTCTATGATTTTGTAGATTCTTCGCCTGAAGATGCGGTTACAAGATCGCGAAACTGGTCTTATATAATCTTGGAATAAAGAATTATCAACAGCTAATGCTCTTTGCGGAAGCTTTTTTTTACAAGATGTCAATAAAAAGATTTTAAATTTTTTTTAAACATATTTGAAAGTAGCTGCTTTCCTACAAATATTTGCAAGCCCCTGATTTACAACACATTTCTAAAAAGATAATCAATACGTACTCTTCGTAATTAACACTGCGACTAACACTACTTGTTAGTCGTTGTTGCCATCTTCTATAGCTATATTCGTTGCCACCAATGACTGCTTTTGCTTGTTGATCTAGACAGACATTTCACTGAGGGCTGTCCTCCATCACTAGAGTTTTCGAAACACGGTGTGTGAGTAAACGAAAGAATGATGAATGAATTGTAGACTTTTTCTGGAGAAACTAAATGTAAATCTCCGTCAGTCCATTGTGAATTACATCTCCACTGGTCTTGTCGGTTTTTTCTCAGCATAGCTTCATGCAAAGGCTAGGATAATTCCTACCACAAGAAACGGCTAGCCCCTCCCAATCTTTTTGTGCAGATGAGACAGTGTCCCGCGTTCGATTACCTCAAGTCCACCGGGCCTGAAACCTTAACCATATTGCTGCATACTGTGATAAATATCAAAATTCATTTTACATTCGTATTGATCATTCACGAGGCTCATAAGCTACCGATCTCTTTCTATGTAATGAGGGAAAGCTTTTTTCTACGTGCAGGAAAGCCTCTTGTTTTATAATAACGTTGATGATGTTGCAGTTATCCTAGAGCGCAATCTTCCAAATTGAGAAAAGAGCATCCACATGTTATACGCTTAGAAGGGATTTAAAATTTTGTCTATAACTTTAATGGACCTAGGATGTACAGATATCAGCCATAGCGTTATAATCGTCCACTTAATACGTGTTTGAAGCAACCTAATACAGTACTGGTCCACATGTGGGAAGCAAAACAGCTGTACTTTATCGTTACACGGTTCTATAAGCCCTTGACATGTAGCCGGTGGCGAATGGCTCCAGCGCACGCAATTTCCATAGATCACGCTGACTTCGTTCTGAGTTCGAGCTGCTGCTCAGCGACATCCCAGGTGTGTTTGATAACGTCCACGCTCCTTGCTTGTGGGGGACCAGTGCCTTATATGGAACTCATCAACATGCTCCTCAATCCACTGGAGCACAATTTTGGCATTATATCATGCACTAAGGCTCTTCTAGAAAATTCCAAGTCTGGTTTAAAAAGATATCAGCCACAGAGGGATACATGTGGGCAGCAATAATGCACACGTTGTCAGCAAATTTCATAATGCTTTCTACAAACACCACTTGTTCCAAGTGAACCAGGTGAATGTCTCCCACTGCATAAATGACCAACTGCCTGTGTACATCCAACAATGATATACTGAGGAGATATTCTCCTGAAATATGTATGTGGTGTCTGTTCTTTCTGACACGTCCGAAAGAACAGACACCACAGATATATAATTAAGTTAAGACTGCCAATGATCTCTTCAGTGCGCATGCACACCAGGCTTGAAATCTTATGGGAATCGGCGAAATGCCGCGAGTAATGAGGATAATGGGCAAGGGACACTACAGTAGTAATGCGTGGATAAATTGAGAATTTGGGTCTGACGGGAGGAGTGCTAGGGTAGTTCGTGCAGTTGCGAAGACCATTGTGTCCCACGATAGCTCAGCGCTCAGCGTGTTCTTTCAGAGGGTTTAGCTACCCTCTGTACTTAAAAAAAACTGAGTGAACAGATCAACGAACAACCTGACCCGGTGTCATCGGACGTCCGCCACGAACGAATTCAACGAACAAGATAGAAAAAAATGAGATTAAAAAAAAACAAAGATGGTGCTGTGATGCGCATCTGCCTAGTAAGTAGGAGACCCGGGTTCAAATCACGGTCCAGCACAAATTTTCAACTTCCCCCATTTATTTCAATCAGTGCCTGCTCGCAGCCAATGTCTGCAATTTTTTTGCATCTTAACTCTCCTGAAAGCCAGTATATTCTAATACGACTGTCGGCATCAGTGATTCGTCAGACTAGGCAATTGTTCTCTTCGGTTCGTTGCCTATTCATCATTGCTCCTTTGTGTAAGATTTTGATGTCTGTCGTCAAACTATTTGTTGGGCTGAGAAAATGTCGCGGTATTTGGTGGAATTAGATTTTAATTTATTTTCATTTATCATGGTTAACGTTAGGATGGAAATATAATGCAGGATAGTTTCCAAAACATCGACAGGTTCTTTAACTAAGAAAGATTTCCCGACACAGAAGGACTACTAAATAAATTTAAAAGTTGATACCCACTTTCGAGGAAGACTGAAGAGTCCAACGCAGATCTTACGACCTTGTCATATGAATAAAGGTTGTCTCGGTAAGGAGGCGTTTTTGGAAATATAGGGGAGCAGGAACTGTTGTAGATTCTTAATATTCACAGGTCATTTCTGGTAACTTCTACAATTCATATGTTTGTGTGTTTTGTTGTGTGTGTGTGTGTGTGTGTGTGTCTGAGAGAGAGAGAGAAAGAGAGAGAGAGAGAGAGAGAGAGATATTGAGTGTATGTCAGTACGTGTGCGGATGAACGAGACAACAGGACAAATATACTGGAAGCTGGCGTGCACGCATGCCTCCAAAACAGTAATGATCCTTGCTAGAGTTTACGGAACCACCTAATGCACTGTTGTCAACAAGTGTTAAAACATCCTGATCAAGAAAATTTGAGTAAGTGAGCTTGTAAACAACATTCTCTTTAAATCCACCGATTCAGATGAAAGAGAGTACTTCACAAACGTGTCAGGATTTTGAATACGGTGCACCATTAGTAACTTTCAAAATGTTCAAATGTGTGTGAATTTCTAAGGGATCAAACTGCTTAGGTCATCAGTCCCTAGACTTTCACACTACTTCAACTAACTTATGCTAAGAACAACACGCACACCCCTGCCCGAGGGAGGACTCGAACCTCCGGCAGGAGGCTAGTAACTTTAATTGTGTTATTATCTCTTTTTGTAAATATCTACTGCAGCATACAAAAGGCGGAAAATGAGAACAAGTATAAATATAACGAATCTGAATACTAGTTATAATACCGAAGCTGCCGTTATTTTAGTGCTCGGCCGTCTACAGTTTGGAGGAGAGGGGTTTCCTTTTTTTATCTTTTGAGCGTGCGTGGAGAGGCGGTCTGTTGTGAATGGCGGTCCTGCAGCCGTGTGTACCCTCCTAAACAGGCGCCGTTGCGTAACGCTCCTTGGCCCGCATTCCAAGCCGCAGTAAACATCGGCGACCCCTTCCATGTCTTTTCTTCTGCCTTTAGTTCCACACCTGAAACGTGCCAAACACCAAGTACAGTCGTTACCAGCTGCACCCAATACGTCACCTCCCTTACGCGTGTGCGGAAGCTGTTACCACTACTTATCACTGGGCAGAAGATCGTGGAGACGACGTTATTGCGAAAGTAATGGATACGGCGCTTAAAGCTAGACAGCGCAGACGAGTTGTTTACCTCTACATATTTGTCTCCATTTGTATCACCCGCATTCTGTGAGGTACGTATGCGCGATCGAAGCAACTAACAATCGTATGAAGCCGATATTGTCTGCCGCCATTGGCTGAAATAAGTAAGTGCTCTAAAAGACTGACTATCGGAACTGTAGGCAGAATTTCAGCCAGCCTTAATAAGCGTGTGATTCATTTAATCTCTGCTCTTTACCCCTTAGCTGCGTGCTACGCGAGAAAGGTCAGAATACAGAGTAGTATTTTTTTACAGTAAACCGTTTTTTATTGGTAGGTAAATTGAAACTAGTTTCTAATGTTGGATTAAAATGTCTGCGTTTCCTTTTGATGAGATTCTAGCGTTGATGGTAAAAAATTTGTACTATACTACTACCATATTTTTATTATCGCTCTTAGTGTATTTACGGATGGTGGATGTAGGTATATTATAGATTTAGCAATTTTTTTAGTCAGCAGTTACCTGCTTTCACGTTACCATACCTAACAGGATGATCATATATGTAATCTATCTGCCAACTGTAAAAATTGTCTCTTCGTATTTTCAGCGTCGGCGTATTTTTTACTGAAACAAAACGGGGGACCAGCCCAATACTAATTTACATGGGGATAAAGAACACTTAAAAGTTACACGTAAGCTGGCATCTGTTCAGCACCACCGGTTGTTAATGTAATTAAATCGGGCGTTGCTTTTCCCCGTGTCCAGTACCCTAATGTTCGGCATTGTAATGAGCAGAGGAAAATTAGTTAATAACTGTTTGGTGATCATCAGAAATGACTGCATTGTTTAGAACTTTGTTGTGTACATGTCTGTTTTGTTCTACTATATACAGGGTGAGTCACCTAACGTTACCGCTGGATATATTTCGTAAACCACATCAAATACTGACGAACCGATTCCACAGACCGAACGTGAGGAGAGGGGCTAGTGTAATTGTGTAATACAAACCATACAAAAATGCACGGAAGTATGTTTTTTAACACAAACCTACGTTTTTTTAAATGGAATCACGTTAGTTTTGTTAGCACATCTGAACATATAAACAAATACGTAATCAGTGCCGTTTGTTGCATTGTAAAATGTTAATTACATCCGGAGATATTGTAACCTAAAGTTGACGCTTGAAACCTCCGACGTTCAGTTGCGTGTTGTAACAAACACGGGCCCTGCAGCATCTGCAGGGACATGTTTACGATGACGACCGTGTTTACGAGTGTGGCTGTAGTGCACTGTTGTGGTTTGGTGTAGCTGTCGCAGTGTCCGCATTAGCGCTTGCTGCTATTGTTATTCTGTCTGTGATAGTGTAGTGTTGTAGGAACTGTGACCATTGTGTATTCGAACTCTGAAAAGGCGGAGATGATACTCATCTATGGCGAGTGTCGACGAAATGCAGCTGAAGCCTGCAGGGTATATGCAGTACGGTACCCGGACAGAGAGCATCAAACGTGCCGCACATTGCAAAACATCTACCGCCAACTGTATGCAACAGGTATGGTCGTAGCACGCAAACGGGTCTGTAACAGGCCCGTCACAGGAGAAGCGGGTGCAGTTGGTGTGTTAGCTGCTGTTGCCATGAACCCACACATGAGTACACGGGACATTGCGAGAGCCGGTGGACTGAGTCAAAGTAGTGTCATGTGCATACTGCATCGTCACCGCTTTCACCCGTTTCATGTGTCGCTACATCAGCAATTACATGGTGATGACTTTAATCATCGAGTACAATTCTGTCAATGAGCATTAACAGAGAATGCGTTGCAGTTCTACCTGTTTACCGATGAAGCGGGTTTCACAAACCACGGGGCAGTGAATTTACGGAACATGCATTACTGGTCCGTGGACAATCCTCGTTGGCTCAGACAGGTAGAGCGACAGCGACCGTGGACTGTAAATGTCGGTGCGGAATCATTGGCGACCACCTCATTGGTCCTCACTTCATTGCAGGGGCCCAAACAGCTGCAACATACATCGCGTTTCTACAGAATGATCTGCCAACGTTACTCGAAAATGTCCCACTGGAAACGCGTCGACGTATGTGGTATCAGCATGATGGTGCACCTGCACATTCCGCAGTTAACACTAGGCTGACCCTTGACAGGATGTTCGACGGGCGTTTCATAGGACGTGGAGGACGCATAAATTGGCCAGCCCGTTCTCCTCATCTTACTCCTCTGGACTTCTTTCTGTGGGGTACGTTAAAGGAGAATGTGTACCGTGATGTGCCTACAACCCCAGAGGATATGGAACAACGTATTGTGGCAGCCTGCGGCGACATTACACCAGATGTACTGCGGCGTGTACGACATTCATTACGCCAGAGATTGCAATTGTGTGCAGTAAATGATGGCCACCACATTGAACATCTATTGGCCTGACATGTCGGGACACACTCTATTCCACTCCGTAATTGAAAACGGAAACCACGTGTGTACGTGTACCTCACCCCTCATGGTAATGTACATGTGCGTCAGTGAAAAAGACCAATAAAAAGGTGTTAGCATGTGGACGTAATGTGCTGTTCCAGTCTCTTCTGTACCTGAGATCCATCACCGTTCCCTTTGGATCCCTACGTAATTCGGTGCTCTCCGATACACACGATCGAACAGCGGAGGAGTAGGTACTCAAGCGTCAAATTTAGGTTACAATATCTCCGGATGTAATTAACATTTTACAATGCAACAAACGGTACTGATTACGCATTTGCTTGTATGTTCAGATGTGCTAACAAAACTAACGGGGTTACATATAAAAAAACGTAGGTTCGTGTTAAAAACATACTTCCGTGCATTTTTTTATGGTTTGTATTAACCAATTACACTAGCCCTTCTCCTCACGTTCGGTCTGTGGAATCGATTCGTCAGTATTTGATGTAGTTTACGAAATATATCCAGCGGTAATGTTAGGTGACTCACCCTATATAACTGAAAAAGTTCTATGAAAAATATCTCGCTAAAGTTCGTGCATTATTACAGTTTGCTTCCGTTTGTGATTAAGTTTTTATATGCGCGATATTTGGTAAGCAATGCAGTCACATTAAAACATTCTTCTTCGGTCATCCCCGTTTATCCATCTGGCGACATTTGGGAAACTTTTCCTTTTATTTAACTCACTATGTCTGCGTCTTTACGCTTTGATAACTCAGTTGATTACCAACTCTTTTATATACGCTAAGTCCTTCTTTACCGTTTTAATTTACGATTCCAAAATAAAATTAATTCTTGCGTGGCGAAAACTATCTATGAAAGCAATAATTATTTCTCCATTGTGTTCCTATGGTCCTCCTTCTCTAATGGTTGACGTTATAGTTTAGCTGCTCAGGTTCATAGGCAGCTGTAGATATTCCACACTACGTAATAGAGCCCCACTGTAGGAAGTGTCAGTAATGACACACGCTGAATATTGCGTGGCAGCCAACAAACAGTCTCTCGTCTGTAAGCATGAGTTTCGTTTTGAAACTGTTTCGCAGTAACAACAGGAAGGAAGGCATGAAGATTATTGTTCTGTGTCCTGTTAAGAACGAGGGCCTTCAAGATGGCGCTCAGCTCGGTCTGAACAAGGAAAAGACGTGAAACCGGCCGTGTACTACCCGAAAGCATCATCCTGTCATTCACCTGAAGTGATTTAGGAAACCGATCAGTGCCAACCCTTCCGGCACTCAGCCTAATCTGTAGATAGAAAACGCAGATTGTCGTGGTACATGAAACGGAAGAAAGAAACGTTCACTTCGTGCAACGTTTAAGAATTGCCCGCTAAGCAATCACTGAAAAAGGGTTTCCATTGCATAGAATGTTCTTAAGATTCGAAACATTAATTGAAAATCTAGAAATAGGGCTAAATAGTACAAGTTACATTCATGCAGAGAGACTCTATATTTTTTTCCCTCTTCATAGTAACTTTTAATGGGTTACAGGGAATAGCGGTAAACTGGAATACTGTTTCCTTTTTTTACTTAAGGAAAACATTAGGTTCGCTTTGTGTATGGAAATATGGGTCAGCTTTACGAGGCACCCTCAGTGAATCAGCATTACTGCTTTGCTGTCTCATCTGCATGAATAAAACCAGTAACAATTTTCTTAACAGAGATCAGTAATGTATTTGCTGCTAAAGATTCTTACCATTTAACTTTGGAGTCTGCCCTTTGGTTCACATCGCTCGTTATAATAACACAATACAACACAATATAATAATACAACAAAATTAAGAGTATTTTTTAAACACCGTCATTTTCTCCCTTGCGGCGCAAAAGTTTGAAATTTGGCTCGAACGTGCCTACAACCTTTCACTGTAATAGTGCAAAAACGTGGAGCCCTGAAACGTCACTCTATGGCTCTGTTCATGTGAAGTGTAAGATATGTGAATGATGTCATATTAGCACAAAATGTCACCACAGCTCTGCCCAATACCACCGTGGACGTCTCACAACATGTTCAGGTCGCCACCACTCTCCTTGCCCACACTCACCCCTTCTCTTGACGCCTCTGCGACCGAGGTCAGAGGTGCGTTGCTCAGTGTCGAAATCACGCGATTTTCTTGTTGGGTTTCGGAGGATAACATTACGGAAACACCACTACTCAAAATTGATGACACGAAACGGCCTCAGGAGGTGCCGTAAAGGGCGTGATGTAACCACCGATTCCTTTGAGGCGTTCATTTTCACATATTTCACGCTCAACAACAGTTTGCAGTGCGATGTGCAACGGGACGGCGTTCTTGACAATGTTTGACAGTGCTGACGCGCCACTATTCAACCTTTCTCTGAGGACATTGAACGTGATCTCACTCCTATGGAGTGTAGCGTGACCGCAATTTTTTTCTTTGGTCTACAGCGTGAAACCATTAGGAACCGTTCAAAACCATTCGACAAAATTCGATCTTGATTCGAAGCAGAAAAGGGTGTTTATGATTTCCATCCCTCCTTCTTCGCGCCCTCATGTGGCGTGTGCATGGGGGCTGCGACATTGACGCTTGTGTGAATAAAACGTCAAAGCGTACTTCTAAGACTCCCTAGTTTGCCTCGCTGCCACCCACACACCGTTTTTGGACACTTTAAAAATGCGTGTGTACAGGGACACCTCTCCACTCATCCCTACTCGCCAGAGGGACAGCCAACCCTCTCGATATAGTGCCTGCTGGTCGCATGTTGAACCTGAAGTGTGTCGAAAAGGTTGCCTATCTTTCTGAGGAAGGCAATGGAGTGACGTTTGAGCTCATGATACATCATATAGTGAGCATTTCATGTCATAATGTCTGGCATCTACCGGCAACTGTATTCGCCACAAATCGTTTTATTGTTATGGAAGACATTTTACAGCTTTACTTCTTTTTTCGTTTTTAGGAAATATGTAATGGCTTTTATGACTATTAATTACATATTTGGATCTGTTGTTGCCAGGTATCTTGTGATTAAGCCGATTTTAAACGAGAACGCATGTCTCTCGTGGCGATATGAATTAATAACTACTTCTCAAGCTTCCAACCATATCAAATAGTAAAATTAAACCACCTGATACCAATGAAATCCCAGGACTTCTTAAGCCTTACGTTGCCCCATAAACCCTCCTGCTCATGGAATATACTCTTTTCCTTCATAGTGGGTAATACATGAAGAAATTTGTTAAAAGGAGATGGCATTTTTCACTTCTGCTGCATTTACTATATTGACACATCAAATAAATGCAGTAGAAGTGGAAAAATGCCATCTCCTTTTGATGCTCTTATGTGCTGATCATGCTTTAACTTTCAATATATTGGTGCATTATTTTGTGAGAAACTAATGACAAAATATGAAAAATTTTATTTCAACGAGGAATTTAGAAACTTATTTAGTAAACAAAGTTGTTTGTCCGCGTATGAGTTGCTACAAAAAGAAGCCTATACGCAAGTGTTTTTCCAACACGCCATACGTTAATCCAGTGATTCTCAATCAACTACAGAGGTGGACGCTACTACGGAGGCGTTCTGCATGACGGAGAGATTTACTGTTCTAATTGAGTGAGTATGTTCCAAGGAAAGTCCGGCAACATACTACTTTCTCCTACATATGTCTCGCCATCTGACCACGACGAGAAAATTAGGGGAATTCCGAAGTTTGTCGACAGTCGATCTTCCCCGGTACAATTTGTAAATCCAATAGTGGAGACGGGGAAAACTCCGTGGTGCCAGAAGATCCCTCCGCCGCACACCGTGGTATTGCTTGCGGAGTGTAGACGTACGAGGGTCACTCCAAAAGAAATGCACACTATTTTCGTAAAAATACAGTTTTCATTCTGCATGTGTGAAAATTTTACAGTGTGTAGATACATCCTCCCCACTTCGTTTCAAACTTAATTCAACCTGTTCCCGTGAGTGGCGCCGTCACAGCATGTCTTAAAAAAAGATGGCTGCTACACTTGACGTTCGTTAGAAGCAACGTGCTGTCATAGAATTCCTGTGCTGTGAAAACGAGACAGCGGGAAACATCCGCAAGAGGTTGAAAAAGGTGTATGGAGATGCTGCTGTCGATCGCAGTACAGTTAGTCAGTGGGCAAGCAGGTTACGTGATGATAGCGGGCACGGCAATATTGAGGATTGTCCTCGCAGCGGCAGGCCTCGTACTGCACACACTCCAGACAATGTGCAGAGATTTAAAGAGTTGGTGACTGCTGACAGACACATCACAGTGAACGAATTGTGACGCTACGTTGGGATAGGGAAAGGAAGTGTTTGCAGAATACTGAAAGTTTTGACGTTAAAAAAGGTTCTTGCCAGGTGGGTTCGCAGGATGTTGACAGTGGCTAACAAAGAAACAAGAAAAACGGTATGCAGCGAACTTTTGGAATAGTACAAGAATGGTGGAGATGAATTTCTTGGAAGAGTTGTGACAGGTGATGAAACATGGCTCCATCATTTTTCACCAGAGACGAAGAGGCAATCAATGGAGTGGCATCATGCAAATTCACCCAAGAAAAAAAAAATCAAAACCACACCTTCTACTGGAAAAGTTATGGCTACGGTGTTTTTCGATTCCGAAGGACTCTTGCTTGTGGACATCATGCCAAGTGGAACCACCATAAATTCTGATGCATATGTGACGACACTGAAGAAACTTCAAGTTCGACCACATCGGGAAAAGCAGGATTTTTTGCTGTTGAACGACAATGCACGGCCCCATGTCAGTCAAAAAACCATGGAAGCTATCACAAAACTCGGACGGACAACACTGAAACACCCTACTTACAGTCCTGAACTGGCTCCATGTCACTATCATCTCTTTGGGAAACTGAAAGTCTCTCTTCGTGGAACAAGGTTTGAAGATGATGACTCCCTTGTGCACACTGCCAAACAGTGGCTCCAACAGGTTCGTCCAGAATTTTACCGTGCGGCTATACAGGCGCTGGTTCCAAGATGGCGTAAGGCAGTTGAGAGGGATGGAAATTATGTGGAGAAATGAAAATATTGTTCCTAAAGGATGTATCTACACACTGTAAAACTTTCAGACATGTAGAATAAAAGGTGGATTTAAAAAAAAATAGTGTGCATTTCTTTTGGAGTGGCCCTCGTAGATGTTATGAGGAAAGCCTTTGTACATATTAAAATAATACGCTCGTTATGTACTTTATAGGCTGTAGGTTGTATGTAGACGCAGATGCTCCATTCTGAAACTCTGCTGAAATTATAAATGTCTTTTGTACAGCGACAATAGGTGCAGCTGTTTCAGGAGTTTCATCAGGAAGATTATCATTTCCATTGTTCTGTATCAAACTGGGATGTGAGTGACAGGACGATCTGGTTATTACCGATTGTTTAATGAAGAGTCTGTCTCTGTTGTCATATCGAACGTAGAGCGTAACTAAATTACGCATCATCGAACAATGGATATTGAAATATTGTGACTGCAACAGCCTACAGGTTCTACCTTCGTAACCTGGGACAACTTTGCGATGAAACATGTGGTTCAGATAGTTTTCATCGCCTCTAGTTGCCCAGTAAGGACAAGTGAGTTGGTATCTTACAGTTTCTGAGTAGCGAGACAGTATGTCAGTTCCCTGTGTTACATTCCTAACCTCCATCTTGTGCGTAATGGAGTGACTGACTGTTTATGATGATCCATCTGTCTCATTGAGACGTTAAGTTTGTAGGCCCACACGGCTCTACTCGAGAGCCAGGTTTCAACTATTCTCCTCGTCTCACTTTCACAAAATACTCATAACAGAAAAAACACTACATTACACTGCATAAACACTTATCAGAATTATCCATACGATAAAATAGCTAACATATAATCGGATGACGGTAAAGGAATACCACTTTAACTTGCATTTTGTCATGAGACAAGAGCGCTATCTTTCAAAATGTCGTTATGCTCAAGTAATGGGAAATTCGATTCAGTCAGTCAACCACACATGTTCCTATTGCGTAAAATCCATAGCAAAACATTTGAAGTTCTGAAAATTAATGGACCTAGAGCTAAAGAAACTAAACCTACTTTGGTGCTATAGCGAGCTGTTTTTATATATTAATAAAATGGTAACAATGATTTTTATTCACTTAATCTAAGCAGTGTACTCAACTTAATAAATATTGACGTTGCGTTTTCTACACCACTGACGCACCGTTGTGTTGGTATGCTATACAAAGTTCTGTTTTCATTTTAAGAGCTATTATTTGCCCTGAGTGTCTTACAAGGAGGCCACATGATAGTCAGATCTTTGTAATTTTTTTTATATTTATTGTACGTGAAGTTCAGTATTCAATTATCAGTCCACCATAGCATATCGATGCAACTCTAAAAACTTATGGACGTAATCTATTTTGAAGTTTTCCGCTCGTTATTAACACCATAACGTAAGGTCGATTTTTTTCGACAGGCAGTTTGGCTCCATGGTAGAACACTCACCTGCCAGGTGAGAGGTCAGGTTTCGATTCCTGGTCGATGCAAGCTTTTAAATCAATGATGTATATCCTAAGAGCATTTAGATGAACTATAAAATTCATATTGATGAAGAAAAGTCGGTAGGACACGAGACTGGTACTCGCTAGTTCGAGTCTCGTGTTGGTCATTATGTTTTTCGTTTTTTTCGTTCACTTCGAATATCTACGTTATTTACATTTAAGATTCATCAAATACATGCTAATTAACACATAACTAATTGTCATTTTTATGAAAAATGCACGTCTTCTTATTTCTAGCTACATATCGCACACAAAAATCCGTTTTGCATTGCAAATTTTATAAAAGGTTGTTAATAAAGAAGCTTCGGTAACTTAGACTTGAGCTCTATTAGGATCCTGGAGTGTTGTAACGGCGTATGGATGTGGGACTCTTGATCGGACTGTTCACCTCTGTGCTTTGGACGAACTTTACTAGTGATTACGCACTTCAGTGGAAACCTTTGACTTCTTGCTTTGCTCTAGCCTGCGCTGCTCCACTGGCATTACGTTCGTTTTTATGTGTGAACTGATCTTGTTCCTTGTCATTAAACACTGCGCACTGCAGTGCCCAACAAGAAAATCTACGAGTTTATCTTCTATTAAGACTCATAATACGATCTGAGTTCGAACAAAGTTTTGAAGTTTTAAAAACATTCAAATTCTAGCACAGTCTGCGCATTTTATATTTTCCAGAAATCAGCTTGGCCCTTACGTGGGTAAAACTCATTTGAGATACATTTCAAAATTAAAAGGTCAAAAACTAGCTTCTGTTACGATCAGTATTACACTTTCACTACCATTTATTTAAGTTGATCGATTTTGAAAACCAGTGTTTTAGGACATATGTGTCCCATGATCCTAACTACTTCCTTGTTTTCATTTGAATCTAGGATTTTAAAAGCTAAATATTTGTTTTTGGAGGGAAGTTATCAGGATAGTAAATACCGAAAAAAGTGTAGTCAGTACCAGAAGATATTCATTCTCATTAGGTTGAAAAACATGATTTATCACACACGAATTTTTAACAAAATCTAAAAATTCCAGTGACATACGACATACCAGTTTCTCTAAAAAAATTTCCTTACACTTGATGGGGCGTATACGCTCCACTAATTAAAAAAAAAAACAGGTTCGCTGAGGAGAGCAGTAACGTTTCAAAAACAAGTCTATGGTGTATGAGGGAACACAACGACACACTTCTGATACTCTTGGAATGGAGAAGATAGTGATCTGATTCGATTTTTGTGAAACGGGGGAACTGTGCCAGTTATACACACACGCCGCAAAACTTGATTTCCCACAGCCTTCCAACGCATCCACCATAGTATTTTTCTCCAAGTTCCGTGAGCTTCTCGCTAGCTGGCAGGAGTAGACCGATGTGGGACACAGATAAGCCAACACTAAAAACTGTAGCGGGACATATGTGAAGCAGATACCACAGAGAATTCTGTGACTCTTCATTCATAAGTCTGAGCAGCTGCTCAACTTAGTAACTGGCAGCACAGATCACTTTTCTACCCAGGAGACTGAAGATGTTACAAGGTATTAATATTACAAATAAACTCCAGGAAAAACTAAAAGACTCAAGCGAAAGCGTGCTTTTTTATTGAGGCCAGCCCGAAAAAGCTTCTACGGAAAGTCACGCGCCTTGGCAGCGTTTCTACAGAAACCTAGAGGAATGCTGTGCGTCGTAGTCTACCCGGCTGAATGAAGTGCGCATGGGAAGGCGACAAAGACGCGCGAGCGGCTGAAGGGAGAGAATAAAGAACGCACCTGCTACGCACGTGCCTCCGTAGGGCGAGCAGCCAAGCTGCTGGGGGCAACACCAAGGAGGATACGAGAAAGACACGTTTCCTGTCCAACGGCCAACAGCAGTGGAAGCACAAGAGCCGCACTTTCCACGACAGACGTAGTGAGAGGTTGGGGACCCGCTGAAGAACTCTGTCTGGCAAATGCCCAGGACTCGCCTGATTAATTTGCGCAGAAAACGTAGCATCTGATGGACTGTGAGGAAATAACGAGCGTGTGTGTGTGTGTGTGTGTGTGTGTGTGTGTGTGTGTGTGTGTGACAGAGAGAGAGAGAGAGAGAGAGAGAGAGAGAGAGAGAGATGTGGCAACAATGAAGGCAACATAAGGAAGTCCGACTCCATTCGATGTTTCACCATCTCTAATGACCTCGTTGTTGTCGAGGCTTCTATCTTACTTCCATTCTTGCTTGGATTTTCAAAAGCTGAGGCATTTATACACTTATTAATCTCTAAATACGTCTTATTGTGTTTTGCCGCGATACCTCTCATTGTGGAATACGTGTTGAAAACCTGAGAGGCAAAGCAATAGAAGAATAGGCAAAGGTGAATTGAAGACCTGAGCTGTAAACAGTGGTAAGGGACAATCTATGATAAACAGAGTTATTACATGTAACACATGGAACGTCATATGCTTTATCCACATTAATTGGCAGTTACACGATAGACCGAGAAATGGCTGCTCTATATCTAATTTCAGATTCTTGCTAGTAGCAACTTTGTTAGGATGTGTGCATGTTAACAGTAGTAAGTGACAAAAACATGGCTACCAGTAGTAGTACCATGTGCGGTGTTCCTACCAGGAAAATTCTGCTCAGTGATGATTTATACAAATCCTAGGACGATGCGGATAAATACGACTCAGGAAAATATCCGGAATGTGCTCCTGGAATACGCTTCAGAAGCTCTTGCTAATGAGGTAAATGTAAAGAGTTATTTAAGTAAGTAAACAATACTGTGTCCCTTTCCATAGTTTACGTGAATTTACGTAACGGTGCTATGGCAGAATTTTTTAGAGCCATCCTTAAAATTGCTTACGTGCTGTAGTAAGGCGACAGAAAAATTAATTTCATATTGTGCTGAATCATAGAGTAACTTCCGAGGTTGTTACACTTTATTGCTGCAAAAATTCGTAATGTAGATCTTAGTATCGTAAACTGAAACTATTCGGAAGTTTTAAATTTGTATTTTTGAGTTGGTTCACAGTAATGTTTCGTTAACTATCCCCACACGTAAACAGCTAACTCGTGTTAAATGCAATCAGTTTGCAAGTAAACAATGTCAAGTATTCATTGTCGTATTTTTAGAATAAAATTCTGCATATAATTTGTTATTTTAAAAATATGTCAATCCTCTAGAAATATCTGAAAACAGAAAAAAATAAAGTGAAGTGAAATGATCGAACGGCGTTGATGGCCGGAAGTTGGACGCCGTGTTGCAAGTCTTTTCAGCTGACGCCGTATTGGGTGACTTGAGGGTCGATGATGACGTAATGATGAGGACAACACAACACCAAGTCCCTGAGCGGAGGAACCCTTCGACTCGGTCGTGAATCGAACCTGGGCCCGCTGCATGGCAATCAGACGCGCTGACCACTCAGCTAAAGGGGCGAACTTGAAAATAGAGACTTATCTGAATAAAAACACAGGATAGATGTACTTAAAACACCGTATGTATGAGATTTTATTGAAACTTTATTGCGCTGTTTCTCAGGACAGCCATCTTGTCCCTCACCATTGCCTATAGCCGAGGTCTTCAGTTGGGAAACTCATACGGAACCACATATATCCCAGACTGATTCATCAGCCCCGCGCTTGTTCCACCTTTAACAGCTAATTACGCTAGGAGAGCATTTGTATGCCAGGTCTCATTTGTTACACTATCTATTATTAGAGTTCTAGTAACCAAGTTTAGTGGGTCAAGACGCGAGACTGCCGTTCTGGAAAGAGTCTGTCCATCGATAAGATTTAAAATTTCTTGGTTTCTATAAGTTACTTCAAGTAAACCCTGACATATTCTCTCGAAGGATATCAAAACCTATTGCTTTTCCTTAGCATGTCCTCTGGAGCCCTACTTAGATTAAAGGAGCATCGTGATTGACTTCTGAATGAGACACTCAGATGGTGTAAGCATTCATCCAATAACAGTTGTCTCTCGCTCGAAGAATCTTAGGGACGTTGCCTGTTTCGCGGCACTGACAGCGCTACACTGTTTCTATAATGCTGGTTATCTGGCAGTACAACTTTCTCGTCTTATTAAATGACAATTGTTAAAATTAGTAAAGGATTTTCAAATACGTATGCCCGACCATCATCTCACAAAACTATACTCCCCTAAAAATGATAAACAGGAAGAAGTTTATTAGGAACTTACATTAGTTTGCAAGAAAACTTAGACGGAATTATTAACAATCTCTGAAGCCATCAGTAGGTTTGGTACGAACGCATTGTGAAACATAAGCTTGTCTAGTCGTAACTGTTCGTAAGAACCAGTTCATTTCAATATTTAAGTTTTAAAAACACGTGAACTACGGTTCCCTTGACGAAAACACAGATACAACTACCTAGGGAGTAGTTACCAGTTCTACTCCATTTCTGTCTAATCCTGACTTATCGTCCACAGAATCGGTACTCCGCGTGCTTGGTAAGTCACTGGAATAAGAGAATCTCCATACATCCCCATACATTGCTGGCATCTAATAGGTCTCGTCTCTTGGTGTTGCTACGATCAGTGTTCATTCTGGCGGTGGCTGAATAATGACCAGCACTACCCAAAATCGATCTTGCCTGTGAAACTGCTCAATTGTGATCTCTATGCTGATGGGCAAAAAATATTTATCACAACAAATAACAAATTTTAACTTGCAGCTTCGGTCTAGATAATGCACAGCGTCTTGTGACATTGGTGTACACTTTTTTCATTGAAAACTGTGCAGTCGCATGTTGTAATTTATCAACAGGATTACTAGGTTTTTCGTAGTGAAATTAATAAATTTCGTCAGTATATTTCAGGGAAAGCGAAGACTCTTTTTGTATGATGAGAAGAAAAATGCTGATAAAAGTTTGTTAGAATATAGAGACAGAGATAAAGGACGCCGTTGTATATCGATTGGTACGCAATATTAAAAGTTAGATATGCGGAAGAACAGTCACGGGTAGAGGATATGCATACAATACCTCTTACGCTATAAGCGGTTTCAGGTGAGGGCTTGGAGATTGGGAGGAGGAGGAGATTAGTGTTTAACGTCCCGTCGACAACGAGGTCATTAGAGACGGAGCGCAAGCTCGGGTTAGGGAAGGATGGGGAAGGAAATCGGCCGTGCCCTTTTTCAAAGGAACCATCCCGGCATTTGCCTGAAGCGATTGAGGGAAATCACGGAAAACCTAAATCAGGATGGCCGGAGACGGGATTGAACCGTCGTCCTCCCGAATGCGAGTCCAGTGCCTGGAGATTGGGACTACCTTTCTTAGACGTAACACATGAAGTCAATTACGCTACCAACTTTTTCTCTGTATAACGACATCTGGCTTTTAATTGTACCAATGCAAAATGGCTATACATGTTGGCATACTTTTACTTTGAAGTTAAGTACTTGTCTTCCTTCTATGCGTTTGCTACATTTTGAACTAAGGGTAATTTGACGGTTTTTTCAACGGTGACTGGATGTAAATTAATTTTTGTTTTCAATAAAGTCACTTTTGATGGGCCTGTTATACATACATTTGTTTAAAAGAGTCACATACTCAATAGTAATTGTTACGTTGTACGCCGATACAGACTTAGATGTAACCCGGCCGCTGAGGTCGAGCGGTTCTAGGCGCTTCAGTCCGGAACTACGCGGCTGCTACAGTCGCAGGTTTGAATCCTGCCTCGCGCATGGATATGTGTGATGTCCGTAGGTTAGTTAGGTTTACGTAGTTCTAAGTCTAGGGGACTAATGACCTCAGATGTTAAGTCCCATAGTGCTTAGAGCCATTTGAAACATTTGAACCTAGATGTAAACAAAGCAAATGGCAGGCTATGATCGATTGGTAGGGTACTGGGAAGCAACAGTCTTTCTGCTAAAGAGATTGCGTACATAATACTAGTACGGCCCGTAGTTGAACAGATCTTGTTGTCGACGGCACGTTAAGCTCTAATCTCTTTTCTTCCTCAAGACTTTTGACCAATATCAGTTCGGACTAGAATTTTAAAACTATCCTAGGCTACCGCAGTCTTCCATAAGCAAGCGTAGACTACGGTTGTTAAATACTGCCTAGTTGTCAAAGATGGGGTGTCTAGGAAACATGCTCCTCGGATCGCTAGACAACAATTCAAGCAAATTGTATTAATGAGTTTTACTGCGAAAAGTACATGACAATATTTAACTTTGTGCTAAACAGATGTGTAGCAAGCAAAGAGAAATACAGCTTCACCGGTGGCTCACGGTCTTACTGGCTTGGTGGATAGTAAAACTGTTCCATTCGACAATGATGTCATTCGAGAGACATCACTGGAGTGCACGCTGAAGGTGTGGTAGTGGGACTTGAAGTCCCATACCACCTTCCAACGGTGGAAGTTCAGGTCGCTGGCAAATTTTAACTAACTACGAACTACATTACGTATCCACAGCGGTTGTTGACGATGGTCGATACCCACCGAGTGGTCAAGTCAACACTAATGCTTCATTAGTGGCCGTAATAGTGCTATCGTTAGCCATGGGCAGAATCGGAGTCCTCAAGGATGGCGAGAGGAACAAGGTGTCGGTGCCACTATCGGGGATGCGTTGTGCCAATGTTTTGTAAGCCAGCGACCGTGTCACATAGGGCTTCTTCTTTGGCATAGAGACGCCTTGCCTTCTCTCGCATGAACGTTTTGAGCATGGCCATGTCCGTTTCCTCGTGGAGGGTAACTACCCTCAAGAGGGGAGGAGCATGCGGGCTCCATCGAAGCACCTTATTCTGCAGGCGCTGGAGAGTATGCATCCGGGAGGCACTAACCATAGCCCACGTTTTGTAGCCATAGGTGATGGAAAGGTGGACAACCATCCGGTACAGCCGGAGCTTGGTGTCGAGGTTAAGTTCCCAGCTGGTGAACATTGGATACAAAGCTTTTATCAGCTTGAGTCCTTTTTGGGTTTCATATTCTACATGGCGATGGAAGAGCAATACCTAGGTATTTGGTATCAGGGGAATATGGGACCTGGACGCCTGCAATAGTGATGTGGTGGGGTCCGTTACCAGTCGGCGCGGCGCGGTCCTCTTCGCATAGAGGCCGCTGCTGTCACGTTGTCTTCCTGGAGAGGGGTCGGTCAGCGTGCAATTGGCTGACTTCTTCACAGCCCTCTGTGCTCTCTCGTTTCCGACTGGCGTGCCGGCGCTCGACTTTACACCATAAAAACGGTAATTTTCCTCGTAGCCTTCGTCAGTTAAGATCTTAACCGCGTTTCCTGCGTCTTAGGTGTGCTGCATAACTTCGGGCATTACATCATTTCGATCGTTTTGTTTGCGTGTGCGATCAATGTCTTACTAGATTCCCCTAGAAACTGGAAGCGGTGAACCGTCTAGAACCTGAGTGAGGATATCCAAAGGGCTGCGCAACCTACGGAAAATTTTTGTTCTGCACAGTTATCCTCCTGCCTGTCAATTAAAAGTAAGTAGTATTTATAACAGAATTGAAATTTTCAGTGTTTAATTCAGGTTTTATTTGAAAATTGTTGATTTGTAGCGTGAAAAAAGGGATATTGTAGTAAAAACAAAATAACAAAAAATTACAGATTTATCATATAGCGATCTAAAACACGATTCCCTCAAAAAAGGTCGAATTAAAAAAATATATATATCAAACATCGCTTCAATATTTCCTCGACGTTATATAAAACATATTTTTGTTATTCATAAACAACTTTCGCACTTATCAGTAACAACAGGAAAGTCTTGACTTTGATCATGATGAAGAACCTCTACTGAGTGCAAAACAACTACTATAACTGTACAGATTTTTTTTATATTTGCAGCCCATGTAAACTGTACTTGCATCAAAATTGATACATAAAAGCGCAGAAGTTACTCAATCAACTAATTTTTATTGCATATAAATTTCAGTCTATATTTTGTAAGGATTTAAAATACACTATGGATTAACAGTGAACGATGTGTGGTTCTAATTGTGTGCAAAACAAACAAAAAAAAGCAAAGAGAAGCCCTCGGCTCCCAGTTTCTCTCACACATTCATTTACATATTTTTCGCTAGCGATGCTACCAATACTACCGATAGTCCTACCATTTGCTACGTCGCTTATGACCTGTACCAAATCTACCGAAACCTAATTTTGGTACAGCGCAACTCTATTTCGGCCTAACAAGTGACACTGAGCCGTGCGAAATGGCACAAGCTTGATTGACTCCCGAGAAAATGCAACAGAAATGTTGAGAAAAATCTTGACTTCCGGACACTCGAAGGAAATGGTGTAAGACTCACTAAAATTTTCTTATAATACTTTATGAAGTGTCTTTCAAGACAGAAACTAATGATATTTTTCAGCTCCGTTCGTATATATCCCGAGGAGGTCGTGCTGAGAAAATCAGACATGCAACAGTTCGCACAGATGCATACAAGCAATCATTCTTCCTACGCTCGATCCGTGAATAAAACAGAAAGGAATCTTTGTATATGGTACGATAAAAAGTACCCTGTGCTACGCACTTCACAGTGATTCGCGGAGTATAGAAGTCGATGCAGAAAGAAAGAACTCCTGACCACATGTAAGCAGTGGACTGGGCTGCGGTTTTGTAAGAGGAGCAGTGACGCACAAGGGTTATTTTGGGACATGTGAAACAGTTAGAGTCCAACCATGGAGTCAGAAATATCGTTAATAAGCTAAGTTCCAAGTTAACATGATATTTGTAAAAAATGTGTATTTCTTTTGTAGGTTTAGCTCATGTAGTTCCAGTGTCGCCCGGCATAAATGAAAGTGATACACTTTTGGATAAAGATTTCTTCGGTGTGTTATTAGTACCAGAAAATGAGATTTGGATGTGGGAGGAACTAGATTCAACAAGTTAGATAGAGTTTAATGTCATGTGGGCGTTGAGATGATTATGAATGAATCTCTAGATCAGATGACACTATTAAAGCAATACTATTGTAATACAAGTAGGCATTTTAGTGTATCGTGTGTTTTTGCATTTTGTGAATCCGTAATGTAATCTTTCGATAAGAGTGAATACTGGTTGGCAGTACCCTTCAAAATCAACGAATGACAACACTGTGACCTGATGACGAGGACAAACATCTCCTTTCACACACTAGTGACATAACATACGATTCGGTGGTAGGAATACGCGAAACCCGTGCAGGAAGTGAAACATTTTCAGTGTCAATTAACCTTTTCTTGTCGTACTAGACTGCTGATTGTTTGATAATCGGTTATTAAACTGGTGCCAAAACGTGATCTTATAATACCAGACGCTGTTACCAAAATCGACCGTTATTTACGTTGTGGTGCCGGCCTTGTGATTGGAAATTTGGTCACAAACAACGGAGAAGAAAAATTGCAAACCTGCATGCTCGTAACGGCTACGTTGTTGTAGTAAAATACACAAGGAAAAAACAGTCGTTCACGGTAGTACGTATGAAAAGAATATGGGGTCTTTACTTCACATCAGCTGGAAGAGAGCGTTGCTGTAAGAAAAGCGTCCACCGAAAAACTGAAATGTGATTGGTTGATTATTAGTCTCATAATTTAAATTTTTATGAGTGGTTCTCTTGTCCTAAGAAATAAAATAATAATAATAAAAATGGTATAATTGGATTCAACACGTTAGAATTTCCAAATGAACGTTACTCCCGATAAATAAGCTAAAATTTTATTTACCCAAGAGAAATGAATCAAAAATGGAACATTCATCCTAGACCTTCTACAGTCTTCAGTCAGACTACGATCATCATAGTGATCTAATCCATATTTCTTTATGCATATCATGTTTACAGTAAAAATAATAATCACAGAAACGGAGTTCTCCCCGCAATATATTGGTGCTATATAAAGGTAACAGCTATCGCATCTTATAAGGGAGCACATCTACAATCTCTTCTGCCTTGTCACCGCCACTTTGCAGGTTAGACCACTATTGGTTTTATACCCTTGGAAAAGAATGAATGAAAATTGAAGTGATTTGGGTCGTGCTACCAACTAGAAAATAAAACCTTACGGCCAACAGGTTCTCGAAATCGATACGTTGAAATTATGGTCTGACGCTAATTTGTCCTGTTCCCAACCATCAACAGCGAACAGAACAGGAAAAAGGAGAAATCAGTAGAGGGGTGTCGTCCGCAAATTTACAATTATCCCTCCCTCGTACGGTCCAGGTCTGCAGCGAACGATGAAACGTGTAGCTGTAAGATTGGTCTTTCAGTCTTTAAATAAAATCCCTAGTTTTTGTGACTGATAGATCGAAACGTTGGAAAGAAAATTGAAAAATGCACGGAAAGTTATAGTTAAACGAACGGAAAATTTCATACATTTAATTCTCACTTGCGTGTTTATTTTGCAACGTTCATAAAGCAAACGGACATTACTGCATTGCTGTGTGAGCGGGGTGTCTGCTAAGTGGCTCAGGTGGCTACAAAGGCTGTGAGACGGTGCGATTCCAGCTCGCACGATGTCATATCCAGTTTTAAGGTAGGAAGAACTGTCTATCGACTTAACTTGACTGACAGTGGGAGAAGGCTTGGATAGCACAGTTCCTGGCCCCCAGAGTATGCACCGACTTTCACAGTTTAATTCTAAACCTCTCTGCGGTTTCGAACCAAGTGAATCATTGTAACATTGTTCATCAAACATTCGTATCAAACGTTTAGTTTTTGTTAGTTTTTGCGGCCATGTGTTTTTATAAAGTCGTATGATGGAAAAGTACTCTAGCAATGATTCTAGATTTATGAAATTTATGGTTTCAATATTAGGAACTTACTTATACTTACTTCTTAATTAACCATACTTTTACAAAACATGTTACAGATTTAGTTCAATGAACTAAATTTCGCACCACCTAGAAACGTAATCGACGCCACCAAACCTTTAATATTCCTCTAACAAACAGTTTCATCTAGTAGTAATGGGAAAATACCAACAATTCAATAATTATTGATGGAAATGGGAAGCGATCTTACATATTTGTTAAAAGACACCTTGTTGTACACCATGAGCTACATGTAAAAATATTTCCTTGCCGGACCGGTGTTCTGGCGTACACCGATCAGCCAGAACGTTATGACCACCTGCCTAATATCTGGTATGTTCACCTTTGGCACGGATAGCAGCAGCAACGCTTCGTGGCATGGAGGCAATGAGGCCTTGTTAGCTCGCTGGAGGGATTTGGCACCACACCTGCACACACAAGTCACCTACTTCCCATAAATTCCGGGAGGGGGGCGATGACATCTTGACGCCACGTTCAGTCACCTCCCAGATGTGCTCGATCGGGTTCAGATCTGGCGAGATGGGGAGGGGGGAGCACATCTATTTGAACTAGCCACTGTGTTCTTCGCACCACTTCATCACACTCCTGGCCTTGAGACATGGCGCATTATCATATTGAAAAATGCCGCATCCGTCTGGAAACATGATCACCATGAAGGGATGCACGTGGTCTGAAACCAGTGTATGATACGCCTTGACTATCATGGAGCCTTGTACGAGCTCCACTGGACCCGTGGATGCCCACGTGAATGTTCCCCAGAACATAATGGAGCCGCTGCCAGCTTTTCTCCGTCCTGCTGTACAGGTGTCAAGGAGCTGTTCCCCTGGAAGACGACGGATTCGCTCCCTCCCGTCGGCATGATGAAGAAGGTATCGGGAATCATCAGACCGTGCAACGCTCTGCCACAGTGCCAACGTCCAGTGCCGATGGCCATATGCCCATTTCAGTCGTAGTTGCCGATATCGTGGTGTTAACATAGGTTTTCGCCTGGGGATGCCCATCGTTAGGAGCGTTCGGTGGACTGTGTGTTCAGACACACTTGTACTTTGCCCAGCATTAAAGTCTGATGTTAGTTCCACCACAGGTCGCCTCCTGTCCTGTTTTACCACTCCGCCCAGCCTACGACGTTACATCTGTGATGAGGGGTGGCCACTCAACCCCACGTCGTCTGGACGTGGTTTCACCTTATTTTGGCCACGTGTTGAAGGCACTCACCAGAACACTCTTCGAACACACGACAAGCCGTGTAGTTTCTGAAATGCTCGTGCCAAGTCTCCGAGCCATCACAATCTGTCCTTGGTCAGACTCAGATAGATCGAGCGCCTTTCCCATTCTACACTCGAACAGCACGCTCACTGATACTACGTGTACCGTGGGTGTGTCTGATTAGCAGTCATTCCTCGCCAGGAGACGCTGCTATCGCCTAGATAGGTTTATATCCATAGTAGGTCGGTGGTCATAATGTTCTGGCTGATCAGTAAATAGCTCGTCATCATGGCACGTATTGCTTACTTCTGTATCAAGTGACGTGTGTGTCAGCTATAAGTTCTTTATGATTTTGAAATTAATGTAGACCTGCGTGGGACATAGGTTGTCGTGCGTACATGTTGAAGCTGTCAAACTCTAAACAGCCGCACATCTTGGTCGTATTGGACACTACTGTCACGCGATGGAAACATGTCCTAACCTCCAGTTCCATGTTTTCGTCAGTCCGAGTTTCAGCTCCCTACAGCCATCAGGTGATTTTTGGGAGCACCATCAGGGAAGTTATGTTTCTGTTGTGCGTTACGAAAATGGAACAGCGGAATTTAGAGCAACATTATGCAGTCAAGATTTGTGTTAAACTTGTAGAATCTGCGAGTGTGGCCGTTGAAATCTTGAAACAGGCCTATGGGGAACATCCCTTATCAAGAGCACAAGTTTTTCGCTGGAACAAATCAGTTTTGGAAGGTGGAGAACACATTGAAGACGAACCTCGCTCAGGAAGACCTTCAGCTTCAAAAACCGATAGAAACATCGATTGTGGCGTAGTCTTGTGAGATCAGACCAATGTTTAACAATAAGAATAATCGGTGACCTGTTAAAGTTAAACACTTTCACCGCACATCAAATTTTGACCAAGATTTGCACATGCGAAATGTTTGTGCCAAAATGATGCCGAAAAACCTCACAACTGAGAACAATCACAGTCGTGTGAACCCTGGATTCTTGAGTACTATCCTGAGAAAAAGCGACAAAATGAGGTGCGGCACATTGGACATCTTCTCTACCGAAAAAAGCTCAACTGAGCAAATCAAAGATCAAAACAATGCTAATTTGCTGTTTTGACAGTAGGGTATCGTGCATAAATAATCTGTTCCTCCAAGGCAAACTGTGAATCGAGTGTTTTACAAAGACGTCCTTTAACTGTTCAGGAAAAGTATGAACCGAGTGAGACCGGACACTGCAGACAAGTGGGTACTGCATCATGACAATGCCCCATCATGTCACGCAGCCATCACGGAATTTTTGCCTTGCACAGCCCCCCCCCCCCCCCCCCATCCTATTCGCCCGATCTGAGTCCTTGTGACTTTTGTCTTTTCCCGAAATTGAAAAATGTGTTAAAAGGACGTCAGTTTAGGATTCTGAAGAACATTCAAAAGAATGTGATCGATATGTTAAAGGCCCTACCAGTAGAACCATTTCAGCGCTGCTACCAGGACTGGGTACGACGACTCCCTAGTCAGTGCCTCACCCTATCCGCATCAAAAATGCTATTTTCTCTAAACGCTTGGCTATCAGAGGATCCCACTTCTGCCAGTTTCATTTTTGGCCAAGCACTGCATGTACCATACATTTTGATGAAATTGTTAATGATGAGTAGGCGCTGTCTCCTTGTTAGAGCAAATTCCTCAGAGTTTTACACGTAGTCCACAGAACTCGGCTCATCGTCTTGTCACTTCCTCTGGGCGTGGGGCTGGAAGGCAACTTTCTTTCATGAAATGAGTTCGCTGTTGTGAATATGGACAACCATCAGCTGCGTAGTGGAATGATGAAATTGAAAATTTGTGGCGGACTGGGACTCGAATCCTGATTTCCCGCTCATTGCGAGCGGTCGCTTTACCATTAGGCTATCCGAGCACGACTCACGGCCAGGTCCAAACTCCAACATGTCGTCAACCACACGTCTACAACCTGTACTGATGCATACACAACGTATGTTCCCGTATAGGGGAGACATTTTAATTGAAAGTCGCCTGTCCGGTGTCGGCGGATAACTACGACACTACAGTGCCCGTGTTTTTCCAAAGCAACGTACTTCGGAACAACACAGTCACTGCAATATCGTAACTCCCTTTCACGTTTGGCGTTGAAAGATGAGGTTAAATTCCATTCAAGTGGAAAAGTGAACCGCCGCAACTTAAGAATATGGAGAATACAGCAGTGACGTACCATGGCCGAGTACGACAGAGATTATCCAAAGCTTCATGTGTTTTGAACCGTTTCTCGAGAAATAATGGTTCAAATGGCGCTGAGCACTATGGGACTCAACATCTCAGGTCATCAGTCTCCTAGAACTTAGAACTACTTATACCTAACTAACCTAAGGACATCACACACATCCATGCCCGAGGCAGGATTCGAACCTGCGACCGTAGCGGTCGAGCGGTTCCAGACTGAAGCGCCTAGAACCGCTAGGCCACAGCGGCCGGCCGACAAATAATCTATAGTCCATTCTGACACCCACATGTAAGAGCATTTCTTAATGAGCTGCCTCAACTACGGATCACCCGTAGGGGGCGTACAGATGTGGCATTGCCTTGTCTCACGGTACGTGTGGTTTTTTGTTGGGGTTTGTGAAAGACAGTATATATATCTCAGCTTCCAACAACGTTGGGTGAAGTGCAGCGCCGTGTAGCAGCAGTAGCTTCCGCGTCAGTAGCTGCATTCGGCACAACTGGAAGCCATGCGTGGGACCCAGGTTCGATTCCCGGCCGGGTCGAAGCTTTTCTTCGATCGGGGAGTGGGTGTTTGTTGTCCTCATCATTATTTCACCATCACTGGCACGCAGGCAGCCGAAGTGGTGTCAAATAAAAAAACTTGCACCAGGTGGCCGAACTCCCTAAAGGGGACTCCCGCCCAAATGTCGTACACATATTTCAACAGCAGTGAACGCAGTAGCTGTCGATATGCTTGCAAAAGCAAGGTGTGAGTTTGATATCGTAGTGATTTTTGTCGAGCGCCCAGTGGAGGACGCATTAAACTTTTGTGAAATGTAAATGAAAACTTTGATCCTAAAAGTAATTGTAGAAAGTACCGGAACGCTGTATGCATCAGTTAAAATTCACCAGGAGTTTCTACCTTCATTCGTATAGAAGATATCGTCTTGTGAAATTGATTGAATCTTTACGAGTATTCAGCAAGCTGCTGGCTTTTAAATTTCTGTGCTAGTTTTGGGTCGCCTTGCGTTTACAGTGTTGCGGAGGATGAGTTAGACTGACGTGCAGCTATAAGAATAACGGAAGGAAGGCACGTGGTGAGCTCTGAAGGTGTCTGGGCGGCTGATAGTCCGCTGGCCGAGTGCCGAGAGCGGCTGACCTTTTCCCAGCCTCAGAGATATTCTTGCGGCGGCAGCGCGGCTTGCAGCTTCGCTAAGGGTCACCACTCTCCAGCCATCGACTGCTTCATTGTCCTCGATGCTCCCGTTCTCTACCTCTCAAACACTTCCTGAATCACATTCAAGACGCACTGGCGCATATGCAATTAATAAACACATTTTAACACATCAACACCAAGCTTGACTGCTGAGCTACTTGTGAAACTATCTTTGGCACACGTCATTAATTTTTCTGGTGTTTTGATGAACTCTGGCCTCAACCATCATTTCTTAATTTCTCCTGGAATGCTTTTAGATTTTACATCTGAAATTAACTTTCCTCCCAGAAAATCCTGTTTTCTGAGCACCTTCCGTAACATTTCCACCGAAATAACAGTGCCACATTAATCATCTTCCCTTTGCAATTCCAACTCTGTCCTATCTTTTCCTAAACTGTGGCTCATGAGTCTCTCTTTGCTGCATTAAATTATATGAATAAAAGAAACTGTGCAAATTTATCCACACATGGATGATAATGCGGACAGTGAAGGCTTTAAGTTAGAACAGTTAAAATCGGATAAAAGGACTTCCTATTTACTGTCTGAAAAATGTCTGTATGTCACAACCTTCCAGAAATTCTTTCACAGTGGAACTTATGTTCAACCAAGCAGGCTGACTAATAACATGTCAAACGTCCTGTCTACACAGTAATTAATGTGATAATGTGCTGCGACATGCACATCGACGCTCCCACATCTTACGAATGCTACCGACCAGCTCTAACAACCAATTGCAACTACTGAAATTTGGCGCCCAGCGCTCACACAGCGTGAACAAGAATAACAATTCACAGAATACTGTCGACAGGCAAAGACTATATTTTACCATTGGGCACAGCAACACCAGCTATTGCTGTGTGATCGTCGATATATCACACTTCTACATGCAGCCACAGGAAGCATAGACTTAGTAAAAATGCCGAAAAAATAATAAATATAAATGATGTATGAGGATATAGGATCCTCAAACTCCAGTGCACCCCATTAGTTTCGTTAGGGAATATAAGATGGGTATAGAAAAACTAACTAATATAATTTTATGAGTAGGATGCATTACCTCTTGAGTAGTTTGTTCCATAAAGTTATACATTTGGGCAAAGTGGCTTTTTTTTTTTTAAAATTCCTTTGTCTAAGTATAACATAGGTCTCACAATTTACATGCACGACCACTAGCAAGAAACAGACATGTTTTTTACCACACAAACTTAGGGGTCTTGAAGTGCAGCGATTATTCGAAGCAACTGTAAACGAACTGATAAGCAATGATCTATGGCAAAACAGAAAATAAATCTACAAATACATTACTTCTAAGACTCAGATGTAATATTTCAATATTTCAATATTTCAACTAAAGAAATATCAATCTACATTGATTGCAATAAATTAACTTCAGGGAAACTTGCACCTCCAAAAAGGATACGTGTACAGGAAATGGAATTTTATTTCTTGTACAATGTGTACAGAGTTATAAGTGTTATAAGTGTCTTCAGTGAATGGACGTAAATATATGTCATGAAGAAGTGCTGATGGCTCTTCAGCGAGTGGCGACATCGGTCCGTTTTGTCAGCGCTCCGGTAGCGTGCTGTACTGGCCGAACGTCCCACAAGACAGTGTGGTTCCACCTCGGTACTCTCGAAGGCAGCTCGTCGCGTGCTCAGATGGAGACTGCCAACTGTGCTCCAGGATGCTGGTTGTCGTGAAAACTAGGCTCTGGTTATGCACCATGGGTCGAAAAGCGGATGTTCAGGAGTCAGCCACGAGACTGCGCAGACGCACAACAATTGGTCGGTGTGGAGATGGCAGCTTGCGATGGCTCGTAGTGTAGGAGAGCTGGCTGAGTAGTAGTCTTCTCATCAACGGTGACCCAACAGGCAGCAACGGCAGACCGCAACTGTGGTATGCATCAGGATGGCTGCATCTCGATGTTGAAGTCAGCCAGCAGGTAGCAGGCTGGCCATCATCGATCAGCTTGTCATGGTTTCGCTGAAAGTCAATAGGCTGTCATTCTTTCTCGTTCTAGCGAGATGGGCACAATGACAGCACGACTGAATGTGTCTTTGAGCTCCGAAAGCCTCGTTATTTGAAGGGCGAGCCCAGTCCTATGACGTGGTGGCTCTGGGTGTATGTTCGCATTTACCCTCATTTATCAACCCGTCAGCGCTCGTTGCCTCGCTGTGGTTCTTTCTGCCTACTTTTGATTTTTGAGTGGTGCTCGTCTGGTGAAGTTACGTAGTGTTACCTCACCGTGCCTTGTTATGTAGCATGGCAACGTTTGCATTTCTGCCCGCCTCTCTCTAAGATCTGTCGCATTCGTGATGTACTTTGTTGACATTCTAATTGGCACACCGACCCAGAAGTAACCTTCTCTACTCCGAGCTCGCCTGGTAGAATTTTTGAAAAAATTAAACATGTACTATAAAATTATTCTGCTGCACAACAGTGCATTCGATGCCTCGCATTGTTTAAAACGCGGCAAATCGTAACTTGTCGGATCACAATACGCTCCTACAGTCAGGAACTGTCCAGTTCCTCTGTTGTTTGGCCCACCGAAGACGTGGAGCATTATGTACTGCTGTGAGCAATGGCCTTCTGCGTGGTCCCCATCTCCAACTGTTCATCGGGTGCAGTTTTCTTTGAAAAGTTCTCTCGGTAACTGGTGTGATACTCATATCTGGTTCAAATGGTTCAAATGGCTCTGAGCACTATGGGACTTAACATCTGTGGTCATCAGTCCGCTAGAACTTAGAACTACTTAAACCTAACTAACCTAAGGACATCACACACATCCATGCCCGAGGCAGGATTCGAACCTGCGACCGTAGCGGTCACGCGGTTCCAGACTTAAGCGCCTAAACCGCACGGCCACACCGGCCGGCTCATATCTGGTCCCTGTTGGTTTGAAACTCTTACGACTATTGTTTCTATGCTGTGTTCCACGGCTGAGATTGGTGTGCCATTGCTTGGTGACACGTAGGAGAATTCGCGTTGAAACATTTTCAAATCAGGCAACTTCATTCACAGTGTGGTCCTGGGCACATCCAAACGCGGTAGTTTCTTTCTGCCATTCTGTCACGTCTTGATGTCGACCCAGCTAAATACATACAACCGACTAACACATAAGCACCACTTCACTATCATGACTTACGTCAGCGATGGAGACGCACATCACACCCTGGTACCAATCTACATCATCTACAGTGTTCCAAAGTGGCCGCTGTGATCTTTCAAGGGGGTGAACAATATTTTGTTTGACGAGCTTATTATCCACATTATGACATACCGATTTCCTAGAGGCCGATAGTTCTGGCTCGTTCAGACTCATTCACATACTGATATTGTGCCCTTTGATATTCCTCGAAGGTTATCTCTTCTAGAATAACTTTGAGCACAGCTGTTTACCATAGCTATGTAAAAAGGAAAGACTTATCCACTTACAAAGATTTATAAATGAAGTACTGATAGCAGAGAACGTTTCGAAACAGAGAAGTGTTCAGTTATTGTAATTCTCCAGTGTGTCCTAGTTTAATCTGATTTTTTATTCGAGTTACTGCATGGTTTCCACAGCGTGATTTACTGGCACTGGCGGCTTCCTGTATCACTGAAAGGAAGATGCGTGCCAGTAACAGTAGGGCGATGCTGTTTGTAAGCTCAAATTGCGGTTTTATTTTGTGAAACAATACGAAGTTTTGAAGAGTAGGATGAGACTGTTCGTGAGTAACAAGAGCGGAGAATTATGTTACTTGTTGATAAGAAACCATCGTAAACAGAGGCGGAATGTTGCGTGGCATGCAACCAATGGCAGGATTTACACCATTAGTTCGAGTTACATGTTTTTGCCTTCGAGAAGAGGCATCAACACACTTTGTTCCACGGTGTGGGTTAGCAGTAAAATCGATCTAAGCACTATGGGACTTAACATCTAAGGTCATCAGTCCCCTACACTGAGAACTACTTAAACCTAGCTGACCTAAGGACATCACACACATCTACGCCCGAGGCAGGATTCGAACCTGCGACCGTAGCAGCCTCGTGGTTCCGGACTGTAGCGCCTAGAACCGCTCGGCCACAGCGGCGGCCATTAGCAGCAGATCACCATATTGCCACTGAGCTGAGTGACGTGGTGGTTTTCTTGGAGGGGGAGGGGGAGTGGGGAGGGGAGCTGGAGAAGAATATCACTCTGAATGCTGCAGTATTCTGTTCTCCAGTGAGAGTTGAGGGGGTTTTATATGCAGCACACTTTTTCTCGGAAATATCACACTGACAAGATAATACTGTTGGTCAGAATCAGATCTGGTGGACACGCGAATCTCCATATAATCCGATATTCGTCTAAGACGCAAAGACGAGAGTCAACAATCCGATGTTTTGTTTGATATCGGTATCCTAGCTGATTCGTCCCCTAATGGGCATAGTGTCCGTAAATCACTTCAGGCTAATTCTAGGATGTTTCCTGGACATACCTTCATTAACAGTGAGGTGGATATGCCTGAAAGAAGGGCTTGGGCCGACCAGCTACTCTCGCAACACTTCCAGAGTTGCAGTTTGCTCTTCTGGACGAGTGCCAGAATATTTCAGTAGAACGCAGAGAAACTCTCGACAAATGTTTGCCACACAAGTGCGAAGTAGTTTTGGCAGCACCGAGCAATCACGTCCGTGTCATGGAGTACTTTGTTTTGAGCTTTGGCTATTTGTGAGTAATTCCACAAACACATAGTTTGCTCTGTCATATGATTCGTTATCCGAACTCGAATTACAAAACTTGGAACGAAGAAATAGTGGGGCTTAAAGTCTCGTTGACGTTGAAATCATTATATTAGAGACAAAGGCTCAGACTGTACAAGAAAGAGGCTGAAAATCGACAGTGGCCTTTCCAAACGAGCCATCCTGACAGTAGGAATAATTAACCCAGTTAAACCACAGAGTAAACATTACTGGATAACCAGACGGAGATTTCAGCCAAGCTCCTCCCTAGTTCATGTAAATGACGTAATAAATGCGCCACCACACTCGACACGGATTACATACGCTGATGAGTCGAAACATTATGACCACTGCCTACCCGCAAGATTTAATGCAGTCTGGTAGCGTTGCGTGCTTGAGTCACAGAAAGGAAATACTGAACCATACTACCTCTATAGCCGTCCAAAATTTTGCAAGTGTTGATGGTGCAGAAGCTTGTGCACGGACTGCCCTCTCGATTATGTCACATAAATGTTCGATGAGATTCATGTTGGGCGATCTGGATGGCAAATAATTCGCTCAAATTGTCCAGAATGCTCTTCATACCAGTCGCAAAAAGCTGTGGCCCGGTGATTTGACGATTGTCATCCATAAAAATTCCATCATTGTTTGGGACCATGAAGTCCATGAATGGTGAAAATGGTCATTTTCAGTCAGTTGGACCAAAGGACCCAGTCCATTGCATGTAAACACAGGACACACCTTTGTGGAGCAACCACCAGCTTACACAGTGCCTTGTTGACAACTTGGTTTCATGGCTTCGTGGGCTCAGTGTCACACTCGAACCATACCATCGCCTCTTAAAAAATGAAATCGGGACTCATATAACCAGACCACGGTTTCCCAGTTGTATAGGTTCCAGTCGATATGGTAACGAATCCAGTAAGGGCGCTGCCGGCGAAGTGCTGTCATCAAAGGCACTCGCGACGGTCATTTGCTGCCATAGCTCATTAACGCCAGATTTCGCCGCACTGTCCTAACGGATACGTTTGTTGTACATCTGATATTGATTTATACTGTTATTTCACGCGGTATTACTTGTCTGTTAGCACTGACAACTCTACAAAAATGCCGGCCGGTGTGGACGAGCGGTTCTAGGCGCTACAGTCTGGAACCGCGCGACCGCTACGGTCGCAGTTTCGAATCCTGCCTCGGTCATGGATGTGTGTGATGTCCTTAGGTTAGTTAGGTTTAAGTAGTTCTAAGTTCTAGGGGACTGATGACCTCAGCTATTAAGTTCCATAGTGCTCAGGGCCATTTCTACACAAATGCTGCTGTTCTCGGTCGTTAAGTGAAGGCCGTCGGCCACTGTGTTGTCCGTGGTGGGAGGTAGTGCCTGAAATTTGGTATTCTCGGCACACTCATGACACTGTGGATCTCGGAATATTGAGTTCCCTAACTATTTCCGAAATGGAGTGTCCCATTTGTGTAGCTCCAACTACCATACCGCGTTCAAATCCTGTTAATTCCCTTCGTGCGGCCATCATCACGTCGGAAACCTTTTCACATCAGTCATCTGAGAACAAATGTCAGCTCCGCCAATGCACTACTCTTTTATACCTCGTGTGCGCGGTACAGCCGCCATCGTTATCCCAAGACTTTTTGTCACCTCAGTGTAAATTACATCGTCAATGTAGGTATAAAAACTGTGCTAGACAGTGTACTCATTCAGGTTATAACTGTAATTATAGTTAATTTATAATACGATATGGTTTCAACATTTTACGAAATGATTTTGCGTTTAACCTATAATCAAGCTGTAATACTTTTATGAACCTGATGATGGTCAGTCGATCCTAAGTGGTTGCCGAAATAAAGAATGTTACCAGCAGCTCTAGGCGGTAATATGACATTTTTCAACTACGCAGCTTACTTTCATTCCGCCTATGAAACATTAATCATGTTTTCTTAATGGCCCAGGTGTTGTAGAATAGAATTAACTGGCTTCTGGCGGCGGTCTATCGGTTGTAGTGGTTGGTCTGCTTGGCGTCAACCGAGCGAAAGAGCGGCGTTTATATGGAGTGCAGTCCGGGCCTGCGCTCGAGCCACGGCATGCCAGCTATTATTATAACCAGCACGAGATGCTGACAGAAAAAGAAGCGGCTAGCCGCTGGAAAAGAATAAATAAAATGCGAACGACGCCGACACTCACGGTGCCGCTCAGGCGATGGTAGCGCCTGCGGCGGCCGCCTTCCAAGTTACGGACAGCTGAAGGAGGCGCTCACAATGAAATAACTCAGCTGGCTCAATGGCGCTGCGTGGAAGTGCCGCAGCTGTTGAGGACACGCCTCCTTTGTTTAGTGTGGCCTTGGTTAGTTGCATCACATCTGGCAGAAGGAACGTACTGTTAACTCCTTTAACTACAACTGTTGATGGCTTTTCAATAATACCGGGCATTCAACTATTAGTTTCTTAAATTCAAACAAGAAAAATGTCAGCGGGACAACAGAGTAACTCGTTTCATAGATATACAGGGCGTTAAAAAAGTATTCCATAATTTGAGATGTTGTAGTATGGACCGAAACAAGACAAAAATATCTAGTAGGAAAGGGCACTAAAACACATACCTTAAGAGCTGTGAGGGATTGTTGTTCTTTGCCCATTTCCTCCGAAATGTCCGAGAACACTTCACATTTAATGTGCAAGGTATTGGTCGGGGAGGTCCAGTACGTTGGCCAGCCCATTCCCCCGAGCTTAATCCCTTGGAATTTTGGTTGTGGTGACACTTGAAATCTTTGGTGTATACAAGCCCATTAATGTACAAACACTACAGGCACGGGTCATCAGTGCCTGCCAGGGCATCCGTGAAACCTCGAGTTTTTCAGAGAATGCGTGATTCTCTAAGACGCCGGACAGAAGCATGCCTTAATATAAATGGACACCATACTCGCCGGCCGGTGTGGCCGAGCGGTTCTAGGCGCTTCAGTCTGGAACCGCGCGACCGCTACGGCCGCAGGTTCGAATAATGCCTCGGGCATGCATGTGTGTGATGTCCTTAGGTTCTAAGTTCTAGGGGACTGATGACCTCCGATGATAAGTCCCATAGTGCTCAGAGCCATTTGAACCATTTGAACCCCTCCATATCCGCATCCAGTGGAGCCTGTGTGCTGAGTATGACACGGCAGCCGATCGCTACGGTTGGGCCTTCCAAGGCCTGTTCGGACGGAGTTTAGTTTAGTTTAGTATTTCAGTAGAACTGGATAATCCACTACCTGGCGAGCTGCTGCTGAATTAAGAAGACCTGTGGTTGAATGCTGTTCCAGTTACTTCGAGTCACACCCGAAGAATATCGATAGAGATTTATCAGCCATTCCAATGCCTCATCTTTACAAAGTTACAGAGACGTGCTGAAAAGTAATGCCTCCGAATTTTTTATTCTGTTCTCAATATCCGCTGAGGTATTACATGAAATGCATATTATTCGACTGACTTTCCCCCTTCGCTGACGCAAGGTGGAAACCTCTGCCGCTAGAGGGCTGCGAATGGAAGCGTCTAATATGGCGGTTTGTAAGTTTACTATGTCGCTGACTGAGAAACAGCGTGCTGTAATCGAGTTTCGAATTCGAATAGTTTGTCCACACATCCGGGTTCGATTCCTGGCGAGGTCAGGGATTTTCACCTGCCTCGAGATGACTGGGTGTTTGTGTTGTCCTCATAATTTCATAATCATTCATAAAAGTGGCGAGATTGGACTGAGCAAAGGTTGGGAATTTGTACGGGCACTGATAACCGCGCAGTTGAGCGCCCCACAAACCAAACATCATCATCATTATCATCATCATCGTCCACACATGGAACACTCTCTCCATCAGCATAACACTGCCAGACCACATACGAGCGCTGAGACATGTGCAATAATCCGATGCACATCCTCTGTACAATCCCGACTTGGCCCCATACAATTTTCATCTCTTTCCAAAACTTAAAGAACACCTTCGACGACTTCACTTTCATACTGATGAAGCGGTGCAAGCAGAGGTAACATGGCTCCGTCAACGAAGTCAGACATTGTACAGTGACCTATCAACAAACTGGTCTCTCGTGATGAGAAATGTATTCGTCGCCATTGTCACTATTTTGAGAAATAAACATGTAGACATGACGAGTTAAGATGTTGAATGTTAATAACATTGTTTTATTTAAAAAGGTTTAAGAGCTTTTACGTAAAAAACTCGCTGGAGTTACTTAGCAGCATGTCCTCGTAGGTTTGTGTTCCTGTAGACTGGTTGTTTTCGGTAGGAGCCGGGTCCAAACCATCGTCTGACTATTCTGATTCAGATTTTCTGTCGTTTTCTCCTAATCAATTCAATCTAATGCTGGCATGGTTTCTCAGCGAGGCTATGGCCGAGTTTCTTCACCCCTCTAGTCCGATTGAGCTAATGCTCGATTTATAGTGGCGTCGATGCAGAGATGATGTCAAACTGAACTTCCCTTTTTTATTAACTCAAAGTCGGTGAAACAAAGTACAAAATTAAAAACCATTATTCTTCTCATCTAAGACAGTCCATGCTATATGATGGTACAACCTGCGTATCTTAGATACGAAGACTTTAATCACATCAGAGGAAATTAAGTTAAATTCCGTTTGAGCACCCTTTATAATATGATTAAGACCCAGCAAGGTGGATAGGCAGAAGGGTATTTCAATTGTACTTCCGCACAAATACGAGTCCACTGTTTTAACCGCTGGAACATTGTGCTTGGTAAGCGCTATTAACAAGGAAAACACAATAAGCGTCCGTTGGTGCTTATGCACAAAAATAAACTTCACTGAGTTATGTAGTCATCTAGTATCTAATGTTGGCAGAAAAAAACTGAAAATTTGTAAATATGAATTCCATATTATTTTCTGCGACTCGGAACTCAGTCGCAAACTTCCAGGCTATGGCTATAAGAGTCTATGTTATGATACTCAGTCTTAGGATTTTATCTGGTAATTATCACGTCTTTCACCTCTAGAAATGATTTTGAAAATGAAAAATGTCGAGTGTTGACGTGTTTCTGAGACCACCTAAATTGTAGGTCCCACTACAAGGGTCTGGGTAAGTCAGTTCAAAGCCGGAAGAATGCAGGAGCATCTCACCCCAAGTTATACATGGCTGGTAAATGACTACGGCGTTCAAGCCAGTCTTCGGGTTCGTGACAGTTTGACCTTACTTTATAGTGTAAAGAAACAGAGCGTAAGATAGTGGACATCCGGCTCGCTATCTTGCAGAAGACACATGCAACTGAAGTCGATCCGGAAAAGAAAGCCGTTAAGAAATCATATTGTAGCCTTTTTCGTTCTTGGATCAATCATTCTGTAGCCCGCATCTCGTGGTCGTGCGGTAGCGTTCTCGCTTCCCACGCCCGGGTTCCCGGGTTCGATTCCCGGCGGGTCAGGGATTTTCTCTGCCTCGTGATGGCTGGGTGTTGTGTGCTGTCCTTAGGTTAGTTAGGTTTAAGTAGTTCTAAGTTCTAGGGGACTGATGACCATAGATGTTAAGTCCCATAGTGCTCAGAGCCAGCCAATCATTCTCTTTACTGGTCATCTGTGAAATAGAGCACAAAAATACCTTTTCCTTTAATTTAAACGGCAGGCAAAATTTTTCCAGCATTAATCTTGATAGGTTACATGGGTTAGGCAAATATAGAGGGTTCACTGACGACTCTCATTACTGTCCCTAATCCAAACTGTCATCCTCGACTCGAAAACTCTTCGATAATGGTAACTTGCAGTTCTCCACAATGAATTTAATCGACCCCCAGAAGCATAGAGGTTGTTAAAAAGATTTTCTATTAACAAAAAATGAAGAATGTTATAAGTTTTTCCACATATTCACCAAAGATATAAACTCATTTTCTGCACTATAGTTCAAATTCTTTTGAGCAACAACAAGTAAGAAACACTTCTGCGCACCGAAATATTTCCTGATGCTGTCATTATCGCTCGTAAGTAGCAAACTTGGGATGTGTTCTCAGATTTGGATAATGAGATGTAGTTAGTTAGGGTGGAAGATACGCATGCTCTTAAAGCACTTTCTCAAAACGTCTAGAGTCGCACAAGCCTTGGGAACGGAAGCGTTGTGTCGCAATAAGAGGTCGGCTTCCGCAGGTTCCCTGGCCTTTTCACTTTCACCGCCTCTTCCAGTTTGAATAGCAGGTCACCACAGTAATTTGTGTTCGCCGTCCCCGTCCCCTCCCTCCTGGAGATAATCTGTCAGCGAAATACCCTCTGAAACACAGAAGATTTTTCCCGTGACATTGCCTGCAGTCCTTTGGTTCTTGCCCACAAGAACCCATCTGTCGCAACTCCCTTGTAAGTTCTCCTCTTTCACTCACGATGATGAAAGTGCGTTTCGAAAACAGTGGACATTTCATGAAATTGTTTTTGATTGTTCCACACACGAAATACCATCTCGATTGCGTATATATTTTTGTGGACTTTGTCCGTAAGTACCTAAAGAATGGGAAACAGCGTTTGCAGACAATCACCGGATAGTGACGTATACGCAGCCCAGTTAAGCTGGTGAAGCCTATTTATACTTTAAAAAATCTGTATAAAATTCCATTAGACGATACAGTATATCAGATACAACAATGTTTGTAAATTTAATAGCCTAATCTCAAGTACACTCATCAGCAAATTGAACTAGAAAATCAAATGATCGTGTGGCATTGATGGCCGGGAGGCCCCATCCGGGGAAGTTCGGCCGCCGAGTTGCAAGACAAGTCCACGAGCTGAGAAAATCTCCAGCCCGGCCGGTAATCGAACCTGGCCCCGTTGCATGGGAAGCAAGCACGTTACAACTTCTTTTAAAAAAACTTATTTTGTTCGTTGTACTTGTTCAGGGCTGACGTCCCACGACACCCGTTCAAGTTTATAGTTGATCCGTTCGCTCAGTTTTATGTTACAGAGGGTAGCTAACCCTCTGACCGAACACGCTGAGCTACCGTGCCGGCGTACTCAGCTAAGCAGGCGGATAATGAACTAGATATACATACCTAGTGGCGTGTGTGGCATGAGCGCAAGACACTGACGACCGTGGGGAACTATCATGATCCGTGACCGCTCAATCACCTGTCACAATTAAAGGAGATGTTGAGGGTTGATTCGCAGACGCGCATATCTTGCTGGGTGGCGACGTAGATGTGCTCAATACGACTGAGGTCAGGTGACATGTCCCGTTAAGTCTTCCTCAAACTATTCAGACACAGCTATAGAGGAATGGATTGTTACATTCAGTCTCTTTTGGTAAATAAAAACGGGTTGGGACATTGTCACACCAAGTGTAAATGTCACCTGGCTGGTGTTGCAGGCGAACAAACTAAAGCAAATAATTGGACAGCAGGTCCCTGTATTATCTAACCGTGACAGACAATTGTAGACGCAGCTGGGGATCCATTTTATCACATGTAAACATCCTCCATCCCAAGATACATTCACCACACTAAAAACATTGCACTACTTAGTACTTTAACCCGTGAGTTCATAATAGACTACTCCCAGGATTTTAATGTCCTGCAACATTACCCCTTCATATAGAATCTAACCCATATGTGAATAAATGCAGTCTGACTAACTTTGTTTTTAAATTTTGCAGTGGCAAGAACTTTTTCATTGCACAATGCAAAAATTAAAGTGGAATTTAACAGGAGATAAACAAGGACTAAACTGAAGCATATTCCTTGTAAAGACCTCATGCAGCTGCTCAGTATATGTGCACCTTACAGATATAATTCGTGCAATACAAATTTGTTTACACTCTGTGTCCTACAACACCTTATAAATGGAACACGTCTGAGCTAGTGTAATAGTAGAAAGTTATCTTGAAGTCCCCGCAAGCACGTGCCTTGAAGTTTAACAGCAACACGAACTTACCGGGGTAGCTCAAAAAGTCATTTAAATAAAAATCTCGTCACTGCTGAAAGCAGTCTGTTTCTTCTTGGTTGTATATGTAGTTAAAGTGTACATAATACTTTCGAAAATATAGTGTGTAAATGAGCATCTGCAGACATTTGAATAAAGATCAGAGGAGAGAAAAATAAGTTCGTAAGAATCCTAAGTTTATGAGCACTTACTATATTGTTGAGGAACTGAATGCAAAAATCTCATGTTTTCATACACAAATTCCATTCACCATCTACGTACAAACGACAAAGAAAATCACCATATCACGCCCAAAATACATTGCGCAACAAAATTAAAAGTCCATTATTTTGAAACCTCGTCACTTTCTCCCATTACAGCACAGAAGTTCGAAATGAGGCTCGAACGTGCCTACAAATTTCCTTATAATGGTCAAAGAGCGTCAACCTCGGGCTCGGCGACACTTCAAACAGAAAAGTGTCGACGACACATGCAAAAAAAAAAAAAAAAGGACAGAACGGCGTACTAGCACGTCTAGAAAGGACAAAGGCCCATCTTTCTCAGTCTACAGTCTACATCGTAAATTTGATGTTCTCATGTAATGAGTTTAAGTGACAAAGGAATTTCTCCAGTTCATGTTTGCCGTGATGCCATACAACAAAAGTATCATCTACATAACCCCATAAAACCGTGGGCTTTAAAACAGCAGACTCAAGTGCTTTCTCCTCCTCAAGATCCTCAGATAGTGCCGTAAGAATGACGGGTCATTGGAACATTCTGTGCACAGAAAACCCATGCACACAGATCTATATCTCCAGACGTCGTGCTGCCATCACCCCCACGAACCGCCGGTGTTCTGAGTACCTTGATACATCGGGCGCACGTAACACCGGACGATGATAACCCCCACTTGGATCACTTGGTGAAGATTTTTAATGAGAACGGCTACACTTCACGCCAAATTGGGAAGGCTATGCACTGCTGCAATAAAAAGAAGCAACGCACTGAGGAAACTGATGATGACTATAAATCAACTGCGTTCCTTCCATATGACGGGAATGTGTCTTTTACAATAGGCAGATTGCTTAGGAAAAATAAGATGGTTATCTTCCGTCCTCCAGTGAAGAGCTTGGTCCTGGTTGGATCGGTTAAAGACCACTTATAACTGAAAAAAGCGGGCGTTTACAAAATTCCCTGTGAGTGTGGTGCTCCATATATAGGCCAGACGACACGAACTGTCAAGAGCGCTGTACATAACACGAAAGATACACCCGTCTTCGGCAACCGTTAAAAGCAGCAGTAGCAGAACTCTGCATTTCCATGGGACACTCAATGGAATACAATAGAACAAATATTTTAGCTCCAGTTTCCAGTTTTTGGGATTCATTAATCAAAGAATTGGTGAAAATACGTCTTGAGGATAATCTTATAGATCGTGACAACGGCTTTCAACTGGGTAAAAATTGGAATCCTATAACTAAAATTATCCAGTCACAACGGAATCGACAGGGTCATTCGATACTCGGGCAGCGCACACAACTCGGCTGCCCGCGCGTGTCATCACCTGACGCATGAACTGAAAGGCGCCAGCACATTCCGCATGCCCGAGGTTCGGCATAAATGCCGTGAGTGAACCTTAGCTCTTCAGTAGTTGTCTACTCACGTGAAAATGGCTGGATATCTCTGGACCGAAATGTTGTGGCAGAATGTCAACGGGATACGGCTGTGCACCCGAAAATTATTAGAAGAAAAAACCGAAATGCTTTCCAGAATTTATGATGCTCTGAGATGGGATATACATTAAATCTTAATTCAGTTATAACAGAAAAGGAGTTTGCACGCAAAATATTTGGCCTAGTACATCAATCGTATACAAGTTAAAGTTGAATCCTTCTGTTGATTACCAGACTCTACTGCAGGAGAATCTGCTAATTTCAGAAGGTAACGTGTATCCACTAGTATGTATATTACTGAATCATTCTACAAAATGTTAAGTAACTCACAGATGATTTTGAAAAATCAGAATTTTAGAAACTGTGACTCGTATAGAACTTTATGCGAGATTACATTGTATGAGGAAAAAAACGTGGCACACACAGAAGAGATGGTAGAGTGTCAATGTAACTACGTATACGTACAGACCATCAGCGGTTACATAAGTGACAAGGACTGTAATTCTCTGTAACAGGTAGAACGGCCACCAGAGTGAATTAGTATCTTTCGTGTTTAGTGCTGTTACCAGGGCTGGTGGAGAATGTATAGGCGGGGTGAAAAGCGTCAGATGTTTAGTGATCACTGTGAAGGACACTGAGATGCCGCGTACGAGTGAGACAGCATTATGAGCACCTGACAAAGTTTTAAAGGGGCCTCCATTTGGCCAGCTGGTGGAATCACGGAATATCTAGGGTTTTTGGGGCATTCAGGTGTTACAGCGGCCGTATATCGAACTGCATGGAAACGGGAGGGCAGGTATAGTCGTCAAGGCTCCAGTCGATCACGTCTCACCACAATGAGGGGTGATCGCCGAACTTTCCGCCAAGCACATGCTAACCCCTTTACAGCCGCAATTTGCATCCGAAAACAAGTAATAGACTCCCTGTAACATTGTGTGTAATACCGCACCGGCCGGCCGATGTGGCCGAGTGGTTCTAGGCGCTTCAACCCGGAACCGCGCTGCTTCTACGGTCGCAGGTTCGAATCCTACCTCGGGCATGGATGTTTGTGATGTCCTTAGGTTAGTTAGGTTTAAGTAGTTCTAAGTCTAGGGGACTGATGACCTCAGATGTTAAATCCCATAGTGCTTAGATCCATTTTAACCATTTGAACCAACCCGCACCACTCGTAGGAGACTGGCAGCAGACAGACTAAGAAATTACCGTCCGAAGCGTGAGCTGTCATTAACCCCACAGCAGGATGGGTTCAATTTGGAGTGGTGCCGTGACAGGGGAAGCATAGACTGCTGGCGAATGGCTTCGCATGGTATTCAGCAATGAATCTCCATTCTGCGCTACCCCAGATGACCATCGTCAGAGAGTATGACGGCGACCTGGGGAGAGGTCCTATTCTTCAGACTCGCACAGCGGTGTTACCCTGGCGTCGTGATGTGCGGTGCTGTATGACTTCAGGTCACGCCTGGTAGTAACTGAGGGAAGGCGCAACGGTACGTCACGAATTTACTGCGTCCTCATGTGTTACCTCCAGGCGACGGGGTCGTTATGCTATTTTTAACAGGACAATGTTCGTCCACTCATGACACGTATCTGTATGAACTGAGTGCGTGATGTTGACGTACTCCCGTGGCCATCAGTATCCCAGGTATTCTCCAATAGGAAGCGTGTGGGGCAACGTCGGTAGTGAACTCCGTCCCAGTGGAGTATTATAAAAACTACCGCTAAAAACTGCCTAAATGAACAATTAGGAACCCTACTCACGACAAAAATATGCTCGCGTTATACTTGTCAATAACAAATGTACCTGAGATTTTGGATCATATTTACAGAGAGACTGGTAGCAATAATCAAAATGCCACTGTAACAACAGTGGCCACCAGAGAACAATCATATGTATATGTATCAGATTTCTATAAAAAGGTCTGTGTTCAGGCGCAACGACCTGATTGGCATGACAGTGACTTTTCCATGGAAACTAGCATGGATTCCGGAAATATTGATCATGTGAAACGCAATCCGCGATCTTTATCATAATAAGTAAAGTGTCACTGATTCAATTTATGTAGTGAATTCCTTGTTTCTGGCATCATGAAAAACTTTTTATTCAGTACAACACCAGCACCTACCAAAGATAATATGTACATGTGGAACATCTAACGACGTTCATAACAGGTTTGAAAATTTCTCGAGAGCCAGGACACAGAAAGTTACCATGGGTGTAGAGTCATCTACAGACTCGGAAGTAATACCTGATGTGCCCCAGAGAAGTGCGGTAAGATTATTTCTGATTACACTGGGGTGAGAAAAGTCATGGGATAGCGATATGCACGTAAACATGAGGCGGTACTATTCCATACACAAGGTATAAAAGGCCAGTGCACTGGCGGAACTGTCATTTTTACTCAGGTGATTCATATACACAGGTTTACGGCGTGATTATGGCCGCACGACGGAAGCCAACAGACTCTGAACGCGGAATTGTAGTTCGAGCTAGACGCGTCGGAGATTCCATTTCGGAAATGGTTAGAGAATTCAATATTCCGAGATCCACAGTGCCAAGAGTGTGACGAGACTAGTAAATTTCAGGCATTACCTCTCACCATGGAAAACACAGTGGCCGACGGCCTTCACGTAACTACCGAGAGCATGGGCGTTTGCGAAGAGTTGTCAGTGGTAACAGACAAGCAACATTACTTGAAGTAACAGCATAAATCAATGTGCTACGTACGACGAACGTATGCGTTTGGACAGTGCGGTGCAATATGGCGTTAATTGGCCATGGTGGCAGACGACCGACGCGAGTTCCTTCGCTAACAAAACATCGTCTGCAGCCCCTCTCCTAGGCTAGTGACTGTATCGATTGGACGCCACCCGACTGACCTGGTCAGATGAGTCCCAGTTTTAGTTTATAAGAGCTGATGGTATGGTTCGAGTCGTCAATAAGGCAATGTACAAGCCAGTGGTGGCTCCATAATGGTTTGGACTGTTTTTACGTGCAATGGAGTGGGTCCTCTGGTATAACTGAACCTATCATTGACTACATGGCTACCATTTGCAGCCATTCAGGGATTTCATGTTCCCAAGCAACGATGGAATTTTTATAGGTGGCAGTCATCATCTCATCGGGTCACAATTGTTCGTAATAGGTTGGAAGAACATTCTACACACTTCGAACGAATGATTTGGCGACCAAGATCGCTCGACATGAATCCCATTAATCATTTATGGGACCTATCGAGAGGTCAGTTCGAGCACAAAACCATGCACCGGCAACACTTTCGCAGTCATGGATGGCTGTAGAGGCAGCATGGCTCAATATTTCTGCAGGGGACTTCTAATGACTTGTTGAGTCCGTGTCATTTCGAGCTGTTCCACTACGCGATTCAAAATGAGGTCCGACAAGATATTAGCAGGTATCTCATGACTTTTGTCACCTCAGTGTATGTGGTACTTTGATGACTAAGTTGGTCATTCTGAATTACTCGGCGACTCAAACATTGCACAGATGGTGCAACTAATTGTGAGGAAGTTACATCCTACAAAACTTGCCCTAATATCTATTAACATGTTGACTACCGTGTGGCTGTCAGCGTGTTCAGTGCTTAATAAAATACCAACCTCGTTAAATTTTGCAAGTATATACCACGAAAATCAAAGATAGCATGACATACGGCATCTTTCATGATTCCATATATCAGTTTTTAGCAGTTTTCATAAAGGATGGAGTGTGTAAGATGTAGTCACTAACATGCTTCAGCGCGAAGTGTTTTTAGTCTTGTTTCTTTGACCTAGCATTCCTGGAACATAAAACTACGTATTGCTTCTACTTCAAATACAAGACAGTGGCGTTCTGTGAGTAAGTTTTCGCAAGATATTAGGCAGCTTAGTTTAGATATTACTTCCACTGCATTCTCGCCTGGGCGAAAGCATTCTATCAGCCGCGCTGCTCTTCTTCGTACACATTAGCTCTCCCCCGTTGGTCAAACTAGCCACAAACTCACATACTTTAATTCTAGCCGGGTATAGAAAGAACGATTCTTTTATAAATAAACTTATTCGTAGAACTTTCGCAGTGTCAGTTACCGTATGAATGTGCCGAAGTCACTCATTTTATGAACCTATTTCAACTCGTATTTGTCACTCGTGAATCGTATGATCAAAATCTACCATGTTTCGTGAAGTATACAACATTGTACTTGTCTACATTTAGAGCTGGTCCGTATTTAGTAGCTCGCCAGGTTCTCACTAGATGTTACGACACTCCTGGAAATGGAAAAAAGAACACATTGACAGCGGTGTGTCAGACCCACCATACTTGCTCCGGACACTGCGAGAGGGCTGTACAAGCAATGATCACAAGCACGGCACAGCGGACACACCAGGAACCGCAGTGTTGGCCGTCGAATGGCGCTAGCTGCGCAGCATTTGTGCACCGCCGCCGTCAGTGTCAGCCAGTTTGCCGTGGCATACGGAGCTCCATCGCAGTCGTTAACACTGGTAGCATGCCGCGACAGCGTGGACGTGAACCGTATGTGCAGTTGACGGACTTTGAGCGAGGGCGTATAGTGGGCATGCGGGAGGCCGGGTGGACGTACCGCCGAATTGCTCAACACGTGGGGCGTGAGGCCTCCACAGTACAGCGATGTTGTCGCCAGTGGTCGGCGGAAGGTGCACGTGCACGTCGACCTGGGACCGAACCGCAGCGACGCACGGATGCACGCCAAGACCGTAGGATCCTACGCAGTGCCGTAGGGGACCGCACCGCCACTTCCCAGCAAATTAGGGACACTGTTGCTCCTGGGGTATCGGCGAGGACCATTCGCAACCGTCTCCACGAAGCTGGGCTACGGTCCCGCACACCGTTAGGCCGTCTTCCGCTCACGCCCGAACATCGTGCAGCCCGCCTCCAGTGGTGTCGCGACAGGCGTGGATGGAGGGACGAATGGAGACGTGTCGTCTTCAGCGATGAGAGTCGCTTCTGCCTTGGTGCCAATGATGGTCGTATGCGTGTTTGGCGCCGTGCAGGTGAGCGCCACAATCAGGACTGCATACGACCGAGGCACACAGGGCCAACACCCGGCATCATGGTGTGCGGAGCGATCTCCTACACTGGCCGTACACCACTGGTGATCGTCGAGGGGACACTGAAAAGTGCACGGTACATCCAAACCGTCATCGAACCCATCGTTCTACCATTCCTAGACCGGCAAGGGAACTTGCTGTTCCAACAGGACAATGCACGTCCGCATGTATCCCGTGCCACCCAACGTGCTCTGGAAGGTGTAAGTTAACTACCCTGGCCAGCAAGATCTCCGGATCTGTCCCCCATTGAGCATGTTTGGGACTGGATGAAGCGTCGTCTCACGCGGTCTGCACGTCCAGCACGAACGCTGGTCCAACTGAGGCGCCAGGTGGAAATGGCATGGCAAGCCGTTCCACAGGACTACATCCAGCATCTCTACGGTCGTCTCCATGGGAGAATAGCAGCCTGCATTGCTGCGAAAGGTGGATATACACTGTACTAGTGCCGACATTGTGCATGCTCTGTTGCCTGTGTCTATGTGCCTGTGGTTCTGTCAGTGTGATCATGTGATGTATCTGACCCCAGGAATGTGTCAATAATGTTTCCCCTTCCTGGGACAATGAATTCACGGTGTTCTTATTTCAATTTCCAGGAGTGTATAATACATCAGAGGTGGCACTATCCTCTAAGTTCAAACATGACACGAAGCGCAGCAGTACTATTACACTTCCTGCAACATGCCAGAAATTACTTCTGTCTGTAGACAACTCTCCAGGACAAATGGTTCAAATGGCTCTGAGCACTGTGGGACTTAACTGGTGAGGTCATCAGTCCCCTAGAACTTAGAACTACTTAAATGTAACTAAGCTAAGGACATCACATACATCAATGCTCGAGGCAGGATTCGAACCTGCGACCGTAGCGGGCGCGCGGTTCCAGACTGTAGCGCCTAGAATCGCTCGGCCACTCCGGCCGGCTCTCCAGGACAACGTGTTGTTTTGTTCCCACCAAGAAGTGAAACCAGGGTTCTGAGCTATCTTCTGAAAGCGAATCTGGCTATATACCAAGTCCATCTGGATTCCATTTTATTAGCAGTCCCTATGTAACATGATGTACTCTTCTCTTTCTGTCAGTTAGTTAGTCTTCTGGTCGTTTCTCGCTATTCTCAATGTTTGTTTTTCGACTTTAAGTCCGACAACTTCAAATTTCTGCGTAATTTGCTGATTCAGTGTCCTAGATTTTCTGTCCATAAAAACTGCCAAAGTACTCTGAAAATGGTGTTCAACTTTTTTAACGATTTCCACGCCATTCGTATTTTTGTTTATTCTTTGAGAACTCATTCGCTTATTTATTTCGACTGACTTAAGTACTCGAATTCTTCAACTGGGTCAATAACATTATTGCCAGTCTTCGCTGTATTCATTTCAGAGTGCTGATTATTTCGTTTTGTATACTTTGCTGTTGAGTTTTTCCATTTCTTGTTGAAGTTTCTGTACAGGTAAAGTAAATTCAAACGTTATCCGGAACTCGAAGATGCGTAAGATGGACCGATAATTATTCTTTCTTCATAACACTATAGTGATTCAGAAGATTCTTCATAGTTCACAGAAAATATATGGATCTCGTATCTGCAGCCGGATCACGTTGCGCAAATCTCACAATATTTCTTAAAGGCAGCTGTTCGATACCATCAGGTTACTACTGGCCACGTCACGGTTTTTAAAAGCTGCCTCCAAGAAATATTATGAGATTTACATAACGACATCCGGTGGCAGAGCCTGAAAAGTCACGTCATAAAAAACAGTTTTGAAGAAAGAGAAGTCACTTTCTTCATTTCTGAATTTTCTATTATCTCTTAATGTACTGCAGTTGACGTTACATCACTTACATGAAGTGATATTTGTAGACCCATTCTTTGGTTCTCAGTGGTCTCAGAAGCGATTTTATCGAAACATTAATTTATTTTTTTCCTATAACATCGTTCATAACTTGAAGATGACCCTTTAACCCACACCCACTTTTAAAATCAGCTTGTTCTTTAGCAGTAAAAACTTAATAAAAGAAATATGTGTGAAATCTTATGGGACTTAACTGCTAAGGTCATCAGTCCCTAAGCTTACACACTACTTAACGTAAATTATCCTAAGGACAAACACACACACCCATGCCCGAGGGAGGACTCGAGCCTCCGCCGGGACCAGCCGTACAGTCCATGACTGCAGTGCCCTAGACTGCTCGGCTAATCCCGCGCGGCAAAGCTTAATATTTTCCTCTTTTTAATTAGAGCAATTACAGTTTTTTTAAAATAAGCTTCAGAATCATCTTTTACAAGGGCATTCTGTACGTAATTCCGAAAGTTTCGCTTGCAACACTTGCATTTGTACTTTTATCACGTCTATTTTTACGTCTTTACTGCTTAATTTTTTATGTTGTTCTATGTCTATAACAGTTTTATGAACTTCATCTGCAAATATTTCTGAAACATGTTCGTCCTCGCAATCTATTACTACGTTTGTGCTTCTCTGGGTGAACTACGCAGAAACAAAGAATTTTTCGAAAATCTATTCCTTGTTGGCCGTTATGGTGCCATTCAAAGGCCTGATCGATCGGAGGTGATGCCTACCCAACGTAAGGAGCTATTTTGTTTCTCTTACTATTTTTTTATCATCGCGAAAAAATAAAGAGAGTAAGTCGTTATGTTTGGAATCTACAGTCTACAAATGCCTTTGTGAGAAGATACTGTTTATCTTCCTTTTCAGCAGCTATTGCACAGCGAGGAGCAACTGCTGACGCTTTTAGTCCGTACGGTTGGTTTAGGTGTGAAGACGGTAGCGGTACCGCCAAATAACAGCGACTCGTTAAAAACGTAATCTAGGAAAGCAAACTTTAAGCAACAGAGCTGTTAGAGGGCTGCCAATATTTTCCAAGCCACCGCAAATCTGTTTAGTCCTCTCACGTACACTTGTTTCGAAGAATCGACCAAGTAGTGAATGCATGGGATTTCGAAATGATGGTTTTATTCTCATTCTATCGCCGCACCGTTAAAAAACTCACCAGTCTAAGAGAAACAAAAACAGACAAGGGTATGTAGCTAACTCATAGATTTTTATTTCATATTCGTGTACAGATGCTTCGCTGATCTACTCTTACTCTTAAATTCTTTGAGTTTATCCATAATCTATGCGGTGAACAGTTGAATATCGGATTACTTTCAGGTTCTCTGACGGCTTGCAAAACAACAGCGTTACTTGCCGAACATGAACTGCAGAAAAATTAAAACAGAATTGTACGCATGCTCTGCGAAATTAACCAAATTATAGTGAACATGTCGAACACAACGGGTAATTGCACTAGGATATAGGATGAAATGAGCCTGTATTTACCAATCACGGAAACCCTGAACGATGTTACAGACGCTCTATACTAGTATGGTGCTCGCTATGCCGGTTCTCATTTTCTAGTATTCTTTAGTAGTTACTGTCTTTTGTTTCTTCAGCTATAACTTGTACGGCAGAGAATGTTTGTAAACGGAAGAATTTCGATACTGACAGTTTCATTAGACACCGTGCACTGATTCAAAAACCACACAATTCTTTTTTTACTATGAACATGGCTGGAAATGTTGACAGAAAAGGAAATATAATTGTTCTCTTTACTGTGAAACGTGCGTACCAGAATACAATGATTGTGTCACAGTTGCGATCAGCGCTATCGAAAAGAAGTAACGACAAACGAATATGACATCGTCACACAGGGCTTTTAAGGTAATTTGTCGAAACATGTACATTAATTTAGTTGTGAAATACTGCAAGGCTAGCTGAGAACACCCCCTTCAAAACGACCGTTTATTTCTGTAGGACAGATACAACGTGGATTGTTGCTGCTCCTTGATTTTTCAGACTGAATGCTGTAGCCACAACACTATTATTTTCCAATAATTTTACTAGACTGTAAACAGGCATCGACAGAAAAAGAGCCCGCATCTCGTGGTCGTGCGGTAGCGTTCTCGCTTCCCATGCCCGGGTTCCCGGGTTCGATTCCCGGCGGGGTCAGGGATTTTCTCTGCCTCGTGCTGTCCTTAGGTTAGTTAGGTTTAAGTAGTTCTAAGTTCTAGGGGACTGATGACCATGGATGTTAAGTCCCATAGTGCTCAGAGCCATTTGAACCATTTTGAACAAAATAGGAACTTGTGTGAAAACATTTCGCATCATTCGCGGATCTGATAACATGCTAGTACTTGCTTTCGGCTTATGGATGAAACAATCCACTGTACGTTCTGGAATCTCAGATGTTATAATAATGGGGTACAATTTTTTACAGAATTTTTACGTTTCCATCAATAGACATTGTTTCTAAGATGGTGAATCAAACAGAAATGTCTCCCGTGTCATAAAAATTTAATAATGAACGTATAACAGCGGAATTAGTACAGACCATAGCCTGAACTGTCCTTTTCACAACACTACCGTTCAAAATCACCACGGATCTGTACACATTTGCGCTATCGTCGAACCCAAGAAACAAAACCTGTTTGGAGAAATTCAAGGTTTTGGTTCTTGACCCCTGTTTTAACCTCATCCAAGTCATTGAATATGTAACCACCTAGGTTATCTTTCATAGGTCCAAACAGAAGTCATACGGGGCAAAATCATGACTTTAAGGTGTATGGGGCACCAGTGATCAGCCCCTTTTTTCAGTCGCTTTGGTTGTGAAAAATGAGGTACGGGGGCGTGCACTGACGTGATGGCATGGTCCCCTCGTTCTTATTGTCTCCTTAAGTTTGGTTACATAAACTTCGCTGTTGATGGGGAACTCTAACGGGTCCTTTCCCTCGAATCTTTTCCTCAACGCGTCCTCAATTGGCATCTGTGACAGATGCCGGCTGTCCGCTGCGCGGTTTATCTGGATTTCCATTTCTTCGTTACCAAACTTTTTCAGCCAACGCCACACATTGCTGATGTCTGTTACAGCGTACACTTACGCTTGCTTCATGAATGATGTTAAAACCGCTTTAAAAACATGGCTCAAGAAGCAAAACCCTGAATGGTTCCAAACTGGTTTTTATGCGTGTTTTCAGTGCGAGGCCCACGAGAAAGACAGGCCGCGACGCGTACGTCCCGAAGGTACGCTTGAACTCATTCGCTCGCTCAGCTCAGCAGACAAAATACATTTTTAAACTGCTACCTCGCAGCTGGGCGTGTATGTACTAATCAGAATGACATCTTCTACTGGAATCTGCTATTATGAAGCCTTACTGATTAACAGTACTACAACAAAATTTAATTTAAGATCAGTACTCGATATACATGGTAGAAGGCTTGTTTATAGCATTTAGTCTCTTCTGTTTAACAGTCCTAATTTCATACAAGAAGTGGTGCCTTATGCCACTGATAATCATTTTGGCATAATTTTAATTTTATTGTACCCCAATACAGCCGTAACAAATTATAAGTAGGCCTATGGACTTCCGATCATTGTATGACTAGTAACAGTAAGACCCCATAATAGCGGATTCCAGTAGAAGATGGAATTCTCGTTTGTACTTACACACCTAGTTACGAATTAACAGGTACTGAAACGTGGTTTGTTTGCTGAGTTGAGCGAGCGAGCTCAGATATGCCTTCGTGACGTAAGCGCCGCGGCCTGTTTCTCTCATAACCTCGGTGTAGTGATGGCGCAAAAATGTAAAAATCCACGATGACTAAGCTGAACGGTAATTTTGAGTATAGGACACTTCAGGCTATCATCTGTACTATTTCCCGCAGTTATATGTTCATTATTCAATTTTTTATGACACAGAAGGCATTATGTTTTGATCCATCCGCTCGTGCTACGGCGCGTGACAGACATAATCCTCTGGTAAACTGAGGAAGTTTGGAGCCTTCGATACCTGCATTATTTACTGGAAAGTACAGAGCTGTGTAGTCATCAGTTAGCAGATTTACTTTTGTACAACACACAAGATTGTAAAGAGGTGATAGAGGAAAATTTTCATTTCACTTTTCACTCAAGTGACCAGCATAAAAAACGGGAAATGAGTGCTCATATTCGTAATAAAGTGCTGTAATTAACCTAATACTTCGTCCACCTCAGTAGCTCTGCAATCAGCGCGGCAGATTCCTAACCGAAGGGGCTCGGGTTCGATTGCCTGCCGTGTCGCAGATTTTCTCCGCTCGGGGACTGGGCGTTGTGTTGTACTTACGTTCGTACCGTCGCAACTGTCAAGAAAATCGTCTCCATTACGCTATCGTATCTTCTTTAAATTACTGAGATAGCTGAGTAGATACGACCCGATAGCCAATAAAAGAGAAATATATAAACTTTCTTCGCGATCCCTGTATGGGCCATAATAATCTTCATGTCGTTAAACACCGCAACTTACAGAAATTTTAATGGTTAATGAAAACAATCTCAGCTGTACTATCGCAAGTTTATTGAGCTACGATTTTCATTCTTAGAACTTCTTCAGGTTACCGAGTTATGATATAATAGGCCTGACAGGCGTGTATAATGTTAAAGATGAAATTCAGAAACAATGATCACAAACATTCTGCCGACCTCCTGCAGGAAGTATGTCGAGCAGTCACGGCAATCTGTGTTCAATAAACGTCATCTGTGGGTGTTCCATCGAGCGTCAAAGAAAACGTATTGACGGTAAGTTTTCGCAAAATTATCTGTCTGACGCACACATTTTTTGAACTAACACCTGAGTATCCGCGCTACCCACAGATCTACACATTCAATATCGCGAGCTAATTGAACCTGATACATATCTAACTACGGCAGTAACCCAAAATATATCCTATAATACCCAAATCGTTTTGTAAGCAAGTTCGTTCGTAGACAAATTGCGGTTTGTCAGTACCACGACTGATTTGAAGGTTGCCGCTCGCTTCACTAACAATCGAAATTTGGTTTATGCGAAAAATCTGAGATTATAGCTAGCGTTATGAGCCAGTACATATACACAGGATAGTTGTTAATTGCAGCACTTAAATACTATCCTGATCCGTATTCGACGTAGCTTCTCTGTCTGCTGTCTCTATATCTAGCGCAAACCTTCTTTACAACTCGTTTTACCTATATACACCAAACAAATATCGAGGGACTGTTAAGTACCCGTATAAAAGAAAGGAAGGAAAGTTTCATTGACACTGAAATTAGTTGGTAAAGGATGAGGAAGGGCATAGGACGTAGTGTTGTTGAATTAACCAAACCTGAAACTATTTAGAGGAACAATGTAAATGCATTGTAATGATATGTTTTTTACTCATTGCTACTGTGGCTCATTTTCAAACGGTACCTAAATATAATCAAGCTATTACTAACACCAGGATATGTGTGTGTGTGTGTGTGTGTGTGTGTGTGTGTGTGTGTGTAATATTTGATTGTATTATAATTTTTTACTTACGTAATAAGATCGTAAATGCTATTTTTCAAATATGATATATTTTATTTTGTTATATTTGAGCATGTTTGTTACATTATCGATCTTTGGATCAAAGGTATGGTTTGCGATTGAATTTCCATCTTTGATGAAAATCGATTTGTATCGTGCGTAAAATTTAGGACTGTCTTTTGTTCAAAAACAAAAGACAACAAATGTAGTAGCTGAGCATCAAGTGAAAGTATCGAAGAAAACTTTATACGAGGGCATGTCGAAAAGTAATGCTTCCGAATTTTTTATGTGAGACCTCTTAAAGCTTTTTAAACAAAAGTTATTCACATTGTAAATCTTAATTCTTCATTTTTACATGTTTGGTCACCCTGGTGACGAACGCATTTCTCCCAACGAGCGACCAGTTTGTTGATACCGTCATTATAGATGGTTTGACTTTGTTGAGGGAGCCACAACCTTACCTCTGCTTGCACCGCTTCATCGCTATTTAAATTTTGAAAACAGATACAAATCGGTTGGGGCCAAGTCGGGACTGTATGTAAGATAATCGATGACAGTGAACACAAGGCGCCGGACTGCTGCGGATGTCACAGCCCTCGTGTGTGGTCTGGAATTGTCATGCTCAAATAGAGGATTCTCCAAGTGTGGACGATCTCTTCGAATTCGAAACTCGATTACGGTAAGCTGTTTCTCAAGCACCGACATAGTTATATTACACATCGCCTTGCTACACGCTACAATTCGGAGCCCTCCAAGAGCAGAGGATTGCAACTTGTGTCAGCGTAACAGGAAAGTCGACAGAGTGAAATGCATGGCATGTAATACCCGAACCGACAGTGAGAACAGAATAAAAAAAATCGGATGTCTTACTTTTCAGCAGGCCCTCGTAGGAGCAGCGAAGATTTTCCAGTTGATTAGATTCCTAGAAACCAGTTCATGCGCGTCCAGTCAGTTTAGGCAGATCCGAGTGACGATCCGATTCATATTAATGAAAAACAACGATCATGTGTCGTGGTTCGAAAGGATGTCAAGTCACTATCAAGGGAAGAAAAAAGAAGGAAAACTGGGTTTAAGGTCGACATGGAGGTCATTAGAGGGGGAGCACAAGCTCGGATGGTGTCAAAGATGCAGAAAGAAATCGGCCGTGTTCTTTCAAAGGAACCATCCCGGCATTTGCCTGGAGCGATTTAGGGAAATCACGAAAAATCTAACTCTGGATGGCCGGACGCGGATTTGAATCGTCGTCCTCCCGAATGCAATTCCAGTGTGGTAACCACTACACCACCTCGTGTGGTCACTGGCAAGGCGAGTGTGCTGTTGTAAAATGATTAATGTAATCCACCGTCTGCTAAATCTTACCAAAGACGGACTGGATATTTGTGAAATTTTATCTGTATAACACGTTTCCATAGATAAACAATTTGAGAAAAATCGGAACATTCATTCAGCTGATCTCTATTTTGTAACGGCTTTAACCCTGACATGTTTTACTCTAGCGATGAAGTCACAAGTCGCCAAGCGGTGGACAGTGACGCTGTTGGCCTTGTCCTCGCCTGCCTCGTAATAAAGTGACTCCTTCCTGGTGGTCGATGCGCGCCACGGCAGATGTTCCACCGTTTACATCTACATCTACATCTACATCTAAACTCCAGAAGACACTTTATGGTGTGTGACGGAGGATAGTTATTGTACCACGGCCACCTCCCCCCTTTCCTGTTACACTCGTAAATGGTGAGCGGGAAAAACGATTGTTGGTAACAATCCGTATGAGCTCGAATGTCTCTAATTTTACCTTCATGGTCTTTGCGTGGGATTTTCTTATGACGAAGCAATATCTTCTTGAAAAGTCCGCTCACGGAATTTTAACTGTAAACCACACCGTGATGCTCAACGCCTCTCTTGTAACGTCTGCCACTGGAGTTGGGTGAGCATCTCCGTTACTCCCTTGCTGTTGCTTAACTAACCTGCATGGAAATGCTCTGTTTTCTACTTTACATACCCTTTCTGGTACGGATCCCAGGCTGACAAGCAATATTCAGGTATCTGTTGAACGAGACTCCCGTAAGCTACCTCCTTTTAGGGTGGATTACGCTTTCTAAGGAGAACCTTCCAATCAATCTCAGTTTCGCATCTGCCTTTCCTGCAATTCGTTCTGTGTGGTCGATCCTCTTTAAATCGCTCAGTAGGCGTACTTCCTGATGTATAATGGATGTCACTGCTATGGTGCTATCGTACAATAGGGGTATTTCCGATTAACTGTACGCAATACTTTACGTATGTTATAATGAAGATCAACTGCCAATCACTGCAGTAAGCCCAAATCCCCTGGAGATCTTTCTGCATTTCGCTGCAATTTTCTAGTGTTGCTACTTTTCTGTATACAACAGAATCATTCACGAAAACCACCATGGAAATTCCGACGTAATCCACTGGGTCGTTTATATATACTGTCGAGAGCAATGGTCCCGAACTCTAAAGATTTCTCTCCGTTAAGAATAATGTTTTGTGTTCTATTTGATAGGAACTCTTCATTTCAATAACAAATCTAATCTTTTAACCTGTACACTCGTATTTTGTTCACTAAGCGACAGTGCAGAACCATAATGAACGCCTGCTGGAGGTCAAGCAGCGCGTCGTCAACCAGGGCGCTGGTATCTGCTGCCCTCTGGGCCTCATGAATGAATAAAGCGAGCTGAGTTTCAGACTGTTGATTCGTACAGAAGAGATTTCCGGTCTCCAGAAAGGACGTAATACACGAGCACAAAACGTGTTCTAGAATTCTACAATAGACTGACGTCACTGAAATAGGCATATAGTTCTCTGCGTCTGAGAGACGACCCTTTCTGAAAACGGGAATGACCTGCCACTTTTTTTCCCAATCATTAGGAGAGCTTCGCTCCTCAAGGAACTCTCGGTAAACTGCTGCTAGAAGAGGAGTATGTTCTTTCGCATACTCTGTACAGAATCTTATCGGTATCCCATCATGCCCCTTTGCATTTCCTCCTTCGAGGATTCCTCTACGTGCCCATTGCTGTTGATCCACACCTGTCCACTACAAAATAATAGACAACTGAGTTCAGCGTCTATCCGGAGCAACAGTCTGTCACATTGGGTTTGTAACTGGTTTCTTGTAAACATTATAATTTGTTATCTTCAGTGCGAATCACGCTAACACTGACCACCTCGAGTTAAGTTGACTTATAGAACAGAAGGAGTAGATGAGAAGTCTAAAGTCTCGTCGAATACATGTGCACTAAATACAGAACAGCTTCTCAGGTGGACAAGTGGGGCAGGAAACCGACAGTTGTGTACTCAAAGGAAACAACCCAGCATCAATCTATAGTGATTTAGCGAAATCATGGGAAACATAAATCAGAATGGCCGGACGAGGATTTGAATTATGGCCCTCTCGAATAAGAGCCGCCTGTATGAACCACTCCGTCACCTCCCTCTGTAAATTTATCTAATGACACATGTAGATGAAAGATGTATTTAATACCAAGTAGAAGTGAAAATAGAAAATTACTTGGAATAAATCTGTATAGGGACCATTCTATACAGGCCGGCCGGAGTGGCCGAGCGGTTCTAGGCCCTACAGTCTGAAAACGCGCGACCGCTGCGGTCGCAGGTTCGAATCCTGCCTCGGGCATGGATGTGTATGATGTCCTTAGGTTAGTTAGGTTCAAGTAGTTCTAAGTTCTAGGGGACTGATGACCTCAGAAGTTAAGTCCCATAGTGCTCAGAGCCATTTGAACCATTCTTTACATCCGTTTTTCCGCAAAGAATTTGTTGAGTGAATCAAGTATTTCCTGAACTTTATTAGGCTATCGTAGTGCATCTTGCTGTTAACGTAACATTAAATACTATCAACCTGACTGTAGTTTTTAATGCAATATTAGGAAACATGAAAATGTAGTTGTCGCGGTCTTCAGTCCGAAGACTGGTTTGAAGCATAACAGTATGCTGTTCTATCCTATGCAGGTCTCTTCATCTTCGAATAACCACTGCAACCTACATTTATTTGAACCTGCTTGCTGTATTCATCCCTTGGTCTCCTCTACAGTTTTCACTCTCCACATTTCCTTTCATTAACAAACTGACGATTCTGTCAAGCCACATGATGGGTTCTATCAACCAATCCCTTCTTCTAGTCAGGTTGTGCCTTCTTTTTTCCCAGTTCGATTCAATATCTCCTCATTAACTGGTTCAACTGGCTCTGAGCACTATGGGACTCAACTGCTGAGGTCATAAGTCCCCTAGAACGTAGAACTACTTAAACCTAACTAACCTAAGGACATCACAAACATCCATGCTCGAGGCAGGATTCGAACCTGCGACCGTAGCGGTCGCGCGGTTCCAGACTGTAGCGCCTAGAACCGCTCGGCCACACCGGCCGGCTATCTCCTCATTAGTTACTCTATCTACTCATCTAATCTCCAGCATTTATCTGTGGCACCACGTTTCATACGTCTTCTTGTCTAACGATACAAGGTATCCCATCAGAAAAGACTTCCTAACACTTGAATTTATGTTCAATATCAACAAATTCCTCTTTTTGACAAATGATTTTCATGTTATAGCCAGTCTTCATTTTATATCTTGTCTACTTAGGCTAGCTTCAGTTATATTGCCGTCCGAATAGAAAAACTCCTGGTACTACCTTTAATGTCTCATTTCCTTCATCATCGCTTGACTTAATTCGACTACATTCCGTTAACTTTGTTTCATTTTCGTTTATGTTCATCTTATAATCTCTTTGCAAGACAGTATCCATTCCATTCAACTGATTTTCTAAGTCTTTACCTGTCTCTCACAGACTGACAATGCCATGAGCAAACCACAAAGTTTAGATTTCTTCTTCTTGATCTTCAATTACTCCTCGACATTTATCGTTGGTTTCGCGTTCAGTGTACAGATTGAATAACATCGAGGATTGGCTAAAAACGTGCTTCATTTACTTCTCAAGCAGTTTCCCTTTCATAAAAAACACTTAGCACCTTTAATGGACTTTACTTCTGAAATGGTCTTGACGGGCAGTAAGCGATATTCTGTTTCAAACCAGTGTCAGATACTGATCCCGTGCTTGGTTTTCTTTGTGTTCCAGATGAGTACACCAAGATAACGACGCCGCGGCAGGATGTGCTGTTCAAGAAGGGCTACTTGGGCCGCGCCCGGCCAGCCCCAGAGGTCGCCGAAGACGCCGCCGCCAAAGGTAAGTGTGCTTTTTCCAGGCTTTACTTATCTGCAGTAAAACAAGAGCGCGCTCCTCTGCATTCACGGGCGGTCTGTTTTAAGATATATGGGCTCCTTTTTCAAACCCCTTTGAGTAAAGGTACCTTCTTTCTATCCCTGTCGTCGCACCCTCAAGACGTGGTTTCCATTACAACCAATAACAAGAGCTCCCATACCTACTAACAGCCGCGAGACAATGTTTACAGGATTTTCTGCGCACTCTACTAGAAGGCTGCAATTTCTTGACTACCAGAAAATATTAATTTCCCGAACTTTCTATCGGACCTTCATAGCCGCCGGCTGATTCTACTTTTACTCAGGACCACTCTACAGTCTCGTAAAACAAGAAGAGAAGTCCTATAGTAACAATTAATATAAAAAAGTCTGTCCAGTTATGAATAAAGGAATCGAATTATCTAATATTTCAAGATGTTACTCGCCACAACTTGTATTTAATTACTGGCGTTATACTTAGAAGTTTTAGGCATTTATCATAATTTCAGTTACAATATGTACGAAAAATGTTCACAATTTCGATTTTTCTCTTTAAAAAGCAGCAGAAACTAATATGAGGGGCGATCAAAAAGTTTCCGTTAGAGAGCGTTACTGCGGCGAATGTACACTGAAGGGCCACAGCAACTGGTGTAGGCATGCGTATTCAAATACAGGCAGAATACGGCGCTGCCGTCGGCAACGCCTGTGTGAGACCATAAGTATCTGGCGCAGTTGTTAGATCGGTTACTGCTGTTACAATGCCAGGTTATCAAGATTTAAGTGAGTTTGAACGTGGTGCTCCAATCGACGCACGAGCGATGGGGCGCAGCATCTCTGAGGGAGCGATGAAGTGGGTATTTTCCCGTACGACCATTTCACGAGTGTGCCGAGAATATCAGGAATCCGGTTAAACATCAAATCTCTGACATCGCTGCGGACGGAAAAAGATTCTACAAGAACGGGACCAGCGACGACTGAAGAGAATAGTTAAACGTGGCAGAAGTGCTACCCTTCCGCAAATTGACGAAGATGTCAGTGCTGGGCTATCAACAAGCGTCAGCGTGCGAACCATTCAACGAAACATCATCGATATGGGCTTTCGGAGCCGCAGGCCCACTCGTGTACCCTTGATGACTGCACGACACGAAGCCTTAGGCCCCCCTGAGCCCGTCAACACCCACACTGGACTGTTAATGCCAGGAAACATGTTACCAGGCCTCACGAGACTCGTTTCAGATTTTATCGAGCGGATGGACGTGTACAGGTATGGTGACAACCTCATGAACCCATCGACCCTGCATGTCAGCAGGGGACTGTTCAAGCTTGTGGAGGCTCTGTAATGGTGTGGGGCGTGTGCAGTTGGAGTGATATGGGACCCCTGATCGTCTAGATACGGCTGTGACAGGTGACACGTACGAAAGTATGCTGTCTGAACACCTGCATCCATACATGTCCATTGTGCATTCCGACGGACTTGGGCAATTCCAGCAGGAAAATGCGACACCCCACACTTCCAGAATTACTACAGAGTGTCTCCAGGAACACTCCTCTTCGTTTAAGTACTTCCGCTGGCCACCGAAGTCCCCAGACATGAACGTTGTTGAGTATATCTGTAATGCCTTGCAACGTGCTGTTGAGAAGAGAACTCCACCCCCTCGTACTCTTACGGATTTATGGACAGCCCTGCAGGATTCATGGTGCCATTTCCCTCCAGCAGTTCTTCAGACATTAGTCTAGTCCATGCCACATCGTGTTGCGGCACTTCTGCATGCTCGTTGGGGCACTACACGATATTAGGCTGGTGTTACCAATTTCTTTGGCTCTTCGGTGTACAATGTAGCGCGACTCCGATGCGGGTATATAAGCATCGACATGTAGAAAAGGAATTAGTGTGGCATTCGTGTCTTCCCTACTCAGTCCTTTTAGTAGACCTGCTGCACCTTCTAAGTGTTCTGCCAATGAATTGCAGTCTTTGGTTTGCTGTGCCCATAACATTATCTATGTGATCGTTCCAATTTAGGTTGTTTGTAATTGCAATCCCTAAGTATTTAGTTGAATTTACAGCCTTCGGATTTGTATGACTTATCACGTAATCGAAATTTAGTGGATTTCTTTCAGTACTCACGTGAATAACTTCACACTTTTCTTTATTCAGGGTAAACTCCCACTTTTCGCATCATACATATATCTTATCTAAACCATTTTGCAAATCGTTTTGGTCATCTGACGACTTTAGAAGACGGTAAATGACAGCATCACCTGCAAACAATCTAAGACGGCTACTAAGATTGTCTCCTATATCGTTAATATAAAAACCAGGAACAATAGAGGGCCTATAACACTTCCTTGGGAAACGCCGGATATTACTTCTGTTTTAATCGATAACTTCCGTCTATTACTACGAATTGTGACCTTTCTGACAGGAAATCACGAATCCAGTCGCACAACTGAGGCGATACTCCATAGGCACGCAGTTTGGTTAGAAGACGCTTGTGAGGAACGGTGTCGAAAGCCTTCTGGAAATCTAAAAATATGGAATCAATTTGACATGCTCAACATGCTGTACAGTAACGTAAATTTCGTTACGTGATATACATCCTGCTGTAGTTTTAATGGCTAACTGTGTATACGTCGCCACCAGTGTTCTCGTCTGAGGAAGCGTAATGTCAGCAGAACATTCACTGTTGCTTTTGTTGCCTAAGTGAACTGAGACGACTTCTGTCTATAGTGATGAAATTGTGTTTGAGTCGTATTTGTAGTTTCCATCTGATGGACGATAATGTAGGACCTCGCAGGGCCGGCCTGGTGGACGAATAACTGCAGTATGAAGGCACTGAGCGCCTAGAGTGGCGAACTAACTGTTTGCACTCACAAGCGACCGAATATCCGCCCGAAGACATCCGTCCGCATCACCGCCTCAGTCGACCACCGTTGACACCCAGAGAGCGGTTATCTAGCAAGGGGGACGTAATGCCGTATAGCCAGATCTGTAGTAAGGGGAGCTGCTGTGTATTTCCGTACGAGAGAACCACGTTATGTATGCGACAGGAAGAGGCACGCCATACACGCCAAGTGTCACAAATGTTTTTTTTTCCTGGTATACCTCGTATCTGCACCATTGTGTCTCATTTCTCACTGTTAAAGGGTGACTTTTACGGTAGAAATTATCACCGCGTTTCATACTGCTTTACAGATTTAGAAGATTCCTCAGTTATAGACATGAGTCCTCTAAGGATATTGTCTCTTAGCTCAGCGGTTAGTAGTGAATTCACTAGTGCCGCGTTTAAGCTTTGTTGTAATCTATATTTTACTTTTACGTGAATTTTATGGTACTTCAATTTCTTCTTCCAAATCATATGCTAAGTAAACATCGGGCATTTGCATTATTTATATATGATAATACCTACGCATTTCATGGTAGGTTTCTTTAGTGGTAAGAATTGATTTACAATAGTTACAAAATGCCACGGCGACCTAATTTTTTATCTCCCATATTCCATCGACCATCGTCCATCGTTGATAGTTGATTATCTGAGGCCGTGAGTAGAATTTACGAACATGTCGCATTTAGGTACTAAGTCTGGATTTACCAGAGTAATATAATATAGATAGACTGTTACAGGAATTCAATTTGTGCCGTAAAAACATTGAGATTCTTGGCACATGAAATAATTGAATATTATTTATAGTAAGCAAACGAGGCTGCGGTTATACACGACATAGATCTCTTCACATGTCTGTAGTAAACACAAGCAGCAGCATTTACGCTAATTAAGCATTATGTTATGATTGCTAACATTATAACTTCCTGGTTTACCTCTGTGGTCGGAAACAAGTGCAATCAGTCGCGGCATAGCTTTTTGAAATTCTAAGTACATGGCCGAACGCAAACATGGCCTGACGCCCACGCACATGCCACATTATCCATGTGCATTACGAAAAGCTTGTTAGGGCTGATGATTGATGACAAACCTTGTGTGTGGGACATGATAGAAAATAGACGAATTTGGAATTCGTTGGAAAACGTCATGTATGGTGACGTGGCAGTTGTGTGTCACACAGCTGCGGCCTATGTCTATCCCGCGCTGTATGTGTAGAGTAGCTATTAGACTGGAAAACGGAGTAGCCAGACTCGACTAGGGACGTGCTGTCATCTCACCAGGCAGCTCATTTTTTTATATTTTAAGATCTAATTATGATGCTTCTCAAACCACGGCATTTGTAACTGAAGATACATTTGGTAAATACACTCCTGGAAATTGAAATAAGAACACCGTGAATTCATTGTCCCAGGAAGGGGAAACTTTATTGACACATTCCTGGGGTCAGATACATCACATGATCACACTGACAGAACCACAGGCACATAGACACAGACAACAGAGCATGCACAATGTCGGCACTAGTACAGTGTATATCCACCTTTCGCAGCAATGCAGGCTGCTATTCTCCCATGGAGACGATCGTAGAGATGCTGGATGTAGTCCTGTGGAACGGCTTGCCATGCCATTTCCACCTGGCGCCTCAGTTGGACCAGCGTTCGTGCTGGACGTGCAGACCGCGTGAGACGACGCTTCATCCAGTCCCAAACATGCTCAATGGGGGACAGATCCGGAGATCTTGCTGGCCAGGGTAGTTAACTTACACCTTCCAGAGCACGTTGGGTGGCACGGGATACATGCGGACGTGCATTGTCCTGTTGGAACAGCAAGTTCCCTTGCCGGTCTAGGAATGGTAGAACGATGGGTTCGATGACGGTTTGGATGTACCATGCACTATTCAGTGTCCCCTCGACGATCACCAGTGGTGTACGGCCAGTGTAGGAGATCGCTCCCCACACCATGATGCCGGGTGTTGGCCCTGTGTGCCTCGGTCGTATGCAGTCCTGATTGTGGCGCTCACCTGCACGGCGCCAAACACGCATACGACCATCATTGGCACCAAGGCAGAAGCGACTCTCATCGCTGAAGACGACACGTCTCCATTCGTCCCTCCATTCACGCCTGTCGCGACACCACTGGAGGCGGGGTGCACGATGTTGGGGAGTGAGCGGAAGACGGCCTAACGGTGTGCGGGACCGTAGCCCAGCTTCATGGAGACGGTTGCGAATGGTCCTCGCCGATACCCCAGGAGCAACAGTGTCCCTAATTTGCTGGGAAGTGGCGGTGCGGTCCCCTACGGCACTGCGTAGGATCCTACGGTCTTGGCGTGCATCCGTGCGTCGCTGCGGTCCGGTCCCAGGTCGACGGGCACGTGCACCTTCCGCCGACCACTGGCGACAACATCGATGTACTGTGGAGACCTCACGCCCCACGTGTTGAGCAATTCGGCGGTACGTCCACCCGGCCTCCCGCATGCCCACTATACGCCCTCGCTCAAAGTCCGTCAACTGCACATACGGTTCACGTCCACGCTGTCGCGGCATGCTACCAGTGTTAAAGACTGCGATGGAGCTCCGTATGCCACGGCAAACTGGCTGACACTGACGGCGGCGGTGCACAAATGCTGCGCAGCTAGCGCCATTCGACGGCCAACACCGCGGTTCCTGGTGTGTCCGCTGTGCCGTGCGTGTGATCATTGCTTGTACAGCCCTCTCGCAGTGTCCGGAGCAAGTATGGTGGGTCTGACACACCGGTGTCAATGTGTTCTTTTTTCCATTTCCAGGAGTGTAAATGGTACACGAGAAGGATATCTGTTGCGGAGCCTTAAACCTTTTCCAGTATTGTAGTATGGCGATTGTGTCACAGACTGACACTTATTTTGCTTTACAAAATGGTCGTGAATGATTCGTGGACGACCAATACCTCATTCTTCAGTAGCTGTCTCACGATAATTAGTATTTTTAGAAAGATAGTATTGACCATATGAACATCCCACGAGGTTCAGCGTTTCTAGGATACGCATTTATAGTTGCCGTAATGTCGCAATCTGACGTTAGTCGTAGCTCAAAGATTTATAGATCATCAGCTTTACCTATTTTCTACATATCGATTAACTCATGATGGTGTTACTGTCGCCTGTAACACACTTTTCACCTTCGTCACGAGCCTTCCATGTGGCCTGGGACGCTCATTCCCACAACACATAGGTGGTGATAATGTTACGCGTACTTAATGTAGGGTGCAAAACGTAAGGACGAAAGTAATTTTCGCATGGTGTCTCACTGCCAAGTAACATAGCTTGATGGAACTTGGACCATACATAGAAAGAGCTATTACAGTACAGTACAGAAGATAACAAGGAATATGTAGTGAGAGGAACAGAGCTGACACTTTTATTCACAGAAAATAATTACACTGAAATCACAGTGATTTATAATGGTCCCCTGGACATTGTTAAATTCGGGACATGGTTTTTCATCGGATGAGTGATCACTACGCACAGCTACTCATTTTATGCAACGTGCTCCCATGGTGGCCACAACGTTGGTAAGGATTTCTTTTGGTAGGGCGCTGTTTGACAGTCGTTGGTGCATGTAGACCTGTTGCAATACCTCTGTCCAACGCACCCCACACGTGCTCGATACAACTTAGGTCGGGCGAACTGGCAGGCCAATCCATTTGCTTAATATTCTCTTGTTCCAAGAGCTGCTCCCCCTGCGTCGTTCGATGCGGTCGCGCGTTGTCATTCATAAAAATGAAGTCACACCCGAATGCACCCTTCAAATTACTCACCTGGCAAAGGAGTACAGTGTCACAATTACACTGCCTGGCGAGTGAACCGTGTTCAATAATTTGAAGGCAGTACGTCCATGCAACATTATGCCTTCCCACACCGTAATATCTGGACCACCAACATGAGATGTTAAACAATGCTGGACCCCTCATACGGCAAGAAGCGAGAACACATAATGTGTCTAGGAACATTGTCGAACATGATCGTTTTGGTGGTCCAGGCTTTATGGTGGGGGTGACAATGTTGCCTGCACATACCGAACTCCAAATCTTTGAACAAGGTTCACTCTCCAGTCACAATTTGTGTGACTCTGTACTCCTTCTCCATGTGCGTCATTTCTACCACAAATAACAGTATTTACATGTGTGGTGTGCGTACTGTAAGACCTTCGGTACACACACCATCAGATTGTTTGACTTGTCGCTCTAACGAAGTAGGCGAGTGTCAGCAATATGTCTCGTGGTCTTATCGTGGCGTGTTTATCTTCTGCCGTTAGGTCAGACGATAGAAATGCCACTTGCACGCTTAGAGTAGCAGATTGACGGTGACCAACTTTAAACAGAACTTGATTAATTTTCACACAATTTATTAAAATAATAACAAGCATAAAATTTCTTAACTTGGATCTGGATGCTATTTACAATTGACAATCTGAAGTTCCTTTGGTCTTGGTACTTTAATCTTATTCTCACATATCTCTGATACTTGACAAAATGTATATACATTTATCTTCATGGCTATGTACTGGAATATGATAATCTTATTAGGTGCAGACTGAAACTTGACTGTAGACTGGTACAGACTAATGCAGACTGGTACAGACTAGTGCAGACAAATGCAGACTAATGCAGACTGACTAATCGGAGGTCTGTACACTCGTTATAATACCTCGCGCGTTCAGGTATCACTGCGCGAGTGTGATCCGCGAGGAGAGAAAGTTCTACGTTAGCAGCAATCTCACTGGCTGCGTGACATTAATACGCGGATCGGCGGAAGCAGAATTTGGTCCGTCTCTAAGATAGCGCCATCTCGTAGTGCGGAGACGGACGAGCGCTGCGCCTGCGCTGTTGTGCTTGGCGGGGCGCGCTCTAGTGGGAAAGTTGTGTACGCGCTGACTACGCGGAACTATGTACACAACAACATGCCTGATGGTACATACATCATAAATATCGCTTCAAACCTCACTGGTTAAAAAATGTTCAAATGTGTGTGAAATCTTTTGGGACTTAACTGCTAAGGTCATCAGTCCCTAAGCTTACACACTACTTAACCTAAATTATCCTAAGGACAAACACACACACACCCATGCCCGAGGTAGGACTCGAACCTCCGCCGGGACCAGCCGCACAGTCCATGACTGCAGCGCCTTAGACCTCTCGGCTAATCCTGCGCCTCACTGGTTAATTAATGAGTGAGTAGAATAAGTAATTGCACTGTATTGTATTAATTCTGAATTGCGGCAAAATGACACAACTTAGAGTTGGCCATGTGTTAATTTCACGTACAAAGCTGTATATTTACCTACTAAAATGTACTTTAAACAACGTCAGTGATTAGCTGGACTGTTATATTTATGGATGCAGTGAATATTATCGAGAGGTTTCTTATTGTTTATGTTCTGAGCAGGAAACTTCATTGTATACTAAGATAAACAGGTACTGCAAAGATGTAACAACTACCAAAGAAAATAAATTGCTCCTAACCTTTCCTATCCTACTGGACACTGATCCAAAGATTAAAAAAAAGTCACCTGCTTGTAACAGGAATTTCTTTGACCAAGACAATTTGACACTTAGCCAACTGTCATTCAGTCGAGATGTTATACTCAGTGATGAGACAAAGCAGTAGGCTCTGCCATACGCCATTGCAAGAAATAACACGGTTCCATAAATGTTCCATAAAAACCATCTAATAGAGTGCGAACCATATGAGTAAATCTTCATATACAAGGTTTATGGTCATCTAACAGCTGGGGAATGAATCATTTACCGCCTTACAAGAGAATGAAAGAAAAGATTTAAACAGGGATATACAGGCTACTCTAATATTAGCCGATTTGCGCTTCATCTTCAATGGCGTTATCGTAGACATCGCACCGCTAGAGCTCTTACTGCTATAACTTCACACGAGAAACACGGAAAGAGAGTTTGATGTAAATGCTGATGTCCAGCACTTTAAACTTGGTGATTCGATCGTAGTAGTGGGAAAACCATGAGGAACGTGAAATTGATAATGGTTATGTATCAAGACAGTTTACTGGTCGTTACTAACTGCGTACAGAAACACGCAACAGATTGTGTTGAAATCTCTCTAAGCTATTCTATTGGTACATATTTTTACCTGTCTGGACCAATCTAAAAAGTCCAGTTATGTCTAGATGCTCATATGGCGGATTGTAAGGTTTTTCATGATAAAACCAATGTGGAGAGTATGGAAAAATCTAATCTAAATATTTTCAATGACAGTAAATCTGAGAATGGAAAGACACCTATACATCTCTAACAGCAAAGGAAGTTTCACATTGGTCCTAGCAATCGACGTGCATAGTATATGAAAGATGAACAAAAAAAATATGCACACAGTTTCAGTAGATAGACGTATACGTGAACTTTACCAATATGTGGAATGTTAACTACACTTTATTTCTGGAGAATATCGTCGAGAATTAGAGAGACATTTAACAAAGATATGTTAGTGTGTTTAATATAACTTGCATTCTCCTTCACAGCTAAGTGCTTAAAGTCTGTGTTATCGCCTGGGTAGTGACTGATATGAGATCACCGTTGCTGCCTACGAATGGGCAGTTCCAGGCGTCCCATCGGCTACTATACCATTTTCATACGCACAGAGGGAGTTTTCTCTACATCTCTGTCTTTTGCACATTACTGTTGCTTCCCATCTATGGCTTACGTACCATGTGTGGCTATCTTAGGCATGCATGTACACCGAAGAGCCAAAGAAACTGGTACACCTGCCTAGTATCGTGTAGGGCCCCCGCGAGCACGTAGTCCGGATACATTGGGTACGCCTGTACCACCACGTACAACAGCGACTGTTAACCATCCGTTACCATGGGTAAACGAATCATTGATGTCGATGCTGAAGTTCAGTCTGCAACCACAAAAGACTGCAGGTCCATCCAATAGAGAGTGCGCAGCGACAGATTTGATGGTATTCTTTTTCTTGTCGGCGGCAGATGTGGTCATTTCCACGTCTTCAATTGTTTTGTATATTGCCTGTCTTGCACGGCGACGGTATCTTCTGTAAGGCACCTTGGCAGCGTTCAATGCAGTTGCCTGTGCAGCAGCAGCAGCGCGAATGATCCGCTCGGCGGGCAGCGCTCGCTTACATAGCCGCGCACTGGCGCGGCGACAGATAAGGGACTTAGAATATTTCACAGTGCCAGCTGAGAGTTATCCCGGACGCGAGCACTAGTCGTTCTAGGTGCTCGCGTACGATGTTGGCCGCAATACGAGGTGTCATGGACTTGACTAATGTCTGAAGTAGTGTTGGAGGGAATTGACGCCATGTATCCTGCAGGGCTGTCCGTAAATACGTAAGAGTACGAGAAGTGGATATTTCTTCTGAACAGCACTTTGCAAGGCATCCCAGATATACTCAATAATCTTCATGTCCGGTAAGTCTGGTGACCAGTGGATGTGTTTAAATTCAGAAGAGTGTTCCTGGAGCCACTCTGGACGTGTAGGGTGTCTCATTGTCCTGCTGAAATTGCCCACGTCCGTCGGAATGCAAAATGGACGTGAATGGATGCAGTGATCAGACAGGAAACTTACGTAAGTGTCACCTGTCAGACTTGTATCTAGACGTATGAGTGGTCCTATATCACTGCACACGCTCCACACCATTACAGAGCCTCCACCAGCTTGAATATTATCATCCTGACGTGTGGGTTCCATGGATTTATGAGGTTGTCTCCATACCCGTACACGTCCATCCGCTTGATACAATTTGAAACAAGACTCGTACGACAAGGCAACATGTTTACAGTCATTAACAGTCCAACGTCGGTGTTGACGGGCCCAGGCGAGGCGCAAAAGGTTTTTGTCGTGCAGTCATCAAGGTTGCACGAGTGGGCTTTCGGCTCCGAAAGCCCATATACATGATGTTTCGTTGAATGATTCGCACGCTGACACTTGTTGATGGTCCAGCATTGAAGTCTGCAGCAATTTGCAAAAGGGCCTCACTTCTGTCTGAACGATTCTCTTCAGTCGCCATTGGTCCCGTTCTCGCAGAATTTTCCCGGCCGCTGTGATGTCATTTGATGTTTGATGTTTTACTAGATTTGATGTTTTACGAGATTCTTGATATTCACGGTACACTCATGAAATGGTCGTATGGGAAAATCCCCACTTCGTCACTACCTCGGAGATGCTATGTCCCATAACTCGTGCGCTAAATATAACACCACGTTCAAACTCACTTGAATCTTGATAAACTGCCATTGTAGTAACAGTAACCGATCTAACAACTACGCCAGACACTTGTTGTCTTATATAGGCGTTGCTGACCGCAGCGCCGTTTTCTGTCTGTTTACATATCACTGTATTTGAATACGCATGCCAGTACCAGTTTCTTTGGCGCTTCAGTGTATTTCGTTGAGACCAGTGTAAACCTGCTTTGTTTGTGTGGTCTTTTGCCGAACTCGTGCTTCCTGTTCTTTCATGTAGAAAAGTAGAGCTAAATGGAGATGTATGTAGGACATTTTCCTGTGACATCCATGTACTGTTGGTAAGCTTCAGTATTATACACTCCTGGAAATGGAAAAAAGAACACATTGACACCGGTGTGTCAGACCCACCATACTTGCTCCGGACACTGCGAGAGGGCTGTACAAGCAATGATCACACGCACGGCACAGCGGACACACCAGGAACCGCGGTGTTGGCCGTCGAATGGCGCTAGCTGCGCAGCATTTGTGCACCGCCGCCGTCAGTGTCAGCCAGTTTGCCGTGGCATACGGAGCTCCATCGCAGTCTTTAACACTGGTAGCATGCCGCGACAGCGTGGACGTGAACCGTATGTGCAGTTGACGGACTTTGAGCGAGGGCGTATAGTGGGCATGCGGGAGGCCGGGTGGACGTACCGCCGAATTGCTCAACACGTGGGGCGTGAGGTCTCCACAGTACAACGATGTTGTCGCCAGTGGTCGGCGGAAGGTGCACGTGCCCGTCGACCTGGGACCGGACCGCAGCGACGCACGGATGCACGCCAAGACCGTAGGATCCTACGCAGTGCCGTAGGGGACCGCACCGCCACTTCCCAGCAAATTAGGGACACTGTTGCTCCTGGGGTATCGGCGAGGACCATTCGCAACCGTCTCCAAGAAGCTGGGCTACGGTCCCGCACACCGTTAGGCCGTCTTCCGCTCACGCCCCAACATCGTGTAGCCCGCCTCCAGTGGTGTCGCGACAGGCGTGAATGGAGGGACGAATGGAGACGTGTCGTCTTCAGCGATGAGAGTCGCTTCTGCCTTGGTGCCAATGATGGTCGTATGCGTGTTTGGCGCCGTGCAGGTGAGCGCCACAATCAGGACTGCATACGACCGAGGCACACAGGGCCAACACCCGGCATCATGGTGTGGGGAGCGATCACCTACACTGGCCGTACACCACTAGTGATCGTCGAGGGGACACTGAATAGTGCACGGTACATCCAAACCGTCATCGAACCCATCGTTCTACCATTCCCAGACCGGCAAGGGAACTTGCTGTTCCAACAGGACAATGCACGTCCGCATGTATCCCGTGCCACCCAACGTGCTCTAGAAGGTGTAAGTCAACTACCCTGGCCAGCAAGATCTCCGGATCTGTCCCCCATTGAGCATGTTTGGGACTGGATGAAGCGTCGTCTCACGCGGTCTGCACGTCCAGCACGAACGCTGGTCCAACTGAGGCGCCAGGTGGAAATGGCATGGCAAGCCGTTCCACAGGACTACATCCAGCATCTCTACGATCGTCTCCATGGGAGAGTAGCAGCCTGCATTGCTGCGAAAGGTGGATATACACTGTACTAGTGCCGACATTGTGCATGCTCTGTTGCCTGTGTCTATGTGCCTGTGGTTCTGTCAGTGTGATCATGTGATGTATCTGACCCCAGGAATGTGTCAATAAAGTTTCCCCTTCCTGGGACAATGAATTCTCGGTGTTCTTATTTCAATTTCCAGGAGTGTATTAAGACGGCCGCAGACTGACTTGCGTGTTCTCTCTGTAAGCTTTGGAAGTGAAAGTGCGGCATAGTCTAAGTCCAAGGTACTCAGGGGAGTCATAATGTGACCGTTGTTGCCGATTATATCCAGATTTCCGTAGCAATATTTTTGTCATGCGAAATGCACAGATCAGTGTTTTGGTTGCAATATGTACACTGCCTGACAATAAAAATGAAACACCCAGAAGATATGGTCGAATGTCAATGTAACATCTTACACGTATACATCATCAGCGGGTATGAGTTGTGTAAATAAAGTGTGTAAATGAGTTACAAATCTCCGTGACGTCTTGAACATCCTCCAGTGTACACTAGAGTTGCGCGCGTTTAGTGTTATTAATAGGCACGGTAAGGTTGTAAGGGATGTGGACATTGTTAGGTGTCGAGTGATCACAGTGAGGACGTAGAAGTGCTGCGAACTCGTGTGAGATAGCGTTATCGGCACCTACCAAAGTTTGAAATGGGCAACAAAATGCTTCTCCATTTGGCCGGCTAGTAGAACCTCGCACTGTCTAGATTTGTGGGGCATTCGGATGTAACAGCGGCCCGATGTTGGACTGCATGGGAACAGTCTTCCTCCAAACACGTCACATAATTTACTAGCTGATGTTTTCTGCACAGTCGTAACTGCTCCACTAAGTGGGTCACACTTGTCAGTATAGACTAACTGTTTCTTGTCTATGCATCCACACCTGGAGACGCTAACCAACTTAAAATCATACTACTTTTAATAGCTATAATTATTAGTCTGCAAATGAAGTAAATATTGATCTTTCGTTGTTTAGTACACTGTTCTTAGTCATCAATAGAAATATCCACACTTATATCACTAAAACACTGTGTATGAGGTTCTTTTCGGCTTTTCCCTGGCCCACATTACTTTCATTCTCTCAGGATGGGCTCTTTTCCACTCGTTAGGCCGATTAGTACCGGTCTACTTGGATTTTTCTGCCCCGCGCCAACCGACTGTTCAGTCATGAGTTTTCTGCCTGCAAATTTTTCTGTCAACAATCTCATGCTGTGTTATTCCTGCTTCCTTCAGATCTTCTTTTACAGCTCCAATCCGTTTGATTGTTTCAATTTTAATTTATTGCCACTTCCTTAGAATTTCACAACCTGTCTAGTGAATCTGGTTGGTTCCATTCTTTTCATATCCACACAGAATTTCATATCCAAATAAATTCTGATATACTTTTCAGTTTCTTTATTTGTTCTTAGTCTACTTTTACATCTGCGTCAATACTCCGCAAGCCACCTGACAGTATGTAGCGGAAGGTACTTTCTGTACCACTAATTGATCCCTGCTTCCCTGTACCATTCGCGAATGGTGCGTGGGAGAGTGACTGACGGCAAGCCTCTGTATTAACTCTACGATCTTGAATTTTCTCGTTGTGGTCATTCCGCGAGACGTATGCGGGAAGAAGCAATACATAATCCGACTCTTCCTGGAAAGTGCTCTCTCGAGATTTCAATACTAAACATCTCTGTGCTGCACAATGCCTCTCTTGTAACACCGAGCGAGGTGGCGCAGTGGTTAGACACTGGACTCGCATTCGGGAGGACGACGGTTCAATCCCGCGTCCGGCCATCCTGATTTAGGTTTTCCGTGATTTCCCTAAATCACTCCAGGCAAATGCCGGGATGGTTCCTCTGAAAGGGCACGGCCGACTTCCTACCCCATCCTTCCCTAATCCGATGAGACCGATGACCACGCTGTCTGGTCTCCTTCCCCAAAAACAACCAACCAACTCTCTTGTAACGAGTTTGTTGAGCATAGAATAAATTTCTTTACTTCCGTCAATGATCACAAGATTTTTGGTCCTCAGACTACTGTTGTCGGTCAGAAATGACCATATTCAGATCTGCAGTAAAACACAGGAAATTAAATACAAATAGTGGACAGATTACATCTTAAAACAATAAAACATGTCATAATGAATAATTATTACTTTTATGGATGTGGAAACATGCGCTTAAACTTCGTTGAGCATCTGGTTAGCGCGAGACAATAAAACATGTCATAATGAATAATTATTACTTTTATGGATGTGGAAACATGCGCTTAAACTTCGTTGAGCATCTGGTTAACGCTCTCGCGCCGACCATACAACACCGTGACGAGCCTCGCCGCCCTTCGCTGAATGTTCTCTATCTCTTCTATCATTTCAGATTGTTGAACAATACTCAAGAATCGGTCGAACAAGCGTCTTGTAAGCCACTTCTTTAACGGGTGAATTACATTTCCTTAAGGTTCTTCCTATGACTTTCCGTCTCCCATCTGCTTCTCTTACTATTTGGTTTGTGTGGTCATTCCACATAAGGTCGCTCCGGATAGATACTCCTAGATACTTTACGGTTGTTACTGTTTCAAGCAATTTATCATCAGCAGTCTTGTTTTACAGCAGTGGATTTCTTTTCCTATGTACGTGCAATATGTTACATTTGTGTACGTTCAGTGCAACTGCCAGTCCCTGCACCGTTCATCAATCGTCTGTAGTCCCTTCTGCAAATCGTTACTGTCTTCTGGCGTAGCTACCGACTTATAGACAACCGCGTCAAACTGCGGATAACCTTGGAGATTTTCCAACGCATCCTACCAGATTATTTACATAGACTATAAATAGTAACTGTCCTGAAACAGTTCCTTCGGATACCCCCGAAATTAGCTTTACATCTGTCGGTTTTGTTCCATGTTGAGTCTGTATGTTCCTTCTGCAGCATAATTTGAATTTAAAATTCTCCTGATTGCTTTTCATACCCTCTTTTGTATTTCTTGAGTGTCTCTCTTACTGTTTAAAATGAGAATCTTAGCCCCATAAAGACACTCTAATTTTGATGACCGCGTAGTGTCTCAGTTTCGTGTAAAATTTATAGCTCAGTTCATCAGTTCAGTAAATTGGTAGGTTAAAGAAGACGAAGGCCAGGATATTCAACCAACCAAGGACACTATACGTACAGTTTGAGGACGAATGAACTACAGACAGTCTATCGTTAGTCATGGCACTCAGCACATAGCGGCTGACCATAAGTAATGTGAAGAAGAACAGCAGATATTTTTGTTGTTAACGTTCTGTCGACAGTGAGACCACTTTAACAATCGCCTGAAGTCTTTCAAAGAACTGATCCCAGATGACCCATTGAGGAATTATACCCGCTTCTCGCGAATGCGAGTAAATTTTATTAGTTACTTACACTGAAGCATCTTAAAACAATATTCTAAGGGCTTGTAACACTCATGAAAACCATTCATTTCTGAAAAAGTACGAATACGTCGTCTACACACGTGCACGAGGAGATAACCAGAGATGAAGTGACAGAGAGCTAAGAAGAAAAAAGGCATTAAACGTCACTAATGAGTCTCTTCAAAAAGAAAGGTATAACACTATTCTGTACGCTTGTGTAGTGACTTCAGTGACAAGTAATAAACAGTTACCATATATAATAGTGGCAATTATTCATTTAAAAAAGTTATTAATTAAAAAGGATTCACAAATATAATCATACCAAAGTAAAAAGTCATTGCAGAGGAAGTGTCAGAAGTACAAACAACTTCGCTACGCAACCAATCAATGTCGCTTTTACAAAATATGTATCAACTGTGAGGAAGTAGGAGACACTAACGCATGTTATATAAGAGAAAGAAACAAAAGCTAACTGTTTAAACAGTCCAGACGTACATCTCCTGAAAGGCTGGCAACAATAGCCTCTAATCAAAAACTGCAGCCAGCTGGCAGCCGAAGAACTAGATTGAAATACAGATATGAGGGCAACTGATACATGCTAAACTAAACAATAGCGTAACTCAGGGTGAATAAGGACAAATGGCAGATGCTGAATGGCGCTATCGTCAAGAGAGTTCAGTCACCTAAATTAATAAAGGGAAGACTGTCGAGGAACAGTGAGGAGATGCCGACTAAAATTTAGGAAAGACGTCACTTTTAAACAAACTAGTGAACTTACTTCTTAAAAGCAAAACAGTGGTGGGAATAGGAACTTCGACAGACGCTGTGTTCGAAGAGGAAGTCGTGTTACTCAATAAAACGGAAAATAGTTGGGAATATCAGTATACGGATAAAAATATGGATTCAGGCAGCCAGTGAGTGATCTAATGAACGACCTGGATTTTTGTTAACTGGATGCAAAGTAAACATTTATTTTGGTAATAGAAATTCAACTTCAGGACTCTGAATACTGAGAAACCTGATACATTTTAAAACAGACGAAATGGGAACCTCGTTCTCTGTCGCTCAGACGTCACGCTCCGACCGAGTTTTGAGTGACGGGACCCAGTTGTTAATGCCACTAAATGTTGCATGGACAGGATGTAATCCGAACTTGGAAAATAAATATATTCTCAAGCACCAATAGAAGTAGTCTGTAGATAACAAGATCTAGGAACAAGTGCTATTACAATTGAAAATAATGGGGGATTCACACACTCGTGCTGTTTATCGCAAGTACGTAGAATGCTCAGGTAGCGGAGAAAAATATTAATGGTTAGGCCTCTGTAGGCGCTGTCTATCTGAAAAAAAGTCTTTTGATTAATAAACTGTATCATACTGTAAAACGAAGTAACAATTATTTGAAAAAAAAGAGCAGCGTTTCGAGTGATTTGGAGGGATTCTCTTCGAAATGACAGCAGTCTCATCGCAACTAAGAGGTCCGTTGTCCTATGACTTAAACGTAGGCACTTGTTTTAAAAATCTCGTTTAATATTACAATATGACGCTGCTTAATATTCAAGCGGTTTTATTCAAGAACGTGGAGTAGGTCTAACAGCCTGTGTTTAACCTCTATGACTGTTTCTCGCCAGTGATTGAATGTCAAGCCCGTCTCAGAGAATTCTACAACAGCTGACAATAAGGGAAATTATTTAGTAGTTGGAAGGGATACTGTAAGACCGCTTTGTGATGAAAGGAACTGAATCGTATCCCTAGTGTATGTAATCAGTGGCTGATACAGTATTCTTGCACGTAATTAACAACAGTGATGAACGTTGACTCTGTATTTTGCTCTTTAGACAGACCATTGGCAAACGCAGTGGCTTTGCCTGTTAATGGGATTGAAGGTAACAGAATCACTTTCGTACTTGTAATATTGTGTCGATGTAGAGTTTCCTTTATGAAGTGATTAAGAATATGATAAAGTAGCTAAAATGGTTTCTTAGACGAACAAATTGACTGTTTCACACAGAGTACTCAATAGATGCAACAAGCCCTCATGCACTACTTCAAGAACTAAGTGAGAGCACGTAAGTTTACACAAAAGTATGACGCACATTTCGAAACTGACTGCCAGTTGGCACAAAGTAATCATGAGAGGCAGAACAATAGAAAAACAAAGCACCTGGTTAAATTCTTCGCTCACGTGTGGAATGGCAACTATTTTAAAACGTACCAGTAAAAATACTCCTCAAGGTGTTTGCGGGGCAACCTACGGGGACAAGAAAACGGTCTAATTATTAGACCAAAAATAACAAAAATATTTTCAACGGTAAATAGGAAGCACTAAGCATCCAAGGACAGGTGGGAATGAATGTCAGTACATCACATTCGACTAATTACACCGTCGCTAGTTACATTTTTAGTAAGAGGTCTGGGCACCGAAATAAGTTGTGTACCGACAGAATAAGCAGCGATACGATATTGCAGTGCCTGTGTTATACCCAATTACGATGCAATGTTCCTTCAGATATGCATGCATCGTAATTGGAAATAACACAGGCACTGAAATATCGTATTTATCCGCTGACACAGGACAAGAGACTTTCAAGTAAAATGTCTTCCTTGCACGGGAATAGCCGGCCGCTGTGGCCGAGCGGTTCTAGGCGCTTCAGTCCGGAACCGCGCTGCTGCTACGGTCGCAGGTTCGAATCCTGCCTCGGGTATGGATGTGTGTGATGTCCTTAGGTTAGTTAGGTTAAGCAGTTCCATGTCTAGGGGACTGATGACTTCAGATGTTAAGTCCCATAGTGCTTAGAGCCATTTGAACCATTTTTTGCACTGGAATATACATAATGAATGTAAGAGCACAGGTTGTAGACACAAGGTTGGTGACATATGGAAGTTTAAGTCAGTGTGAGTCTTGCTCAGATAGTGGGAAATTCGAGTTCGAGTACCGGGCGTCCGCAGCTCGTGGTCTAGTGACGCCTGTACGGTAGCTCAGCGTGTTCGGTCAGAGGGTTAGCTACCCTCTGTAACAAAAAACTGCGTGAACAGACCAACGGAGAACCTAAATGGGTGTCATCGGACGTCCGCCCCGGACAAATTCTACGAACAATACAGAAAAAAATGAGATTTAAAAAAAAAAGTGGCTGGCGTTGCTACCTCTGGATCACAGGCTCCAGGGTTCGATTCCCGGCAGGGTTGGGGATTTTCTCTGTCTGGGGACTTGGTGTCTGTGTTGCACTCATCATTTCATCATAATCATCATTCGTGATAGTGGTTCGATTTGATTGTGTAAAACCTGGACTGTGTAAAATTTGGGACTTCGTACGGGTGCTGAGGACCGTGCAGTTGAGTGCCCCACAAACCAAACATCACCATCATCGAGTCCCGGGCGGCACAGATTTTCATTGCTGTCATTCTGTTATACTACTGATGGTAATCCATATTCGAAACTGCGAATACATTTAACGAATAAGTAGCGTGTGCCTCCATACCATTTATGGGGTGGGTTGGTTGAGGGAAGAGACAAAACAGCGAGGTCATCGGTCTCGTCGGATTAGGGAAGGACGGGGAGGGAATTCGGCCGTGCCCTTTCAAAGGAAGCATCCCAGCATTTGCCTGGAGCGATTTAGGGAAATCACGGAAAACCTAAGTCAGGATGGCCGAACGCGGGACATACCATTTAGGGAAAGTGCTGGTACCATACAGGAACTGAATATTACACTCTTCTTTGCCAGCGTTTAAAGGCTGTCCGCATTCTGCCTGCATTAAAGAATCACCACTGGAAAAAATCAAGAACATTTCATTCAACATATGATTGTGGAAACGATATTATCCGATGACAGTGACGGCATAAGCACAATCCGGATTCGGGAAGAAATTTTCCGAGGAAGTCATCCTATCCAATTCACAGAGTAAATAAGCAATTATTTTGAATAATTGTTAGATCGCACTGAGCACCGTATGCAAAGTTCTATTAGGTTGCTTCTTTATTCGACAGTACATGCAACACGTGTGGATCTTCATGAATCCCATTAATAATGCCTGGAGCTACTTTGTGATAGGAAAAGCGTAAGTAACATATTAATCGGGCGTCATTCCAACTCACTAAGGCACAAACTGTTCACACGCTCAAAACATTTGTGAAAAATGCAACACCAAGAAGGCCACATGAGACCTGAAATAAGCGTCACACCACAGTTGTATTTGTTCTGGGATTAAAGTCTCGTTGATTTTCTTATGCTGCATCATGTTCGCCACCGACTGTGCTATTTATTACAATTTCCACTATTATAATTTCGACTGTAAGTTATTTTCAGGTCGTAAGCTGCAATCAGTATCACTACATACTCCGAGGGGCATTCAATAAGTATTGCAACACATTTTTTTTCTCGGCTAATTTCGATTGAAAAAATTCGGAATTTGTTGTTGGACTTCGTGGAATATTCCCGCTTCAGCCACTATAGTTTCATTAAGTTCCGATAGGTGGCGGCGCTATACGTAGCCTTCAAAATGGCTCCTTAAACGGAGTGCTGTCATTGAGTTTCTTTTGGCGGAAAAGCAGAGCATCGCAGATATTCATAGGCGCTTACGGAACGTCTCCGGAGACCTGGCAGGGAACAAAAGGACGGTGAGTCGTTGGGCGAGGCGTCTGTCATCATCGCAAGAATGTCGCGCAAACCTGTCCGATCTCCCGGGTACCCGCCAGCCGCACACAGCTACGACACCTCCAATGCTGCAACATGCGGACACTCTTACTCAAGCTGATCGACGGATAACGATAAAATATCTCACTGCTCAACTGGAAGTCTCTGTTGGTAGTACTGAAACACCAGTTAGGATACTCAGAGGTGTGTTGCTACCAATACATCCTAGAGCCCGGATCTCGAATCTCCCGACTTCCATCTGTTTGGTCCAATGAAGGATACCCTCCACGGGAAGCAGTACGTGGATGATGGGGAAGTTATTGATGCAACAACATGTTTGCTCCAAACTCGACTAGTAGAGTGGTAACATGCGGGATCGAAAAAGAGGGTTTTGTAGCCAAATGAGAGGGGAATAGTATGGCGTATTGGAATGCTGAATAAAACCAACTTACTTTCCGAAGAAGTGTGTTGCAATATTTATTGAACGCCCCTCGTATAAATTCATGTTTCTTGCTGTGTTTCTTGTCTTTATGTGAAGGTTAATTTTAGGACATACCGTAATGATTTTGATAAGTTTGTCAGTAACCGATAAACTGATTCAGGAGGGAGGTTTGTATATACAGTTCATATGAATTTTGTGCAAATTGGCTGAATTATAATGAATTAAAGTCCCTCGCCGCCTTTTTTTGACTGTACGTGAAGGTTAACTGCAGGCACTGCTATAGTGGTTTTGATACAGATTTCACTAATAGATAGACTGATTCACGAGGAAGGTTTATGTACATAACATGCAAGTCGTTTACCATAGACACTTAGAGATACACGTGCGAAGCCGGGGCGGATTGCTAGTGCACACTGAAGTTAGACATTCTGCTGACAAAAAGGATACGTGTTTCATAACACATCAAAGAAAAATGTGGATGGGGAATTAACAGAAATTACTCAGCTGCTGATTAGGTTTATGACAATGAAAAAAATTGCCTATAATTGCTGACAATGAGAATTCATCACCATGAGAAGGCACCGCCTATTGAATTCAGAGTCTCAAAGTCATGCCATGTATCAAAGAGAGCCAGGAATATTTCTCTACACAGCGCAAAGCACCCACACTGGTTCCTGGAAATTGTGACCAACGAGCTGCGAACCATTTATACCGCAGACAGGTCAGATAAGCACATTTTCATCCAAACGTGGGCAGCAGGAAAGGAATGAAATCTGTCTTTCTTAGAAGAGAAGTTGCACTTTCGTAGTTAAATGTGGCCCTTCTGAGACAGGGTATACAGGGCTGCTTGAAAGAGGGCAAAGCCTTTTAATCTTAAACATTTGTGATATAGTGGTTGCTGTTAACATTGCCCTCAATTCTTAGGAGTCTAAGTGTCACATTTAAACCATCGTCATTTTAAATCATTATCCGTGGCGTTTATCCGCGATGCCACTCAACCGTGCAAGTTGCTAGGCTGAGGGCACCACGATATCGTCCAACATTCATACGACTAGCACTGAAAGACAGGATGAAATGGCCAGAAACACATTTTGTCTCTCAGCACACAAGCGACGTCATTCACGTGCCCACTGTAGTCTGTGGCATCTAGACAGTGCAAGCCGAAGCAATAGCATGCGTGCCAAAGTTCCATCTCGCAGCGGACGTTGTAAAAATGTTGACGCAGTCAAGTAGTCATCCGTTGCTGTGCCCTAGTGTCGAGCCAGCATTGTGGGCGAAGCTGTGAAATCCTTTACGGTCGTGCAGACTAGGTGTCTGATAGCACTTGATTACAAGATTAGTGGCGAAAATTTTAAGCATGTCACGCCCTATTAGTATTTGAGGGTGCAATACTAAATGGGACGAAAACATAAAATCAATATATGCGAATTAAGGATTTACATTTGTTGCAAAGGTTCTCGGAAAGTGTAGTGAATCTGTGAAGGGAATCACAACCAAGACATAAGTGCGACCAATTCTAGAGTATCGTTCCAAATTTTGGAGCCCTTATCAAGTAGGCACGACAACAGGCACCGAAAGAATTCAAAGATGGGCTGCTAGGCTCATCATGAGTCGGTATAACCCATATGAAAGTGTAAAAGAAATACTCGGGGAACTTAAATGGAAATCTTTGAAAAGAAGACCATATAGTTCTCACGAAACACTATGAGTAAAATTAGAGATCTGTATTCGAGGAAGACTGCGAGAATTCTGTTGCTACCATCGTATAACTCGGGTATAAATCAGGAGAATAACGTAAGTGGAACGAGGGCGCGATCATGTATACAGACAGTCACTTTCCCCTCGCTCAAAACCGCGAATGGAATAGGGCAGAAAACTGCTAATATTGACACGAAATACCCTTCTCCATGCACTGCACGTTTGCTTGATTGCTTGTGGAGTATTTATGTAGATGTAGATCCTGTACTGTGGTCACACTGCGATGTCCAGTACGGCATGTCGCAGCACACGGTCCCACTTTATCCACTGACTGAACACAGGTATCACTACTGAAGCACCACGCCCCTTGAGAGCCGAAATGTCTCGGAATACCGAACCCATTTCTCATTGAGTGGACATTCTCCTTTGTCGGGACTAATTCAGATTACTGAGACTGCCCTTTTTTACGGTTTTGGGACTAGCGGTTTTTGCTTTCACTTTTCCGTTTCGTTTGACACCTCTTAACTTACTGCACATGACGTTCAAACCTACATTTCTGATCACTGATCATACAAGGAAAGCCTGCGTGTATGCCATCTCCCTGCAGTGATTAATCACTTAGTGCTTGTCCACTTGTCTTCACATCATTTGACAGTGGATTTATGTGGGTACATTTTGTCTGGATGTTTGTTTTCACAAGCGGTACTACACGATAGAGCTACGTCCCAAGATCTAACACTTAACCCTGCAAGAGACAAAACTTGTATCAAGATGTGTAAAAGTTTTGTTTCAGCAGTAGTTTACCTTTCAGGTGTGCAGAAATTTATTATTTAGTAAAACAAGAGTTTTCATGCCTAAATGTACTTGCTACAAGATGAAAAAAATGGGTCGTCCTTGAAGAGTGTACGATTCCATTGGTAGCTCTTTATTTTAGACGTCAGTCCCTGTTCATTTCACAATGGATGTTGTTCTCGTAAGGAAGCTAGTGATGCCTAGGTTACAGTTTGTGACAACCTTGCACTGGAGCCGCTACGAGAGGCAAATCACCAGGACGTCTTTACAGGGCGGTCACAAACAGTATGAAAAGCTTGGAAGGGTCTTAAGAGGTAGGTTGTGCTGAAAAATAATTGTTAGGAGAAAATTCGATACGTTGCGCCGTTTCCGATGTAATTAGAATTCAAATTACCCAATCAGGACGTTGCGTGTGCAAATTCAAGCAGCCCGCCAGATAAAATTAGTGTCAGTTGTTCTCATCGTGTAGATGGTAGCGCACGGGACTGCTCAGTCCTTGACTCGAGTTCGATCCTTGCTACCGTCCCATGTCCAATTTTTATGTCACTCTCCAAACGAATCACATATTTGGTGACACTATTGCTGTCGGGGGGAATCAACATGGATTCCGGAAACAGCGATCGTGTGAGACCCAACTCGCTTTATTTGTTCATGAGACCCAGAATATATTAGATACAGGCTCCCAGGTAGATGCCATTTTCCTTGACTTCCGGAAGGCGTTCGATACAGTTACGCACTGTCGGCTGATAAACAAAGAGCCTACGGAATATCAGACCAGCTGTGTGGCTGGATTGAAGAGTCTTTAGCAAACAGAACACAGCATGTTGTTCTCAATGGAGAGACGTCTACAGACGTTACAGTAACCTCTGGCGTGCCACAGGGGAGTGTTATGGGACCATTGCTTTTCACAATATATATAAATGACCTAGTAGATAGTGTCGGAAGTTCCATGCGGCTTTTCGCGGATGATGCTGTAGTATACAGAGAAGTTGCAGCATTAGAAAATTGCAGCGAAATGCAGGAAGATCTGCAGCGGATAGGCACTTGGTGCAGTGAGTGGCAACTGACCCTTAACATAGACAAATGTAATGTATTGCGAACACATAGAAAGAAGGATCCTTTACTGTATGATTATATGATAGCGGAACAAACACTGTTAGAGTTACTTCTGTAAAATATCTGGGAATATGCGTGCTGAATGATTTGAAGTGGAATGATAATATAAAATTAATTGTTGGTAAGGCGGGTGCCAGGTTGAGATTCATTGAGAGAGTCCTTAGAAAATGTAGTCCATCAACGAAGGAGGTGGCTTACAAAACACTTGTTCGATCTATACTTCAGTATTGCTCATCAGTGTGGGATCCGTACCAGGTCGGGTTGACAGAGGAGGTAGAGAAGATCCAAAGGAGAGCGGCGCGTTTCGTCACAGGGTTAATTGGTAAGCGTGATAGCGTTACGGAGATGTTTAGCAAACTCAAGTGGCAGACTCTGCAAGAGAGGTGCTCTGCATCGCGGTGTAGCTTGATGTCCGGGTTTCGAGAGGGTGCGTTTCTGGATGAGGTATCGAATATATTGCTTCCCCCTACTTATATCTCCCGAGACGATCACGAATGTAAAATTAGAGAGATTCGAGCGCGCACGGAGGCTTTCCGGCAGTCGTTCTTCCCGCTAACCATACGCGACTGGAACAGGAAAAGGAGTTAATGACAGTTGCACGTAAAGTGCCCTCCGCCACACACCGTTGGGTGGCTTGCGGAGAATAAATGTAGATGTAGATGTAGATGTAGATGAATCTGCACGCGCAACGGTCTGCTTGTCTAACATCAATGCTAATTAGCTCGGAAACGGCGCAAAGTATGATTTTTTCTTAACAATTGTTTCTCTGCGCAACCGAGCCTACATTACCCTTACACACTTTTCAGACTGTTTCTGACCACTCCGTATCTTCTAAATGTCTTGTGATTTCTCATGTTAACAAAGGTCGTTTCTCTCTTGTAGAGCCGGCCGCGGTGGCGTGCGGTTCTGGCGCTGCAGTCCGGAACCGCGGGACCGCTACGGTCGCAGGTTCGAATCCTGCCTCGGGCATGGGTGTGTGTGATGTCCTTAGGTTAGTTAGGTTTAAGTAGTTCTAAGTTCTAGGGGACTTATGACCTAAGATCTTGAGTCCCATAGTGCTCAGAGCCATTTGAACCATTTCTCTTGTAGAAAAACATGTGACAAACACTTTTGTCTAACACAGGCATAAAGTGAAACCCTCGACTACAGTCTTGATCCTTGTCTTAGTTCCACTTTCACTGTCACTGAAGCTGAAACTGACATCTTATCATTGAAAACAATGGAAACCAGTACATCTTGGTTGAGCATTTGGAGAATTCATTATCCGCCTGTCTAAGAACAGAAGAATGTAGGTAAATGACTTCAATTCTGACTTACAAGGAGACCACATGACAATAGGATTTTTGTCTTTTTTTTATATTTGTGATTCGTGAAGTACAAAACTCAAATATCAAACCTCATAAGCTATTCGATACAGCTCTCATAAATCCTCGAGAAAATCGAGTCTGAAGTTCTCCAAGCATCTTTAAGGCACTACAGTAGAATCGATATTTCGAGAGACAGCGTGGCTCCGTGGTAGAATGCTTGTCTGCCTGTGGGTGACCTGCGTTCGATTTCTTGCCAACGCAAATTTTAAAACATGGGTGCATGTTCAACGACCATTTCTGTGAAATATAAAAATGAAAACATCGGTATCACTCGAGTGTGTAATCGATGATTCGAGTCTCGTTTCGGTCATCATTTTTTCGACTTTTTTCGTTCAGTTCGAATACCTACGTCATTTATTTATAAAATTCATCAAATATATGCCGATTAACACACATAATTATCGGTTTTTACGAAAAATGCTCATCTTGTTTCTAATATCGCACACAAAAATCTACACTGATAAGGCAAAACATTATGACCACTGCGCACCGCGACGTTGGATCCCGTTTGTGTTGTTGTGGGCACGTGACGCGGTACCAGAAGTGTGTAAGCGGAGCAGACACGAAAGGTGATCACCCTAGCGAAGATATGGCTGCAAGTGCGGAAATCCGTTGAGATATGCAACTTTGACAAAGGGCAGATTATTATTACGCAGTATCTCGAAAACGGTGAATCTGGTCGAATGTTCACGTGCTACTGTCGTGAGAATTTACGAAAAGCGGTAGAAGGGCAGTGAAAATGCCACTGCACTTTAAATGGTTGGACGTCCACGACTCTTCACAGAACGTGGGGTTGGGAGGCTTGTCTGCTCTGTAAAGTAGGATCTGTGGCATCTCTGCCGAAATAGCAAAGTGCTTGTGCACGCACAAGTGTTTCGGAGCACACCATTCATCGTACATTGTTGAACATGGAGCTCCACAGCGGACCACCCCTACTTGTTCCCATGTTGACCCCATGACATCGTCAGTTACAACTGCAGTGGGCTCGGGACCATCGGGATTCGACCGTCGATCAATGGAAGCGTGTCGGCTCTTTGGGTGAATCACATTTTTGCTACGCTAGTTCGATGGTCGTCTCCACAAACGTCGTCGTCGAGGTAAACGGCGTCTCGAAACGTGCAGCCCGCCACGGACGCAGGCTGGTGGGAGCAGTATTATGCTACGGGTGACAATCTCCTACACTTGCGTGGGACTTGTGGTAATAGCCGAAGACACGTTGGCAGCTGCGAACCACCTCCATCCCTTCGTGCTTGATATCCTCTCCGACGGCGATGTCGTCTTTCAGCAGTATAATTGTTAGTTTCCCAGAGCCAGAACCGTGCTACAGTGGTTTGAGCAACTTTATAGTGAACTCACTTTGACGTCTCAGCGACCATATTCGCTTGATGTAAATCCTATGGAACCCGTATGTGTTGCTATCGGACACCATCACCGCGTACGCTAATGAGCGGCCCGTTATTTAGGAGAATTACATGACCTGTGAGTAGACATCTAATGCCACACACCTCCACAAACCTACTAACAAACTGTCGGATCCCTAGTACGCAGAATCAGTGATGTATTTCGTGCCAAAGACGGACAAACAAGCTATTAAGCAGGTGGTCATAATGTTTTAGTTCATCAGTGTAGTTTTCATTGCAAATAAAAAACACGTTAAATATTGATATTTTATAAAAGTTTGTTAATATTGTTTGGATTAAGAAACATTAAAAAATTTTTTTTCATCTATATTTATTTTACACTTCACGGAAATGCTAGTTGGACTTGGGCAGTTAGACATCTAACCTAGGGCGCGCAAATGGCATACGAGCATTCTACCTCGGAGCCACGCTGCCCCTTCGAAGTAGCGAACTTATATCTCTATTAGCGTGCTAAAGAGACTCAGAAAATTTCAATATCGGTTTTCTCGAGAATTTTTGAGAGTTGCACTTAACAGCTTTTAGAGAGAACGAAATAATGTTGAGAGATCGGTGACAATGTGCTTTGCTATCAGCGAAGGTAAAACAAAACTGCAGATACTGCGATCGTCGTGTGACTATTGCCTCCCGTCGGGTAGACCGCTCGCCGGGTGCAAGTGTTTCGATTTGACGCCATTTCGGCGACTGGCGCGTCGATGGGGATGAAATGATGATGATTACGACAACACAACGCCCAGTCCCTGAGCGGATAAAATCTCCGCCCCAGCCGGGAATCGAACCCGGGCCCTTTGACGACATTCCGTCGCGTTGACCACTCAGCTACCGGGGGTGGACAAATACTGCGGTAAGAAAACTTCTTACGTGGAGTAGGTCGTACAAAGGAGTGATGTTATAATTAGGAGTTTCTGATTCCAGTATCGTTGACGACGCATTATAACTATCCAGGTTGATGGTAATATTGAAAAGGCCATTAGCTAGTCGAAAGTAATCACATTGTCATATATTATGCTAAGGAATATCAATGTGGACTCATGCTGTCACCAATGGCTTCAGTATTTTACTCAACTTCACTGCCGTTCACCCCACACTGAGTGTCGAAATCTTGAACCAATGTTAGACATATGGTGAACAATCCTAAACTGAATACTTTAGAGTAAGGAACCAAAATTTGGAAATTAATGTTTTAGGCTGTTTGAGGTCTCCAACTAAGTAAAGTCGAATGGCATGAATAGCTGAGAGACATCGAAGGTCATGGTAATCCGGCTTATTAAAAACGCTTTTCCCATTCGTCATGCTAGCAGGCCATTTCCGTCGTGAAAAAATGAGATTTGCGTGGGTATGTGTACCTGTTAAGTGTAGATGAGTGTAATGTGTGTATGTGTGTGTGTGTGTGTGTGTGTGTGTGTGTGTGTGTTTGTTGCAGTACGGTCCGATGTAAGAAAGGATTTTTTTACCTTATTATTTGTTTTATAGCGTTCAACAATTACGTTTAACAGAGAATTTGTGTTGATATATTTCTGGTCGTTGACCATGTTATTGTTCTGTGCACTGGCTTTCTGAATATAATATTTTTCCCGCACTGGTGCAAGGCATTTATTATGGTTGTTTATCCCGATGATTTTCATATCTTGTTCCTAGTTGGTTGGATGATGATTGAGGTGTTTTAAGTGCTCTGCAAATGTGAATGGGGTTGTTTCATACTTCCAATCCCCGATGTATTCTTTGTTCTGTGTTTTGAAATCCCTGCATGTCATAGCATGTCATTGCAACTTTGACCTTCAAGTCCGTATAATCCTGATCCAAAGAATTTGTCCCTATTTATTGTAGGATAGCCTAAGGTTCGAGAGTTTGTGCAGCTGTATATCATGTATGGTGGACCTTTTTCTTTGGTAAACTTGCCACTCTGAGAGTTAATTTACGTATGTAAAGTCATAGTGATCATATGCTTTGTCTCTGTGTGATGTTGTCATTGCGTATGTGTATTCTGTGTATACACAATGACAATTCTACAAAGGAACAAATACACATCGTACACTCTGACTTAGACTCATAAATTAACTCACAGAATGGCAAACTAATTAAAGAAATTGGGCCACCTTATATAAAACTCTCCAGACTTAAGCCAATCGACAATCAAGAAGGACAAATTCTTGGGATCAGGAATACAAAACTGAACGTCAAAGTTGCAACACGTGATAGCCTGCATAGGCATGAAGTGCAGGAATTTTAAAACACACTACAAAGAATACATCAGAGGTTGGAAGTACGAAAGAAACTAATCCAAATTTGCAGAGCACTTAAAACACCATAACCATTATCCTGCCAACCAAGAACAAGATATGAAAATCATCAGGACAAACACCATAACAAATGCTTTATAACAATGCAGCAAAACTACTATATTCAGAATGCTAGTGCAGAGAAAAAGCACCTGGTAAACGACCAGACACGTATAAACAATCTTTGCTAAAACTGAAAAAACAAATGATAAGGTAAAAAAATTCATTCATACATCCAACCGCATTAAGACAAACACATATTCACTTCCGCCCAGTCACTAACCCACCCACACACACACACACACACACACACACAGGAAGAGAGAGAGAGAGAGAGAGAGAGAGGGAGGGAGGCAGAGACAGACAGAGATAATTGATATATTGCCGCGCGGGATTAGCCGAGCGGTCTCAGCCGCCGCAGTCATGGACTGTGCGGCTGGTCCCGGCGGAGGTTCGAGTCCACCCTCGGTCATGGGTGTGTGTGTTTGTCCTTAGTATAATTTAGGTTATGTAGTGTGTAAGCTTAGGCTGACCTTAGCAGTTAAGTCCCAAAAGATTTCACACACATTTGAACAATTTTAGGTAATTGATATCACCAACACGCATTCAATGGCTGCCAGGAACATTTGACAGTCGGCAATACCATCCAAAACATAACAGCAAAACGAAAGTTCGTTTCCTAGTGTTGCTAAAACAAAATTTCCTGTGGCAGTAAGCAGAAGAATAACAGCTGTAAAACAGGATATGAGCACATATACGAGAGGCGTTCAGTATGTAACGCAAAACACTTTTCTCTCGGCCAATTTCGGTTGAAAAAATGAGGAATTTGCTGTAGGACGTCATGGAATACTCCCGCTTCAGTCACTATAGTTTCATGAATTTCCAATAGGTGGCGGCTCTATACGTAGTCCTCAAAATAGCATTTGCAACGGAGATGCATTCGCAGCAGAGACTTGACTCTGAGTTTCTTTTGTCGGAAAACTAGAACATCGAATATACTCATAAGCGATCCCACAATGTCTACGGAGACCTGGCAGTGAACAAGAGCACGGTGAGTCGTGGGCGAGGCGTTTGTCAGCATCGCAATAAGGTCGAGCAAACTTATCCGATGTCCCGCGTGCCGACCGACAACACACAGCTATGACTCCTGCAGTATTGGAACGTGTGGACTCTCTCATTCAAAGTGATCGAAAGATCACAATCATACACCGCGCTGCACAACTGGTTCAAATGGTTCAAATGGCTCTGAGCACTATGCGACTTAACTTCTGAGGTCATCAGTCGCCTAGAACTTAACTAATTAAACCTAACTAACCTAAGGACATCACACACATCCATGCCCGAGGCAGGATTCGAACCTACGACCGTAGCGGTCGCTCGGCTCCAGACTGTAGCGCCCAGAACCGCACGGCCACACCGGCCGGGTGCACAACTGGACACGTCTGCACACTCGAGAGGAGCTCACAAAACTTCACTGAACTGTTTTTCCTCATCCATCGTGCAGCCCGGATCTCGCACCTTGTGGCTTCCATTTGTTTAACCCAACGAAGGATACACTCCGCAGGAATTAATACGTGGATGTGGGGAGGTTACTGATGCAGCAAGACGTTACCTCTGACGTCGACCAGTTCAGTGGTACCATGCGGTCGTACCGCCCTCCCATTAATGTGACGTATGGCCAGCCGGAGTGGCCGAGCGGTTCTAGGCGCTACAGTCTGGAACCACTCGACCGCTAAGATCGCAGGTTCGAATCCTGCCTCGGGCATGGATGTGTGTGATGTCCTTAGGTTAGTTAGGTTTAAGCAGTTCTAAGTTCTAGGGGACTGATGACCTCAGAAGTTAAGTTCCATAGTGCTCAGAGCAATTTGAACCATTTTTGTGACGTATGGCCGGTGCATTGAACGGAGATTATGTTCAAAAATAGTGTTTCGTAGCCAAAAGAGTGGGGAATAATGCGATGCATTGTAATCCTGAACAAAACCAACCTGCTTTCAGAACAAAATCTGTTACATTACTCACTGAAGGCGCCTCGTAGATCAACATCTACAAAATTTTAAGTAGAAATTTTAACTATTACTACATCAATGAAAAGCCGAATATACCAGAAGTATTTATAACCACAATATACAACGTAAGAAATGAAAAGAAAAATAGTATAAACAAAAGTACGTATATATATTTTAGGTCACTGAAGATACCTTGCAAATAAAAAATGTGTCGTACTCAGTTGGGATAAGGCAGACCCAAAGTAATAATTATCAACATAATATTATACGCAACTGACGTGGTACTCCTTCGTGATGCGCTGTCTGTTGTTTGAGACTGTACCTCTTTTTGTCTACCAGTAGAGGTGAATTCAGCATGATGGTTCACCATCAAACTTCGATATTAAAATACATCAGTACCTGAGCAACAGATACTCACCTCCTTCAATTGGAAAGGGAGTTCCTTTTCCAGCTCACGACGATAACGGGGTCTCACATCTTGTGTTTTATTCTGTTGTATAATTACTCTGTTTATACCGCTAGAATACCTTTCTCAAAGGTTCTAAGGAAAGAAGTCTCAGAAAACGAGAGACAACAGCTAAATTGTTGTGGATGTGAACTTTCCTGCATTTTTTCCAACCCGTATGTAGTGCGGTACTGACCACCAGATGTTACGAGAGGGGGATCATAGTACAAAAGGAGGTGGGGAGTTCTGTGTAGGTAGTATAGAAGGGGTAGCAGCAGACTGGGTTGGTCACGAGAGCTCAGTCGCTTCTAACGTTGGCTAGTAACTGGATGTCACCTGAACAAATCCATCAGGGCTGTTGCATCTCCGCTAAAGCTGCCCACGTTGACTATTGGTGAAATGATTGTGAACTGGAAATGCAATGGAACATCCAAAGTTACAACAAGACCGCCGAACAGTACGGTGGGTTGTTGTAAAAAAAAATCGCTTAAAATCAACGGAAGGAATCAGCGGTTCAGTCAGCACGATGACTGTACGTAGAGAATTTAAAATAATTGGGTATGATAGTCAAGCAGCTCTTCACGAGCCAAACAGTTGTGCAGTCAGTGATAAGCAACACTTGACGCGATGTAAAGAGAGACGCCACTGGTCAATGAATGATCGGAAATGAGTTACTTGGAGGGATGAATCACGATATACTACGCGACAACCTGATGGATGTGTTTGGAGAATCCTGGAAAACGTTACATGCCGTCGTGTGTAGTGCCAACAACCAGAGAGGAGGAGGTGGTATTCTGGTATGCGTTTTTTTTCTGGTTAAGGTGTTGTCCCCTTCTTGTACTGAAGGAAACGTTAAATGCGACTGGATACGAACACATTTTACAGAATTGTGTACTGCGTACATAAGAGAAACAGTTTTTACACGTTAGTTGTTTGTATCAGCATGACAATGCATCCTGTCGTAATGCTGCAGCTGTGAGACAATGTTTTGTGGGCAATAACATCCCTGAAATGGACTGGCCTACCCAAAGTCCCGATATGAACCTAATGGAATACCTTTGGGTTGAGTTAGAACGTCAACTTCGCTTCAGACCACAGCATCCAACATCACTACTTTCTCTGGCTTCGGCTCTGGAGGAAGATTCAAATGGTTCACATGGCTCTAAGCACTATGGGACTTAACATCTGAGGTCATCAGTCCCCTAGACTTAGAACTACTTAAACCTAATTAACCTTAGGACATCACACACATCCATGTCCGAGGCAGGATTCGAACCTGCGACTGTAGCAGCAGTGCGGTTCCGGACTGAAGCGCCTAGAAGCGCTCGGTCACAGCGGCCGGCTTCTGGAGGAAGAACTGGCTGCCATTCCTCAATAGATATTCAGTCACATCACTGGACGTGCCCCAGGCAGAGTTCAAGCCGTCAGAGAGGCGAAGCATGGACACACCCATGTTGATGAATACTAATAGGTGTCCATATACTTTTGATCAGACGGTGTAAAAAACACAATATCAAATAAATCGAGAGTAATATTGATTAAGAGAAAAGAGATAAAACGATTCCATCAGATGACTTATCTTTTACCAAATTTGTCTCACTAATGTTTGCACACCTGCAATTATAACTTAATACTGAAACAACTTGCTACTAAAGTCCAGTCATTGACGCAAACGTTAAAGAATCTCAACCCTTTCCCTGTTTTACTGTAATTAGTACAAATATTAACTTTCCCGAAACATAGATTTTCTAAGGTGGTAACTCAGTACATAGCTTACCTGTGTGTAGCCATAGGCATAGGTCGTATTCGAATAATGTAACTATCACTTGGTGGTTCATTCTATAAACAACGGCAGTGAAAAACTGGATAAGTTCAGAAAAGTTTTAATTATTATTTTAGAAAAGTGGAAGGGAGATATTTGCAGACAGCATGCAGGAAGGTGGGAAGCGTCGACGCGCCATATCGACCACAGTTGGCCCCGCGCCAGAGGAATCGTGCCGCCGAGTCCACCCCTCGCTGTCTACAAATTCTCTCTGCCTTCATAATCGCCCTTCTTCTGTGGACCATGATACTATTTGCTCTTATTAGTTCACCAATCTAAGAGATGTTTTTGGTAAATATAGACCACATTGAACCAAACAGCAATGTTCAGCGATTAATCGAGTCCTTTTAAGATGACCGTTTTAAATAAACGGTGTCTTCTCGACCTCTCGAAGTACTTGCAGATCTAGTCAGATGTGCAAACACGAGTACTAACCCGCTCTTCTGTCATATTGTGCGGCGTATTTATCTTACCGAGCTACTCGTGTGGGCACACAGTCTCTGCTCTAACTAGAACCTAGGCAGCCATGAAAGCCTTCCGAGCGAAGCGCGATAATCATTTTTTTATGAGGCTCAGTCAAATGAAAACGAGAGAGATGGAAAAAAGTACGTAAACTGTTTTTATTTCAAAATAGCCATAATTGTTAAAACATTTACACATCTGTGAGACAAGGCGGTCAGTATCCTCATGGAAAAATGTTTGTGGTTGCCTACGAAAGCATGATTTTACCCAAATGTGCACCTCTCCTCAGAAACAAACCGACAGTCACGAATGTCTTTCTTCAGGGCTCCAAAAATGTGGAAATCACATGGGGAGAGATGAACTACTTTTGAACGTTTTTCGAAACAACCTTGGCAACATGTGGGCGGGCAGAGGTTTCGCTGGGAAGCCCTTACACATCCTACATACATTTTCTATCTCTCCTCCTGCGATTTCCATATTTTTGGAGCCCTGAAGAAAGACATTCGTGCCCGTCGATTTGCTTCAGGCGAAGAGGTGCAGGTCTGAGGAACAGTAATGTTTCCGCAGGCAACCGCAAATATTTTTCCATGAAGGTACTGACTTTCTTGTTTCACAGTCTCATGCATTAACGTGTAATAATAAGCAGTTTACTTAATTTTTCTTCATTTATCTCATTTTCATTCGCTTGCCCCTTATATGCCGATGATCTTGTTCCTTTCCGTGCCTGCTGAGAAAAACTGGAGAAATATTCCGCCTTTTGCAAGGCCTAGTTACTACTATGAAGTCTCTTCTAAACTCGTACCACAATAATTCATTAACCTAACGTTTATTTATTTAGCGGTTGTAACGTATATCCGTTACAAAGCAGTTACCTGTTCCAGTCAATAAATACTTTGTTACACATCTTTACTAATTTTTATACACCTCTGTAATCACCTCGTTGAGTCAACGATGAAACGGTTTTTGAAAACTAGAAGTTGGTGTGAAACACTAGTGCAACCGAAACTACGAGGTGTGGCTAGAAAAAAACCGGACTAGTACTGGTGAAACAATAAAACGAATGCAATAAGGCTGAAAGTCGCGTGGCCTGTCACGTGACTCTCGCTCCGCCTACTGCTCGAGTTTCATCTGCCTCCTGCACTCAGTCTGCCCGTGGCGTCTGTTTTAAGTAGTTGACGTTTTGTCTGTGCGTCGGAAAATGTTGAGTGTACAGAAAGAACAGCGTGTTAACATCAAATTTTGTTTCAAACTAGGAAAATCTGCAAGTGAAACGTTTGTAATGTTACAACATGTGTACGGCGATGATTGTTTATCGCGAACACAAGTGTTTGAGTGGTTTAAACGATTTAAAGATGGCCGCGAAGACACCAGTGATGACACTCGAACTGGCAGACCATTGTCAGCGAAAACTGATGCAAACATTGAAAAAATCGGTAAACTTGTTCGACAAGATCGCCGTTTAACAATCAGAGCAGTGTCTGAGTTAACAGGAGTTGACAAGGAAAGTGTTAGGCAGATTCTTCATGAAAGTTTCAACATGAACAAAGTGTGTTCAAAAATGGTTCCAAAGTGTCTCACAATTGAACAGAAGGAACGCCGAAGAATGATTTGTTCAGACATCCTGGAAAACATTGAAAGTGATCCCACCTTCTAACAAAATGTTCTTACTTGCGATGAATCGTGGTTTTTTCCTTACGATCCCGAAACTAAACGCCAATCGATGCATTGGAAAACTCCTGGTTCTCCACGACAAAAAAAAGCACGAATGTCAAAATCGAAATTCAAGGCAATGATGATTTTTTTTTTGACATCAAAGGGATTGTGCACATTGATTGGGTACCAGAGGGACAAACAGTGAATCAGCATTACTACATTAGCGTCCTGGCTACCCTACGTGAGCGAGTATGGAGAAAACGGAACGATTTGTGGAGAAAAAAGTCATGGATCCTTCACCAAGACAATGCCCCAGCTCACAGTGCGTCGTCAGTGAAGACGTTTTTGGTAAAACACAACATTCCCATCTTAGATCATCCACCCTACTCACCTGATTTGGCCCCCTGTGACTTTTTTCTTTTCCCTAAAGTCAAGTCAGCTTTGGAAGGAACTAGATTTGAGACTGTTGGAGCAGTAAAAGAAAAAGCGACGGAAATAATGTATGGACTTATCGAAAATGATCTGCAGCATTGCTATGAACAGTGGAAAATTCGTATGGAGCGGTGCAGAGACCGAGGAGGAGAGTACATTGAAGGAGATAACATGAAATTGTAAATAATTGTAAATAAATGTTTTTTCCAGCATCAGTCCGGTTTTTTTCTAGCCGCACCTCGTAATGCTATTACGACTTCTGCTACCGCCACCTCCACTACTACTACTAGTACTACTACTACTACTGACGTCACTATTATTACTGCCCCTATTTCTGTTAAAGTATGAGTTTCTGTCGATTAAATCATCCATCGTTTGTACCCGTCCCAGTAGCTGACAGATTTGTCAGCAACCATCAATTACTCTCGATTTCTCCCAACAACATAGATTCTCCACCTAGGCCCAATAGTACTAATTCTTATTGGCTGAATAACTCACACCCCTCCTGAGAAAATTATCTTCTTTCTGATTTTAATCGACACTGACTCTCTGTTTCGTAGTGAAAGTCTATTACTAAGTAGAGTGTCCGCCCCCGGTAGCTGAATGGTCAGCGTGACGAATTGTCAATCCTCTTGGCCCGGGTTCGATTCCGGGTGGGTCGGGGAATTTTCTCCGCCCAGGGACTTGGTGTTGTGCTGTCCTCATCATCTTCCTATCAACCTCATCCACTGCAGGTCGCCGAAGTGGCATCAAATTGAAAGACCGGCACCAAGCGAACGGCTTGCCCGACGGGGGGCCCTAGCCATACGATTAAATAAAACTTAGTAGAGCCGGTTTTGTTTTTCTACAGCGTGGTCTGAATGACTTTACAGTGTAATATGCTCTGATGAACAAGCACCCTTACGTCAGTGTACATGTATTAGTTCTTTGCCAATCTTCTACGGAGATGTTTTTCGTGTTATCCTCAGGTCCGTCGCCTCTGCATTGCTGCCAATTAATATTGCAACACTAGTGAGAATAGAAAATACCTACATTTTACTTAGCGCACGGAGCTGCCACCATTGACAGAAACAATGGCTATAGTCCGGCTGGGCATCGAGTAGAACTGTGCTTGGATGAAAAGATATAGGTACATCATTTCATGCTGCTTTAACTCTATACCAGAGTTCATCAGTCGTAGTGACCGATGACGAGTGGCGAGACAGTCTCTCTGCGATTCACCGTCAAGTATTTTCAATAGGAGCCATATCTGGAGAACATGGTGACCGGGACATCAGTCGAAGGACCTCTGCATCGAGATACGTCAGGACAGCAGAGCAACATGCGGTTTTGCGTTATCTTGTTGAAACATAATGTCACTGCGACCTCGAAAATAGGGCACAGTTTATTAACAGTGTTAAAAAACACACCCATATCGATAAACTATAAAATAAACTCTGAGACAAAACTATCATGTACCACGAAGGAATTATGCGATGAGACGGATATCGGTAGATGTGATGTACATATACAGACAAACAAATGATTACAGTTTCAGGAAAACTGGAGGATTTATTCAAGAGACGTAGTTTCACAAATTGAAGAAGTCAATAAGCATTGGTCCATCTATGGCCTTACGCAAGCAGTTATTCGGCTTGGCACTGATTAACAGAGTTGCTGGATGTCCTCCTTGGGGATATCGTGCCAAATTCTGTCCTGTTGGTGCGTTAGATCGTCAAAATCCCGAGATGGTTGGAGGGCCCTGCCCGTAATGCTCCAGACGTTCTCAATTGGGGAGACACTAGGCGACCTCGCTGGCCAATGTAGGGTCTGAAAAACACAAAAACAAGCATTAGAAACTCTCGTCTTCGTTGGTTCAAATGGTTCAAATGGCTCTAAGCACTATGGTACTTAACATCTGAGGTCATCAGTCCCCTAAGCTTAGAACTAAGTAAACCTAACTAACCTGAGGACATCACACACATCCATGCCCGACGCAGGATTCGAACCTACGATCGTAGCAGCCGCGTGGTTCCCGACTGAAGCGCCTAGAGCCGCTTGTCCACAGTGGCCGGCTCTTCATTGGTCGTCAGCGCTCAGTTCGAAGCGGCACTCATCACTGAAGACAATTCTACTCCAGTAATGAGATTCCAGGTTGAAAACGTGTCTGGAGACACCCCGGACTGTGGTGGGATATCAACCAGACTGCTAACCGCCAAACGGCTCGACAAGCAGGAGTGACGATAGTCTAGGATGACATTTCTTTTCATAGCAGGACCCTTTGGTTGTCATCTAAGGCGGCCTTACAGCACGGTAGTATATCGACTATATTCTACGCCCCGTTTTGTTGTCCTTCATGGCAATCTATCTTGGGCTTACATTTCAGCAAGACAATGCCCACCCGTACACGGCGAGAGTTTCTACTGCTTGCCTTCTTGCTCGCCAAACCCTGCCTTGGGCAACAAGGTCGACAGATATATCCGAAATTGAGAACGTTTGGAGCATTGTAGGCAGGGTCCGCCTACCACGGGATTTAGACGATCTAACGCACCAATTGGACAGAATTGACACGATATTCCTCAGTGGGACATCCAACAGCCCTACCGATCGACGCCAAGCCGAATAACTGCTTTTATAAGCGTCAAAGATGAACCAATGCATTACTGACTTGCTCCACTTGTGAAGCTCTTTCTCTAGAATAAATGATCCAGTTTTTCTGAAATATAACCATTTCTTTGCATGTAAATGTGCATCACATCTATCGATTTCAGTCCGATTCGGATAATTCCTTCGTGGTCTTTCCTTTTCTTCCTTGGAGTGTATCGATAAACTATAAAATACATTAAAATACTACATGGCCATGAAGATACATACAATAATATTGTATGGTTACAAAAATACTTGTATTACATGGTTGTCTGGACTGCACATAATATGTCATGTATTGTGTTACTTCAGGGGTGGGATGTAAAGTTTGCGGCTCATGCAGTATTCTTCTATTGTGATGCTTTAGGCAAAACCGGTACTCGTCTAAAAAGATGATGTGGTGCCGCTCCTGTGTCCATTGTTGTTGGATGAACATCTATTGCGCTCCTCTCCTTGCTGCCGCGTCAAGGGAAACCTCTGACAGCCCATGCTTTTCCAGACGTCGTCACACTGTGTACACTTGTTTTGCTACTAACAAAACCCTTCTCTGACTCGAGGTACGTGATGTGGATGAGGGATCAATATGTTCGTGTTCTTGGGCGCTATTCGCGCGAGGCCCTCAAGCAGCCGCATGGCGTCGAGTATGGACCTCCTGAACCTATCGATTCCACTTACGGATGCCAGTCGTGGGGTCACGACTAATGTGGACAACAACATCGCTGAACGATAAACGGCAGTATAGATAGGCCACGATCCTGCCCCTCTCGTTCTCCTAAACGTGCTGGTGCGTGTTTCTCTTTCTTACACACGGTATAACAGTTGGTGCAATCTCCTTCGTACACACGGTATTAACAGTTGATACAATATTATGAAGGTAGCGGTAGCGCATAAGTTTAATCCCTCTATTGCTGATTTTTTACGAAATTCCGACACTTGTTTCCTTTCTGTAAAAATATGCGTTTCGAAGTAACTTTCAGTATATAAGTAGACTCATAATGCAGTCCCATGTTGTCAGAAGAGTGAACTTTTCCATTTTCCACACGATTTCCTTGTTCTGGTGAGACTGACGTTCAGAAAGATTCAAGCTGTATAATTTTATGACTATTTTTAATTTATTAACTGAGCATACAATGAAGGACTCGTGCATTTTTTCTATTTGGTTTGACAATAATTAGATTGTCTTTCTCTAGGCTTCACTTCCATACAAAAACTCAGTGTATTCAATGAAGCTATTAAGATACGTTCAAAATAACACCCCATAGATAAAATCTTCGAAGATTTTTTTGTATGTTCATCTTATGATCTCCATGGTACCTCTCTGTCGTTGCAATAGCTCAGAAATGGTCATACAGGCATTTAGGTGTTACAAGCTCAAACATTAACGTCAACGGCTTATTTGATCATAACGTTGGATATTCCATTTTCCTGATCAAATAAAACTGATTTTAATTTAGCACGTGCAGCTTTGTGTGGAATTACAATCATTTACAGAGGCACTGTCCTCGTAATCTTGCTTTACTTTGCATGTTAGTCAACACAGTATCGAAATATCGATGGTTATGAGCAGAGGAAATCAGTGGGAGAAAAAGAAAATTCAATGCTTTTGATTACTGAAGGTAGAAAACCGTCAATATCCATATTTCGGCTTCTATACTCGTTAGCTAACCTTGAGTTAACATGTTTATCGTAATATACGTAACGTAAAATACGTAGAACGCCTGGTTCGATGAAAGAGAGGGCCTGAGAGCCCTAATCCTTTCATGTTAAATAAATTAATTACTAAACGCAAATTAACTCAGAGATCCAACAAATGGGTACATGGCGTGTTTCTATTTGGTCCCTCGCAGAAAACAAGGCACGCTAGAAAGGAACATAATATGACATTCTTGATACTGATATCTATCTCCCTATAGTTTATAACACAGTTTTTAGATAACGTACTTACAATTCGTTCTGAAATTTGGTTGTTATCTCTAGTACTCAACATTCACTCCTGTCGAATGCCTGGATTGGTTCACGTTTCTTTTCTTTCTTTTATCCTTCTCTTCTTTTATGCAGTACTCGGACTTGATAAGTCTTCACTATTTGTAGATCTGACGCTTGTTCACTTGTTTCTGTGACCTGTTACCTCCACAACAGGAGGGAAGTAATGTACACTCAAAGACAAAAAAAAAACGACCCACCACGAAGGAGTTAGACAAACTGGTCACAAGTTGATATTCATACAGGTATCAAAGGAAAATGCAAAACTGTAAACTCTGGCTGCCGATGAATGAATACGTGACGCTGCAGCGCAGTTTCACCGTGCAGCTGTCAAAGATATTAAACAGGGGACATGTCGATACAAGGGCATAAAGTCTTTGCGAATTTCATTCCGTTTACTCAGTTCGACAGTAACTATTCCTCAGACAGGCATGTGAACCATATACGAAGATCCCAGAATGAGATTTTCACTCTGCAGCGGAGTGTGCGCTGATATGAAACTTCCTGGCAGATAAAAACTATGTGCCGGGCCGAGACTCGAACTCGGGACCTTTGCCTTTCGCGGGCAAGTGCTCTACCAACTTTTTTTTTTTTTTTTAATGCTCTACCGACTTTTTTTTTTTGTTTTATTTTTTTTTTTTTTTTTTTTTTTTTTTTTTTTTTTTTTTTTTTTTTTTTTTTTTGTGGACCGGTGGGGGCTCGGGGGGGCAAAGTGGGCAGGGGTCGAAACCTGAGGCCTGGCCACAGTGTCCCCCGCACCACCACCGAGCCTGTGGTGCTTAGGGAAGAGGGAGAAACAGGAATCAACAGTAGTGGAAGGCGTTGTTATTTATTTATTTGCATGTGTTTTTGTAATATTCACTAATAGCATGAAATTATGGGAACACATATGCGAAAGATAAAAGAAATATAAATTCTAGGTAAAGAAAAAGAAAGGAAAAAGGAAAAGCAAAAAGAAATAAAATCCGCGCAACCTGCGACGCGCTCTCCCATCCGCGGAGGTCAGAAGTAGAATAGATCGTAGGCGGTTGAAACTCAGACACCGCCGGGGGAGGAGGGGAGGGTGCCCTATGTGCCAGGCACCCCCCAACTCAGTGGAGGTCTAACAAGGACCGCTCGAAGATAGTTAGCAAATAATGTTCGGTAACGTGGCGTGTTTTCGAGAGCTGCATGGGCTGTTCGTAAATAGGTCCAGAAGTCGAGGCGGGATTTAGGTCCCTCATTAAAGAGATAAGCGACCGCCCACCCTTTGACCCACGTAATAGCATGACATTTGGCGGCGGGAAAATGTCGGTCCTCCGGGTATAGAAACATTCGAGGCTCGACTGTGTCTGGTGGCACCCGGAGATAGCAGGCAATGATTTGCTGCACGAAGCGCCATACATCTTGCGATGAGGCGCATGTCAGACGGTGTTCATCAGTGTCCAGTTGCTGGCAAAGGAGACAAAGAGGGGATTCTGACAAGCCAATGTTGTGCAGGCGCTGCTTCGTGGCAAATTTCCTGTTGACTATGTGATACCACAGCGCCCGGACGTTCGTAGGGAGGAAGGGCTGGTGGACGGTCGTCCACACTATGGGCCACTGGATGGAGGGGTGTTTGGTCTCCATCACATTCCGGGGAACACAGCGCAGCAACAGGCTGTAAAAATCCTTAGTCCTAGGTGGGCGTGTATCTGGGAGACTGGTATGTATATAACTGTAGTCGACGAAAAAGGTCGAAAGATGGGACAAATGAGGCACGATATGGCCGACAGACACTGGTGGTGAGGTGGAAGCTGGTAGGAGGACCTCAAGCAAGCTGCGTGTTAGAGATGTACCCTGGCCCATCCACTGTTTTCTCATGGTACTCATGTACAAGGCTGCAGATCGCATACGGACATTGACGAGCCCGACGCCACCATACCGTGTGGGCAGGGTAAGTGTCTCATAACGGACTTTAAACATTGAACCAGCCGTGAGGTAATAGCCAAAAGCCGCCTGAAGGTTGCGCCCAATTGCAGTTGGCAGAGGGAGAACTTGCGCGATGTGAACCAATTTTGATGCCACATAAAGATTAATAAACGCAACCCTTTGAAGTGTGTCCTGGCGGCGCAAGAGGTTCTGGCGGACGTCGTTGCGGATGACGTGTAACAGGCGACGGAAATTCGTTGGTAAAGGTAATGCCCAGGTACCGGAAAGTCCGCACAAGCGGCAGTGGTCCCACTTCACCCTCCTGGAGGCCTCGTCCAATGTGCATTGCAGAAGATTTGGCGACATTCATGGCACTGCCAGCGGCAGCCCCATAACGGGTAATCAAGTCGAGGACATCCCGAATCTCAGAGCCGGAGCGAATGAGGAGGAGGAGGTCATCAGCATATGCCCGACAGCGAAAAGTGTGTTGGCGTAGGGTGAGGCCAGAAAGCTTGGTCGTCAAGCCCCCAATAAGGGGCTCAAGGGCAATAGCATACAGGAGGGTAGAGAGGGGGCACCCCTGCCGTATCGAACGGCAGATAGGTACCGGCCCTGCTACACGTCCATTGACTTGGACACGTGAACTGGCACTGTCGTAAAGACGCCGGATGACGTCGAGAAACGGAGGGGGGATGCCCATTCGGGCTGCCACCGAAAACAGGAAACGATGACGCACTTTATCGAAGGCGCTGTCGAAGTCTATAGCGACGACCGCTGCCCGGAGTCTGCAGGCCGCCGCTATCGCAATTAAGTCGCGGCATTCCCCTGTGGCAGTCTGTATGTTAATCTGTCCGCCAGGCGTCGTTTGTTCTGGCGAGAGGATATGAGGGAGTGTAGTTCGGAGCCGCATTGCCAGTAAGCGCGCGAAAATCTTGTAATCGGCATTGAGGAGGGTGAGCGGTCTGTAACTCGTGACCATCGAACCACGGGCTGGTTTGTGGACTGGTATAATGATGCCCTCAGCAAAGGCGGGTGGGATTGCTTGGTCAGATGTTATCAGTTCTTGATACATAGTCGTCCACCGTGGGGCCATGAGGTCCCGAAAGGTACGGTAAAACTCAATCGGTAAGCCGTCAATGCCGGGCGATCTGTTGACTGCACCTTTGGCGATTGCGTTGTTGACTTCGTCTAGCGTGACCGCCACTGTCAAAGCATCCGCCTCCGTGTGGGGGAGGGTGCGCGTGACGTAATTCAAAATGGAGTCGTCTGCTGCAGTTTCAGAGTCGTCATCACTATAAATACGACGGTAGTGCTCGACGAATGCGCGGACGATGTCATTCTGAGTGGTCACCTGCGTTCCATGAGGCGTTGTCAAAGTGCTGATGATCTGCCGACGACGCCTTCGGTTGTCGGACACTATATCATGCATGGATGGAATTTCTAAATCCGCGTGATCGTGGCGCCGCGTCCGTATCACGACCCCTTGCAATTTCCGGCGTGCCAGCGCAATTATCTTCGCCTTAGTTCTTTGCCGTTCCAACTGGTTGTCCGGGGTTGGCGGTTGAGCATCCAGATCTCGGAGAATCGCGTAATAGAAGTCAACAGTGGTGCGATGCCAGTCGGCCATGTCCTTCCCGTATCTCATCAGTGTCCTCCGGATCGCCGGCTTGGCGCAGTCCAACCACCATGTCAATGTCGAGCGGTAGCGGGGAAGGCGTCGTTCGCAGGCTGTCCACGTGTCAGTGACTTGTTGGCGACACGCCTGGTCATGCAAGTGTGAGGTATTGAGTTTCCATGGCGCACGGCTGCGCCATACTGATTGCGGCGGAAGGAGGACCGTACAGATGTAAGCGCAATGGTCGGAAAAGGCCAGCGGCCAGCGTTCGGCGCCCCGTATCGCAGATCTAAGAGTTTGTGAGACATATATCCTGTCTAGTCGGCTTGCGGAATGACTTGTAAGAAAGGTATGGCCAGAAAGGTCGCCGTGTTGTACTTCCCAGGTATCGTGAAGCAGGAGGTCTCGCACCACTATACGTAGCTCCTGGCATGTAGTATAGTGGGGAATCTGATCTTTAGGATGCAGAACGCTGTTAAAGTCACCTCCTAGTAGGCAATGGTCATAACGCCCTAAAAACAGGGGAGCGATTTCCTCGGAATAAAACTGGGCTCTTTCATGCCGTCGTTCGGTGCCTGAGGGAGCGTAGACATTAATGATGCGTGTTCCCATGGCAGTGAGTGCCATGCCCCGAGCTGATGGAAGGAAGGCGACATCGGTCACAGAAATCCCGTGGCGGACGTAGATGGCCACCCCGCGGCCCATAGGATCACTCGCAGAGGCGTGGGCGGTATAGCCATTAATATCCGGGAGACTAGCCAAGTGAACTTCCTGCAGAAGGGCGAAATCAATATCCGAAGCCCAGAACATCTCCTGCATAAGGCGGATTTTCACCCTGGAACGGATGTTGTTGGTGTTGATGGTTGCTATCCGGTAGGCCTGGTGTCGGATTGCTGGTGGCTGGTCCACTCCGCCGTCCGCGCAAGGGTGTGGGCGTCGCAGCGGAACGTTATCCCGCTGGGCCGCAGGGGAGTCTGGGGAGAGTATGATTAGTGGTGCGGCCGTGACGGCGCAGGGTCCCGTAACGGCTCCTGCTCCGTGACCTCCTCCTCGTGCCACGCCGTGGAAGCGGAAACTGGTGTATCGTCCATTTTGTCTTCAGAAGATGTTGTAATTGTGCGTGGTGTCGTGTCGCCTGTGAGACGTTCATGATTTAGTTCAGCGTCAGCACGGGGCGCAGGCACACCGATAGATGTCTCCGCGCTCATGACGTCGTCGTCAGCAGTAGCGGGTTCTGAGGCTTCGTGCTGGTCGACGGGTACGTCCTCCTCGACTTGTAACGTCTCCTCTTGGCCGGAAACGGTGCGACGTCTTCGCTTGCGACGTTTCGGGGAACGTTGTTTCCTTGTGCGACCCTCCGTGTCCGACGACGGAAGGGAGTCACGTCGTTCTGGCAGAAAGGCCGCTGTAGGAACGATGAGCGAGTCGATCTCCATTGTGTTTCCGAGATCAGGGTCAGCGTCTGGTTGCGTCGGCATCTTCGGAGCGGCGTCAATGGCCGGCCGAGGCGGCGGGTCGTCCGAGGCGCTCTCCGTCAGTGTCTGGTCGGGCTCGTTGGTGGCGTCGTTTGTGGTGACCGGGCGACGTTGCAAAGTGGTAGGAGAAGCCAGAGCAGCGGCATAGGTCACCGGTAGCACTGTAGGTTGTGACGTGGGTGGTTTTTCGGCAGCTGGAAGTTGCGTAATACGCCGTTGTAGGCATTCGGATCTAAGGTGGCCTTCTTTGCCGCACCCGGAACAGGTCCGAGGCTGGCCATCGTATATAATTATGGCACGGCATCCGCCGATCTGTAAGTAGGACGGGACGTGGCTTCGGAGATCTATAGTGACCTGTCGGACCCCGTTTAGGACAGGATACGTCCGAAACTGTGTCCACTTCTCCGCAGTGTGGCCGTGGACTGTGCCGTATGGGCGTAGTGCCGCGACGACTTCCTCAGCTGGAAGTTCGAATGGCAATTCGAAAATGCGTATCGTTCGCATACCTAAGCCTGCGTGGTCGACGGTTACCTCTCCCACATTGCCATCAGCGTGACAGAAGCGGAGCCCCTGTTTGGTCTCACGTAGTATGCGTTCGCACGCCGCGTCGTTAATGATTTTCACATAGACCGTGCTGCTCACGATGGACAAATGTATGCCTATAATATCGGTCGCCGGGATCTTCACTTCCTCTCGCAGAAAACGCTCCACCTCAAGTGCTTTGGGTCGGGCATAATTGTTGCAGAAAGTAAATCGGAGTGTTGATTTACGGTAACGGTTCGCCATGGATCGTACAAGGTAAGCCGGCACTTAAGCAACGGCCGTCACAAAGTAAACAAGGCGAGCTCGCGCGCCGCACGAAGTCAACACGTACGCGTCCGCTCTGTTGCCCTGCCGAAGGCAGACTGTGAGCTACCCAAGCACGACTCACGCTCCGTCCTCACAGCTTTACTTCTGCCAGTGCCTCGTCTCCTACCTTCCAAACTTTACAGAAGCTCGCAGGAGAGCTTCTGTAAAGTTTGGAAGGCTAACACTGTCGACATGATCTTTCATTTGCTCAATAATAACTATGTGCATGTACAGTCAGGTACTCTACGTTAGCTCGCATATTAACTGGAAAATCGCAGCCCTCAAAATTACTGAGATAACTAAAGACTCTAGTTTAACTATAGATTCTAACACAGTAAAAAACATGCATTTTCGTCAGCATTTCATAGCGGTAGATCATTAGACCAACAGGCTGGTGCAGTGCTAGTTAACATGAGACAGCATGTTTGTGTATTGCCTGTGCTGGCGTATTGCATAAGTGGAACTCTGTGCTGTTTCAAACACGGTTTTCCTTTAGGCATGTTTAACCAGAACCAACACAGTCCATTTACTCAATACGTGGTTTCTTCTTCGTGACTATTTAAACATCTCATATTTGATACGGACCGTTACAGTTCGTAAAAACTGTTTTTGCTTTACATTTTCGTAATTCACATCTCATCAGTAAACACAACCAGCTACTTTTTTTAATAGAAGGCTCCTGCTCAATACCTCAGCTTCGCTTGCAACTTTAGACACGTACCTAGCCTACTATACGACTTGTTCTACTAACAGTCTTTTCTATGTATAACTTTTCTGTTGTCTTATTCAACCGTCGATGCTCCTGCGTCTTCTGATTTTAGATTCTGAACTGGTTCATGACTTTATAAAAAAACTTAAAAACAATACACATATTAAAATTTCAAGCAGCACTGCGCAGAGAAAATTGAGGCAATCTAGTTAAAAGACTTCAGCAATTTTACAAGATTTACAGCCATTTAAACTTCGTCACACGCTACTGGTGTCTCAAGCAATCAGCGGCTGGCGCGTCCCGGCTTCCCTAAAGTGCTGACGCAAGAGGGCTGATGCAACCACCTCAACGTTTTGCTTCGAAGGAATAGAGACTGAGCGCTCTCTTTCTGTGCACCCGATAAGCGTTACAGTTTTATTTACAAAACATTCGATCGATCGATTATTCGGTTATTGCGTGTTAATCATAATTATGGAATCCCTGTATGGTTGGATTAATGGATGAGAGAGAGAGAGAGAGAGAGAGAGAGAGCGAGACGCAGAAGAAAAAGAAGAAGAAGAAAAAGATGCAAAGAAGAGCCCTATAACTCGTCGCAGGTTTGCTTAATCATGGTGAGAAAGTTACAGAAACGATCAACAGTCTTTGGTGGTAGAGCTACACAGTAGGCGTCCGTTACATAAAGGTTTGCTCATAAAAATCCGTGCAGAGTACGTTCCCTGTATGTAAGAAACCAAAAAGCGCATCTGACGTAATGATTATAACAATAAAATTAGACGCATCCCAGCTTATAGGGAGGTTCAGGAGACGTCGTTCTTCTAGCGCAGCATCCATATTAAAATAAGGCAGCTGTTAAATAATGCTTGTATTCTAAGTATCCCCTGCCACGTAGTGACTAACAGTTTGAGGCCTGCTGATGACAGTGTAATTTTGCCACTTTCAATTGCCTATAGTGATGAAACTGCTATGTAACGGATGTATCGCGTCTATGATGCGTTTTTATGTTTTCTCCCTTTTGTTGGTTGTTCGTCGGTACGGTAACCCTCTAAAGGGATTGGGAGAGCAGGTGGCGAGGTGTCTGCAATCAGCAGCAAAATTTTTCTTTCCAAGTTATAGATTAAAATGGATTCTAAGTGTTCTCTGTTGATTTCATGAGTATTGCGTAACATAAATGTCGTCGTGTGGTGTTTTCCCACGTAAAGATGTTGAAATGACGATACAAACATTTAATAGATAAAAATTACTGGCAGATTAAAACTGTGTGCCGGACCGGGACTCGAACCTGGGACCTTCGCCTTTTGCGGGGAAAGTGTTTCAGCAACTGAGCTACCCGAGCTTTACTTCCGCCAGTACCTCATGTTTCGGGTACCAAAGATGGCAGAGCACGTGCTCGTTAAAGGGAAAGGTCCGGGGTTCGAGTCCCGATCCGGCACACAGTATTAATCTGCCAGGAAGTTTCACGTCAACGCTCATAGCGCAGCAGATTGAAAATTCGTTCTGGATTCAATAAGTGGCTATTTTCTTGTTGTCGATGGATGTCAACTCCTGATATTAATGGATGGTTTGTCTGATGGGATGGGAAGGACTCATGGGTCTGAACGTGTTGTAAATGTAGCGTTTGTGGCATTTTAAGGCTCTCCGCTCTTTATTAACAGAGCTGATCGTTTTTTAACGTGCCGAAAATTATAGACCATTGGAAATGCAGCTGTTCATATCCCCTTGGTTAGAAATATGTAAAAAAAATACCGTCCCGATAGAAAAATAGGTTGTGAATTATTAACCTTCGTCTTTAGTGAGTGGATGACAGTCTCTGTCCTAACATCCAAGACATATTGAATGCATATGGAAGGAACGAAGATTAAGGTTTAACGCCCCGTTATCAAATGATTCAAATGGCTCTGAGCACTATGCGTCTTAACTTCTGAGGTCATCAGTCGCCTAGAACATAGAACTAATTAAACCTAACTAACCTAAGGACATCACACACATCCATGCCCGAGGCAGGATTCGAACCTGCGACCGTAGCGGTCGCCCGGTTCCAGACTGTAGCGCCAGAACCGCACGGCCACTCCGGCCGGCTCCCATTATCACCTAATTCACTAGAGACGAAGAACAAGCTTATGTTAAAGAAGAATGGAAAAGGAAATGGGCTAGATTCTTTTCAAAGTAATTATTCCGGCATTTGCCATGAGCAGTTTAGACAACCTGCGGATAACCCAGACTTGGATGGCCGGACATTTCAACCGCCGTCCTCGCGATGCGAATCCATTATCTTAAGCCGGTGCCATCTCACGCTGTCTGAAAACATGTAGATATCAGGGTTACGAATACTCAGAGACATATAGTAGAACGTCTTTTCCTTTGCATCACTGTTCCGTGTTTGTCCATAAATGACGAGGAAAATGTGGGTACACAACGTTACTATCTTCAACAGAGTGCTAATTGCAGGTCTTCCTTTAGATGTGCCTAATATTTAAGTATAGAGTGCAGTGGACTATAAATACTGAAAAATGGTTCAAATGGCTCTGAGCACTATGGGACTCAACTGCTGAGGTCATTAGTCCCCTAGAACTTAGAACTAGTTAAACCTAACTAACCTAAGGACATCACAAACATCCATGCCCGAGGCAGGATTCGAACCTGCGACCGTAGCGGTCCTGCGGTTCCAGACTGCAGCGCCTTTAACCGCACGGCCACTTCGGTCGGCCATAAATACTGAATATTAATGTTTGTGTTGATGTGGATCCAACGAAATGGAGACAACGAAATACATAGTTGGCGCATAATCTACTTTGGCTGCGATATTTCACTGTCGTTGCTGACGAACATCCCACTCTTCACACTTCAGCACAACACTGTAAAGAGACTCTGAATTTAACCAGCCAGATTGAGAACTGGTATTCTGTACCTGTGCCCAAAATCCTGCGATTTTAGTACTACCACCATGGCTTGAAGTGGCAACTTCCGTGTGTAGCGAAACGTTTCATCGTACATGAAAGTCTTTTTTTCCTTTCTAGACAAAAATCTTACAAAATGTACTCCGTGGAAAATACTGTGCAAGATATCACATTAGAGATATAAATTTTTAGCCGACTGAAATGAATGCAGAGCCCATGTGAAATCCCATTCCGCGAACGCATCCCCAACGCAACCATCAGATTATCAAATAGCGCTAACAATGGAAGGTTAGCGTTTAACGTCCCGTCGACCACAAGGTCGTTATAGTCTGAACGCAAGTTCGGATTGGGAAAGAGAGGCGATGGAAATCGGCTATGCTCTTTCAAAGGAATCATCCCGGTCTTCACTTTAAGTGATTTAGGGAACTCAAGAAGAAACTCGATCTGAATGGTCGGACGGGATATTGAACCGCCTTCTTCGGAATGCGAGTCTAGTATTCTAACAACTGTCCCACTCTGCTCGGTGAAGCAGCGAACTAAAAACTGGAACTAGCATTTTTCTGCAGTGTCTCTCTACCGGGGATGATATTTATTTCCAGCAGCGAGGTTTCTCAGTGAGAGACTGTAGTCAAACCGACTAACCTGAGCTTAAGTAACTGGAGAAAGTTGCTGTTGCTGTCTTCTGTAAAACATGTAAGATTCCATAAGATAGTTGCTGTAAGTTGGACAAAGCATAATATTGCGTAAGTGTATGAAGCAAGAGTGTGTGAAATGAGGAAAGGCTCTTGCGGCCTTCATTCCGAAGACAAGTCTGATGCAACTCTCCACTCTACTTTATTCTATCCAATCCTCATCAGCTCTGCATAACTACTGCAACCTAAAAGTATTTGAACCTGCTTACTGTATTCAGGCCTAGGTCTCTCACTACAATTTGTACTCTCCAAACTTTCCTCCATTACTATTCCTCCACTCAGTTAGTTACATGTTTCGTAGATCATTTGGACGATTCTTCTGTCGAAATGATTTGGAACGTGTCAACTTACAGGATATGTATATGTGACTAGTGTTAACATTAATAAAGACATTATTATTTTTACTCATGTTCATGCAACTTCACATTTTTTTAAATTTTTTTGATATACTGGCTATCAGTTTTAAGTAGAAACTCCTCAACGGAATAGAAGGACGTAGCCAGGAGAAATGATTTTAAATTAGACTTAGAACTTGCTTCGCTACCTGTCAGCCATTTTATGTTATTGAGCAAATAATCAAAAATTGTTGTTGCTGAATATTGAAAACCGTTCTCAGCCGCTGACAGCTTTAACAATGGATAAGAAAGATAATTTTTTCCTCTGTTGTTGTAAACAGGGACATCAGTGTTCTGAAATTGTGATGTATTATTTATGACGAATTTCGTTAGCGAATATGTGTATTGTAACGGCGCAGTTAAAATGCCTAACTCCTTGAAGAGATACTTACGTGACGTCCTTGGTTGAACTCCACATTTCTTATTACTGCTCGCTGCTTTTGTGCAATCAATTCTTTTTTCTGAGTGATGAGTTAAAACTATTTCATAAGACATTACGAAATGGAAATATGCAAAATGTGACAGGACGTTGATTAGTTTCTTTTTTTTTTCAAATAAGCAACTATACGAAGTGCAAAAGTAGCTGAACCTAATTATTAGAGAAGCTAAGTAATACGCTTCTTCCAGTTCAAGTTTGCCTCAGTATGTACACCCAAAAATTTAATCAAGTTCTGCTGTTAATTTTTTCCCCACTTCGATTCGGTACTTCCTCATTCTACATCTACATCAACGTGGATTCTCTGAAAATCACATTTAAGTGCCTGGCAGAGGGTTAATCGAACCACCATTAACTATTCGAACTACCCATCTTATCTTCAGTATTCTACATCTTCCTAGATACTCCGCAGTCTTCCGTACAGGGCGTGGCGGAAGTTACCCCGTACACTACTAGTCACTTCCCTCCAGTTCCACGCGCAAATATGCGAGCGAAATAGACTGTCTATATGCAGTCGTATGATCCCTAATTACTCGTGTCTTATCTTCATGGTCCTTATGTGCAGTGTATGTTCAAATGGTTCAAATGGCTCTGAGCACTATGGGACTTAACTCCTGAGGTCATCAGTCCCCTAGAACTTAGACATCACACACATCCATGCCCGAGGCAGGATTCGAACCTACCCGTAGCGGTCGCGCGGTTCCAGACTGTAGCGCCTAGAACCGCTCGGCCACCCTGGCCGGCGCAATGTATGTTGGAGGCAAGAGAATCGTTCGGCATTCAGCTTCAAATACCGGTTTTCCAATTTTTTTTCAATAGTCTTCCTTGAAAGAAACGTCGCCTTCCATCCAGCGATTCCCATTTGAGTTCCCGAAGCATGTTCGTAACACTTGCATGTTGTTCGAACCCATCAATAACAAATCTAGCAAATTACTACGATGTCTTCCTTTAATCTGACATGGTACGGATCCCAAACACTCGAGAAATACTCAAGAGTAGGTCGCACTAATGTCCTATATGCGGTCTCCTTTACAGATGAACCACACTTTCCTAGAATTCTTCCAATAAACCGAAGTCGACCATTGTTCTGTAGTATCAAAGATCAAAAGCTTCTATTCTCTTATTGCCTGAATTGCTTATCGTCCAAGATTACACTCCAGTCAAATATTATAGTGTTGTCGGCAAACTTCAAAGTATCTAGGTGATCAGAACTGCGAGAAGCAACTTAAAAATGACGTTCATATAATCGTGATTTCGAAGTTCATTGGAATGATGGCATACTTTTTTTTCTTCGGCGTCATTCAGACTCCAAAAATCAATCTATCCTCCCAGATTTATGTTTTCTATTGATTCATTGGCTTACACAACTAGTGACTGACAATATTTTGGACCGCCACTGTTGATAGATAACCTATTACGGAGTAAGCACTAGCTAAATTTAGATAAAGACAGTAATAGAAACCACCGGCAATCTTACGTAGTGAAGTGGTTTGCATTAGGACAGGAAGCTCTAAATCAATAGGAAAATCAAGCCACAATACACGTAAGTATGAAGTTGTACTTTTCGGTCTTGTTCCATCCTGCTCTCTGATTCCTGAGTAACTCATTACTCAGCATTCCTTGTAATTACTATTTCATTTTGACAAATACCACTGACCAACACTGTCAACTGGAACCAAGTCTCTACACAGTGTGGACAGTACATTTTCTTGATCTCCAAATGTGTCCATAGTATTATTCTATAATGAGGCCGTTTATAATGCCTGATGGCCTGGTTACAAACTTCCACTTCTTGTCACTAGCTTCCATCACGTACCTCTGAAGTACGAGTCGGTACGTAAGCGAGCTAATTGTAATCAACGTCCACTTCTCGTTAAGAATTCCGGATTTGCGTGTAACGCTGATTCAGACAGTCTAGGTGGAGAGACACAAGCTGGTGGATTTTAGTACTCGGGAGCCGTGGCTGCGATAAGCAATGAAGTCAGCAACAAGCGCGGGGTTCGAGTGTAGTCATTCTACAGAACACTGTCGTGTTGTTTCAGAGCAGTCAGCCTTCGGCGCCTTCTAGTATGAAACATTAACGGCGATCCAGATGTGTGTGATCTTTTTGTGCGCAATACTGTGATTTATCGTCACATAGACATTACACGAAGGACCTTTTTAGTTCTTGTAATGGGAACAATGACAGCACCCGTTTCCTGTTTTAGATATTTATGGGAAAATAGCAAGACTGCGTTAATATTATCTTTTGTGCTTGATTAACAAACCTCTTAGCAAATTACTGATCTTCATCTATCCTGGAAGCATTACTTATTGAGCAGAAATGATCACTGCTTATGTTTCACCTCTCTGCAGATGACAATTTCCTTCCATTTGACCCGTTAAGTCCTCTTATACCATTTATTCCGATTTTCTTTGAATTATATAAAGCGTAAACTGCAGTATAACTGACGTTATTTATTTTAACATCTTCATAGTCTACAGTTATACCTGCTCCACTATAATAATTTGCATTTTATAAGAGTATTGTTCTATTCAAAACCAGCACATGTTATCTTGACTCCTACTAAGAGCATGATTATATTTATGGGTTAGATGTTGCAGTATTATCACCTTTATCTTCGTTCAAAACCTGACACACAGATGAATCAAGTCAGATCGAACACGTAATACATGAACCATCTCAACCATAAACGGAAGGAAGTTCAGTTATCCCTAAATTGACAAAATTTTCATGCTTAGTGGCATATGTTGTCAGAGAGATGACGCAAAAACCTAACCATCACACAAATCCGGTAACCTCTCATCCAAACAACCAAAGCATATCCTTTTGTACTTAAGAACTCAAGCTAATTGCTAAGGCCTGTTACCGAAATGTTTAGGCTTGTATAATTTTATGTTAAGTAATTCTATGACCGAGTCCACTCAAAATACTCAATGTCGACGGGAATATAAATTGCAGCGTTCCTTTCTACTATGCTTCTTTGTGACTGAGTATAGAGACATGTTCTGGTGCAACAGCATGAATGTAAATATGATGGAGAACCGGACGTGACTCGGATCCGAGACCCCCATGCCGTGTCCTACGCTTTATTGTGTATTGTGTGGATGACTGTGAAGTGTGTGCTTGAGCAGTGATGTGTTATTTTGGTATTGTTATGGAAGAGTATGGAATAAAAATAATTTCTACAATATTGCTACTGTTACAAGTACCATTACCAAACTTGCTAAACTAACCACTTGTTGCCATTAAACAATAATTTTTGCTTCGGAGATTCCTTACAGCCAATGGCACTCTGGTCCACAGATGCATCCAGTCAGATTAGGCTCAATTAGATTACGCTTTGTTCCATAGATCCATAGTGCAGGGATCCTCGAGGATGTAGAACATGTTTTAAAACAAGAATACATGGTAGGTATAAGCAAAGAAAGAGATGAGCTGATATACCTTACACAGACTTAAATGAAATGGGCTTCATGGATGCTGAATTAAAAAAAAAAATCTTAAGCATATTTTCATTTAAGAGGTAACAACAAACTTCTCCAAAACATGTATATGTACAGTACAATGACATGCATACGATAATTCTTAGGCTGTTGTAACTAAGCATCATCAAACTGAAACTCAATTTATGACACTTATTTAAATTGTTCACACTGCTGCATTGCAGTTGCGCAGAAGTCAGATTTTACGTACTACTGACGTTATATGATAATATTAATATGATATTCATCAATTGATTACATTAAAAAATAGTCATCGCAGGGGACTGTGTGTGAGAGAGACTGCTTGTGATGTCGCCTTTTGCGTATAGATAGCGCTATCTGTGTCGGCACCCTTTTCTCGTCGTCTCACTAGCCGCTGGGGTCGTAGCCCTGGTACAAGGGTGTATCGCCATATCGCTGCACGACGACTGGCGTCAATCCAGGTCCCCGAATCCATTAGGCGATTCAGATGCGCTAGCATTACTACAGTCCAGAGAGTATCAGTTGAGTCACAAGATGGTGTGCTCCTTTCTAGCCACCACATGGCTAATATTGTCTAATATCATGTTGTCTCATGATATAAACTCTCCTTCATATTCGGTCTTCTAGGCTGAGTCAATTTTTTCGATCAACTCTAGTCATTTACTCTTACAGAAGGGGCTCCCATATAATGCTCGCTGGAGAACCTTCTTTTCTACATTCACGTTCGTTTGTTTCGTTTCTTCCCGTTCATTGTATGTATATGACTTTGGACCAGCCTTTGTCTCATTTACAGACACATGTTCCGTTTATTAGCATTAACACCGCGTTTTTTCACTGCAACAGAATCTGATTCCGTATTTATATTTTGTCTGTTGTCTGTATTCTTATGAGAGTCCAGATTTTATTACAGTTACTTCTCTTCAGCTAATAAATCACAGCTTTCTTTCGTATTTGAAGGTGAAGCGAGCAGACTCTGAATATTAACTGAAGCACATCCACAGGCACTGTGCTGAAACCTCCTCTCAGCCCATAGAGCAATGATCGTATTCTGATCATTGCTAAAGCTGTTAAAATAGCTTCATGATGTAATGCATTGATTCTACTAATAGCCTTTTAATTTTGTCTGGCCAAGTTTATTATTTTTTTCGTTATCTCTTTTTCCTATTTCTTCGGTATGCACGCTCATCTAAAAAGACGCCTAAATTTATTGATATAATTTTTGTTTCTGTGGTTTCGTTACCCTGTCTCCCTAATGGATCTCTTAACAGGTGGTCTTCTTAACAAAGTGGATTTAAGTTTTTGAGCAACTTCTGATAACTTTGCTACTTAGTGACACACGAGGACCTCTTAAATATGACATGCTACCTGTTTCCTGGTTGCTTGTAGAGCTTAATTTCAAGAACATCATAATATTACCTGCGTATAACACCAGAGTTATGACTAAATCTACACCTACATCCATACTCCGCAGGCCACCTGACGGTGTGTGGCGGAGGGTACTTTGAGTACCTCTATCGGTTCTCCCTTCTATTCCAGTCTCGTATTGTTCGTGGAAAGAAAGATTGTCGGTATGCCTCTGTGTGGGCTCTAATCTCTCTGATTTTATCCTCATGGTCTCTTAGCGAGATATACGTAGGAGGGAGCAATATACTGCTTGACTCCTCGGTGAAGGTATGTTCTCGAAACTTCAACAAAAGCCCGTACCGAGCTACTGAGCGTCTCTCCCGCAAAATCTTCCACTGGAGTTTATCTATCATCGCCGTAACGCTATCGCGATTACTAAATGATCCTGTAACGAAGCGCGCTGCTCTCAGTTTGATCTTCTCTATCTCTTCTATCAACCCTATCTGGTACGGATCCCACACTGGTGAGCAATATTCAAGCAGTGGGCGAACAAGTGTACTGTAACCTACTTCCTTTGTTTTCGGATTGCATTTCCTTAGGATTATTCCAGTGAATCGCGCTACACTCGTGAAATGATCGCACGGAGAAATCCCCACTTCATCGCTACCTCGGAGATGCTGTGTCCCATCGCTCGTGCGCCGACTACAAAACCACGATCAGACTCGCTTAAATCTTGTAGCAACAGTAACCGATCTAACAACTGCGCCATACACTTATTGTCTCATACAGGTGTTGCCGACCGCAGCGCCGTATTGTGTCTGTTTACATATATATCTATTTCAATACGCATGCCTATACCAGTTTCTTTGGTGCTTCAGTGTATAAGGGCGGAAACATGATCCATAAATTACAGAAAAAAGGTAATGCGCCTTGTAACATATCTTTTCATGTCTGTCCATGTGTGATATCCCTGTCCACTTTTGATGATGATGGTGTTTGGTTTGTGGGGCGCTCAACTGCACGTTCATCAGCGCCTGTACAAATTTCAAATTTTGTACACAGTCCAATTGTTTTTACACAGTCCAATCCAGCCACAGTTACGAATGATGATGATGATGATGATGAAATGATGAGGACAACATAAACACCCAGTCCCCGGGCAGAGAGAATCCCCGATCCGGCCGGAAATCGAACCTGAGACCCCTTGATCCAGAGGCAGAAACGCAAGCCAAAAGACCACGAGCTGTGGACCTGTCCACTTTTGTAGTCGCCTCAGCCAGTTTCCAGCTGCAGGGGAGAAGGACGTTTTTCCCTAATCCTCCTAAATGAGTAATGTCCGAAGCTGACTACGCGGATTTTTCTGGAGAATATTTCTCCGGCGTGAATGGTGTCTCCAACACTGCTTTCAGAGAGATTTCTAAAGGATTTACCAGAAAGCAGCACCTTACAGAAGCTTTAAGTGGGAACAGGAAACGGCCAATGAAAGGCTGCATTCTGCTCCTGATTCTGATATGGTGAAATACCTAAAGATAAATCAATTTCGTGGAGTGGTCTGTGTTTTACGGAAATCGAAGAGCCCTTGTGAGATGGTTCAAATGGCTCTGAGCACTATGGGACTTAAAATCTGTGGTCATCAGTCCCCTAGAACTTAGAACTACTTAAACCTAACTAACCTAAGGACATTACACACATCCATGCCCGAGGCAGGATTCGAACCTGCGACCGTAGCAGTCGCGCGGTTTCGGACTGAGCGCCTAGAACCGCTAGACCACCGCGGCCGGCTTCCTTGTGAGATTGAGAGATTGTGTGCCTCTGGGATGTAGGTAGTGTTTTCGATGTTTATACCTCAAGTCTGGAGTAGATAACCTTTCGTGATCAATGAAATTAGTTAGGACAGTAGAGAAGACTGGGAGAATCGTAAGTGCATTCCGGAGGGTAGGCATGGAACAGTATTTAGCACCTTTTTGTTTTTTCGGCGAGTGTCGTTAGGGAGAGTGGACTTATTCGGTAAAATGAGGCATCAGAGCAGAATGTGGAGCTAAAACCTAGCCGGATGTGGTGTCGGATAAAAGTGACAGACTTCTCTGGGGTTATTTCATGCCAATAAATTTAATTTATTTCAGTACAAACTTGAAAGTGAGGTTTTTGTGTGACTTTTTCAAAAACGGCTCTGAGCACTATGCAACTTAACTGCTGTGGTCATCAGTCGTGACTTTTTCCCTACTGGTTTGGAACTACGAGGTCGTCCTGAGAAGTAATCCCTCCGAATATTTTAGGTGAAAACTCTTAAAACTTTTAAAATAAAACAGACGTTACCAACATTCTACATTTTTATTCTTCATGTCTAAATATTTGCAGCCCTCTGCCACAACAGGGCTCAGAATTGTTGCACATAATATGTCGGTGTGTGATAAATAGTGTGCTGTAATCGATTTTAGATTTAGAAGAGTTCGTCCACACATGTACACATGAAGAACCCTGTCCTTCAGCATGCAACTCCAGACCACACACAACTGCGGCGACATTCGACGCCTTGTGTTCACTGTCATCGACCATTCTCCCTCCATACAGTTCGTATTTGGCCCCCGCCGATTTTCATTTCTTTTTTCTCCAGAACTTAAAGAACACCATTAAGGACTTCACTTTGATGTTGATGAAGCCGGCGAGACAGTATCAAAAAACTGTTTTCCCGTTGGGAAAAATGTGTTCGTCTCCAGGGTGACTATGTTTATAAATAAATATGTATACATGGAGAATAAAGATGTAGAATGTTAATAACGTTTGTTTTATATATGGAGATAGTAACTGTTCTCGAAACAACAGAGCCGGCCGGAGTGGCCGTGCGGTTCTAGGCGCTACAGTTTGGAACCGCGTGACCGCTACGGTCGCAGGTTCGAATCCTGCCTCGGGCATGGAAGTGTGTGATGTCCTTAGGTTGGTTAGGTTTAAGTAGTTCTAAGTTCTAGGGGACTGACGACCACAGCAGTTAAGTCCCATAGTGCTCAGAACCATTTGAACCATTTTTTTTTTTTTTTGAAACAACAGATGCCACTGATGACCGTGCAGCTACTCTAGAATAAATGATAATTAATTGAAACCCTCTGCTGCCGACTGGTGTTGTTGATATACCTTGATGGGGACAGCTAAAAATGTGTGCCCCGATCGGGACTCGAACCCGGGATCTCCTGCTTACATGGCAGACGCTCTATCAATCTGAGTCACCGAGAACACAGATGAACAGGGCGACTGCAGGGTCTTATCCCTTGCACGCTCCCCGTGAGACCCACATTCCCAACTGCCCACAATTTATATACGTAATATACCTAATAGATATTTGCCCTTCCACTCGTTACTCGCGCAACTTTCAGCTGTCCCCATCAAAGTATATCAACAACACCTGTCGACAGCTGATGGTTTCAATTAATTATCATTTATTCTAGAGAAAGCTGCACGGTCATCGATGGTATCTTTTCTTTCGAGAACAGTTACTATCCTCATATGCAGGGTGTCCTAGCTATCTTGCCCACCCAAAATATCTCTGGAACAATAACAGCTATTGGAAAACGACTTTCACCGGTATCAATGCAGGGCTGGGGCCCATGAATGTACGTATTTGGAAACATTCTAAAACGAAAGCATATGTGTTTTTTAACACAAACTTATGTTTTTTTAAATGGACCTCCTATAGGTTTTCTTCAGCAATCCATAGCATGACAAAGCACATACACAATGGCGTTGATTGAATCGTAATATTCCCATTACATCCCGAGATATTGAGACGCGAAGTTGACGCTTGAAACACCCGACATGCGCTGCTAGCGCACGCCCTGGTAGGTGGATTGGACGAGGTGGCCCAGTTAGGTGGCCTGCCCGATCTCCGGACCTTACACCGCTGGATTATTTTCTTTGGGGAGCAGTGAAGGATGCTGTTTACTAACATGAACCAACAACACCAGAGGACATGAAGCAACGCGTTATTGATGATTGTACAGCCATCAAAGAGGAAACAGTAGTACGAAGTAGGGCATCCTTCATCCGCAGAGTGACCCTATGTATGCAAGCCAATGGGCATCACTTTGAGCATGAGAACGCTATGTTTAGTATGTAGTGCTGGTATCACAGTGGAAGTTTCTACAAAGGGCCATTTTACCCAGTGATGTTAAGAAACATTTGTTTGCAACAATTTGTCATTTAACGCATTAGATAATCATAACATTGATAATTATGTGTTAATAAAACTAATTGGTTAAACATGTTTACATTCATCTTCTATGTCCTACCTGAACTTCCCAAATCAAAACATTTTACCTAAACAACGGTAAAACTTTTAGTCCACTTGCTCGTTTCACTAAAACCATCAATATGAATTTTACTATTACGAGTGACTGATTAACTGTCACTTGCGCTAGATCTACAGTAAAGTAAAGTTTTAACGTTGAACGGCATTACCTTTTTAGTAACGGGTTAACGATAAGCGAAGTTAACTTTGTGACTAACGTTGCGGTACACAGATATGTTACAGAACCGCATCACCCCTAGCCTATGGGATAAATACCTGCTGGAATGTACGACGTTAGTGCAGGATGGCAGCAGACCGTATTATTCGCTTCGGACCTCTTGATAAGTATGGAAGTGTGATTACGCATGTCAATCACATCGCGATTACGGGCAGCATGGGGTTCACGCCTGAGCCTCAGGGCGGTCTCGCGGTTCTAGGCGCGCAGTCCGGAACCGTGGGACTGCTACGGTCGCAGGTTCGAATCCTGCCTCGGGCATGGATGTGCGTGACGTCCTTAGGTTAGTTAGGTTTAAGTAGTTCTAAGTTCTAGGGGACTAATGACCACAGCAGTTGAGTCCCATAGTGCTCAGAGCCATTTGAACCATTTTTCTGAGCCTCAGGACGTGCGCTAGCAGCGCATGTCGGGTGTTTCAAGCGTCAACTTCGCGTCTCAATATCTCGGGATGTAATGGGAACATTGCGATGCAATCAACGCCACTGTGCATGTGCTTTGTCATGCTATGGATTGCTGAAGAAAAAATATAGGAGATCCATTTAAAAAAACATAAGTTTGTGATAAAAACCACATATGCTTTCGTTTTAGAATGTTTCCAAATATGTACATTCATGGGCCCCAGCCCTACATTGATACCGGTGAAAGTCGTTTTCCAATAGCTGTTATTGTTCCAGAGATATTTTGGGTGGACAAGATAGCTGGGACACCCTGTATATAGTTAAAGGCTACCCAGCCATTGACCTCCGTCTGTGCGAATGCGCACAGGTTGCCCGAACTCTTACGGAAATCGACGCCTTAGTGTGCGCGACGTCTTTCTTCAGGGCTGCATAAATATGGAAATCGCCTGGGAAAGATGGAAACTGAGTGGTGGATGTGTAACGCCTTCCCCGGGGAAACAACCTTGGCAACATGTGGATAACCTATCTCTTTTTCATTTCACTGCCGCTTATATTACGCAAGTTGAAGATGAGTGACAGCCCAAAACGCGTTCTAGCTTAAAATGAAGATACAAAAACAAAGTGTCTGACTGCTGTATTTCTACAAGCAATTCAATCTACCACCACGGCGCTCATCCGCCATTAATATAGATGAATTAATTGTGCGTACTATTTAAGTAAGAAATAGTACAATTTAAAAATCTCAGTAGTGTACGATACAGGCTTTCCCAATCACTATCCATGCGGAAGTCGCCTGCAGTGCTGTAGAGGGATACTTCAGCTTCGGAACACCAGTACAATTGTAGCTCATGCGTTTGGCAATCTCAGACCGCTCAGTAATTACCACCTTCTGCCGAAACCGCTTCTGCTTGTTATTTGATTGTGCAAACACTGCCGCTAAGGCGGGTAGAATGCTTTACAGCGGATCACTGTTCAGTTGCTCCTGTCTTTATCTTCATAGCTTTAAGTGTATTAAGGTGCAGATAAAACCACAGTGCAATTATTCTCTAATACTCAATATAGAGTATCTTCACTGAAAACAGTTTTTCATGCGTCACCGCACCTCTCTGTCGTATATAACAATCTTTTCTACATTTACGTACATACTCCGCAAGCCACTGTGCGGTGGGTGGCGGAGGGTAGCCTGTACCATTACTTGATTCCTTTGTCAGAATAAAAGTTAAGAGATTTAGTAATTCCACCGGCAGTGCTGTGTTACAGCAATAATGTACGTGTAGTACATTACACGCAAATGGCGAAGGATGGCGTTTCCACTACAAAAACGAAACGGACTTGACCTAACAGTTAATAAATTCATTTGTTTCACACATGAGATTTACCGTAAAGAATTAAAATACAGGGTGAGTCACTAACTATTGCCACCAAGAATAACTCCGATAGTATGATAGGAGCTGAAAAGTTTGTGGGACAAAAGTTGCATGGGTCGATGGGGGCCATAATATGACGTTGGTTTTTTGTTACTAGATGGGGTCGCTTTAGAGATATGAGGGTCAACTTTGTTTTTTTAAATGATGATGTGTAACACTAAGGTCTTTTAAGGTCAACGAAAGTTTCGAAGGTGGCATGAACGTCCCTTTACAGAAGGTGTTCGAAGAGATGACCATTGGTATCAATGCAGTGCTGCAATATTCTTATAATGTATTGAGTGGTATTCCCTTACCATTTCGGCACTTATCGAAGCACATGCCTTGACAATTCTCTCTCTCTCATACCTTCAGGTGTAGTTGGAACTTCTTTGTAAAAAATGGCTTTTACGAATCCCCACAAGAAAAAATCCAGAGGCGTCAAGTCTGACGAACGATCCGGCCACGACACATCCCCTCCGCGTCCAATCCAACGATTTGGGAATTGTCTCTGCAACTCATTTCTAGCCATCATCGAAAAATGTGCCGTACACCCATCGTGTTGATACCACATTCTTTTCCTTGTTACTAAAGGTATTTCCTCCAATAACAGACCTAACGTTTCTTGCAAGAAAGTGGTGTACCTCCTACCATTAAGATTTCCTTCGATGAAATGAGGGTCTGTAATTCTGTCCTCCAGAATCCCAGGCCATACATTCACCGACCACGGTTTTTGGTGTGCTACTTGCCGCAGCTAACATGGATTTTCAGTTGCCCAGTAATTCATGTTGTGCAAATTAACATTTTCGTGGTTCGTGAATGTATCCTCGTCGGTAAATAAAATCAAATTAATAAATGTGTCATCTCTCTGAATCTGAAGTTGAGCCCATCGGCAGAATTCAATGCGACGCATACTATCCATACCAGTTAATTCTTGGTCGAGACTGATATGGTAAGGAAGATATTTATGGCAATGCACAACACGAACAACACTGCTCTGGCTCATGCCAGATTCCCTTGCGATTTGACACGAATTAACACAAGGGTCTCAAACCACAGTGGCAAAAGTATCAAAAATGTTCAAATGTGTGTGAATTCCTAAGGGACCAAACTGGTAAGGTCATCGGTCCCTAGACTTACACACTACTTTAAACTAACTTATCCTAAGAAGAACTCACACACCCATGCCCGAGGGAGGACTCGAACCTCCGGCGGGAGGGGCCACGCAGTCCGTGACATGGCGCCTCAAACCGCACGGCCACTCCGCGTGGCTACAAGTCTACCAATTTCCGTTTCCTCGTTTGTAACTTTCCTTTGCCGGATATGTTTCCGATGCGTTAAAGATCCTGTTGCTTTCAATTTATCATACACATATTTAAATGTACGACGTGAAGGGTGAGTACGTTCAGGATATCTTTCAGCGTATAAGTCTATAGCTCTCACTGAATTTCATTGGCATTCTCCGTAAATGAGAAGAATATCGACTTGTTCTTCGAAGGAATACATCATTCACATTCGCTTGATTCGAAGATACTAGTCTTACCGTTCATATTAGTGTTGTATTGCGAAACTGTCGAATCGTGTTTACATGTAAATGGCACGTTAGGTGGATACGCCATATTCGGCGAATATTTACTATTTACACGATATACGAGAGAGAATTGTCAAAGCATGTGCTTCGGTAAGAGCCGAAGTGATAAGGAATACCACTCAATCCATGATAAGATGATTGCAGCACTGCATTGATACCAATGGTCATCACTTCGAACACCTTTTGTAAACGGTCGTTCATGCCACCTGTTTGACCTTCGTTGACCTTAAAAGACCTTACTGTTACACATCGTTGGATTCGTTTCGATAGCCGCTATCAGAAAATAAGTACCAAACTATAGCATCCTATTAAAAAAAAACAAAGTTGACCTTCATATCTCTGACGCGACCCCACCAAGCAACAAAAAACCAACGTCATATTATGGCCTCCATTGTTCTATGCAACATTTGTCCCACAAACTTTTTAGCTACTATCATACTTTCGGAGTTATTCTAGGTGGCAATAGTTGGTGAGTCACCTTGTATATGTTCCCCTTTTTTTTCCTTGTTGCCACGACAATAACACTTCAAATTGCAACTTCTAATTTCGCCAGAAATACGCTAGTTTCTCGATTGCAGCATTTATAAATATTGTGGTATGTGTGAGAACACTATTTCATGTCGCTCTGCGTCTGAGATCAAATGTGTACGTACGAGGATCGCTTTCTTTGATTGAGAGACATCATTCTGATGATGGTTACATTACGTTCTATGTCCATTTGCGTAGAAGATAAATGAGACACCGGTGATTACGAAGAACGTCTACCCACATTAGAGAACTTCGAACATTGTAAGAGTTGTAACAGTTCAGGAGAATACAACGACATCCTTTGCCTAACCTTCACAGTTGAGGAAACCGCGCACCTCGTATAAATAGCAGCGCCAAAAACAAACAAAACACGAAGGGAGGATGATGCAGGGAGCGATGATGTTCAGTGGTCGTGCAGACCTGACACAAGAAAGCAGCCTTGGCATTCGTCCACATAGAATATCGCCGTGAATTACCACGACTGTTTTATGCCATTTCTGCTGTCTAGGATTTAAATTTTGTGCGCGACTGAATTATAGGCAGACGATCTGTGTTCAGGGCCTCATAGACTAGTCAGGTTGGTTTATTTCTTGTCATTAACAGACCCGACGCGAAACATATTTTAATTCTTTATGCTCTTCTCTTGCAGTGGTAATCACGAATTTGCTACTATTTTTCGTTTGTGAACTCACTTTCTGATATTTGCTGAAGATGTTTAAGATGTATCTAAGTTTCCACTTCAAGACCTTCTACGAGAGCTGTTCCCTGAGTGTAAAAATACGAATGTTATTTGACTGTAAGTGATTACAATCCTTCGCTATAACCTACTGCTGATGGAAGAACACGTGTCTGTTCCCTTAGTGTACAAATACGAAAGCTACTAAACTGTAAACCTACTGCTGATGGAAGGACGAGTGTGTAAGCAAGCGGCAAACGGAGTATGCACAATAGAGCCTCTTTTGCTGTTATATGTTTTAAAAGAGTGTACTAAGGCATAGTCAGAGAAGTTTCTTACTGTTACCAGTTCTTCCGCTTCAGGAAAGATATCATTATGACAATGACTGATTTCAGGTAAATAGGAGGAATGTTCCAGTACACCCTCCTCCGTCTCCCAGTCGTAAAGTTGCGGGATGTTTGAATGTCGTATTATGATAGCGCACACGGCATTGTGGTGTGGGAAAATGAGTAGCAACTTCCAAGGTGACTTTCGTTCTGTTTATTTTTTTTCAATCTTGTGGCGGACGACCTGTTACAAATCTTTCGACGTGAAGTCACGTCAAGGACTTGCACATCATGTGTCTTAAGTGTTAGCTGTTCATGTATGTGTCATGAGTGCGTGTAGCGTATAGTGTCGTGCTTGAGTTGTACCGATTTGAGAGGAAGGGCAGGCCCCAGCTCTTCCCTCGAAAAGCACTAAAGACACCGCCTACCTCATGCCCTTATCGAATGGACAGATTTTAGCTGTAGCTTTCGTTATTTCCATTTTACTATCTTTCTCCACCACTAATATTTAATTCGGCAGCAAAAACTGAATGAACAACACACGCGTTGAATTCATCAAATACACAACACTGTCACACAATTTACATAACAGGAGTTTTAATGCCACACGTAGTTTATAAATGTATTAAACTAAACTAAATTCCACCGGAACAGGCCATGAAAGCTCAACGGTACCGACCGGCTGGCGTGTCATCCTCATCCCACAGGTGTCAAAGGATACGGATAGCACACCGCTGTCCCGGCAGTATGTCAGTTTACGAGACCCAAGCCATTACTTCTCAATCAAGGAGCTCCTCAGTTTGCCTCACAAGAACTGATTGCACCCCGCTTTCCAACAACGCTCGACAGACAGAATGGTCATCCATCCAAGTGTTAGCCCAGCCCGACAGCGTTTAACTTCAGTGTTCTGACGAGAACCGGTGTCACCACTGCGGCGAGGCCATTGGCTTGTTAATTTATTGCTGGTTACTAAAACTTTGTCATTAGTTTAGTCATCTACGACATCTGCTAATTTCGTACTACATAAAACAAGGCCGGTCGGAGTGGCCGTGCGGTTCTAGCCGCTACAGTCTGGAGCCGCGTCACCGCTACGGTCGCAGGTTCGAATCCTGCCTCGGGCATGGATGTTTGTGATGTCCTTAGGTTAGTTAGGTTTAATTAGTTCTAAGTTCTAGGGGACTAATGACCTCAGCAGTTGAGTCCCATAGTGCTCAGAGCCATTTGAACCATTTAAGTAGTTCTAAGTTCTAGGGGACTGATGACCTCAGATGTTAAGTCCCATAGTGCTCAGAGCCATTTTGAACTCGTTCCAGTTCGAGAAAGTTCTTAACCGTGTTGTCACTGAGACGTGCACTGTCTATCATGAATATGATGAAGTTCAATGAAGTTCACACAGTTTTGACAGTAACTGATTTATTATACTTTAAACATAAGCAAAGTTATTGCTAAGAGCTTAGTCACACTCCCTCTGCAACAGCATCATGCGCTTGACACCGTTTGAATCGAGTTTGCCACTGCCAAAACAGTCTTTAGAAAATGTTTCAATTCAATTGACATTCTCTGACTTTAGTTCTATAAATTAAGAAGTTTTACACCCGATCGCCACAACCCGCACACTCGCATTACTACACTTCTGGAAATGGGAAAAAGAACACATTGACACCGGTGTGTCAGACCCACCATACTTGCTCCGGACACTGCGAGAGGGCTGTACAAGCAATGATCACACGCACGGCACAGCGGACACACCAGGAACCGCGGTGTTGGCCGTCGAATGGCGCTAGCTGCGCAGCATTTGTGCACCGCCGCCGTCAGTGTCAGCCAGTTTGCCGTGGCATACGGAGCTCCATCGCAGTCTTTAACACTGGTAGCATGCCGCGACAGCGTGGACGTGAACCGTATGTGCAGTTGACGGACTTTGAGCGAGGGCGTATAGTGGGCATGCGGGAGGCCGGGTGGACGTACCGCCGAATTGCTCAACACGTGGGGCGTGAGGTCTCCACAGTACATCGATGTTGTCGCCAGTGGTCGGCGGAAGGTGCACGTGCCCGTCGACCTGGGACCGGACCGCAGCGACGCACGGATGCACGCCAAGACCGTAGGATCCTACGCAGTGCCATAGGGGACCGCACCGCCACTTCCCAGCAAATTAGGGACACTGTTGCTCCTGGGGTATCGGCGAGGACCATTCTCCATGAAGCTGGGCTACGGTCCCGCACACCGTTAGGCCGTCTTCCGCTCACGCCCCAACATTGTGCAGCCCGCCTCCAGTGGTGTCGCGACAGGCGTGAATGGAGGGACGAATGGAGACGTGTCGTCTTCAGCGATGAGAGTCGCTTCTGCCTTGGTGCCAATGATGGTCGTATGCGTGTTTGGCGCCGTGCAGGTGAGCGCCACAATCAGGACTGCATACGACCGAGGCACACAGGGCCAACACCCGGCATCAAGGTGTGGGGAGCGATCTCCTACACTGGCGGTACACCACTGGTGATCGTCGAGGGGACACTGAATAGTGCACGGTACATTCAAACCGTCATCGAACCCATCGTTCTACCATTCCTAGACCGGTAAGGGAACTTGCTGTTCCAACAGGACAATGCACGTCCGCATGTATCCCGTGCCACCCAACGTGCTCTAGAAGGTGTAAGTCAACTACCCTGGCCAGCAAGATCTCCGGATCTGTCCCCCATTGAGCATGTTTGGGACTGGATGAAGCGTCGTCTCACGCGGTCTGCACGTCCAGCACGAACGCTGGTCCAACTGAGGCGCCAGGTGGAAATGGCATGGCAAGCCGTTCCACAGGACTACATCCAGCATCTCTACGATCGTCTCCATGGGAGAATAGCAGCCTGCATTGCTGCGAAAGGTGGATATACACTGTATTAGTGCCGACATTGTGCATGCTCTGTTGCTTGTGTCTATGTGCCTGTGGTTCTGTCAGTGTGATCATGTGATGTATCTGACCCCAGGAATGTGTCAATAAAGTTTCCCCTTCCTGGGACAATGAATTCACGGTGTTCTTATTTCAATTTCCAGGAGTGTACTTTCCTGAAGGCTCATTCACAACTGCTTCACTTACGCGCCAAAACGAACGGCTGGCGCCAAGCAGTATCCTTTGAGTACTGAGCGGCTTCTCGTGAAAGTTACTAATTCGCTGTATAACTCCCTGAGGGTTGATTCTATCTGCCTTGATATCTGTGTTCTTAGAAGGTGAAAGAAAGAGTTGTTTAAAGTGTATGTTAGTTCGAAAAACAAATGCTCGCTACATTTTGAAAGGACACATGACATGGTTTCTTTTTCCCCTCTGTTTCCTATAAATATTTTGGAAGACCAAAGTTATATGCAAGGAATATTCTCCTACCTGATGACATATGTGAGTCGCGACTGATGCTACCATCTCTGTTCCGACTGTCTGCTTCTGCGCTGTTGTGTCCAGCGGTTGACTCTTGTTTTTGAATGTCACAAAATTCACTGCTAATATTGTTGAAGGTTGTAAACGAGTGATGAATCGCTATAATCTGGGGGTTTCTAAAAATGAAATCTATGTACTACAGTTTATGGCAGGAATACGAAATTCATACAGGGTTCGTTTTCATTTCTGTAGACTGCACATTCAGATTTTAGTGGAATAAAATGGGCGATCGTTTATTGATTACTACTTTCATGGAATTAGGCGTACTATGTCCTCACATTTCACGACCTGTATCTGTTTTTCTTTCCACAGCACTATTTACGTAAATGACCAAACTGTAGCACATTAGATACACACACTCTGCATCAGTTCCTTTTAAACGTTATGCTTTGAAGTTCGACAGACTAGTCTCAAATTTAATCTTCCTTCCACTCAGATGATTCAGTACCTTTTCATTAGTTATCCGTTCTATCCATTTAATTTTCAAATGGTTCAAATGGCTCTGAGCACTATGGAACTTAACGTCTGAGGTCATCAGTCCCCTAGAACTTAGAACTACTTAAACCTAACTAACCCAAGGACATCACACACATCCATGCCCAAGGCAGGATTCGAACTTGCGACCGTAGCGGTCGCTCGGTTCCAGACTGAAGCGCCTAGAACCGCTCCGCCACACCGGCCGGCCATTTAATTTTCAGCTTTCCTCTGTAGCATCCCATTTCGAAAACATATATTCTCTTTTTGTCTCAACTACTCATTGTCCACGTTTCACTTGCATACAGTCCATCCCCGGTAGCTGAGTGGTGCCGGCACGGTAGCTCAGCGTGTTCGGTCAGAGTGTTTAAATACCGCCTGTAATAAAAAAAAACTGAGTGAACGGATCAATGAACAACCTGAACGGGTGTCATAAGACGTCCGCCCCGATCATATACAACGAACAAAATAGAACAAAATGAGATCAACGAAGAATTTAAAAAAAAAATGTGGTCAGCGTGATAGAATGTCAATCCTAAGGGCCCGGGTTCGATTCCCGGTTGGGTCGGAGATTTTCTCCGCTCAGGGACTGGGTGATGTGTTGTCCTAATTATCATCATTTCATCCCCAGCGAGGCGCAGGTCGCCGAAGTGGCATCCAATCGGAAGACTTGCACCCGGCGAACGGCCTACGCGACGGGAGGCCCTAGTCACACGACGTTATTATACTTGCATACAAGGCAACACTCAAGACAAATACACTCCTGGAAATGGAAAAAAGAACACATTGACACCGGTGTGTCAGACCCACCATACTTGCTCCGGACACTGCGAGAGGGCTGTACAAGCAATGATCACACGCACGGCACAGCGGACACACCAGGAACCGCGGTGTTGGCCGTCGAATGGCGCTAGCTGCGCGACATTTGTGCACCGCCGCCGTCAGTGTCAGCCAGTTTGCCGTGGCATACGGAGCTCCATCGCAGTCTTTAACACTGGTAGCATGCCGCGACAGCGTGGACGTGAACCGTATGTGCAGTTGACGGACTTTGAGCGAGGGCGTATAGTGGGCATGCGGGAGGCCGGGTGGACGTACCGCCGAATTGCTCAACACGTGGGGCGTGAGGTCTCCACAGTACATCGATGTTGTCGCCAGTGGTCGGCGGAAGGTGCACGTGCCCGTCGACCTGGGACCGGACCGCAGCGACGCACGGATGCACGCCAAGACCGTAGGATCCTACTCAGTGCCGTAGTGGACCGCACCGCCACTTCCCAGCAAATTAGGGACACTGTTGCTCCTGGGGTATCGGCGAGGACCATTCGCAACCGTCTCCATGAAGCTGGGGTACGGTCCCGCACACCGTTAGGCCGTCTTCCGCTCACGCCCCAACATCGTGCAGCCCGCCTCCAGTGGTGTCGCGACAGGCGTGAATGGAGGGACGAATGGAGACGTGTCGTCTTCAGCGATGAGAGTCGCTTCTGCCTTGGTGCCAATGATGGTCGTATGCGTGTTTGGCGCCGTGCAGGTGAGCGCCACAATCAGGACTGCATACGACCGAGGCACACAGGGCCAACACCCAGCATCATGGTGTGGGGAGCGATCTCCTACACTGGACGTACACCACTGGTGATCGTCGAGGGGACACTGAATAGTGCACGGTACATCCAAACCGTCATCGAACCCATCGTTCTACCATTCCTAGACCGGCAAGGGAACTTGCTGTTCCAACAGGACAATGCACGTCCGCATGTATCCCGTGCCACCCAACGTGCTCTAGAAGGTGTAAGTCAACTACCCTGCCCAGCAAGATCTCCGGATCTGTCCCCCATTGAGCATGTTTGGGACTGGATGAAGCGTCGTCTCACGCGGTCTGCACGTCCAGCACGAACGCTGGTCCAACTGAGGCGCCAGGTGGAAATGGCATGGCAAGCCGTTCCACAGGACTACATCCAGCATCTCTACGATCGTCTCCATGGGAGAATAGCAGCCTGCATTGCTGCGAAAGGTGGATATACACTGTACTAGTGCCGACAATGTGCATGCTCTGTTGCCTGTGTCTATGTGCCTGTGGTTCTGTCAGTGTGATCATGTGATGTATCTGACCCCAGGAATGTGTCAATAAAGTTTCCCCTTCCTGGGACAATGAATTCACGGTGTTCTTATTTCAATTTCCAGGAGTGTATTTTCAGAAAAGACTACCCATCACCTAAATTTTATTCAATGATTCAGATTTCTCTTTTTTTAGAAACGCTTTTTTTGCTGTTGCCAGTCTGCATTTAATGTCCCCTCTACTTCTGTCATTTTCAGTTATTTTGTTGCCTTACTGGCAAACACGCCTAATCCTTTTAGTGTCTCAACCGATGCCTTCTTCTAGTCAATTTTTGCGGTTCCCTCAGAATTGCCTGATTCGACTACATTCTGTTACCCTTTGGTTGATATTCACATTACACGGTCCAGTTATATTAATGCCACCACCGCCTATTTTCGTCGTCAACGTGCAATCACTCACAGACAGCAGGTGGCAGCACTAACAGTGGATGGTGTACGAAGTGTGCCGGGGGGACGCCGAAAACAGTGATGTCGTGGTCGTAATGCGGAAATGGAGCGATTTATCTGACGTTCAAATAGGTATGATAAGTGGCTTTCGGGCCACGAATGGAAGTATTTCCGAAACGGGTAAGTCTGTAGACTGTTCGTGTGCCGCAGCGGTTAAAGTATTCCGTGCATGGCAAAACTGCGCTATCCAAAACTGGTGGCGAGGCAAATGTAGTGCATAATGGGCCAGAGATGACAGGTGTGAACGACGGCTGCGGAGATGTGTACGGGAGAATAGACACGCAACTGGTGAGCAACTGACCATGCAGATGAAGGAAGGGGCTGCCGACAGTGTATCACCAACGACCGATCAACGGAAGTTGCTGCAAATGATTCAAATGGCTCTGAGCACTATGGGACTTAACTTCTGAGGTCATCAGTCCCCTAGAATTTAGAACTACTTAAACCTAACTAACCTAAGGACATCACACACATCCATGAACGAGACAGGATTCGAACCTGCGACCGTAGCGGTCGCGCGGTTCCAGACTGTAGCGCCTAGAACCACTCGGTCACCCCGCCCGGCAAAGTTGCTGCGTAGAGGCCTCTGCAGCGGGCTCCTAGTTCATGCACGCACGCTGACTGCTGTTCATCCGCGACGAAGGCCGGTATTTGCACTCCTGTATCGCAAGTGGACGTCCACTGAGTGGCGACTGGTAGCCTTTTCAGATGAATCACGTCTTACGCTCCATCGAACGGGAAGCAAACACGCTGCAACAATAGTCGGAAGGGCCCAAGCCCGGAGGACGGAGCGTCTTGATCTGGGGGATGTGTTCTTGGTACTCTCTGAGTGATCTCGTCATTCTGGAAGTCACTATGGATCAACACAAGTATTTATCTATCCGTGGGTACCATGTCCACCCCTAAATGTAGTTTATTTTTCCTCGGCAAGATGGCATCTACCAGCAGAACAATGCAACGTGTCACACAGCTCCCAGTTTCTGTGCGTGGTTCGCATAGCATCAAGATGATCTTACTGTACTTCCCTTGCCGATAAGGTTTCCGCAATTAAACCCAATCGAAAAGCTGCGGAATCACCTCGATCGGGCTGTTCGCTCCATGGATCCTCAACGGTGAAATCTAGGACAGCTGCTCACGGCACTGGAGTCGGCATGGTTCCACAAAAAAAAAAAAAAAGGTTCACATGGCTCTGAGCACTATGGGACTTAACATCTGAGGTCATCAGTCCCCTAGACTTAGAACTACTTACACCTAACTAACCTAAGGACATCACACACCCGTCCATGCCAGAGGCAGGATTCGAACCTGCGACCGTAGCAGCTGCGTGGTTCCGGACTGAAGCGCCTAGAACCGCTCGGCCACAACGGACGGCTATATGGTTCCTCATCCTCGTCGATGCCTTACATAATCTCACTGACTCTCTTCCTGTACGTGCCACAGCGGTCCTCACGGCAGAAGGTGGTAATTCAGGCTTTTGTCGGGTGGCCACATCAATGTGTCTGGACAGCGTATAACTTCTGTTCACGACACCACCCATTCTGTTGAGCTGATCATCCATCTTCTTAACCATTCTGACAGAATTACAATATCATCGGCAAACCTCCAAGTTTGCATTTCTTATCTCTGAACCTAAATTTCCTTTCCAAATTCCTCCTATTTTTTTCTTTACTACTAGCTCAATGTACGTATTGAATAATATTGGGGATAAGCTACAACCCTATCTCACTCGCTTCCCAATTATTGCTTCTCTTTCATGCCCTTCAACTCTTGCAACCGCAACTTGGTTTCTGCACAATCTATCGAACCAAAATCAAAAAAGAAGTTTCCCTATGTAAATTTTCTTGATTTATGGTCCATAGATCTACCCCGCCGTCCGCTGTGGCCGAGCGGTTTTAGGCGCTTCAGTCTGGAACCGCGCTGCTGCTACGGTCGCAGGTTCGAATCCTGCCTCGGGCTTGGGTGTCTGTGATGTCCTTAGGTTAGTTAGGTTTAAGTAGTTCTAAGTCTAGGGGACTGATGACCTCAGATGTTAAGTTCCATAGTGCTTAGAGCCATTTGAACCATTTTTAGATCTACCTCGTAAGGGTATAAACTGGTAATCAAAAAATTCCTGTCTCATTACTACGGGCTAGCATCCTGCGTTTTGTTCTATTACTATCACGGTCACGGTTTTCCTGGGGGATCATATCATATTAAAAGAAATATTCAAGGCAACTGTGGAGAGTTTTGGTATTCACGCCAAGACATTGGGGTGGCACCTGCATTCCTGTTACCTGCCAAATACATGTAATGAAACTGTCTTCCACCATTAGGATTCAAACTGGGTATCTCCGGGTCGTGTACAAACGAATGTGCCTGCATTTAGCGACATTGTGATTAGTACAGCGTAAATTAGTACTGTGTATATTCCTTAGACGCCCAACAACATCACAATTCAACAACTTTTAAAATGCATCCAGGTGATACTGATATTTTGTAATAAGTCTTTCCACCACTACGATATTCAGTAATACACTTTGAAACGCTTTCCTCAATTTTTCATCGTCGCATTATGCTATAACCTCCTCCATACCGTTATAAATTTGACATCGGTTTCTTACGCCATCGACTTGTTTCCGTGAAGTTAACGTTTTTGGGATGGTTAAACACGTAGACCAGCGCTCACAATGAAATTTTTTGGCAGAGATCCAATGGAGGAAAGTTCCCTAATAATGTTGGAGCTCCGAGAAAAATGGTCCTTAACATGTTGCGTTTATAAAGAGACAAGAGTAATGCGGCCACGTTGACATCGGGCCAACAAATGTATACAACACTCTGCGTTTTTCTATTTTTGTCCTGACAACGTGGTAATGGCTGCATAAATTTGTCACATGCATAGTCTGTCCCACATCAGTGCCTCATACTTTTCGTATTAAAACTAATTTATCGCTTCTGTAGATAGGGACCGGAAGTCAAGATTTCCCTAGTTAGACTTGAGGTATTAGATGTTAGGCCGTTAACAGTAAGAAGCTTCGAATAATGTAAATTTCTTTAGGGATGTGCCTGGAACTGGCTCGCTCGATATTTCAAGAACCTTTACGTAATTCTAGGTGAATATGATGCAGTTAAAGTGCCTCGCGGATCTACATTGTATTCATCGAAAAGACAAAGTTCACGTTCTGCGTTATCTCTTTGAGTTAATAAAGATGGTGATTTACCCGTCACTAGCGATGTCGTTTTCTGCAACCTGCAATGTTATGTCTGCCTCTTCAAAAAACGTGCGAGATTTTCATATTCTCTTGCTCGCTACGCGCAATCTGTTATTACTATAGAAAAAAAATGAACGGGACCTTTTTGAAAAAAATTCAACGTAGTTAATTTTTTTACTGGGATACGATATCGCTAGAGGCTGTAGTTCTCGAGCTATTCAAGAGAAACGTACAAAAGTGACATTCAAACGCACCTCCACTCGCACCTCAGCGCCACCGGTCAGAATTTCTAGTGTGTCGTTCATGGCACTCCCTTCTGTCACTGTCACTGTCACTGTACCAAAACGTGCAACTGTACGGATTATTTCCCACATTCGACCTTTTTTGGTCTTCACTGACTGGCCTTATTACGCCACCGGGTTAATCGAACGCTTACAAGTTGTAAGACTGACGTTTGTGTAAATTTTATTTAACATTTTTTGAATTTTAACAGCGTAAAATACACGATGACAGTGTTGTAATAGAACCTTCGGATTACGAAATTAATGTACTTGTAAGGGTTAATGCCGGCCGCTGTGGCCGAGCGGTTCTACGCGCTTCGGAACCGCGCTGCTGGTACGGTCGCAGGTTCGAATCCTGCCTCGGGCATGGATGTGTGTGATGTCCTTAGGTTAGTTTGGTTTAAGTAGTTCTAAGTTCTAGGGGACAGATGACCTCAGATATTAAGTCCCATAGTGCTTAGAGCCCTTTGAACCATTTGTAAGGGTTAAGTTTGGATCGAATTGGTAAGATAATTAGTTTTAGGGTAACGTTTCCAAAAGAAGTTTTTTTTCTTTCATTGCCCTCACGGACACGTTTAAATTAATAATGTTAACGAAATAACTAGCTATGCTGGTGGCGTAAAATCCCAATCAACAGAGACCAAAAAAGATCAAATATCGGGATTAGTTCGTGTAGTCGGAAATTCATGTACAGTAGTAGAAGGTAGTGCCACGAACAACATACTAGAAATCCTGACTGATGAGGGATCAGTGGGGATGGAAGTGCGTTTTTCTTGATTCATTCGAAAAACCGTGGCCTCCAGCGAAAACATATCCAAGTACAAAATTTAACTACATTAAATTTCCTACAAAAAGGTCTTGTACATTTTTTCTATAGGACTAAGCACGAAGCGAGCGAGAGAATAAGAAAATCTTGCGCGTGGTTCTTCAAAGCCAGATAAAATATTGCGGGTTGCATAAAACGACATCGGTAGGAGCAGCTAAATCACACTGTAAGACTGAAGTACAATTTTTATCTCACACTTCACGACTGCTACCAAACCATCAATTCAAGAACTTCTAGATTTTTTATTTGACAATACTAACAATTTTCTAGTTGTGTGAACCAATGTCAACAAATTGTGCCATTCAACATCTTGAGATTGTTTCCATAGAGACAGCAGGTGAAAGAATTAAACCTTATTTAAATAAATCTGGCCGCCAGGCTTACGTGCTAAAGAAGTTTACGACTGTGGTGTCATATTATTTCCCACTTCAAGTGGGGGGAACACTTAATCTCCACGATGAATGTTGTACAGCGAAACAAAAAATTTACCGTGAGAGGTGACACAGTAATTCAGGTATTGTGCTCGAATTTGGGAGGAGTGGGATTCATGATCTCTTCCATAATATGGATTTTAGGTGTTATATGGTTCCCCTAAATCACTTCAGGTAAGCACCTTCCAGAAGATAACGAACAATGTGCGTTCCCATCCTCGTCCAGCCTATGATGATCTTGTCGTCGACGGGACATGAAGCCCTAATCTTCCCCCCTTCGAAACAGAGCACCGTATTGTGAGCTGGGATTATATCACGGTGACACGAAATGACTACGTCACGGAAAGTCCAGATGCTCTCTAGTGGTTGCGAATATTGGGCTAAATACAGTAAAACATTGTAGTTAAACCTTATACATTGACGAAAATAAAACTAAATCATACACTGCCGGTGAAAATGCAACACCCACAAATTTAAAGTCATTTTATTGACAAAGGATGTGCCAGAAATAGTTGATCATTGTAGGAGTACGTGATAAATTCAGACCAAATGAAATTAACATGTCACAATAATGGATACCCAAACAGTCGCATCAGTATACCACGTATCCACCTCTGGCAGCAACCTAGGAGTGTGTTCTCGCATCCAAATGATTATACGCTGAATGACAGCCTGCAACAGACTGTCCCAAGCATGTTGTAAACTTTGTTGCAATTCGGGAATGGTTCTCGCAGACTCTGGGGAACGAGTAAGTTCCCACTTCACCATGACTTCTGTGTGTCCCATTGACGATAGATCTGGAGCCTTTTCTGGCCAGAGCAGTTGTTGTATACGTACAAGAGCACAATCCATACCAGCAGCCGCTGCTGAAAAGCCACACCACCTCACAGTCGAAGAAATGGCAGTATCACGGGCATAACAACGCATGCAATGTAGCGGGCAATGGCTACTTTACCATGTAGAAACACAAAATGTGACAGCGAGTTGTAACTGGTGCCCTCCCACACAATGAGATCTGGGGCGGGATCTGCGTGTCGTGAACGCATGCAACTCACTAGTCCGCTCACCAGCTCTACGCCATACGCCTGTACGTCCAATACTCGCATAAAGACAAAACCTACCCTCATCACTGAAGACGACAGAGCGTCATTCCATCCTCTAGTCGAGTCTTTCACGACGCCAGAGTAGCCATGTTTAAGAGTGTCGTGGTGTCGGTGGCTGCCTGGCCAGAGACGCAGGTGACATTAGTCCTACTGCAAGCAGACGGATTCCAATGTTCCTCGGCATCACAATAGGTGCAACATGTGCCCGAATTTCTTCCATGGCTGATGTTCGGTCGGCCGCCGCTGCTCGAAATATGCGTCAGAAAAAATGTTCTAATGTGTATGAATTACTAAGGGACCAAAAAGCTGAGGTCATCGGTCCCTAGACTTACATACTACTTAACCTAACTTAAACTAACTTATGCTAAGAACAACACACGCACCCATGCCCGAGGGAGGAGTCGAACCTCCGGCGAGAGGGGCCGCGCAATCCGTGACATGGCGCCTGAGACCAAGTGGCAGCTATACGCGTCAGACTCGGCCTAATTCTGTGCTACGCAGAAGTCCAGAACCTGGTCTGCAGGTGTGCGAATGTTCCATAGACCACTGATGGAAACAACCACACATAAGAGACACTGTGCCCAATATGTGCAGCAGTCCGTCGATGTGTCCATATGGCTTATCGCAGACCCACAATGCGATCTCGTTCAAATGGCTGCAGTTTCTCAACAGGAATACGTATTCGTCGGTGGGGTATGTTTGTACCGTAGACTTGAAGTTTTAATCAATGGTCACTTCTAAACTCGTCACAGTTATTGTATGCGGGGAAGAAACAGAGGGTGCACAGACAAGCTCCTGCGCGCCATGGGAATGCCAGTAAACGTAGCAAATGAATTACTAACAGTACAACATCTCAACGTGCACCAATCCTAGAGGGTATTACAGTATTTTTCGGCACTGCATAACGTGTTGGGATGTAGTTACACTACTGGCCATTAAAATTGCTACAGCAAGAAGAAATGCAGATGATCAACGGGTATTCAATGGACAAATATATTATAGTAGAACTGACATGTGATTACATTTTCACGCAATTTGGGTGCATGGATCCAGAAAAATCAGTATCGAGAACAACCAACTCTGGCCGTAATAATGGCCTTGATACGCCTGGGCATTGAGCCAAACAGAGCTTGGATGGCGTGTACAGGTACAGCTGCCCATGCAGCTTCAACACGATACCACAGTTCGTCAAGAGTACTGACTGGCGTATTGTGACAAGCCAGTTGTTCGGCCACCATTGACCAGACGTTTTCAGTTGGTGAGGGATCTGGAGAATGTGCTGGCCAGGGCAGCAGTCGAACATTTTCTGTATCCAGAAAGGCCCGTACAGGAACTGCAACATGCGGTCGTGCATTGTCCTGCTGAAATGCAGGGTTTCGCAGGGATCGAATGAAGGGTAGAGCCACGGGTCGTAACACATCTTAAATGTAACGTCCACTGTTCAAAGTGCCGTCAGTGCGAACAAGAGGTGGTCGTGACGTGTAACCGTGTGATACGCCAGTATGGCGATGACGAATACATGCTTCCAATGTGTGTTCACCGCGATGTCGCCAAACACGGATGCGACCATCATGATGCTGTAAACAGAACCTGGATTCATCCGAAAAAATGACGTTTCGCCATTCGTGCACCCAGGTTCGACGTTGAGTAAACCATCGCTGACGTTCCTGTCTGTGATGCAGCGTCAAGGGTAACCGCAGCCGTGGTTTCCGAGCTAATAGTCCATGCTGCTGCAAACGTCGTCTAACTGATCGTGCAGATGGTTGTTATCCTGCGAACGTCACCATCTGTTGACTCAGAGATCGAGACGTGGCTGTACGATCCGTTACAGCCATGCGGATAAGATGCCTGTCATCTCGACTGCTAGTGATACGAGGCCGTTGGGATCCATCACGGCGTTCCGTATTACCCTCCTGAACCCACCGATTCCAGATTCTGCTAACAGTCGTTGGATCTCGACCAACGCGTGTAGCAATGTCGCGATACGATAAACCGCAATCGCGATAGGCTACAATCCGACCTTTATCAAAGCCGGAAGCGTGATTGTACGCATTTCTCCTCCTTACACGAGGCATCACAACAACGTTTGACCAGGCAACGCCGGTCAACTGCTGTTTGTGTATAAGAAATCGGTTGGAAACTTTCCTCATGTCAGCACGTTGTAGGTGTCGCCACCGGCTCCAGCCTTGTGTGAATTCTCTGAAAAGGTAATCATTTACATATCACAGCATCTTCTTCCTGTCGGTTAAATTTCGCGTCTGTAGCACCTCATCTTCGTGGTGTAGCAATTTTAATGGCCAGTAGTGTAGTTAGTTTGGTGTTTCATGGATCATTTGTATGATTGATCGTAACGGTGTGGAATAAGTCACTTTACACATTCACGTTACATATTCATATGCAAATATGGTTACATGCTGACCATTTATAATTATTTTTTTAAAATTCAGTTATGAGTTATTATTTGCTAGCCACCACCTTTTGCACATTGCATAAATAGAAATTTGCCTGCGGGATAGAAAGAGTTGTGAATGAGAAACTTTTTCAGTTTGTTTTCAAATTTAACTTTCTTGTATGTCACACATTTTATATCATTCGGTAAGTGATCAAAAAATTTGGGAGCAGCATTGTGAATCCCTTTTTCTTCTCAAGACAACGTTAATGTGGAGTAATGACTGTCATTTTCTTTCTGGAATTGTTATTACGTATATTATTGTTCATTTTGAACCGCAGTAGATTATATACAACCAACTTCTTGAGGGAATAAATATACTATGGGTAGTCAAAATACCTAATTCCTTAAACAGATATTCACAAGATGATTGTGCTTGAGCACTACATATTATTCATACAGCACGTTTTTGAGCTATCTTAAAGATGAGTTACCTCAGAACATTATTCCACATGACATTACTGAATGAAATTAAGGAATATATTTCAACTTACTGATATGTGCTTTCCCATATTTGCATTGGTTGGAAATGAAAATGGGGCTGAACTAAGTTGTTTCGGAGTTCCAAATGTATTTCTTCCAGTTTAAATGTTCATCAATGTGGTGACTCGAGTTGACTACGTCACGGAAACCCTGATAGACTTTAGTAATCGTGAATGTTGGACTAAATACTGGAAAACATTGTAAGTACACCTTCTATATGGACGTAAATAAAAATAAATCATATACAATGTTGATAAACCGAATTTTGACTGGTTTGTTTACATCCAATATAGATTAAGCTCTTTACGTGAGAGCTTAAATTACGGGGATCGAATTTGGACTAATAATATCACAAACTGTTGGACATTCAGTGGTCCTCCATGCACTATTGATCTTTTGTGTCAGAAATACACCATTGAAAACTTCGCGACCCACTTTGGGTAGAATGCTGGTCAAACGCAGATGCTGTCGTCGCTAACGATAATTGGACGGTTTTGTATGAAGGCTCTATCAAGCCACTAACAATGGTTCTCACACCACTAGGAATTAAAGTTAGCTTCTATGGGATATGTAAGCTGAAAACTCATCAGAGTGGTTCTAGGAATACTACAGCGGAGCAGGCAGTTGTACTCGTGAAGCCGTCCTGTCGACTTTAGAGGATGTGAATCTTCAAGGGTTGTTTCGATATTACAAGTGTTATGGTATCGGACAAACGTCATGAGGCCATAATCCTGATAGTTAGTACGGTATTGGGTAAATTGTCGCTGATACTGTAAATATAAGTCATATTGCGTTGCAACTCGCAAGTGGTCCACTAGTTTTCCTATAAATGTCAGTCGATAGTGAGTTCCTTTAACACGTTCACGCCGGCGTGTACCGTCGGTGGCTCACGCTAGACCCTCTCACCGTGTGGCGTGTACCACTGGTGGCTCACGCTCGACTCTACACATTATGCTACCAGCTGTATGAGAACCTACGATGTATTACCTATAAGCCAGGCACAACGAACAGCTGTGAATACAATTTTGTGTGCCCCTTCAACGAGAGAGCATTCTCATAATTTGTGGTTAATTTTGGGCCAAATTATTTTAGGTGCTTTTTCGTTGTTTTAAAAGGCTGGACTTCTACCAGTTTCAAAATAAGAGGTCGATATATTAAAATAGCAGCCTAGAGCGTTTGAATATGATGATTGTCCTACATTAGCCGAACGGTCTAAGGCGCTGCAGTCATGGATTGTGCGGCTGGTCCCGGCGGAGGTTCGAGTCCTCCCTCGGGCATGGATGTGTGTGTTTGTCCTTAGGATAATTTAGGTTAAGTAATGTGTAAGCTTTGGGACTGATGACCTCAGCAGTTAAGTCCCATACGATTTCACACATATTTGAACATTTTGACTGTCCTACGACGAGAAACAGAAAAAGCAGCACAGCCAGCTGAAGGAAAGCATGAATATGCCCGCTGCCCCACAGCGAGAAACACAATTCTCAGCGCCGGCGTGAACATGTTAAAGGTGAAAAGGAGCCAATCTTTAATCAAAAATGGCTCTGAGCACTATGGGACTTAACAGCTGAGGTCATCAGTCCCTTAGAACTTAGAACTACTTAAACCTAACTAACCTAAGGACATAACACACATCCATGCCCGAGGCAGGATTCGAACCTGCGACCGTAGCGGTCGCACGGTTCCAGACTGTAGCGAGTAGAACCGCTCGGCCACCCGGGCCGGCTAATCTTTAATCCTTAAGCGTCCATTCCAAGTGGTGGAATACTACAACAGGGTAACTGTCCATTCATACGTCAATAACTGTCCAAACTTAGATGGGAACACTATTGGATTTCAAACAACGGCCTGGTCATTACGTTCAACCGAAATGAACTCTTTCGCTATGTAAGCTCGGGTGAATAGTTTCACGAGCAAGTTACTTTCACTCAAACATTCGGAACCAACCTGTGAAAATAAAGAGAACAATAAATAAATATGTGGTGGATCATTCATCAGGTGGGGACATTACAACATTACAAAATGGTTCAAATGGCTCTAAGCACTATGGAACTTAACATCTGAGGTCATCAGTCCCCTTCACTTAGAACTACTTAAACCTAACTAACCTAAAGAAATAACACACATCCAAGCCCGAGGCAGGATTCGATCCTGCGACCGTAGCAGCAGCGCCGTTCTAGACTGAAGCGCCTAGAACCACTCGGTCACAGCGGCCGGCGGGGACATTACATTTGTTAGTATTTTAGAGGATTAGTTTATGCAGGGGCTCCAAGCTTGGCACATTGCGCTGAGGAAATAAGAGGAACCCCACCTCGGTTCAAATGGTTCAAATGGCTCTGAGCACTATGGGACTCAACTGCTGTGGTCATAAGTCCCCTAGAACTTAGAACTACTTAAACCTAACTAACCTAAGGACATCACACACATCCATGCCCGAGGCAGGATTCGAACCTGCGACCGTAGCGGTCGTGCGGTTCCAGACTGTAGCGCCTTTAATCGCTCGGCCACTCCGGCCGGCCCCACCTCGGTACTTAAATATCTCTCATAAAGATGGTTCTCAGGGTTTGATGTCAGATGAATAACTAGGCAAGGTATGTTCCCATGCGTTAAAAGTGTCTCATTGAATAGAAGATATTTTTTATGCGTTACCAATACCTGTAATCTCTTTAATATAAGTCATTCACGAAGCGGTTCAAAAGACTACGAAACTTTAATAATATACACCTTGTCTTCACTTTTCGTCTGGAATATTGCTAGTAATTTATTATATTTCTTTTTATTAGAAAGGCCCAGCCGTTGATGCAATGTCCGATAATGCTGGTAACATTTGACACAGACTGTAAGTAACCTGTTCATCACTCACATCTTTCTCCATAATGAGTCTCTTAGTAAAGTCTTTCATATCAACGGCTCAAAAAATTGGCAATCTCACTCCAACGTACAGGGTGGTTGTAACTAGACTTTCGCTACATGAGAGGGCGCCTATGGAAAACGAGGGATTGCAGGACAATGAAACTTTGTGGAAACATTTGTAGAGACATTCGGAAGAGAAATAACGAATAAACCATTGAAAGAAACACATTTTAATATCCACATGAAAGGGTTATATTTGTTGTTAACTGCGTACCACGTTTACGTTCCATGTTACAAACGTTGCTCAAAGTTACCACCATCTGAATCCACGACACCACACTAGAGGTAACATTTCACAACTGTTCACAGCACTTTTCGTTCGCCCCGGTAGCTGAGTGGTCAGCGCGACAGAATGTCAATTCTAAGGGCCTGGGTTCGATTCCCGGCTGGGTCGGAGATTTTCGCTCAGAGACTGGGTGTTGTGTTGTCCTAATCATCATTATTTCATCCCCATCGACGCGCCAGTCGCCGAAGTGGCGTCAAATCGAAAGACTTGCACCCGGCGAACGGTCTACCCGACGGGAGGCCCTAGTCACACGACATTAATTATTAAACAGCACTTTTCGAGCGGTGGACCATGGAACGTAGAACTGTCGTAACACAGCTTGTGCGCTGTGCACAACTGGCCGTCGCCTCTCCCAGGAAAAATTCTCAAATCGCCACTTAATTCGAGTTTCCGAACCATGCTCTTCAACCCCGATGCGGAAAGAGGACCTCTCCGTATTCCTTTAATGCGTCGATACTCGCGAGTACTATTGCTGTTGTTTTGGTAAAACAACTTTACGAATAAGGACCTGCTCGTCTTGTCCAGACCCATGCTGACTGTCTGCAGCTGTAATGCACACTGATGCTTGTGTTTCACTCCTGAGTCACTGTACAGGTACCGGCGCCTGACAGCAAGTCATGACACACTACTAACAACGCCGGCCGCGGTGGTCTAGCGGTTCTAGGCGCTCAGTCCGGAACCGCGCGACTGCTACGGTCGCAGGTTTGAATCCTGCCTCGGGCATGGATGTGTGTGATGTCCTTAGGTTAGTTAGGTTTAAGTAGTTCGAAGTTCTAGGGGACTGATGACCACAGATGTTAAGGCCCATAGTGCTCAGAGCCACTTGAACCATTTTGAACTACTAACAACGCAAATCCTGCAGCGTACGTTCTGGACATCATTCCTTTATAGTTGGGTACACATACGGTAAATAGTTTTCCGTCTACACTGACCCAAGTAGCGAAAGTTTAATTACAACCACTCTGTAATACGTCCCGAGGTCGTGAGTGCTTACGGAATGGAGAAGAGTACTTAGGAACTAATGAAAGAATATGTGATAGAACAAAATGATTTACCTCCTAGCTGTGCAGTTAGCTTTGGTGGCGAGCAATATCACAGTACAGCTGAGTAATGTATTAAAACTGCAACCAGAGCTTAGTAAAAGATAAGAGTATCACGAAGGCAACACAATTAAATTAAGAAGTAACATTTGTTACGCAGCGGTGTAGCATTTTATCCGTCCTGATTGTGTGATGTATGTGGGATGCAGCCTCTCCCAATAGCGAATGATTCATCATATTAATCTGCACTGTTCTCTACTGTTGGCGGACTTGCATTTATTGGTAAATAAAGCAACTAACTTCTGCAGCTGCTGATGCCTTGAATAATACCTCGTCGCTGAGGCGAGGAGATGTTTTATTTTGTAGCAGGTGCTGCCACCTGGACCGAGGCAGTAAATAAGCACGGTAACGAGTACATAAGTAAACGTTTAAAAGAAAGGAAATAAAACAGGGAAATAAGCGAACTGAAAGCTACGCCCACTTAAAATTACGATTTTTTTTGTTCAAAGATGTTCACGTTGTATTATTTTGCTTTGTCTTGTAAATGACTATTTCTTTTTAAACTGGTGTTGGCCTTAGTTCTGTCTTCAAGATCCTCCACGACAAGCTTGTAGTAAAACTTTCGTTCTCCGTAAAATGTATCTAGCTGAAAAGTTCTTTTTCAGGATGTGTAATGCTGTATTTCTTCCTTGTTTAGTATTTTTGTATACTTACGTACAAAACCATTGCTGTTTCATCGCTCGATGGGGACATAGAAACCTAAAGGTTATTTTGCATAGTTTTAAATCATAGAATGGTATTTAATATTATAGGAATCTCTGTGTTCCGCTAACGGTGGTTTTTCGTTCTTGCAGCGCAGATTGGCGAAGAAGTAATTCCAAATGAGCGGTGCGGTTTGGTGAATGTTCCTGAAGAGCAATACGTGTACACGAACGGCTACGTGGACCATGGGAACATGTATTACATGAATGGTGAGTACCTAAATTAACATTACTATTAGTTACGTCTACATGTATTGTGTGTGTATTATTGTGTATTAAACTGGGGACCATACACGACGGGGAGGATTCGTCCTGCCGTAGCCCTCAGTGGCTCACAACCCCACAACAGACCACAGCAGTCCACCCACCCCAACGCCGCCCCACACCGAACCCATGGTTATTGTGCGGATCGGACAGCAGTGAAACCCCCTGCCCCCTCCCTGGGAACGTCTCATACCGAACGAGTGTAATCCCAGATGTCTGAATGGTAGAGTAATGATGGTGTACGCGTATTCAAATACAGAGATATGCGAACATGCAGAATACGGCGCTGCGGTCGGCAGCACCTATATAAGAATGGCTCTGAGCACTATGGGACTTAACATCTATGGTCATCAGTCCTCTAGAACTTAGAACTACTTAAACCTAACTAACCTAAGGACAGCACACAACACCCAGTCATCACGAGGCAGAGAAAATCCCTGACACCGCTGGGAATCGAATCCGGGAACCCGGGCGCGGGAAGCGAGAACACTACCGCACGACCACGAGCTGCGGACCCCTATATAAGACAAAAGTGTCTGGCACAGTTGTTAGACCGGTTACTGCTGCTAAAATGGCAGGTTAGCAAGATCTGAGTGAGTTTGAACGAGGCGTTGTAGTAGGCGCACGAGCGATGGGACACAGCATCTCCGAGGACGAGGGGATTTTCCCGTACGACCATTTCACGAGTGCACCGTGAATATCAGGAATCCGGTAAAACATCAAATCTCCGACATCGCTGTGGCCGGAAAACGATCCTGCAAGAACAGGACCAGCGATGACTGAAGAGAATCGTTCAACGTGACAGAAGTGCAACCCTTCCGAAAATTGCTGCAGATTTCAAAGCTGGGCCATCAACAAGTGTCAGCGTGGAAACCATTCAACGAAAAAGCATCGATATGGGTTTTAGGAGCCGAAGGCTCACTGGTGTATCCTCGATGACTGCACGACACAAAGCCTTACGCCTCACCTGGTCCGTCAACACCGACATTGGACTGTTGATGACTGGATATATGTTGCCTGGTCGGACGAGTTTCGTTTCATATTGTGTCGAGCGGATGGACGTGAACGGGTACGGAGACAACCTCATGAATCCGTGGACCCTGCCTGTCAGCTGGTGGATGTTCTGTAATAATGTGCAGTTAGAATGATATGGGACCCTTGATACGTCTAGATACGACTCTGACAGGTGACACGTACGTAAGCATCCTGTGTTATCACCTGCATCCTTTCATGTCCATTGTGCATTCCGACGGACTTGGACAATTCCAGCAGGACAATGCGACACCCACACGTCCAGAATTGCTACAGAGTGGCTCCAGAAACACTCTTTTGAGTTTAAACACTTCCGCTGGCCACCATATTCCCCAGACATGAACTTTATTGAGCATATCTCGAATGCCTAGCAACGCATTGTTCAGAAAGGGTCTCCACCCCATCGTACTCTTACGGATTTATGGATTCATCGTGTCAGTTGCTTCCAGCACTACTTCAGATATTAGTCGAGTCCATGCTACGTCGTGTTGCGGCACTTCTGCGTGCTAGCGGGGGCGCTACACGGATATCAGGCAGGAGTAACAGTTTCTTTGACTCTTCAGTGGATATTGACGCCATCGCATGTAATCTTGAAGAGCTCCGTCAGGTTTAGTGGTTGTAGCACGTGAATACAACTGACAGCGGAACCAAGCAGAGACTGCCATTTGTGATATTTTTTTCAACTCCGTGGCTCATCGATTAAGAGTACGTTGTGACAGCGGGAAAGACTAGGCGCGTACTCTCAACACCCCTCCCTCTTCGTTTCTAGCGGTTACTAATACGAGAAGACCTGTCACCCTCCATACGGCCTGACAACGAGGATTGATGGTCTGAGGTGCCATTTATTTTCATGACCCTTAGACTGTTATCCGCGGCACCCTTACACGAAAGCGGTATGTCGACAATATTCTACGCCCTGTTTTGCTGACCTTCACGGCAAGCCATCCTGGGCTTAAATTTCAGTAAGATAATGGTTTAAATGGCTCTGAGCACTATGGGACTTAACATCTGAGGTCATCAGTCCTCTAGAACTTAGAACTACTTAAACCTAACTAACCTAAGGACATCACACAACACCCAGCCATCACGAGGCAGAGAAAATCCCTGACCCCGCCGGGAATCGAACCCGGGAACCCGGGCGTGGGAAGCGAGAACGCTACCGCACGGCCACGAGATGCGGGCGGGGTCCCGGGTTCGATTCCCTACTGGGTTGGGGATTTTCTCTGCCTGGGGATTGGGTGTTTGTGTTGTCCTCATCATTTCGTCGTCATCATCATCATTCGTGACAGTGACTAGATTGGATTGTGTAAAAAAAATTGGACTATGTAAAACTTGGGACTTTGTACGGGCGCTGATGACCGCGCAGTTGAGCGCCCCAGAAATCAAATGTCATCATCATCATCTAAAGCAGCCGCAATCCAAACAGCTGAGAAATCCTTCGACTGAACTGGAGTACTCCCGTTCAAATCGGATGTCTCCACAGCAGAAGACTTTGCTCTATCAGAAATCACTGAGAGAGCCGAATTTCTAACAACTCAAGAAAGCAAAGGAGATTAACAGGAGCCCACGAACAACTGCTGCTCCTCAGTGACAGATGATTTACTGTGCAGTCACCAAGGAAAAACCAAGAACGTAACTCAAATGAAGTTCAGAGGGCTGATATATGAAAAGGCGTAGGCCTATCCAGTATTTACCCACTGCCAAAATATAATCGATCCACAACAAAGAAGAAAGTGTCAAAAAAATCCGAGAAAAATGCATTCTGAGATGAACAAGCTAAATCTGACAAAACCAAGAAGAGACAAAACAACAGTACCAACAACGCAGAATCTCTAGGGCTAATCTGGAGTTCATCTTCAGGATCAACCTGGTCCAAATCCAAGGTGGGATCCGATGTTTTGAATTACGCAGAGTGTGGTGAAATCTACAGGGAGACTATCGTGGAAGACTGGATGAAGTGTGGTAATGACTCCCAAAGGTGACATGAAGAATTCACCGGTTATGAAAGACAAGGTGAATTTTCTTGTGGTATATGTTAGTGCACACGCTTTGACTAAGTGTCTTCTACTCTTACCAGACGATGCGGCTAGGAGTACGAACGAAAATCATCTTACATATGTTGATATTTAAGGTTTATGTAAAAGGTTAGGCAGCTGCAACTGATGTGTGTTGTTCCCAAATAGCAATAATTTCTTATACGAAAAGTTCGATTTAATCTTCTCATCTACTGGATATGAGCGGTTAAATTCTAAGTGCGTACTCTTTCCCGACTTTCCCCTACTTCTGGAACCATTGAGACCTGCCCCCCCCCCCTCCGACCCAACCTGTTCAATTGCAAATGGTGCCTGAGCAGAGCGATAGTAAGTAAAGCTTTATATTAGCTCGAGTGAGCATCTCCATAATGCACTCGAGCCGACCAAACGATCATGTTACGAAACGCGCCTCTCTTCGTTGGATCTTCTCTCAGTCCTCTACTAGTCTTACATGTAAGGGTCCCAGAGTGATAAGCAATACTCAAGAATCGCTCGGACAGGTGTTTTGTAAACCACTTCTTTCGTTACATTTTCTTAAGTTTCTCCCTACCAATATAAGTTTGACATCTGGTTTTCCTAACATTTAACTTTCTTGGCAAATTCACCAGCAATGCTCAGAAAATGATTGTTAAATACTGTGCATATATCTGATTTACCAGTAACAGAAATATTGTTACTACGAACTGACTATATCGTCGACCTTGTGCTGCTAACCAGACATTTCTTTCACAACTGATCATATGGTTTTAATTTTATCCTTTGAATTAGCTTTTCTATTTGCAAACCACATACTCTTTACCTTCTTAATAACATTTTTAAGCACCTTACAGTACTGTTTGTAATGGGCTACTGTGGCTTGTTGTGACTACTTCTAACATTTTGATATAATTCCCGCTTTGTTCTACATGATAGCCTTATCCCATTAATCAGCCACCCGGGCTTCCTATAACTGGTAGTAGCCCATTTAGAATGTTCTAATGGAAAGCAACTCTATAAGAGCATGAGAAATGTGTTAAGGAAAGCATTATATTTGTCATCTATGTTAACGGCACTAAAAATATCCTGCCACTCTTGTTCCTTGACAAGGGTTAAAAAACTCTCTATTGCTGTTGGATTAACTTCCCTACACAGTTTGTAACTATATGTGACATTTGTTTGAGTACAAAAGCATTTTAGTGTTAAAATTTGTGCATCATGGTCACAAAGGCCATTCACCCTTTTGCTAACAAATGCCCATCTAGTAATGAAGAATGATTAAAAATATTGTCTATGGCTGTGCTACTGTTCCCCTGTACCCTAGTTGGAAAAAAGACAATCTGCATCAGATCATATGAATTTAGGAGATCTACCAACATCCGTTTTCTCGCACCATCATATACAAAATTTATATTGAAATCACCACATATAACTAATTTCTGGTACTTCCTATGAAGTGAATCAAGAACACTCTCTAGCTTCAGTAGAAATGTTCTGAAATCAGAGTTAGATGACCAATAAGCGACAATAATTCGAAGTTTAGTTTCACTAAATTCAACTGCCCCTGCATAACATTCAAATATCTGCTCAGTGCAGTGCCGTGATACATCTATGGACTCAGACGGAACACTGTTTTTTACATACATGGCCATTCCTCCACCCCTCAAGGAACTCCTTGAAAAACAGCCAGCCAATCTGCATCCTGGTAAAGAACGCCTCTGAATTGTCAAATTATTTAAGTGGTACTCCGAAATACCAATAATTTCAGTGTCAACATCTATAAGCAGTTCACTAACATTGAAGGATGCTTCTGAATTTTTTTCCGTTTGAAGTCAACATCTTCATCCTCAGCACTGAATATTTAATGTTGACTACGCAGATACTCAACAGTGTTTGCCCTATCACTCTTGATAAGCAAAAATTACCCGTCGTCATAGATGCTATCACTGCCTTAGGGGCCGAGCGGTTCCAGGCGCTTCAGTCCGGAACCGCGCTGCTGCTACGGTCGCAGGTTCGAATCCTGCCTCGGGCATGTATGTGTGTGATGTCCATAGGTTAGTTAGGTTTAAGTAGTTCTAAGTCTAGGGGACTGATGACCTCAGATGTTAAGTCTCATTGTGCTTGGCGCCATTTTTGAACTGCCTTGTGACCACTGATACCTTTCTCTACGTTAACGATTCACGAATTGATTTTCTATCCGATCGAAGCAGTTTTCGGAGAGGACATTCAAAATAATGTCACGAGACCACTTTTCTTTACCTAATACTATCTAGGTATTATTACCTTTAGGAAGCGGTACTAATTATGAGACTTTACCAAGGATGTTCCTGCAGTTTACTGACGTCATAGTAACTTTCTTTCCCGATGTGCGAGATCGAGTATTCTTTGAGAAGGGCTGATGTATGTTCTGTTTCGGCAGGCAATTCGTGACGCGGCGGCCGGTCGGTACCGTTGAGCCTTCAGGGCCTTATCGCGCGGAGTTTAGTTTTAATTCATCTCTGATCCCAAGGGACAGGGAGGGGTGGAGGTCCAGTAACCTAAAAAGAACCGCCACCCTAATAGCCGTTTCCGCGTTAGAGCACTCCAGACCTCTTATCAGCAACCCTACATTTTTCCACACGATAACGGAGGTCGAGAAATTCGAACTTAGACTGACAAGGGAAACTCCTCATCGCTTTAGTGGTAATGTGGCCCACTGGATAGCCCGTCGTAACCTAAACATAAATCAAGCATGAAAACAGGAAGAAGGTGTACTGAACTAACCGCGCGACTGCTACGGTCGCAGGTTCGAATCCTGCCTTGGCGTGGATGTGTGTGATGTCCTTAGGTTAGTTAGGTTTAAGTTCAAAATGGTTCAAATGGCTCTGAGCACTATGGGACTCAACTGCTGTGGTCATCAGTCCCCTAGAACTTAGAACTACTTAAACCTAACTAACCTAAGGACATCACACACATCCATGCCCGAGGCAGGATTCGAACCTGCGACCGTAGCAGTCGCACGGTTCCGGACTGCGCGCCTAGAACCGCGAGACCACCGCGGCCGGCTAGGTTTAAGTAGTTCTAAGTTCTAGGGGACTGATGACCGCAGATGTTAAGTCCCATAGTGCTCGGAGCCATTTGAACCATTGCACTGAACTGTGCAACAAGAAAAAAATAGAAACAGTGAACGCTCTAAGCTAAAGATATGCAACGTTGACTTCGCAGAGGCACGGTGTCGCGGTCATGTGGTCACGGTGTTCGACTGCGAATCGGGAGATCTATGCACAAATCTACGTCGTGTCCCCCTCATTTTTATTCACAAATTATGAAGTGTCTGTTCGGTCATTGACGTGTCTGTTAGCTGTTTGCAACATTATATCTGGGTCGTAGCGTAACGTCTACTCCCCCAGAAAAATTGTACAGCGCCTGATCCTTCTGTCCTGTATTACTGACAAGGAGCACAGCAAAATATTTGTTCACGTAGGGAGCAATCACACGTTCATTAAAATCTTTCTCTAGTCTTTTCTTCATTTTGCCTGACGCACTACAATTCACAATGACACTGGGGGTTTGCGCAAGTACCCTATTCACCTGTTCCTGAAAAAAAAAAAAAAAAAAGGTTCAGATGGCTCTGAGCACTATGGGACTTAACATCTGAGGTCATCAGTCCCCTAGAACTACTTAAACCTAACTAACCTAAGGACGTCATACACATCCATGCCTGAGGCAGGATTCGAACCTACGACCGTAGCGGTCACGCGGTTCCACTCTGAAGAGCCTAGAACCGCTCGGCCACAGCAGCCGGCACAGTTACTGAACTTGTGGTCCGAATACACCATTTTCTCTTATGTTTGCATAAGAGAAATGTAGGTAAAAGAAATCCTGCTTTGTTAAGGGCATATTTTATGGTTTAACTGTGGGAAGCGGCATACAGATGGTCTACATTACATTTAGTATCATCTTCTCCACCTAACGATAACTTGTGGGTCGAGTTCATTTTGTAGTTAAAACAGGATTACTCTGTGTTGATGACATATGCTTCTTCATATTGTTGGCATATGACATTAGTTGCTGTAACAAACACCCTCGAACAGTCTACAAGTTCTTCCAGTTTATTGACATAGTTTTTACTTACATTTTTGGTAATCTTTCTGCTCGTAATTTTGTATTCCCTCTTGAAAACGAATAGCCAATCAGATGAAGCCTTTAAGTGCAGAGCTATTAGTGTAGCATAATACAATTCCAGAATTTGTAAATCTGTATCATGCAATGCACTTAACTCATTTCAGGCTTGAATAAATTGTTGGGCCGTACGGTTCTAGGCGCTACAGTCTGGAGGCGAGCCACCGCTACGGTCGCAGGTTCGAATCCTGCCTCGGGCATGGATATGTGTGATGTCCTTAGGTTAGTAAGGTTTAATTAGTTCTAAGTTCTAGGCGACTGATGACCTCAGAAGTTAAGTCGCATAGTGCTCAGAGTCATTTTTTTTTAATTGTTGGTATACAAGGGTTTCTAATTCACTGAACTTCTGTCTTCTGGTTCCACACCGTTCAACGACTTCTTTACAGTATTTAACTGTGTTTCTTTTTCATTCATCCTTTCAAAATTCTTGAATTTATTTGTAATCTCACTCCATAGTCCACGTTTGCGTCTTTTAATTGGTTTGGACACTGCCCTATATTGGACCGTTTCCTTTATGTAACCTAAGAAATGCCGTCATAATGTGCTGTATGATACATGGTTTAAACCACCACCAACATTGGCTTGCATTCTTGTAGATACAGACAGACAAGGATTACCTGGGCAGTAACCTCCGTTCGCTTTTAAATATAATAGTGGAATAAATAAAGAAAATGTATTAGAAAAATCTAATTTACTCGTTTTTATTACTGTCCTACATAACAGTAGTTAGTAAATAAAATTGTGAAGTAGACGCAAGTAGCATACAACTTCCCTTTACAGCATGCTTCGCTAGATGCGGCCATCTTCAGAAATTTTGTAGCCAACGGCCATAGGATAAATTTTTCTGGATATGAAGAGCGCCGACGTCAGACATCTGTCCTCCAGATTTTTTGTGTTCATCTCACTTCATTTAGCTTCTTTAACACTACCCCTAAACATTTACGATATCATGTGCTCCAAACGTTCACCACTAATAAATTATTATTGGTTTTTCCGTCTTAATCTTACTGGAAGTTATTAAAGCGTATTTTTCAACGGGAACGTTTCGCTTTTATTTATAAAGCGTCTTCTGTAGTCATTAGGAAAACATTAATACATAAATGTCTACACATTTTGGTATTTATAGATTAGAAGTATTATTTCCCTTATAAAAGTGGCGTACATTTTACTCATCGTGTTCTTGCCTCTAGTTGCATATACTGAAAAACCACTGCTCTTTCTTTCGTTTTAGCGGAGGTTAAGATCGAAAGAAAATTGGTTGCACGTTTAATTTTGGCAAATTTCGCCTTTTTTTAACACACGTTCTCTTATCCAATATTGGTGATTTCCCACTTCAACTTACTTTAAATAAAACTGTCTAAATTCAGTCTTCAGATCGTTTTTCATTATTTCCACAAGAACGGTTTCGCGCCAACTGCCCGTCTTAGGATCTTTTACAGAAAAAAATTTAAGTTACAGTTGGTTCAAATTACAAATTATTTAAGATTTATATTTAGGAAGCTTCACAATCTGTAAGAAATTCGTCGCAATACAACAGTTGAGCAACATACCATTTTTTACAGTTATAGAGAAACCTGTCGAATGTGGAACTGGAAGTACACTGTCATAACTAGCCATACACCAGCCTGCTGCTGCCTTAGAAAAATGTTTTAAGAAACCTCATTGGTGCAACACATAACAACGCTGAAAAGCACTCTCTATTTGTAGAGCATGAGCTGATATAATTCATAAAAAATGCTCCTAAGTACAGCATGGAAAACTGATGTGGAATTTAATAGCATTAAAATATTTTAAAAGAACTTTAAATGTTTGGTACAGCGACCTACACTATCCCAAAGTAAGGCTATAGCATGTGTTTAAAAATTTCGTAACAGCTACTATGCATGAAGTCACTTTGTTCATTAAGTACTTTCTCTCGGCCTTTGACTTGGGCCCAAATTTCCAGTTGCTACTGCTCATTCATATAAAAACTTTTCGGAGCTGTATGTAGCACTTCCATTTTTTCACTTATTGTGCAAACTTTACGCTTGCTATCGTTTAGCATAAGGTTAGCACAGTAAGTGAACAAATGGAAATGCGGCTAGATCTACGAAAAGATTTTATACGAATGTGCTGGAGGAACTGGAAATTTACGCCCACCAACTGAAAGGCCGAAAGAAACTACTTAATGAGCAAAGTGACTTCATGCATAGCAGCTATTACGAAATTTTTGAATACATGTTGTAGCCTTACTCTGCAGCTGCGGCGGCCCTCAGCACACTGGCAGCGGCGAACTGGACACGGCCGGGGAAACTTCATCGTGGCGTGGGGCGTTCGGCCTGCCACAGTAGAAACTCCTCTAAGATCGCGGAATAGAAGGAAGAGGAGATATTTTTTTGGAATTTTCTAATGTAACTAGTTTAGTGATGATATTAAATGCCTCATTTATGTTAAGCTTAGGAACATCTTTATATATGAATTATTTATGGCTATAGAGAGCTCTTTCGAACGCTACTGGCTCTAAGAAAGCCAGATGGCAAGAGGAGAAGAGTTTGTGGACTTTTTTAAGGTTTTATAAAACTTTTTAATAATAATCCCCTCATCTGTGTTTCATTTGTCACATTTAGGAAAATCTTTCATATTTCTGTCAGGCGATGGAAGGCACTTTTGAGCGTTACAAATTTTTCTTCAGTTAGGATCCTTGTAAAAAATTTAGAAAATTTTTGTAGGTGTTTTATAATGTTCTTTTAAAATATTTTAATACTATTAAATTCCACATCAGTGTCTGTAATGCTATACTTAAGACAATTTTTTGGATTACGTCAGTTCACTCTCTACAGATAAAGGCCGCTTTTCAGCGCTGTATGTGTTGCACCAGTTAGGTTTCTTAAAGAATTTTCTAAACCTGCAGCAGGCTAGTTATGACAGTGAACTTTCTTTCCCAAATTCCACACGTTACTCTGTCACTGTAAAAAATAATACTTGCTCAACTGTTGTATTCTAACTAATTTCTTAAAGATTTTAAAACTTTCTTAACAAAAAATGGCTCTAAGTACTATGGGACTTAACATCTGAGGTCATCAGTCCCCTAGACTTAGAATTACTTAAACCTAACTAACCTAAGGACAACACACACATCCACACCCGAGGCAGGATTCGAACCTGCGACCGTAGCAGCAGCGCGGTTCCGGACTGAAGCGCCTAGAATCTCTCTGTCACAGCGGCCGGCTCTTAACACAAGTTTGAAACTTCTTATAATTTGAACCAATTGTAATTTAAATTTTTTTAATAGAGCTAAAAATGGACAGCTCGAACGAAACCGGTATGTGGAAACAGAGAAAAGCGATCTGTAGACTGAATTTGGACAGTTTTGTATTAGTAACAACCGCGTACAATCCCTCATGACGAATACATCCAGATCTGAGTACTTTCTTAAAACTTCACGAGATAAATAGCACTGTACTTCTGCGTGCAGCACTCAGCAAAGTGGTTATGTTTATTCATTTGTTTTCTGTGTATGTTGTGTTACCAACATGTGAATGTATGTTCTTTTCTCTTCTCCGTAGTCGTGTGTGTGTGTGTGTGTGTGTGTGTGTGTGTGTGTGTGTGTGTGTTTGTTTGTTTGTTTGTGTGTGTGTGTGTGTGTGTGTGTGTGTGTGTGTGTGTGTGTGAAAGAGAACATTCTTCAAAACTAATCTTGTAGTGGGGTACTATTGCGTTTATTCTCTTTGTTATGGGCACTGCTTCATTTTATTTGCGTTTAACGAGAGACACCACTCATCACAACAAGTGGTACTTGGTTCTAAATTTGTCTGCATTTCCTTACGACACGTTCCTACAGACAACTGCATTATTAACGGAAAATCTGATAATGCTGCTGGTCTTATTGGATAAGTCGTTTATGCTGTAATTATGTAATTTTTAAGCTCCACGTTGAGTGCCAATTAGGTAGTGACTAATGTTTTGGACTCCACTTTGACGTTAATTAAAGTTGATTATATCCATTAATAATAAGATAACTGTACTAGAGAGCATTGTTAGTGATCGGCGAAAGCGCAAATCTTCTCCATTTTCAAAAAGGGTCGTCGAACAGTAGCACAAAGCTATAGCACTATATCGCTAACGTCCGTTTGTTGTAGGATTTTGGAACATGTTTTATGCTTGCATATTATGAATTTCTTGAGACCGAAAATATCCTGTGCAGCAGTCACCATACGACGGGCGTTCAATAAGTAATGCAACACTTTTTTTCTGAAAGCAGGCTGGTTTTATTCAGGATTCAAGTACACCATATTTTCCTCACTCTTTGGGCTACAAAGCCCTATTTTTCAACATAATGTCCGTTCAATGCGACGGCCTCACGCCACCTTACTGGGAGCGCCTGTATAGTCTCATGTACTGCTCGACGTCGGAGCCGACGTCTCGGTGCATCAATAACCTCGCCACCATTCACGTACCGCTTCCTGCGAAGTGCATCCTTCATTGAGCCAAACAGATGGAAGTCGGAAGGTGCGACATCCGGGCTGTAGGGTGGGTGAGGGAGAACAGTCCAATGAAGTTTTACGAGATTATCTCGGGTGTGCAGACTTGTGCGTGGCCTTACGTTGTCATGGAGAAGGAGAAACTCGTTTACGTGTTTGTGGTGACGACCACGCTGAAGTCGTTTCTTCAGTTTTCTTGGGTATTATTTTTTTAATTATTTATTGCCAAATTATAGACCTGTTACCTAATGTTTAAAACAAGTCGTACATCTTACAATTTTCGTTTTTCATCTTTTTACAGCTATCTTTTGTTTTATCTACATCATTTACAAAGAATGATACTTTTCAAAATAACAATAATTTAAGGTTGAAATACAAATAAAATTTTGTTGTTTTTTAAGAAGAATATAAAAGAAGATAGGATAGAGGAGAGATTTTGTTAGTAGCATCACCGAATGTGACTGACGGTAAGTACCTCGGAATGGTTTCTTCGAGCCGTTGACCGCCAGTCTCTCTCTCTCTCTCTCTCTCTCTCTCTCTCTCTCTCTCTCACACACACACACACACACACACACACACACAAATGGTTATTAGTAGAGAAATAATGTTGCTTATCCTATTTATTACTAATCCTAAGTATTAACTACTTTAGGTGCCCATACGTGTACAGCATTTGGTGATTTCTTGGCTAGATCGCCAGCACCTTATGCTTATTTGCTGTCACATCTCAGCTTCCTCCTCCTATTCCTCCTCATTGTCACTATTTTCGCTGTCACTGTAGGTATCGCTGTCCATCCTCTGGAGATTGTTGTTACGCTGCACATAGGCATGTCTGTAATGTCGTGTCCGCATGTACTCTTCATGTGTTGTTTTTGACATACTGTTTGTCAGTTCGTTTAATTGTGCCCATTGTTCTTCGTCTCTTATTGCTGTGTATATATCTATGTCAGTATCTGTGTAGCCTAAGTGTAGTGTGTGTCTATTGTTCGCGTATTGCCCGCAGAAAAAGAGAGTGTGTATTGGGGAACCTTCTTCCCCCAATGTGCATATAGGTGTCTGCCTCAGACTCACGCGGTTTGCTTCAGACTCACGCGGTTTAAGTGCGTGGGATAGCATAATACGCTTCAGAGTTGATGGTTGCACATGAGGCAGGACATCAAACAGAATAATGCCTTCAGAGTTCCACAGGAACGTCGCCCAGTCTTTACCGGCTGCGGGCGCGACTTCAAACTTTTCCTTGGGAGGAGAGGTGGTGTGGTGCCTTTCCGTGGATTGCCAGTGTGTTTCCGGTTCGAAGTGATGAACCTATGTTTCATCACTTGCGCCGATGTTCGACAAAAAATTGTCACCATCAGCATTGCAAACCGCAAGCAATTTCGCGCAGATAGTCCTTCTTTACTTTTTAAGGTCTTCTGTTAGGCGGAGAAGAACTCAGCGGGCGCACACCTTTGTGAACCCCAACTGGTGGACGACTCTGTCAGCACTACCCACAAAGATGTCCAGTTGCGAAGCGAGGTGTTCGTGATCCGTCGATCACCACGAATAAGAGTGTCAGCACGATCTAACATTGCAGGAGCCACAGTTGTGCGCGGCCGGCCTACATGCGGGAGTTCGGACAGGTTTGCGCCACCTTGTTGCGATGATGACAGACGCCTCGCTCAACGACTCTCCGTGTTTTTGTTCACTGTCAGATCTCCTAAACATTCTGCAAGCGCCAATGACTATCTGTGATACTCTGGCTTTCCGCCAAAAGAGACTCTCTTCTCGGAACGTACCTCCGTTACAGACGCCATTTTGCAGGCTACGTATAGCGCCGCCACGGGGGCTGAAGTGTGAATAGTCCACAATGTCGCACAACTATTGGCTGAGAAAAAAACTATGTTCAATCACTTATCGAACGCCCCTTGTAGATTCCGAAAAAACCGTCGTCTGATACCCAACTCGCTATGCTCGTACACGAGACGCAGAAAGCAGTAGACACTGGCGCCCAGGCTGATGCTGTGTTCCGAGACTTCCACAACGCGCTTAATACAGTTCCTGACTGTTGCCTACTGAAAAAAAATACGAGTCTACGGAATATCAGACTAGCTGTGGGATTGGACTGAAGACAGCCTAGTAAACCGAACACAGCGTGTCATTCTTAACGGAGAGAAATCTCCCGACGTTGAAGTATCTTCGGGCTCACCCCAAGTGAGTGTTACGGAGCCATCTTTTCACAATGTATATAAATGACCTAGCAGATAAATTTTTAAGTTATATGAGCCCTTTCGCGGTTGATGTTGGATAAAGAGAAGTCGGAGCGCTAGAAAACTGTATTGAAATGCAGGAAGAGCTTCAGAGGATTTACGCTTCGTACAGGGATTGACAGCTGATCCTCAATACAAACAAATCTGATATATTGTGCATATCTAGACGGAAGGACCCATTATTATATGATTGTATTGTATTGTATGTTAACCGGGGACCCAGAAAGGACGGAGAGGCTCCGTCCCCGCTGCAGCCGCAGTGGTCCACAACCCCACGACGACTACCGTACCCTTCCGCCGCCCCACGCCGAACCCAGGGTTATTGTGCGGTTCGGCCCCCGGTGGACCCCCCAGGGAACGTCTCACAACAGACGAGTGTAACCCCTATGTTTGCGTGGTAGAGTAATGGTGGTGTACGCGTACGTGGAGAACTTGTTTGTGCTGCAATCGCCGACATAGTGTAGCTGAGGCGGAATAAGGGGAACCAGCCCGCATTCGCCGATGGAAAACCGCCTAAAAACCATCCACAGACTGGCCGGCTCACCGGACCTCGACACGAATCCGCCGGGCGGATTCGTGCCAGGGACCGGCGCTCCTTCCCGACCGGAAAGCCGTGCGTTAGACAGCACGGCAAACCGTGCAGGCGAGTACATTGGTACTTGTACAACATAACTTCAGACGAAAACAAGTTAATTAGCTAGAAATCTTTATGGCAGAATTGATAATTGAAGTAATGAAATATTTAATTCAGTCGGAGATCTTTAAGGCAATTGCAAATAAAATTATTTAAATTTAGTGGGGCGGAAACAGACTAACATCTTGAAACACAATTGGCAATGAAACTTCCTGGCAGATTAAAACTGTGTGCCGGACCGAGACTCGAAGTCGGAATCTTTGCCTTTCGCAGGCAAGTGGTAGAGTACTTGCCTGCGAAAGGCGGTCCCGAGTTCGAGTCTCGGTCCAGCACACAGTTTTAATCTGCCAGGAAGTTTCATATCAGCGTACACTCCGCTGCATAGTGAAAATTTCAATCTGACAATTGACAGTACTACAATAGCTTTTAAATTCAAGGAAAATGGACTAATTAAAATCTTTAACGCAACAGATAATTGGAATAAAACATTTTAAAATTCAAAAAGCAAGTAAATTGTCTGAAATCGTTCAAGCGCAACTGACAACTTAACTATGGCACTCCCCAAAATGTCCATGTACAACTTCAGTTATGTGGCCGGCTCAAGATACAAAACTTATAACCACAACGTTACTGTAACAATCTTTAAGGAAAACGTAGCGGTTGCAGTATCTCGTGAAGAAGGCGTACCAGGTCGTAGTCAACTTTAATAGCCAGCACGCAAGTAAAACATGCCCGTGAGCCTCACCTTGCGCCGGGATGCATTTCGATACGGTGTATACCATTTAATTTCTGTAACAGAGAAAAACAAAATAAACTTACATGTCATGATGAAGCAGTCGTATACACCAAAATCTTTCTCTAACGCGCCTCACAAGAAATGGCACATAAATACCGAAAATGATTTAGGAACAGTGCGCAGATTAATACTGAAGCAAATCATGTACATAAAAACTTCTTCTGACATGTCTCACAAGCTGCGGAACATAAATAACAAAAATATTTAGTTTTAGCAAATGTAACAAGGTAATAGTGTATTATTTAGTATTGAAGCAAGTCACTCACCAGCCTCGCGCGTACTTTTTCCAGTCTGCTGCTATCAGAATCTCCACCCGCGATTGCGCACGGCATAATAAGCGCCTCTGTATTGGCGCGCGCGCCCTCTCGCGACGACAGACTGTCCAAAGAGTCTCAGCGAGGCTGACAATCGATACATCAAAATCGAACTTATCAACTCTTAAAAGACAAACGGAACATTGACAGGAGGACTATGGCGGGAGTGTATTAGAGCGTGTCATTACCGGGCGGTGTGTGGTGGGGCCGGCCGCGGTGGTCTAGCGGTTCTAGGCGCGCAGTCCGGAACCGCGCGACTGCTACGGTCGCAGGTTCGAATCCTGCCTCGGGCATGGATGTGTGTGATGTCCTTAGGTTAGTTAGGTTTAAGTAGTTCTAAGTTCTAGGGGACTGATGACCACAGTAGTTAAGTCCCATAGTGCTCAGAGCCATTTGAACCATTTTTTGTGTGGTGGGGAGCTGAAGTGAGAGTTTTGACGGCTGTCAGCCGTCGGTAGCAGTCCCGGGCGGTGGCTATTGCGTGCTTTGCGGGTACGCCAGAAGGCGTGTTAACCTGGAACAGACTGCTACCGCCTACAGCTCGCTGATAATTATTGTGCTTGCAACCGAAGTAGAGACCAACCTCTAAGTTGCAGTAAAATTTAATGAATTCTCGCACCGAAGTCCCTACGCTGAATTTTTACTTTTCCTTGCACGATTTAACTCGAGTGACACCACAGCCGACCGCGCTTCCTACACAAATGTTCCTGACACAGTCTGAACAGTGCCACTTCAACTTGTCTATGTTAACAGCCAAAGGCGCAGACGGAAACAGTGAAGTCTCTGACTAGGAGGTTTTGTCTCAAGGGTCGTACCTTGGAGTTATGTGAAGTAGGACCCCGTCAAGAGCGCATACGAAGAGAAGATCCAATAACTGACTGAAATAAATAAGAAAGACAGTTTAAGAAATAACCGGGAGAGGACGAAGTTTCTCCTACCCCTCGTGTTACTATATTCTGCCTGTGAGAAGAAACCTTTCCCCCGGCTGGCGGTTGTAAACGCACGCTATTGTCCCAGTGTCCATTTCTACAGTGTCACTGCGTCCAATTAGCATAATATAGAAACTATTAATACCGAACAGACGTCTATCGCTATATGGCTTATGTGTCAACAGCGCACATGGTGCGTACAGCTGTTGCCTACACAGTTCGTTCGTGTTTAACAGTGGAGTTCTTGGTGCTGTTTCACTACGGTACTGTACGATCTCAAAGGCCGGTGAGCGGGTACTGAAGGAAAAATGCTGTTATGATGTTTGACCGCAGGCTTCCGGTTGCTGTCGACTGGAGCGAGATACGACGATGGAGGGAGGAAGGGGAAAAAAAGAGGTGTAGACGATATGAAATATGCTTGTCCCTCCAGCGAGTACTTTTGCTGCTCCCAAGTTTCGGTTGATACGATCTGCTGTGTGGATAAAAAGGAATTCACGAATAAGCCTTCTGTGGCTGATTAATGATATTACAGGAGTTATTAGTCGTTGTATCTATAGACGTCTGTACCCTGTCCATGTATAATTAACCCTTGTATAAACAGATGTATGCAGTGACGTTGGTCATCAGCTGCATTGCTCAAGTATCTGGTGTCTTAAGGCCACCGAAAATAGGCCTTACTTATATTGTTGTGACTATTACAGCGCCATCTATCACAAAGCGAAAAAAGTGGTCCAACTAAAACATTCATATTTCTTTACGTACGACACGAATAGGTAATAAAAATGGAGGTTTCTATTTTTAAAAAAAGCGCAGTTGATATTCGTTTGACCTATGGCAGCACTATTTAGCGGGCCAACCATAGCCCCATCTGGTTTCGCCCTTCAAGCTAGACGAGTTCCGGTCTTTGTAGTTTTTTCGTTTGATGCTTATTTCGTGAGATATTTGGCCCGGTCACTATCAATGGACCACCCTGTATATAAACAGGCAGAATACGACGTTGCGGTCGGCAACGCCTATATAAGACAACAAGTGTGTGGCGCGGTAGTTAGATCGGTTACTGCTGCTACAATGGCAGGCTATCAAGATTTAAGTGAGTTTGAACGTGGTGTTATAGTCGACGCACCAGCTATGGAACACAGCATCTCCGAGGTAGCGACGAAGTGGGAATTTTCCCATATGAACATTTCACGAGTGTACTGTGAATATCAGGAATCCGGTAAAACATCAAATCTCCGACATCGCTGTGGCCGGAAAAAGATCCTCCAAGAACGGGACCAACGGCGACTGAAGAGAATCGTTCAACGTGACAGAAGTGCAGCCCTTCCGCAAATTGCAACAGATTTTAATGCTGGGCTATCAACAAGTGTCAGCGTGCGAACCATTCAACGAAACATAATCGATATGGACTTTCGGAGCCGAAGGCCCACCCGTGTACCTTTCATGACTGCATGACACAAAGCTTTACGCCTCGCCTAGGCTCGTCAACTCCGACACTGGACTGTTGATGACTGGAAACATGTTGCCTGGCCTGACGAGACTCGTTTCAGATTGTATCGAGCGGATGAACGTGTACGGGTATGGAGACCACCTCATGAATTCATGGACCCTGCGTGTCAGCAGGAGACTGTTCAAGCTGTTGGTTGCTCTGTAATAGTGTGGGGCGTGTGCATTGGAGTGAAAATGGACCCCTAATACGTCTAGATACGACTCTGAAAGGTGACTTGCACGTAAGCATCCTGTCTGATCACGCGCTTCCATTCATGTCCATTGTGCACTCCGACGGACTTGGAGGACAATGATACACTCCACACGTCCAGGGTGGCTACAGGAACACTCTTGTGAGTTTAAACACTTCCGCTGGCTACCAAACTCCTCAGACATGGACATTATTGAGCATATCTGTGATGCCTTGCAACGTGCTGTTCAGAAGAACCCTGTCGTACTCTTACGGATTTATGGACAGTCCTGCGGGATTCATGGCGTCAGTTCCCTCCAGAACCACTTCAGATATTAGTCAAGTACATACCAAGTCGTAATGCGGCACTTCTGCATGCAAGCGGGGGTCCTACACGATACAGACAGGTGTACCAGTTTCTTTGGCTCTTCAATGCGCATATGCCAACAGCTTGACTGTACCTAGGTACCGCTTGAGAATGGCCCTTGGCTCGAAAGCAGTAGCGGTAAATTATAAGTGGTGGATTATTATGACAACAGTATGAAATTGCTGGTGGGCAGTTTTTCCGGCGGTGGGAGGGGCAGGGTAGTGGGCGCAGCTATTCTGCCAGGGGCGCAGGGTCTCTTTTGGTACGGTTCATTCTGTCTCCCAAGGCTAGCAAAGTTTTGTATGGATATGTCCATGCAACTGCTTGACGAGCTCCGGTTCTTCTCCTTGCCAGTAGAATTCTTTAACAACAATTTCGTAGCTGTTCCGTAACGTCTTCTTTCTCCACGTTATGGCCAGTTGTGTTTTCTCAGATACCTACAAACGTCATGTGTCTCGTGGACGGTTAGTACAGTGTTGCTGCTTTTCTGGGTATGGGGGAGTGTGCCACGACTCTCATGAAAGCCTTTCCTCTCTTTCTGAATACGCACCTGATGATAACCACCAGACTCTGATCTGGAGGTAGTTCGCACGGAACCGGAATCGACTACAATTTTAACGCCATGCGCTACATGCACGGATAATAAAACCTGTTGCACAACCACTGTATCGGTTTTTGTCTAAAAAAGACACAAAGTCAGTTATTGAAACTAAAGTGAACTGTATTTTACTTGTTTTTTTTCGGAGTCTTTGCTAACACTTTCAAAGGCTTCTTTTCCTCTAGGATCGTCATACACTGAGGTGTAAAAAGTCGTGGGATACCTCCTAATAGCGTGTCGGTCTTCCAGCAACTCGACGTGGCATGGACTCAGCAAGTCGTTGGAAGTCCCCTGCAGAAATATTGAGGCATGCTGCCTCTATAGCCGTCCATAATTGCGAAGGTATTGACGGTGCAGGATTCTGTACACGACCTGATCTCTCAATTAAGTCCCACAAATGTTCGATGGGATTCATGTCGGACGATCTGATTGGCCATATCATTGGCTCGAATTGTCCAGAATGTGTTTGAAACCGGTCGCAAACAATTGTGCCCCAGTGACGTGACATCGTTGTATGGGGACAATAAGTCCATGAATTGTTCCAAATGATCTCCAAGTAGCCGAACATAACCGTTTCCAGTCAATGATTGATTCAGCTCGACCAGCGGACCCAGTCCATTCCATGTAAACACATGGGTCCATGGATTTCTGGTGTCTGCGCCACACTCGAACCCTACCATCAACTCTTACCAACGGAAATCGGGACTCATCTGACTAGGCCACGGTTTTCCAGTCATCTAGCGTCCAACCAATGTGGTCACGATCCGAGGAGAAGCGCCGAGGTGACGTCGTGCTGTTAGCAGAGGCACTCGCATCGGTCGTCTGTGGCCATAGCCCATTAACGCCAAACTTCGATACCCTATCCTAACGCATACGCTCGTGTGACGTGCCACATTGATTTCTGCGGTTATTTGACGCAGAATTGCTTGTCTATTAGCACTGGAAACTCTACGCAAACGCCGCTGCTCTGGGTTGTTAAGCGAAGCCGGCGGCCACTGTGTTGTCTGTGGTGAGAAGTAACTCCTGAAATTTGGTGTTCTCGCCACATTCTTGACAGTGTGGATCTCGGAATAATGAAGTGGCTAACTATTTCCGAAATCGGATGTTCCATGGGTCTAGCTCCAATTACCATTCCGCATTCAAAGTCCTTTTCACCTGAATTACCTGAGTACAAATGACAGCTCCGTCATTGCTCTGCCCATTCATACCTTGTGTACGCTATACTACCGCCATCTGTATAGATGCATATCGTTACCCGATGACTTACGTCTCCCCATTGTAATGTTTAAGCTTAGAAGGTACTCTAGGATCCTGCTGCAGATGCACGTTAGCGATATTATGTGGCTCCGCTCTTTTACTTTTTTTTTTAAAAAAAAAAAAAAGAGTAGTAAACAGCGCTTTTTTCCAGTCTCGCTAGCCTGTTCGCTGCGCAAGAGATTTCAAGTTTATGTGAGCTATGAAGGGGCTAATCCCATAGGGTATTTAGTTTTTTTAATAATTTTTCTTTGAACCGTAAGTCAAGAAACGTCCTTTTGTAGCTTGTTCTATTACCGTAAAACAGCGTCGCTAGCTGGTTTGGTATATACTTTGTTACTAATGACGTGAATATTTTCTTAACTGTAACGGCGAGGTTCAAATACGAAATACACTCCTGGAAATTGAAATAGTCTCCATTCGTCCCTCCATTCACGCCTGTCGCAACACCACTGGAGGCGGGCTGCACGATGTTGGGGCGTGAGCGGAAGACGGCCTAACGGTGTGCGGGACCGTAGCCCAGCTTCATGGAGACGGTTGCGAATGGTCCTCGCCGATTCCCCAGGAGCAACAGTGTCCCTAATTTGCTGGGAAGTGGCGGTGCGGTCCCCTACGGCACTGCGTAGGATCCTACGGTCTTGGCGTGCATCCGTGCGTCACTGCGGTCCGGTCCCAGGTCGACGGGCACGTGCACCTTCCGCCGACCACTGGCGACAACATCGATGTACTGTGGAGACCTCACGCCCCACGTGTTGAGCAATTCGGCGGTACGTCCACCCGGCCTCCCGCATGCCCACTATACGCCCTCGCTCAAAGTCCGTCAACTGCACATACGGTTCACGTCCACGCTGTCGCGGCATGCTACCAGTGTTAAAGACTGCGATGGAGCTCCGTATGCCACGGCAAACTGGCTGACGCTGACGGCGGCGGTGCACAAATGCTGCGCAGCTAGCGCCATTCGACGGCCAACACCGCGGTTCCTGGTGTGTCCGCTGTGCCGTGCGTGTGATCATTGGTTGTACAGCCCTCTCGCAGTGTCCGGAGTAAATATGGTGGGCCTGACACACCGGTGTCAATGTGTTCTTTTATCCATTTCCAGGAGTGTACATAGCGTCAGTGCTCTTCATGCTCACCGAGCAGGGTGACAAAATGAACCAGCATTTTGGAGGTTAGCAGGCAGATTTAGGTTTTCCGCGAGTCCCTTAAAGCGCCTGCAACAAATTCTGGCACGGTTACTTCGAAAAAGACGTGGCTGATTTCCTTCCCAAGTCCGAGCTAGTGCTTCTTCTCCAATGACCTCGTCATCGACGAGACATTAAACGCTTAATTTCTTTTTTTTCCTTCATAGTCTTCATCGTTTTTCGTCAAAGAGGTTATCTGAGTTGGAGCACAAGCTCACGCCCAACAGAGGTGGGGAAGAGAGCGGCATTTGTCGTAAGTGAGACCCTAAATCTGGGTAGTCGGACGTGGAATTGAACCCTGGCCCTCACTAATACGGGTCTCGTGTCTTAAGCACTGCGCCACCTCGATCAGTGTAGTGACTGATATCTTTCCCTCCTCACACACACACACACACACACACACACACACACACACACACACACTCACACACAACTTCCTGCAGTATACAAAGGATAGTTTATTCTACCAACAGTTCTCTCAGTATGCCCTACAAACACCGATTTTCCCCCAATTTCACAGAGTTGGCGAGATGCTCGTTTAATTGCCGTTTCATTGCTGTTTTTACAGTAGGTCGCTTGAAATCTGAGAACTCAGTTATTGTATTTCCTTTTACTTACACAATGGAACGGATGCATGCTCATTTATCCTTCAAAATCTCTACCTACCTAATACTATCAATTGTGTGCCAGTTGTAGATTAAATGACTGCCTTTAGATAAAACTTTAACTAATTAAACTGAATCAGCCATACGGCTGTCACCTCTTTAAACTGTATGTGACTGTTTATCCCAACATACTGATCGTAAAACAACTTTTCGACACACAAACTGTCATGCAGCTACTGACGCAAATTAGAGGGTTGTTACCCCAGCGCTGTCCGGGGCGTCTCTAGACATGTCTTCGGCCTGGAATCTCATATATTGGAGTAAAAATTGTCTTCAGTCATGAGTCCCTCTTCAAACTGAGCCCGATGACCAGCAAAGACGTGTATGGAGACGCCTTGGACAGTGGTGGATTACCAACCTGTCACCCTCCATACGGCCTGACAACGAGGATTGATGGTCTGAGGTGCCATTTATTTTCATGACCCTTAGACTGTTATCCGCGGCACCCTTACACGAAAGCGGTATGTCGACAATATTCTACGCCCTGTTTTGCTGACCTTCACGGCAAGCCATCCTGGGCTTAAATTTCAGTAAGATAATGGTTTAAATGGCTCTGAGCACTATGGGACTTAACATCTGAGGTCATCAGTCCTCTAGAACTTAGAACTACTTAAACCTAACTATCCTAAGGACATCACACACATCCATACCCGAGGCAGGATTCGAACCTGCGACCGTAGCAGTCGCGCGGTTCCAGACTGAAGCGCCTAGAGCCGCTCGGCCACAGCGGCCGGCAGTAAGATAATGCCTGGCCGCACGCCGTGAGGGTTTCGACTACTTGTCTTGGTGCTTGCCAAACCCTATCTAGGCCAGCAAGGTCGCCGGATCTTTCCGCAGTTGCGGATTTTTGTAGGAGCCCTAAGCCAACTCGTTTGACGATCTAACGCACCAATTGGACAGAATTTGGCACGATACCCCTCAGGAAGACGTCCAGCAAATCTGTCAATCAATGGCAAGCCGAATAACTGCTTGCATAAATGCCAGAGATGGTGCAATGCGTTACTCACTTACTCAATTTGCAATCATTTTTTGTCCGTAGATGTACATCACATAGGTAAATTAAGGTCTTTATAAATTTTGTAACTAATAGAAGAATGCGATGAGTTACAATTATACAGATATGAAAATAGACAGTTTTAGATGTAGACATAGCTCGGACAGTAAAAATGAGACAGACAAAGGCACACACATGGATAATTTTACATATAAATGATAAGTAATGTTAGTAGCCTTACACATTTAATGAGTACCAATTGGAGTCAGCCATTTCTAACAAATACGTTGGAGAACCCGCAAATGCGCTAATGCTTCTGTATATAAGGTGATACCTTGATGATGTTATAAACTTTCTGGGATGATGGAAATGGTAAATGTATCAATTTGAGGTAGGTCCGGACACTACCGAGTCAAAATGTTGTAAGCGAAAATCTTTCTCATACTTCTGACAGTGGAATACATGTACCGATATTGTTGTTGCTAAGACTGTAGTTTAATCAACTTCCTGAGATGGTAATATGAACTAAAACAAGGAAAATAGTCTAGTAAACGTGGGTTCTAAAACACATACCTTAAGAGCTATGAGCACTGATTCATCTTTGATATTGTGATACAGGTCTCTTCTACTGCAGGCTCTTTGGTCTCCATGTTCTTGAAGGAGGTAGTACGGACGGAAACCAGAAAAAAATTCCAGTAACTAGCGGGTGTAAAATGCATACCTTAAGAGCTATGGGCAGTTGTTCGGTAGAAAAGATGTGTTGCACAGTAGCTAGGTCAAAGATATCAGAACTATTTGAGCCTATAACTTTCGACTCGGTCGTTTCCGGACCAGGGTCGCTTATCTCAAATGGATACATTTATCCTTTTTCATCAACCCAGAAAGTTTGTAACATCACAGAATCACCCTGTTTGTGGATTTACAGGCTACTTCCAAGTATTTGTTAGAAATTATTGACTCCAGTTATTACTCATTAACCGTGTAGTCAAAAGCTAGTTACATTTGTATTTTTAGTAAAGTTCACATGTTTTCATTCCTCTACATTTTCAGTGTTAACACTATACTGATAATATGCAGCTGGTTATAACTACAGGTTAACCCCTAGGGCCACATGCTGCCTAGGCGCTCGCACCACAAAAATATAAAATAATTAAGTTTCTTCGTTTTAATACTGTGGTTCATACGTTCGTAAAAGACATAGACGTTATTACTTTGTATGGACTTGTTTCGCTGAATGGTTTGGTGAAGAGCTGGTATGAATTAAGTCAACATGAACGTCTCAAACCTCGAGATCCATCGCGTCAAATTCTCAGACACATGGCACCTTAGTTGGCAAAAACGGTGTCATTTCATCCAAACCAGGGCCCATAATTGTCTTTTACTTCCTGCCACAAGAAGCGGATTCTTGAGATCTTTAGGCAGGAGAACCCTTTTCGAACAACTTAACTCGTCGATGAAAAATTATGGAAGCATATTGTATTTCATCGTTATAAATATTTTAGCATACAGCCATTAATATTAGGAACCTAATCCACAGCAACGCGTTTCGGGAGTCAGGCTCCCATCATCCGGCTACCTAAGTTAATCCTACACAAAATGCACTTAGAGAGCTCTCAAGGTCACATTATAAAAACAAATAAAATTATTCTGACATGAAGCCCTGGTCTTACTTTAAAAACAGTAGCACCAGACTCCCTAATCCGCTTATCCATGTTACCGCACATTTTCCAAAGCGTTGCTTCGGTAATGCGGTAAACGCCGGTCACATCAACTGCACCTCCGTGCATCACTAGTCTATAAACACATGTTCGGCTCTGAGAGAATGCACCGAGCCATCACACGTTCCATAACTTTCTAAACATGTTTCAAACTGTATGGAGAGACACCATACTAATAGATACCTATGCCAAACCGTTCAGATTTCTCGTACTAATGCCAAGCTTTAAAAAATTCAAAAAAAAAAAAAAAACATTGAAGAAGCCATTAACATTTTCGCTAGTTTGTATATTAAGTTCATTGTCAAACTTAATCAAGTGGATTCCTATTTCAAGTTCCTCAAGCAGGTCGAATTTCTTTCCTTTCTTATCCATTAGTATCACCTCTAAGTCCTCTTCCATTCATTTCAGGGTTTGAGTAGTCTCACATACACTATGTGATCAAAAGTATCCGGACACACCAAAAACATACGTTTTTCATAGTAGGTGCATTGTGCTGCCACCTACCGCCAGGTACTTCATATCAGCGACCTCAGTAGTCATTAGACATCGTGAGAGAGCAGAATGGGGCGCTCCGCGGAACTCACGGACTTCGAACGTGGTCAGGTGACTAGGTTTCACTTGTGTCATACGTCTGTACGCGAGATTTCCACACTCCTACACATACCTAGGTTCACTGTTTCCGATGTGATAGTGAAGTGGAAACGTGAAGGGACACGTACAGAACAAAAGCGTACTGGCCGATCTCGTCTGTTGACTGAAAGAGACCGGCGACAGTTTAAGAGGGTCGTAATGTGTAATTGACAGACATATATCCAGACCATCACACGGGAAATTCAAACTGCATCAGGATCCACTGCAAGTACTCTGACAGTTAGGCGGGATGCGAGAAAACTTGGATTTCATGGTCGAGCAGCTTCTCATAAGCCACACATCACGCCGATAAATGCCAAACGACGCCTCGCTTGGTGTAAGAAGCGTAAACAGTGGACGATTGAACAGTGGAAAACCGTTGTGTGGAGTGACGAATCCTGGTACACAATGTGGCGCTCCAATGGCAGGGTGTTGGTATGGCGAATGCCCGGTGAACGTCATCTGCCAGCGTGTGTAGTGCCAACAGTAAAATTCGGAGGCGGTGGTGTTATGGTGTGGTCGTGATTCTCATGGAGGGGGCTTGCACCCCTTGTTGTTTTGCTTCGCGCTATCACAGCACAGGCCTGCAGTGATGTTTCAAGCACTTTCTTGCTTCCCACTGTTGAAGAGCAATTCGGGGATGACAATTGCATCTTCCAACATAATCGAACACCTGTTCATAATGCATAGCCTGTGGCGGAGTGGTTACACAATAACATCCCTATAATAGACTGGCCTGCACAGACCCCTGACCTGAATCCTATGGAACACCTTTGGGATGTTTTGGATCGCCGACTTCGTGCCAGTGCAGCACTTCGTGAAGAATGGGCTGCCATTCTCCAAGAAACCTTCCAGCACCTGATTGAACGTATGCCTACGAGAGTGGAAGCTATCATCAAGGATAAGGGTGGGCCAACACCATATTGAATTCCAGAATTACCGATGGAGGACGCCACGAACTTGTAAGTCATTTTCAGCCGGTGTTCAGATACTTTTGATCACAGTGTATATGTTTGACAACTTCTTCAATGTTTTTTTTAGATTTTTTTAGGTTGGCGTCAGTATGGTAAATGTCAACAATTAGGCAAAATAACAGTTTTATGGTGTCTCTCCATGTCATTTGTAACATTTTTAGAAAGTTACGGAACGGCAGATGGCTCAGTGCAGTATGTCGGATTCGTACATATGTTTACGAGCTACTGGTGCACGGAGAGGCAGGTGAGATGTCCGGTGTTTACCGATTTACGGAAGCAACGATTTGGAGAATGTGCGGTAACGTCGATAAACGGCTTAGGGAATCTCGTGCTACCATTTTTAAAGTATGACCAGGACTTCATGTCCGATTAATTCTATTTGTTTTGATGTTTTGAGCCTGAGTGTTTTTGAAGTGTATTTTATGTAAGATTAAGTTAGTAAACCAGATGATGAGAGCTTGACTCTCGAAACAGGTTGCTGTGGATTATGTTCCTAATGGTAGTGGCTGTATGCTAAAATATTTACAACTATTGTCTTAACAAGCGCCACCTCCGGTCTTTAAGACGGACAAAATTAGAATGTTGTATTTGAATTTAACAAAAGTAAAATATTGCTTGACTGTTGCATTCCTTTTGTCATCTTGTATTTTGCTAACAAACGTGTTTGCTTATAGTTACAATATGTTGTTTTCAAATTTGAAATATCTGGATTTCAACTTTCCGTTCTTTTTTTAAAAAAATACATCTTTCTTCATAGCGACGTTAATGAACACAGTTATATACTTTCAGTATTCAATTTTTGTTCATATTTTTTGATATCAAAAATTCTGTAAATTATGAATTGTACAGCATATTTGTTACAGAATTAAATAATAATTATGTATTATATATAATTAAGATTGTAAAATTTTTCTGGAATTCTACTGTTTTCGTTTTTTGGCTACTACAGAATGTTTCTTGTTAGGGTCTGCACCACAGATTCAGCACAGGGCTCTATAGATACTAAATAGAGCCATGTTAATACCTCCTTATAAATTATTGCATTTTCTGTTATAGTTCCGAGGTTTAGAAGGCTAAGCCATTTATAAGAAACTTTTGAAAACTCCGTAATGGTATAGATTTCATCGGGGACTCCATCGTGTCCGGGAAACTTGTTACATTCTACGAACAAGGGCCATTCCATTAAACAACTAAACATTCAGCGACATACAATTCAGTCTGTGTCTGAAACGTGCAGGCCTATTGTTGCAAATATTTTCACTTCCCTTTTTTTTAACGAACCTGAACGTCAAATTTATCTTCAGATGTTCCTTGCATCAGCCAGTTCATACTCCGAGACGTCCGAGATCATTGGCGCTATACGAACTTACTAAAAGTTCAGTGGGCTGCCAGATATCGGTGTGAGCACAGTCGGCCAGAACAGGAGAACCATTCAGGAAGCGCAGTCAGTGGAACACGTGACGCAGCTATATTGAGAATGCTGAGAGAAACGGGAACTGACGAAGCCGTGCTCCTGGACGCGAGGCGGTGGTGGCGGCTCTGGCGCATTGATCGGTGTCTGCAACACGCCACCTGCTTCTCCCCACGTGCGGCCGGCGCCTTCGTCTGGTCACCTTGCTACCAAGACACTCGACCGCGCTCACATGTGCATCTCCGCAAATGGTGATTACAACCGGCTGGTGAACGGAGACATACCTCGTCCTTGCAGCAAATGCTGATCATTTAGTTATTTCGTCCATAAAGAACGGCATCATGAGAATTGCGACTGATGGTTAAATATAAACAAAATAGTTTTCAGCCGGCCGAAGTGGCCGTGCGGTTAAAGGCGCTGCAGTCTGGAACCGCAAGACCGCTACGGTCGCAGGTTCGAATCCTGCCTCGGGCATGGATGTTTGTGATGTCCTTAGGTTAGTTAGGTTTAACTAGTTCTAAGTTCTAGGGGACTAATGACCTCAGCAGTTGAGTCCCATAGTGCTCAGAGCCATTTGAACCATTTGAAAATAGTTTTCTGTGCCAGTCACTTTGTTATAGAATCAACACGCGTTTATATGGTCTACATCGTTATCTTCAGGTGCAGAATGACGTACTTACTTTCTTAATATTGAAGGAGAGCAGAGACGCATTTTCACATCAGCAAGCGAATTGTTAAACAGATTGTTTCCTCTTTTGAGCAAAAGTAGAACCAAAATGTTTCTACATACAATAAATAGCAGTACGCAGCATCTTTTTGGTTCTGCTTCACCTCAAAAGTAGAAACATAGCCTGTTTCACATTTGGACTACAGCTGTGTAAAGGCATTGGTGCCCTGCACTAACACCATGTGTGTAGCTACGTAATTCTCTACCTGAAAATAACGGTGGGAACCATCGACACACATAGTGCTATGATAAAGAAATGACTAATGCTGAAAAATGTTTTCATATATCTGTAAGCGTTGGTCATTTGTAGGCTTTACTGTACTTGGTACATTCTTTGAAAAGTGCAATCATGAGTTTCCTCTCTTTTTTTTTGCCGACACCTACAGTACGAAACATTACGACAAAACACGTCAGTTCTTTAACAGTGTCACAGAATTTTCATCTTAAAACTTTGACAGCAGTAGTAAAAAACTGTAAATATGAGCCAATTTTCCTTCGGCAACAACAGAATGTATAAGGGGCAGTCAAATGAAACAGAGGAAGATGGAAAACAGTAAGTAAACTGTTTATTGTTTCAAAAGTAATCGCCGTAACTGTTAATACGTTTGTCCCAATGTGAGACAACATGATCAATAATCCCTTCATGGAAAATTGTTTGTGGTTGTCTACGAAACCATGGTTGTTCTAGGCATGTGCCTCTTCGTCAGAAGCAAATCGACATCCACGAATGTCTTTCTTCAGGGTTCCAAAAATATTGCAATCGAATGGGGTGAGATGAGGAATGTATAGCGAAACATCTGTCGCTTAGTCGAAACAACAGGTACCCAAGCTCCGTGAAAGTCCAGATGACCTTTTTCTTTGACGGCAAGGGCCCGCCGTTCATTGAATTCCTGGAAAACGGCACCACAATTAACGCACATTAAGTCCAAAAGCGCAGAAATGCTGACGGGAGGCATGATCCTGTTGTAGGGTAATCTCCGCTCCCATGTTACCAAGGCTATTTTGACGACGCGGCAGAAGTTTCGCCGGGGAAACTCTTCCACATCCTCCACACATTCCCGATCTCTCCCCATGCGATTTCCATATTTCTGGTGCCATGAAGAAACACATTCGTGGCCGTCGAGTTGCTTCGCACGAAAAGGTAGGCACCTGGGCACAATCATGGTTGCGCAGGCAACCACAAACATTTTTCCATGACGGCATTGACTGACTTGTTTCACGATGGTATAAATTTATTAACAGTTATGGCGATTACTTTTGAAATAATAAACAGTTTACTTACTTTTCTCCCTCCTACATAGTTTTCACTTGACTGCCGCTTATAAGTTAGACGTGACTGCCTTATTCATTGTACAACTCTCCGTGACTATATTATAAATTTGTTACGAACTTTAAATGAAAACATTAAAGTTATTAGCTCATCACCAGTATATGTATGTCTTACTTAATCTGTCACGTGACACGTTCCTTTCGTCCGTGCCTCGGGGCTTCCGTAGTGTCGTGCGAAACAACACTAGCGGCCTCGGCCAGAATTCACAAACTCTTGGTGATGTGCGGCGCGTGAAACTAATTACGCAACGCACTGTTCAGTGGATTTAATTGGAAACGTTTATTAGCGGAACTGGATTAATTTTCTGCACTGCTACACGTGTAAAATTAGTATAAATTAGAGTCGCCAGTCTCGCTTTGAGCCATGAGACGTGGTTAAATTTTCATCACTCCGAAGTCAATAATTAAAAACCCTGCAGTAATACGAGGTGTGACTAAAGTTGCAAAATATTTATTTCAAAAACGTACATAATTAGTTATTGTCACCCTCAGTACCCTCCAATTCTCCGTCCCTACAACATTTCATGCGAATTTTCCATTAATGGAAACTGTGCTGGATGTCTCCCTCTGTGAGCTCTTTGATGAAGCGTGTCGCTTTTTCTTTCACTGCTTCAACGGGCCGAAATATTGTCCCTTTTATTGCAGATTTAACCTTGGGGAATAGATGAAAGTCACATGGCGCTAGGTCAGTGGAATCAGGTGGATGATCTAACAATAGGATGCTGTACTTAGCTAGAAACCTCTTAATAGACAATGTGGTATGAGGCAGTGAGTTTTCTTGATGCAAAATTCGTGACAGGTTCTTCCACAATTCATGTCATTTATTACTTATTTTCACATGGAGTTGCGCAAGAACCTCAAGGTAGTAACGTTAATTAATAGTTTGATCTTCAGGAGTCCAGTGAAAATACACAATTCCACGAATATCGAAAAATAAAACAATCATCATCGCTTTGAACCTTGATTTGCTCTTTCGAGCTTTTTTCACTTTGGGTGAAGTTAGCCCCTTCCAGTACATGGACTGACGCTTAGTTTCTGGATCATAAGTGAAAAGCCCGAGATTCGTTACGTATTATCACTTTTTGCTGGAAATTATAGTCAATTTCAGTGGTATTCAAAGTGTCGCTGCAAACATTTTCAAGAGCTGCTTCTTGTTCGATCGTGAAAATTTTCAGGACTAATTTTGCACCCACTTTCCTCGAGTTACAGTGATTATGTAAATTTCGTCTTACGCATTCTTCGTCAGTTACGACAGTTTCAGCAATCGATCGAATACTCAAGCGATGGTCATATCAAATCAGATTTCCTACTTTTTCTCTTTTTCATCCGTTTTTGATGTTGAAGGGCGTTCCAGGCGTGTATCATCGTCAACATCTTCTCCGCCATATTGGATACGCTTGAACCATTCAGAAACTTGGAAACTCGCGTACGTGATAAACGGTATTTGCCATAGACTTCTTTTAACTTAAGTATAGGATTCAATAGCAGTTTTTTTCCAAATTTCGTGTGCAACTTGCTCTATTACTATAAGTATCATTTTTGCGGCAGAACAAAGTAACAACTCTTACGCAAACGAAGACTACTTCCACACTGACTTCTCTACAGACATTAGAGATGTCGCATTCGACTGAGGAGGCTTCACACTTCACAGCTATTGGTCGCTCATCTTTGGCGCATACGTACTTACTCTGTGACAGCATCAATCCTGCTGCTTCATAGCCACACCTCGTATAACCACTTTTAGGAAAGATTCCGAGATCCGAACATTGGACTGGAATACCACCAGTAATTCATACACTGGCCCCAACTGACCACTAACAGCTCCTGTCGATAATCTCCACAAAGCAAAACAACAATACAGTTCAATGTCAATAACGGGAAATGCCTCACAAAATCTCCACACTCATATTTATCCAGTAACAAACGACATTTTTTGGCGTGAATCAATTTTAGCCAACTCCGTAAGTTTTATCCAATACCACCTCTAGCTAATAACTATACGCTCTGCTCTTGGGCCTTTTACCGAACAAGTGCACGCTCATTAAACAGCAACACACATCGAGAAAGTGCCCAGATGATAGCCACTTTATGACGCAAAACTCCGGCCCAGAGGGCCACGGCCTGCCACCTAAACACCACGGGAGTTGCCGGCTGACTCATCACTTTCATGAGCTCCAGACTACACCTCGAAATTATTTAACGTTCAGGCCTTCCAGCCAATGCAAATCAGAAATTTAAAGTAGGCACTCGCGCTCTGGTCACGTGTTGGGAGTGGATGACTGCCAGACCTCGTGGGAAATATCTAGTGCAGCAAGGAGTATACCCACAGTACGTGTGGTTATGCTGTCTGTCTTCGCGATAAATGTACGAGTGTCTGGCAGCTGATGCTGTAGGAATGACGTAAAAGTGGCGATTTTGCATGGTGCAGAACACGAATTGTATGTTTACTACACTGACACGGTACACGGTGATATATTGCTGGGTTGGAGACCGGTTTCATGCTCTAATATTCAATCCCCTGTCCTTAGTGGCAGAGCAGTGTAACTGAGTAAGAATCTTTCCATATTTGA